>NC_042615.1:535456922-536059037 GCF_901001135.1 Rhinatrema bivittatum | reverse complement strand
AGATTTGATGGGGGGGTGAACTTACATTCAACCTCTTAACGTTCAACAAACATGTTATTCAAAACCTACCCTGGTAATGCCCTGAAGCAGGAGCAGCACATCGCAAAACTTTCAAATAAAGTCCAGGAACTGCCCCCCCCCCCCTCTCCCACCTTACTCTTCTGGTACTGAGATGCTCTGGGGGGTCATGGGTCACCTGGTCATTCAATTGTAACATTTCTCAGGGATGCCCAAGAATGAGACAGCCCCGGAGATCCTGCCTCACATTCTCAAGACCTAACTACACCAGACCTCTTTGCCGTTCAAGTTCATTTGATTTTAATAGTATTCTAAAAACAGCATAGTAATAAGACACGTGGCAACAGGCTCAGGGTAGGGACTCGTTTACTAAGCAATTTTCCCATAGACACAAAATAGGAGGAAAAGCCTTAGTAAATTAGGTTCTAAGTTCCTCTTGCAGGATGCAAGATTTCCCATATAGTTTCTCTGTTTGATAGTCCCCCAGCAGGTTGTATATAACAGTCTGAGCCAGGCACTTCCCACCCTCATTTACTGAGGCTTTAAAAGCAAATAAGCAGTGTCCCATGGGTGCAGATTTCCCATGGAATGAACTGTTCCTCGGAAATTGCAGTTAAAGGGTTAGCAAACAAGGATTAAAGCTGCCTGATATAATTGCATTGCAGGACAGACAAGTCCCTACTGTAAACAAACTAAAATGAGGAGCAGTAATGGAGCCTGGCTCTTAGATAACACTATCAGTCAGTTTCCTCTCCGGATCAGGATGGAGGGACCCTGCTCTGTTCTTTCAAGGACACCTTTAGTGATGCTTTTATGATTAGTAACGGCTGCAGTAGGATATTGATGTTTACAGAGCAGAGACCAACATTTTGGGCTGGGATGTGTGTGTGTGTGTATGTATGTATGTGTGTGTGTGTGTGTATGTATGTGTGTGTGTATGTGTGTGTGTGCTGGGAGGAGGGAAAAGGGAAAGCAGCAGGAGCAAGTAATCATCAAGCACAGAGGACTCAAGAAAACTGCATTTGCTTAGGATCAGAGTAAGGGTCTCCTTCCCCTCCGACATAAAAATGTTTTCACTGGTGTGTGATTATAACCCATCTTGAGTGAGGGAACGATCCATGCAGGTGCATTTACAAGACGGAAACCAAACGGTAAATGATGGCACATAGTACTGTCACTAGAACTTTCTGCCTCTGCTCTCTGTATTGAGAGAATGACTCCTAGACCAGCAAGGCTATTGAGCATAGGATCCCTTGTACATTTTTAATTTCAAACGGTTTTTATTAGTATCAAAATAAGCATACAATGCAAACTAACAACAATCCAGTAGGGTGGGTTCCTGAACCCTACCTGGATCTAATCCACAAAAGTTCAGTGTAAACGTACAAAATTTTCTCCCCCTCCCCCCATAGTAACCATGCCAGCTACAAATTTTAGAAATATGTCCAGGCATCAATGTATCTAGTCCATTCTGCACAAAGGTATCCAGTGCAGGTTGTGCTCAGTGAGAGGGACTCAGCCATTAAGGATCAAGCTTCTGGAGCGGTGTGGCAATGACTGTAGGTAGGGGTCCCAAGTTGATACGAAGTGTTTGCGCAGCAGATGTGAGATGCGAGAACTCAAGTCCTCCATACGCATCATATGGTGAAGTTGATTACGCCAGGTCCAAAAGGAAGGACCAACTGAAGTTCGCCAATGCATCAAGATCACTTTCTTCCCCACCAGACATGCTTTCTGAACGAGTAAGCGAGGGCCCCTTCTCAATGAAATACGAGGGAACTGACCAAAAAGGAGCAGCATAAGGATGTTAGGGAGGGAAACCCCTATTAAATTGGACACATAAGCGGCAATGCGGCCCTTGTACATTTTTAAGCTTGGCCTTTAAACCTTGATGAGTTATGGGGGCTGCGTAACTCAAGGAGCAACTGAACTGATAATGGAGCTCTCTCTAAAGGAGTTGTGATAGTTAACACAAGGCAGAGGCTCTTTCGATATATAGTGTAGAGTTTAGGGACTAAGCTTCTTCTGGAAGCCCGAATGACAAATGATTATTTTGTCATGCCAAAAGATGATAAAAATCCATCTCTTCCAGGAAGCTTTTAATTAGTATAGAGGCTGTACTAGTGTTTGGAGGTCAGTGAATGAGCTAAATTAATGCTTTTAGTCCAGATATAGAGGGGGAAGGGGTCCTGCATTGCTACAGACACTTCATACTGCTTTGTATTTATTTATTCATGCTTTGTCCAATATTGCAGAAGGGGTATCGGGAAAGTTTTACCTTTTTGTAGAGATACCAAAATCTGAAACAGAGTAGATGCTTTGGAAGATATAGAAAACATGAGGAGGCATCTTGTGAAGCTTGAGGAATTGTCTAGAATAGGGCTACCCAAACTGTGAGTTGGGACCCCAAACAAAGCCACAAAACCTTCAGCTGGAGTCACAAGTGCCTCAAAAACAGCAGTGCTTTTTAGTTGCCAGTGGCAGCAACATTAGTCATGGAAGTCAGTGTGGAGCCTGTGAGCCAGCACGCACTCACAGATCCTCCAATGGTCCTACCCTTGCATGAGTTTCTATGGTAACAGGAAAGCCCTGCATGAGGAGAGTTCAGAGCTACTGCAGGCCCTTTCTGATTTTCATTTCTAATGCTGCTGCTGCCACCTGCAGATCACTGTCGGGCTTGGGATCAGCCAAGAGGGCAGGCCAAGTATGCATGGGCTAGTGGAGATTGCCACTGCTCCTGTGTCCTCACCCACAACTGAACCTACCCAGGAGAAAAATGTCACCTCTATCAGTCTGTCCTCGCTTCTCACTAGTTGTCATCCACCTTTGCCCTGGGGTCTGAAGGAAAATGTAGCCAGTGACCCTGGCTAGGAGGATGTTTGGAGTAGGGGGTGTCTGAAAGAAGGGATCAGATGCAGGAAGGACCTGAAGGTTGAGTCAGTTGGAGAGGGATGGGCTGTGGAGGGAGAGAGGGGGTGGGGAATGACAAAAGATGTAAAAGATGCTGGAAGTGAGAGGGGATCAGCTGGGGAGGATGTCAGAGAAGGGGTGGAGGGAAGAAGGTGAGGCTAGAATGTGAGACAGAGAGAGAAGGGAGGACATAGGGTCAGTTGGAAGTTATAAGAAGGGCCTGAGACTAAAAGGGGATCATCTGGGGGGCAGAAGTTGAGAAATGGGATCCGCTGGAGGAGAGGAGGTTACAAGATGAGATCCTCTGAAGGAGGTGGAGCTTGCTGGAGGGCAAGGAGGTTGAGAGAAAAGATTGACTGGAGAGGGCAGAGGCTGAGAGAGAGGATCACCTGGAGAGCGAGAACGGTGAGAGTGGAGTGTTTGTTGGAGGGGGACTTCACCCCTACTAATTTGTTTTGCTCATTCACTGGGATCATGTGAATTTTCAAGTGCTAAAATGGGGTCACAATGGCTAAATGTTTGGGAAGCCCTGATCTAGAATCTGTCAGGTAAAATTTAATGCTAAAAACAATGCAGGATCATGCATTCTTTAGCTGGGAGGTATTTTAAATTTCTCAGATTCTTTTTTATGTGTGTTATATTTTAATTTTGTCATGTTTGTAAATTAAGTTGTTTTATTCTCTATATTATGTTTTGTTGTATGTTATTTTGATTATATATGTTATCGTAATATATATGTTGGAATTGTAAGTCGCCTTGAAATTATTTTGATGAGGCGGGTTATAAATTTGTTAAATAAATATTGATTGCAGTGTAGGAAGAGAAGTTCTGTGCACAAAAGAAGAGCAGGATCTGTGGGTGATCATATCTGATGATCTTAAGGGTGCAAAATAGGTAGATAAGGTGATGACAAAAGCCAGAAGGATACTTGGGTGCATAGGGAGAGGAATAGCCAGCAGAAAAAAAGGAGTGAAATTGCCTCCATATAAGACCTCAGTTGAAGTACTGTGTTCTGGAGATCACACCTTCAAAAGGATATAAAATGAATAGAGTTGGCCTAGCACACAACCACTAAAATGGTCAATAGTCTTCATCATAAAGCCTACAGCATCAGACAAAGATCTAAACATGCATGGCAGAAAGGACAGAAAAGGGAGATATGATAGCGACATTCAAATACCTCCAAGGAATAAATGCACAGGAGATGAGCCTCTTTCAACAGAAAGGAGGCTCTATTACAAGGGGATCCTGGGATAAGGGTAAAAGGAGGTAGACTCAGGAAAAATCTAATGAATTATTATTATTATTATTTTTTTTTTTACAGAAAGGGGTGGATGCATGGAATGACCTCCCTGTGGAGGTAGTAGAGATGTGGAGATAAGGATGGTATTCAAATTCAAGAGAGCATAAGACAAGCACCTGGATCTCTGAGGGAGAAGAAGGAGCTACAAAACAGAACAGGAGATGTGTTTGGGCAGTATGGTCTTTTTCCGACATCATGTTCTACGTTTCTGTTTTGCTCTGCCTGATTGAACTGCAACAGCGTTCTCATTCCAGGACAGGATGCAGTCATTAGTATTGCTGGGTGTGCCCCCTTCACTGCTGGCACTTGGCAGTTCTTTGTGGTGGTAAATAATCCATGATCTCTTGAGAAGACACTCACCCCTCCCATGGTGCCTCCATGTACTAACTGATCTCTGTATGTATGTCAGTGGGAGAAGGGGGAAGAATTAGCTTGGCTCAGGGTCTCATTCACCTTTCAGTTCGAGGGTGTTGCTAGTTAAGGATGGAATGTGTTCCCAATGCAGTTTTTATCTCAAAGATTATGGATTCTTCACACATACAAAGCACTGCCATATGCCAGCAACAAGAAGGATGCACCCAGCAGTGCCTCGTATGTTAACAAGGATTATGTCCATTACTTGAGCTTTTAACATGCATAATTTCTCTCTCTCATGCTATCTGTGCTTTTATTGCACACACTTATCTTTTGCAAGTTTAAGCTCAAAACAATGCTAATGAGTTACTGTGATGCAAATTTATGCAAGGCTCATTAGCTAATGACACAGTGCTAAAGTATGAGTGATAGCTTTGCAAACACTCTATCACAAAAATGTTAACTACCCCTTGGAGAGAGGCAGTTAAGATTTTAGGAACACTTTACCTGCTGGGTAATGTGCTAAAAGCAAGTCTCTTGATAAACTTAACTAACCTATCCAAAAACTAGTAAGTCTATATTCAGACACAGTCCAGATAAAAAAGTTTGCCGGATAAACTTACCAAGCTAACTTTGGAGGGATATTCAACAGTATAGCGACACTATTAAATATAGCCGGTTAACTTTAGAACAGTTCTTTGCCTCAGCAGACTTAGCTGGCTAACAACTCCTCCCAGTTATACCCCTGGATAGTCCCTAACTTATCCGGCTAAAATCTAGCATCCTATCTTATTAGCCAGCTAGAATTTAGCCGGATAAAGGCTGAATATAGCCAGGTAAGCCATTTACACGGGTAACCATTATGTTATCTATCTAAATGGCTTTGGAATATGAACCTCTAGGATCCTAAACTCTATCCTCGATGCGATGAGTCTCTTTTCATTCCTCAAAATAATTGCTGTTACAGCAGTCAAATTCTGCTACAAATCAATCTTTTTCATAACAATTCATCTGAAAAAGGGATCTGCATGATCTTGAAAACTCATGTACATTATCTATGGATAATTTTACGTGCTTGCAATAAATAGTGTCATAACTTTCAATTTTCGCTAGAACCATGATGGCAGCTGAAACTCTTCATTCTGTAACAAATAATAAGATAAGAATTTCCATACTGGGTCAGACCAAGGGTCCATCATGACCAGTATCCTGTTTCCAATAATGGCCAATCCAGGTCTCAGGTACCTAGCAGGATCATAAACAATAAATAGATCCCATGCTGTTAATGCCCATTGATAAGTAGTGGCTTTCCCCAAATCTATCTGGTTAATAACAGTTTATGGACTTCTCCAAGAACTTGACAAACCTTTTCTAAACCCAGCTATGCTAGCTGCCTTTACCACATCCTCTGGCAATGAGCTCCAGAGCTTAACTGTGCGTTGAATAAAAAAAGTATTTTCTCTGGTTTTAAATGAACTACTTTACTAACTTCATGGAGTGTCCCCTAGTTTTTGTATTATTTGAAAGAGTAAACAACCAATTCACATTTGCCTTTCTATTTCACTCGTGATTTTATAGACCTCTATCATATCCAACTCTTATAAAGAGAAGACAGTACGGGGCTTCTCTCATCTCAATTTGGAGGGCTATTGTTTACTTTCTAATAAAATGTCAAATACCTCCAACTAAAGAGGACAGAGGGAATTAACTTACAATGCTCTCTAGACCTAAAAAACAAAAGAGATATTACTCTTTTTGCATTCCATCCTTCACAGAGATTCAAAATGTCTAATCCACAAAAAGTTAACTTTGGTTACCACAGTTTCCATCAACAATGGCCATCTACAAACATCTGCATATAAGAAACAGATGCAGCTACCTTTGCAGTTCCAGCTGCTACTCTTCACATACAAAAAAGTCCATTATACAGAGATAAGCCAAACTGTATCACAGAACATGCTCTGACCCAAGAGGTAGGGATGAAAATCCTCAACATCCTGACTGAATCCTTCAAACACAAAAAGGATACAATTTCAAACTCATCTCCAGAAGATTGTTACTTTGCTTGAAACACACAGGGCAAACCTCCTGCAGTACAAAGAAAGGAAAAGCACAGATACGCAGGTAACATGCAGCGCATTGCCATGGTCAGCCTTGCAAAATCTGGGGGTTACACGCATACGTCTTGGCCCTACCCTGCAATGCCCATTCCCCGCCCCTTATTCTTGATGTGCACACAGGTATGTACGCGTGTACTTCCTGGGGCTTCATAAAATTTGTGATGCTCACGCGAGGCCCACATACGCGTGTATGGGGCCATTTTTGCGCGAGCAATGCTTTTAAAATCTATCTGTTAGCCATCCCATATCTCAGGGACACCACATCTACTCATTACATGGGAAAGGGTCATTCAGCAAAAAGGAATCCTATTCCTTTACCTCATCTGAAGTAGCATTCAAATGCACAGAATATGAAGAAGCATGCTAAATTGGTGAAGCAGGCCAGAAACAACTCACAAAATTAACCACCACAGCAAAGACCAAGGCAATGACTCTGTGAGGGAGCACTTTCCAGGGACCAGACAACTGCATCAATGACCTTATCAGCAGGATACTTAAAGGGAAATTCAAAATAATATAAGAATAGAAGACATTTGAAGATAAAATTATCAGACACTTTGGAACAGATAATTCTACTGCCTACGACCCCCACCACCACTTTTCCCTTCCCGCTATCATTGAAATGCTTTTTGGGATTCACTTATTTTTTTCTGTTGTAAGCATCTTTTGCTCATGCTGTTCTGACCTGAGGAAGGGAGTATATGACTCTCTGTGCCATACCTGCACAATCCCCGGCTCCCGCAGGTAGACATGGACAAAAATAAAATCTATCCTCGTGGATCCTGCTTCACAGCTCAAGCTGCCCTCTCTGAGTCACTACAGGATAGACAGGGCAACAAGCCTTCAAGTAAAGCTCGCAATGGGGCCGATGCTGTAAATCTGTGCGGAAAACGGGCGCTCAGTGTCCTAATGCCGCCCAGCCACCTCTCCTGGGCCCGCGATTGAATATTTAAATGAAGGGGTCGCCTTGCCAAGGAGGTGCTAGGGACAAATGCATGCCCCTAGCGCCTCCTTGGCAGCAGGTACCCAGGAGAGGTGGCTGCCAGTGGGTTAGGAAAACGGACGCTCAGTTTTAAGAGCGTCCCTTTTCCTAACCTGACTGCTGCCACACTTTTTTTTTTTCAATCTTTTGGTCCTTTTGGTTCCTCCGACTTAATATCGCCGCGCAATTAAGTTGGAAGAAGTACAAAAAAGAAGCATTTTTTGCTTTTCTGTGCACCTTTTTGGGCTGCTCAGAAATTAACGCCTGCCCAGAGCAGGCATAAAAATGTGCAGATTGGGTGCACATTTTTTTTTTCGATCTGGGGAGAATTGCTAATAGCCTCATTAACGTGCATTTGCATGTGACGAGCGCTATTAGTTTCACGGGGGGGGGGGGGGTTTGGACGTGCTAATCCCCTTATAGAATAAGAGGGTTGTGGGCGTGCGTCCAAAACCCACGTCCAACCACGGGTTAAACAGGGCACTCGGCTGCGCGCACCGTATTGCATTGGGCCCTATGTGCAGAGCTGGATGGATTTTCCCTTCTCAAGCACAGAAGATATAAATGCTTTACCACAATTAACCCATTCTATACAGGAGATTTTGGAACAACAATGAGGACATTAGCTCATGCATAATGGGGCTTTTATCAGGAGGCAAAGCAGGGGCCTTGCTGGTGAACTCCAGCAGGAAAACCCCTTGCAAGCACAGGCCCTTCTCCCCAGTGCACAGCTGCCCCATCCCTTTATGCATTCTTCCCACCATCCTGGTAGTGAAGAACACTGTAAAACTGTACAGAAACGCTTGCATGCACAGATCTGCAAAGAATTTGTCTTCCAACCTGACCCAGGAGGGCTGCACTCTGCTTCAAGTTCAATGGGAAAGGCAGATTCCCCCCCACCCCCAGGTCTACTTATTTCCAGATGGATCTGTAGAAAACCCCAAGTGGTGCTGCTGATTACGATGCAATCCGCTTCAGTTTTTCTGAAGTGGATTTCCAAGGATCTGCAAAATGTGTTTCTCTCACTAAAACTGATTGCACTGGAGTGAGCCCCAGATGTGCGCGTTTACATTCGGTACAGTACGTGCCCGTTGGTTAATGAGTTGCTTCTGAGAATCAGACTCTTCTCCTTTCCAGCTGTAATGGCTGCCTAGCTTGCACGGATCACTTATGCCTGGGACGGATGAACTTTCCCAGGAGGCTCTGCCTTTCCTTCCCATCCCCAGCAGGACAATGGCTCAGATGGAACAATGTACTCTTCTTGTAGCCATGGCCAAGGGACACACATCCTACGTTGTCCTGGAGCGTGCAGACCAATTTATAGTAGCTCCTTCCAAAAAACAAGCTAAACTTCCAGTAGTAAAAAAAAATAAAATGCTGTGTTTACTTTCTTCAGTCCTTACCCTTCAATTTCTTGCTTGGAACATGACGTATGATTTGTTTTAACAGTAACAGAGAGTCTATGGTAGACTTTTTTTTTTTTCCCAGGACATTAGTGCCAAGTCACATCTGTCCTCAAACTGTTAGAATCTAATGGCCCCCTATTTTCTTGTAGAACAGACTGGAAAGCTGTACAAAATGTACTTCGCAATTATGATAATATAAATACTGTATCTGAACAGGAACTGGAAAATTCATCTCGGAATACCATTCAAAGGATTAGATCGAAAGCAGCATCTTGCATATGTGTTTTCTCTAAAGACAGGCCTGAAAACCAATTCTTCAGGTCTTTGATCCAAATTCCCACCCTTAATCCTGGGGGTTCTCCCACAGATGGAGTTTATTGCACTGCAGTCTTAGGCAGTGATTAGTGATTGACTAAACGGTGGCAGAGAACCAGATCTCTGCAGGTCGCATTCTGATAAACCCCGCCCAACAGCAAGTTCCCAGGTAAGGGGCAGAGGTTTAGAACAGTCACTCTAAATCAAGAAATCTGCACCCCTCTCTGGTTCCTTCCTTCATACCTGAGGTTGCATTCCCTGCTTTTCCTTATTCCGCCCTCACAGCTTCCAGTCTGGAAGCCTCTCCTCTCCCTTCTGTCTGGGAGTCAGTAAGCCAACTGGGGAGACGACACGAAAACATGAGAAATGGTTTCTATGCATTTAAGTTTGCAATTAAAATGCATCTGGTTCTGGTGCCAGTTAATATTGAGGTCCATATTCAAAAGCAGACATATTCAGCCACTTATCCATCTAAATAATAGCCGGATAAATCATTATCCGGCTATCATTTAGCCAGATAAAAAAGGGAGTTTTGAGGTCATTCTGGGGAGATGGTTGACTTATCCGGCTAACATAGCCGAATATCAGGTTTATCAACTAGGTTAGTCGGATAACTTCAAATCAGGCCTAAAGTCCGGCCTTGTGCAGCCAGATAACTGGCTACCTATCAAGATATCTTCAAAAGATATCCGGGTAACTAGCACTCCTTATTGAAGTAAATAAAATTAATTTGTGGGCCTTGCAGGCCTCCTGGCCCAAACCCATGCCCCCGAGTATCATCTACACGCTGCCTCAGACCTCTCTCCCAATCCCTTCATCTGGTTTAAATAAAAAGTCAACTGCGATGTCAGGCCTAGCCCTCCCCTTCCCTCCATCCCCAGGGTCGGGCCTGGCCTTCCCCTTCCCTCCATCCCCAGGGTCGGGCCTGGCCCTCCCCTTCCCTCCACCCCCGGCATCAGGCCTGGCCCTCCCTTCCCTCCATCCCCATTAAATATAAAAAGTAAATTCCCATCTAATGTCCCCCCCCCCCCAGCATCGGACCCCTCCCACCTATCCACCCAGTTCCTTAAGCAGCCTATTTTTTATGCTGGGACTGCAGAGCAGTGCCATCCCAGCTGTTTCCAGCTTTATTCTGGTGATAACACTGGAAGTGTTTCAGACCAGGAGGCCCACGAGGTCAAGGCCGGTAACTTTAGGCCTAATCAGCCATATTTAAACACTGGCCGGTTAAGCCTAAAGTTACCTGGCTGTATATAGCTTGATAACTTTATGGCAATATTCAGCAACAGATTTATCCTGCTGAATATATGGGACAGGTTATCTGACTAACTTTAGCCAGATAACTTATCCACTACGCAGCCTGCTGAACAAGGACTTCATCATGCGCACGCCAAGGCAGATTTGTCATATTCTTTGTTGTCCAACAACTTTAGTAATAGTTTTAAAATGAATTATCCTGTGTACATTTAAATGTATATGCAGCTGTAAAGAGATCTTATTGCTTAATCCCAGAATTCTGTTAATATATAATAAGATACATATTAATAAGTATCAGTAAAAAATTGAAAAAGATAAATAACACTTGCTAAATTAAGACTTGCAGTTGGTATTATATTTTTTTTTAATATTTCTGTACATGATCGTCCTCTTCCCTTATTTCCATTGTATCATATGATAGTCCTCACCTACCTCTACATTCTCCCAAAACCTGTGGAGATGTCAGCCTGGTTGCTCAGTTGCAATGCTGTGCACTGCCCTGTAGAGGATCGGGGTTTGATTCCTTCCTGGGCCAGGATTCTGAAGAGGTAGCACTCACAGTCCCTGGGGGAAGTCGCAGTCAAAAAATGCAACAGTGGAACCTACTGAACGGTCTTGGGGCCCACGACTGCACGGGTCCATATGGAGCTCTGGTTTGTGGCCCCTGGCCAAGGACTATCGCCACAATGGCTGAGGGAGTTAGTAAGGAAATATAAAATAGGGGGAAAGCCCCTGGTAGTTGCAAACGAAGGCTCTGGGCACTGTGGCACAATGAGGCCCAGTTCCATTTGAACCGAAAACCCAAAATAGCAGGAAGGAAACTGCCAGGCCAAAACAAATATGCTGAGGAAGTGAACCAATCAGCAGAATTCAGTTGCATTCTGGAAGTGATGGAAGCTGGGTATTGAAACTCCTTAGTTCAAGATGAAGCACTAGCTTGATTTTTAGTAAATCAACTTGCTCATTTTTGGACTCCACAGCTTCCCTTTTTGATTTTATTTTTGGAAGTCCTACGTTTGTTCTAAAATCACGTATTACCTTTTTTTTTTTTTTTTATGGTTGCTGCGAAAGGTTTTTAAAAGACTCCAACAGTCTCTGTGCAGTATTTATATTGTCCATGCATCAGTCTGGTATGAACAGGAGGCATCAGAAAAGCGCTGGCAGAGCAGCAACATTAACTTACTTACATTCATCATGGCAGGAGCAGGAGCAGCTTTCATAAACTTTATGAACTAATTATTTCCATAGGAAGGAAGTAAAATCTTTAAAAAGTTTGTAGCCCACCTATCTAACCTTCTAAGCAGAGAACACAACTACATTCTTTAATTAAAATACTTTAGCCAGTGCTGCTGCTTTATAGCTATTTTGAATTAAGCTATTTTGCTGCAACAGACATCAAATTAACTGTCCCGGTGCATCGCGTAACATAAGTTATTTCCGAGCCTTACCTGGAGCAGTCTTGTAGCACACAGTCCTGGTGGGCAGTGCAGGAGCAGCCTTGCTGCTGGGACTTTGAGGGTTTTGTAGGTTCTGCCTCTGTCTCTTCAGTTCTTCCTCCCTCTCCTGGGCTGCTCTTATCTCCTCTTCAATCATGGACAAAGTCCGTTGCTTCTTTGACCTCAGCTTAAAGGGCCCCACTGTGACTTCGGGCTCTTGCGAGGCCAGGATGGAAGCGGTGCTTCTCAGTTCAGCTGCCTCCGAGTACTTGCTGAAATAACTCACCTCCTGTCTGTTTTCCTCTTCGATAACTTGATGGCTACCGTAAGGTACTGGAGAGGGCTGCAGATTTTTCTCTTCCCTGAGTTCAAAATCTTGGTCTGCTGAAGTCTTTGGTATCACTATCACGTCCCTTTTTTCTCGTACTGGAGAAGAGACCTGAGGTGGCTCAAACTTTGTGCTTTGGTTCTCGGGACAAGCCGATGGCAGGGTGCCCATTTTCTCTTGCTCCTGTAGGGGGCACAGTTGCTCCTTTGCGCTTTCTTGCTCAGTTGAGCTCTCCTGTTTTGTGGGGTTCACATGCTCGGCTGAGTCTTTTAGTTTTGTAGGTCCAGTTCTTTCCACTTGCTCAGCTATGGCTTGTTGAATTGCATTCTGAACTAGAAGTCCAGCCTGGTATTCCAGTTGATCACTGATTAGCAAGGATTCTGAAAATGTGGCAGATGGTGAATAAAAGGCAGGACTGCTATATGATTCGGAAACCCTCTCTAGGCTGTAGTCAGCAAGGTTGTCAGACATGGGGGTCTGTGGCTGAGAAAAATCTCCAAATGAATTTTCTTGGAAAGCATTTATGGTTTCATTTGATGCACCACTGTCACTGATATTGTCCATGCTGAAGTCATTGGAAAGAGTTTCCAAGATTGTCGTATCCTGAGATCTCACAGATAATTCATCCAATCCAGAATCGAGCTCTTCTGGAGGAGAAGAAATATTGACGCACTTTGAAAAATGATCTGAAATGTCATTGTCATACTCCTTTATCTCAGTAAAGATTGCTCTGGCACTCATAAACTCACCATCATCTGTCCATGACTTGATTGGTTGTCCAATTTGTGAGTTATCACCCCCTGAATATTCCCTAACTGGTTCTGTGGGAGTGATCGCAGTTCCTATGTGCTGCTCCTCAGGAACACAGGAGAATTTCTGTGTAGTTTGATTGTCCTTAACTTGTACCATTTGTTCACTTACAGGAGGAGGAGGCCTTATCGCTGTGACTGGAGCAAATGGTCTTTCAGTTTGGGTTGCACCTAAGGACTTGTAAAAAGGCTTTACAGAAAACAATTTAGGAGTCACGGATCTCTTTTGTGGAATCTGATGGTTAGGCTGGCCTGTGTTTTCCATGACCAAAAACTGTTTTCTAGCAGCTGAAAAGTCTATTTGCTCAGTGACAATATCTTCCTTGTTTACAGTAACTGGCTCTGGTGGTACAAAAGAAAAAGACTTTTGGATTGGAGATGGTGGTAACATAACCTGTTGCTTCCGTTTGCGTTCTATATACTTCTTGTGAGATTCTAGATGCTCGTCATCTAATTGCTCCTCAAGTGTTTTTTCTTGAGGAGGATTCCACCACTTTGTTGCAATGCTGGGATTCTTTTTCACAGCTTGGTTTTTGATAAGCTCTTTTCTTTCTTTTTCCAGTTCTATGACTTCTTCAGATGGTCTCACTTTCCTAACTCTGATCTTCTCTTTTTCGCCCTCATCATCAAAGAGCTTAGATGGCTTCTTGTCTTCGTGGAATGCTCGTAGTTCAAACTTTGCCTCTTTCTTAATGGTAGTTACGGTTATTTCTCCATCTTTGGAGGACCTCCTTGAACTGTTTGATGAGCTTGGACTCGCAGGATATTTTACATTGTCACAAGTCTCTTCTTTGAGTTGAGTCTGTGGGTGGCCATTAGTCTTGAATTGCTCCTCTACTACATTGGGTTCACTCTGTTCAAAAACAGGCTGTTTTGAATCAGCTATAATGATTTCTTCTTCACTGAGCATAGCATTGTCTGCAATATTTACAGATGGCCCAGAGTAATCTAGGAGGATAGCACTTGGCTGGGGAGAGGAGGTTCCATTGCAGGTGTTATCTACAGACAAGTCACAGCAGTTTGCTTCCAGCACTTCATCAAGATATCTGATCTCTTTAGCCACATCACTGTCTAGGGATTCATGCCTGTCCTTGAGCCCATTGTGACAGGTAATTGGGGAAAAGAAATTAGTCTTACTGTCCAGAGGGTTGGTTGAAGTTACCAAGATGATGCCTTTATGTTCTGAGACTGGACTTTCAATTTCCATTGTTCCTTTATTTGCACAGAGCATGCTAGCAGGATCTTGGAGACTGGCACTATTTCGATCTCTATCCTTTTTCAACTTACTGTCATCCTCACAGATTTCAGGTGATTTCTGAAATGAAAGAAAAGAAAAACACACATGAAGAGATGCAAATGTCATAGATGATGGAATAGGCCAAGTGTTTACAAATGTATACACAGCATCTAGAAAGCAACTAGTACTTAAATTAATGAAAACCCCTTCAGAATTCCTATGTGATGCTGAAACAAAGGCAAATCTCTGATTTTTCTTGTTAAGCCATACACAACATGTTATAGCAAAGGGCACCAGGGAGCTGGTTCTCCACTCAACATGCACCATTTCAGCACTTAACCTGTCAGTATGTGACACTTCGAAGAGCACTTCTCCTCCTAGTGCTGTACAAGGTTACCATTAAAATTACCATCTTGCCACTCACATTTCAACAAAATGACCCTTAAAGTTAACCTTGAAAGAGGCCATTGCTTTGTTTTCAGTTACCATAGTGACAGCAGGTGATTTATCACATAGGATGTCAATACCGGAAGTGATAAGAGCCAAGATCCCCAAATAAAGGGAGACAGAGGAAGGAGATGTGTGTGTTATTGGGGTTGCTCTCCCGTTCAGAGGTATTTATTAAACATAGCTCATTTCACTTTTTCATCATGGCAGAAATCAGAAAATAAAAAAAACCCGCACATCTAAAGCAGTGGCTGGGAGATCTCTATCACGAAATGCTCATTTAAAAATGTGATTTAGGCATTACTGTTACTATTTTGTTCACCAAACTGCTTAAAAGTAAAAAGTGCTTCTGGATTTTCGGAGGTGATAAAATGCTAATACTGCAGCTTGCTTCACAGCTCATACTTGAAAGAGTTTGTCAATAATTTTTTTTAAATTCTTCCAGCAGTTTGTACATAAGCTTTTAAAAAATTACTCTGCAGGCAAAGTAAACGTGATTTTGAATTTGCCTGTGCCTGTAACAGCGGAATAAATAAACTGAAGGCTGTGCATGGCTGCATTCATCCTGTCCTGGAAGAATCTGCTTCAAAGGGCAACTTTATGTTCCCATTTTGTCTGCTGCCAGTATTTGGAATCGCTAGAAACAGAGAAACAGATGTCGGCAGATAAGGACTACTTGGTGCACCCATTCTGCCCCTTTGTGCCTGGAACAAGACTGCTGAATGTTGTCCCTCAGCTTAAGAGAAAATAAACAGAAGTAAAAACCAGAAGCCTTAGATCCTAGGGAGGGCAATTCTCACACAGCTCGCACAGGGCTGTATCTGCCATTACTTTGTACCCAGCAGACTTTAGCCTGAATTTACAAAGTGAACGCCCGTGCATAAGTCCATTTTGCAAATTCACGGGTGCTCCTGCTATGCATGCCGACGTTTGCGCTCGAAGTTCTGCCCACTTCCGGGCAGGTGGAACTTTACTTTTGAAAGTCAGAAGTATGCGCACGAATCCTTCCCGTCCTCCCCCCCTCAATACCTCCTGCGAGGGCACCTAATCAAGTTACCCGTGTCTTTGCACGCACTGGCGCCCAGCTGATTTTCCAAAAGCAATTTATGTGCATAAAGCAGATTTTATGCACTTAAAATCCTTTCCAAAATCACCCCCAGAAAGATTATTAACAGACTGCAAGTGGGCCTCATTTGAAGCCACCCTTCTCCTGTATTTACTGCGCCCCTCAAATTCCCTTTAATGTCACACCCTCTCCCTCCAAAAATACACTTCAAAAACTTAGGGGGGTTCCAATTTTCCAGTTGCATATAGAAAAAGGTTAACTGTGATAGGTTTATTATCCTGCAGCGGAGAAAAAGTAGTCAAGAGCTTAAAAGACAAGATAAATTCAAGAGAGTCGCACTCCAGAGCCCGCCATAATCCAGTGCAAGGGAAGAGGCAAAGAAAAGGCAGAAGAACGAAAGCACATTGCTGTGCTATAGGGGAGCTCTGTGGAAGAGAAGGGACTGGCTCTCCTCCAACAGGGTGGAGAACTGGGAGGAAGCCGCTCTCTCACTGCACCGGAAGGGGCACTGTTTCTTGGGAACAAGGCGGAAACAAGAGCTCAGCAGGCTTGCATGTAGGACCTGGCAACCACAGAGGTAAGGGGGCTGGTGCTGTTAGCTGGAATGAGATGTAGGCAACTGCTTTCCAGTGGAGGAAATGCAGACAGAGCTGGGGAAGGCCAGAGCGGAAGCTAGGAGCTGGGGACAAGGAGCCCGGAGGAGGAGTGTATGCTGCTTGGCTCAACAGAGGTAGACAGAGTGACCAGGCACCTGGAAGCCCCAACCAGCCACATCAGTTTTACACATCACCCTATGTAATTACTCAGTACTATGGTTACACTGCAGGGAGCTGCATACCCAAATATAAAAAGCAATAATAATAGCGGTCATAAACTGGATTGATATGATATCTTTCATTCAAGCAGGATCATAACATACTTTACAAACAGAATAATTAAGAAACACAAACACGGCTGTGCTATGATAAGGGCAAATTTAATCAGTCAGTAGAATATAATAAAAACTTCCATTCAGTATCCTCTTCCAAACAATGTGTCCAAGGCTATCATGTAATTAGAGTTCACAGCTGCACGACAAACATTTCCTCTTAGCTAGCTACAGGAAGGGCAAGTTTCAAAGAAACCTGCATATTTTACAGTTCCTACACTAGTATTCAGAGTGGGTTACAATAAATACAGTCATAATTAAATAAAAACATGCAAAATAAACACATCACACAATAACACATTAAAATACACTGAAATTAAAATCATAATTAAAACCATCCAACAAAACCCTATCACAACTAATAGACTTGAGCAAAATAAAAAGCCTTAAAAAGCTACACGAAGTTATGCACACATGCAAAAGTAGGGCCAATTCTGAAAAAGGTTTCAGTGCGTAAAAGTGGAAGTCACGCACATACAGGTAAAAGGAGTGCGCATATTGTGGGGTGGGTATTGTGGAGGGCGGTGTTACAACGGTCTACAGACCTTTGCGCCCTAGGCAGACCAATGTAAAACGCCCTCACCTTGAGTTGAAAGGACCCCCTTATAGTGGGAGATATACAGAGTGTCATATTCTCTCTCTCTCCCGGCTTCTTAAAATTTGCGCATTTTTAATATCTACCTATCAAGCATTACTTTGCAGAAGTGGAACTGTGCGCATATTGATAATGTTGTACATATATGGTAAAGAAAAAAAGAGGCATTGTCATAAGTGGAGGATAGTAACATAGTAACACAGTAATGAGGGCAGAAAACGACCAAAATCCTAGTCTGCCCAGCAAGCTTCCCAAGGTAGTAACTGCCGCACCGTGCAGGTTACCCCCATGTTTCTCTTAAGGGTAGTAACTGCCGCTCCGTGCAGGTTACCCCCATGTGCGCATATTTTATAAAATACCTACCCCTGTGCATGAACAGACGGAAATATGCACGCATTACAATTATTTTCTGCAAAAATACATGCATGTACTTTTATAAAATGGGTTTAGGAAATAACTGGATCCATGTACAAAAAAAAAAAAGCGTGCATACTTAAACATAAGTGTGCCTTTTTGGGGCAGAGATACGCAGTATTTTATAAATTCCGTGGCTCCAGCCACTCAACAACGTTGCTTACTGCAACAGGTGTTCTCCGAGGACAAGCAAGATGTCCATCCTCATGCATGGGTGACATTATCCAATGGAGCCCGGCACAGAAAACCTATGTCAAAGTTTGTAGAACTTTGACTGCGCCTCTCTGAGCATGCCCAGCATGCATTATACCACATGGCCACGCGAGGTCCTTTCAGTCTTGTAATTTAGCATTAAAAAACAGAGAAAGTAACTCCAATGGGAGAACTGACATCCCGCTGTCCTCGAAGAACACTTGTTACAGGTAAGCAACTTTGCTTTCTCCAGGGACATGCAAGATGACAGTTCTCACCCATGGGGAATCTCTAGTAATAGGCTGCCCCAATGAAAAAAAGGGGACACAACAATAAGAAGTGCCAATGGATACAACAATATTTTTGTTAGCAAAAAGGCTTAATTTTTCCATTTTATACTTAACCTATGAGAGGGCAGACTGGAACAAAAACGACAGGCCCTAAGAGGGGTTATACACCTCAAAACAAAATTCTTCAGGACAGACTGGCCAAACATATTGTCACGTGGGCCATCCTTGTCCAAACAGTAATGATATGTGAATGAGTGGACAGAACTTTATGTTGCAGCCTTGCAGATCTCCTCCATGGGACTGATCACAGGTGAGCCACCACAACTGCCATGGCTCAGACATAGCATGTCTTGATATGGCGCACCAGATTCAGCAATGTCTAGGCATGACAGAAGGAGATGCAATCTGTTACCCAAATAAATATAGCAATTCCCAGTCAGTATCAAAATAAACAAAAAGTTGGGTGGACTTTCTATGGGCTTCAGTCCACTCCAGGCAGAAGGTCAAGGTTCTTTTGCTGTCCAAACTGTGCATTGCTTGTTCACCTTGGTGGACAAATAGCCTGGGAAAACATGCTGAAAGGACGATTGACTGGTTAAGATGAATTCTGACACTACCTCAGGCTGAACTTAGGACAGGTGTGTAAGACCACCCAATCATGATTAAATGTGGTATAGGGTAGATAAGATACTACAGCCTGGAACTCACTGATCCTGCATGCCAAAGTGACTGCCAACAAAATCATGACTTTCCAGGTCAGGTACTTCAGGTCACAGGAATGCAGTAGCTCAAATGGAGCTTTCATCATTTGGGACAAAACAACACTAAGGTCCCAAGACACAGCAGGAGGCCTGACAGAAGGCTTCCACTAAAGCAGGCCCCACATAAGCTGGACAACTAAGGGCTGCTCAGAGACGGGCTTACCTTCTACATTGTGATGGTAGGTACCAGTTGCACTAAGGTGAACTCTTATGGAATTGGTCTTGAGACCAGACTCAGACAAATGTAGAAGGTAATCAAGCAGTTTTTTGTGTGGAGCTGGAGAAAGGATCTGAGGTCCTTTGCTTAAATCACACAGCAAACCTCCACTTAAATCTATAGGATTTTCCAATGGAATCCTTTCTTGAAGCTAAAAAATTGGAGATACATTCAGGCTGATACAGTAAAGTGCGCTCCGACGCACTATTAGCCGGCATTTGGATGCGCCTTTTCGACGCGCTAGCTTTACCCCTTATTCAGTAAGGGGTAATAGCGCGTCCAAAACGCGCGTCCAACCCCCTCAAACCCAATAGCGCCCGCAACATGCAAATACATGTTGATGGCCCTATTAGGTATTCCCGTGCAATTCAGTAAGTAAAATGTGCAACCAAGCCGCACATTTTACTTTTAGAAATTAGCGCCTACCCAAAGGTAGGCGCTAATATCGCCTACCTTTGGCGATATTATGTTGGAGGTCCCGAAAGTTTAAAAAAGTAAAAAAAAAAAAATTTAAAATGGGCCTGCGGCTTGAAAACCGGACGCTCAATTTTGCCAGTGTCCAGTTTCTGAACCCGTGGTTGTCAGCGGTCTTGAGAACCGACGCCGGCAAAATTGAGCGTTGGCTGTCAAACCCGCTGACAGCCGCCGCTCCTGTCAAAAAAGAGGCGCTAGGGACGCGCTAGTGTCCCTAGCGCCTCTTTTTACCACCGGGCCTAATTTAAATAAATTTATTTACTGTATCGCGTGCACAGGAGAGTGGCCTGTGCGCGCGCTGGGAGAGCGGGCACTCTCCCGTGTTTTTACTGTAACGGCCCGATTGTTAGTTAACTTAACGGGTTGCAAATCAACCTCTCAATATCCAAGGGGTAAGCAACAGGGGCTTGACGCTGAAATAGCACAATCTGCCCTGATCCTGAGTGATGAGATCTGGGGAAGCTCCCAGTTTGATAGCTTCCCTGATAGAAATCTTCCAGAAGAGCGGGAACTAGATTTGTTTCAGCCAAAAGGGGATCATGGATCCCTTGTCCTCTCTGAGCTTTAACAGAATTTTCACTACTAGTGGAACTGGAGGATACGTGTACAGCAGTCTCTGTCCCAATCCAAGGCAAAGGCATCTGAGGCTAGTTTGCCATGTGCCCACTTTCTCAAACAGTAGAGTAGGATCTAAGGGGATACGAACAAATTCATCACCAGTGTACCAGTGGAGAAAGATTTCATTTGCTACCCCCAGGGTTCCAAGGACCGAGTCAGTCTGTCTGCGAAGACCTTCTCCATGCCAGTCACATTCGTGGCCCTGAGTATCATCCTCTGAGACATGATCCAGTCCCTCAGCTGGATGGCCTCTTGACACAGGAGATATGAACCCATACCTCCCTGCTTAATGATGTAGTATACTGCAATTTGGTTGTATGTTTAGACAAGGTTAACTTTGTTGGATAATAGATCTCTGAAAGCCTTTAGAGTGTATTGGATCACTTGGAACTCCAGGAAGTTTCCCTGATAAAAAGCGTTTCCTGGTTGAATCATAGGCATTGGGTACACAACCACTCTACATGAGTTCCCCAGCCCAGGTTGGGTGCATCCATTGTGAGGACAATTTGAACTTTGACCAGATTGAAATTGTCTCACTATCAGGACAGGAGTCTCTGAATGGTCATGTGACATGGATGTCATCTCGTAGGTCTTGAGTGGCTTGCAGCCACTGAGACCTTAAGGTCCATTGGGCTCTCTTCATGTGGAAATGTACCTTGGGAGTGACATGTACAGTTGATGCCACAAGGCCCAATAGGCTCAGCAGGTCCCATGCTGACTTGTTTGTATTTCACCTGCTGCAAACATCAAAGTGGTAGCCCTTTGTTGCAGAAGGAAGGATTTTGCCTATTCCCCGTCTAGCAGAGCTCTGATAAAACTCCAGTTGAGGTGACGGGCTCAGATGAGACTTGGGGTAGTTGACAATGAACCCTAGTAACTCCAACATCAACAATGGTCATATGTATTGATTCCTTGGCTCCTGCCCAAGATGTAATCTTGACCAACCAATTGTTCAAACAGGGATACATGTGCACCCCCAGTTTGCATAAATGCACTGCAACCATGGCTAGGCATTTTATGAAGACATGTGGAGCAGATGTTAGCCCAAAAGGCAGAATGCAATACTGAAGGTGATGGTCTCCTTCCATGAATCTGAGATATTTCCTGTGACTGGGAAATTTTCTATGTGAGTGTAAGCATCTTTTAGATTTAAAGAACCTAGCCAGTCCCTTTTTTGAAGAAAGGGGATTAAGGTGCTCAGGAAAACCATCTTGAACTTTTCTCTTTTGATGAATTTATTCAAGGCCCTTAGGTCTAGGTTAGGATGGAAGTCCCCCTGTTTTCTTTGGACTCAGGAAATATCTGAGAGTAAAATCCTGCCCTCTTTGCCTTTGTGGACAAGCTCCATCATGTTGGCCATTAAGAAGGAGGAGAGCTCTGTTCAAACAGTTCCTGATGTGGAAAGTGATCCACAACTGAGGTCCAGGGGCCGATTTGGGGGAGACCCAACAGCTTTAATCTGTACTGTCTCCTGATGATGCTGAGGACTCGTACGTCCAAAGTTATTCTGGGTCACCGGCTTACATAAAAACATAACCTCCCTCTGACTGGAAGGTCCTTTGGCATGGTGCTAGAACATTGGCTATGTTCTCCACAATCCAGTCAAAACACCATCCCATGTGTGGACTGGGTTGTTGTCAGAGGCTTAGGCACCTTCTGCTTCATCAGGCAGGCAAAAGGGGCCTGTTGTGTACAGGACCCAGGAAGTGGAGGATAGTGCCTTCTCAGCTGGAAAAAGTGCCTCTTCTTCCTTTGCCTCGGATACCTCCTGGAAGAGGAGGAGGCTATGTTTTGAGTGCCACTGGAGCAATGCTGGAACACTGCAAAGTGATCTCTGATCTGTTTGACTGCATTCATCATTCTATCTCCTAAGAGATTCTCTTCTGCATTTCTGGATGGAGATCTGAGTTTTGCAGGCAGGCAAGTGTGCGTGCTTCCATCCCTATTGCAGAGAAGCTTGATGCTGTCTCAAAAACATCAAAGACTGAGCGGACCATATGTTTTCCACATGCTATCCTTTTGTCACCAGTGACTAGAGAGCATCTAGCTATTTTTGAAGAAGCTGTTTGGCCACTCCCTGCATTTGTTTCAGCACGTCCTGCATAAACTGGCCCATGAAGAGCTGGTAGGAAGCTATGCAGGTGTTAAGCATAGCTCCTTGAAAAACTTTTCTCCCAAGGGTGTCAAGGGTTTTAGAGTCCTACCTTGGGAACATCAAGGAATGAGTTCTAGACCTCTTGGCCTTCTTGAGTGAGGCTTCAACTACCAAAGATTGATATGGCAACTGACTCTTTTCGAATCGGGGAGCCTTTTAGATGAGCTGGATCATGTCAACCTTCCTATTAATGGGAGCCACAGAGAAGGTTTTTTTCTCACATCCCTGGCTGTACTTCCTGTAGGAATTCGTGGACTGGGACTGCCATGATTTCCTTAGGGGACTCCACAAACTGGAGGATGTCCAGGATTTTACTTCTGGATTCATCCTCTGTCTGTAAGGTAAATGGAATGGCCTCAGCCATTTTCCTGACAAAGCCTGTGAAGGAGAAGTCCTCAGGAGGGGACTTCCTTCTCTCTGGTGGAGAAGAGGGGTCAGAGGGGAACTCCCATTAACATCTCATCTTCAGAAGGATATGTGGAATCATAGCCACACCCCAAGAGTATTTGGAGTCTTCAGTGACCCTAGTCTGCTGGTGCTCGACCCCCAAGCCAAAGTATCACGGACTGATGTACTTTGCTGTTTTGGCATGTATCCTTAGAAACTTTGACGGCCCGAGGAAATTGTTCCCCAAGGAGCCAGTGATCAAAGACAGTACAATGGTCACCAACCCCAATCCTTCTCTGGACATCAGCAATGGATCAGGCAGCAGTGCTTCGTCAGCAAGCACCTATGAGGAATCAAGGATTGATGGTGCCTGCCTCGGTGCCCTCAATGCCCCAGCACTGAGATCCTGCAGCACCTTCTCAAAGGCCTGTTAGATCTTTCTGTCCAACTTTTCTTTGAAGATAGCTAATGTCAACACCAACTTGGACACAGAAAGGTTTACTATGAACTCCTCGGAACTAAGAGATAGACTGGTGGCAGACCTTTGGAAGCAGTCGCAAGTCCCTGACTTGCTTAATGGATGAGCTCTCCTCGATCACGGAACCGATTAAGGGGATTCTCGACAAGTACCCATCAATCCCTGCTCCTGGCATCAGGCACCACTGGAGACTGATGATGACACTTCTCAGACTTCCCTTAAAGGCTTGGCATGGGATCTACTCGATGACAGTGTCAATGAGACAGAACCTGATGCCTTCTTCAATCAGGAAGAGTCAGAAGAAGGCCAGTCTCTAGATCGAGGGAACCAAAGGGCCTCCTAATGCCAATGACGCTCTCTCTACTGATGAAGCTCCAATATCTATGCCTCCAATGCAGATGTTAATGGATAGGTATTACAATGCCCAAAATACTTTTCCAGGAGTTCCATTTGGGGCAGGGATCCTTTCTGGGTCATTGTCGCACATTTGACACACCCCTGGACACCCCCAGCCACAGGATATATCTATCATAGGGGTGCGATAGACATAATACTTGCATACCATGAGAGTCGCTGAAACCCACTAGACATAATCAAAACGAGGGAAACAAAGTCAGACTCAATGGTGCTGGTGATTCAAAGGCCAGTGGGCACAGACAGTACACCGCCACAGAACTGAGAATGAAGACATATGGAAACTTAGAAAAATTACCGAAAAACCTTACCTAGGGTAACTACAAGGGAAACAACTGTAGGATCCTGCGACAAATGATCCTGCCAATTTGGCAAAAACCACAAAAGGTCCAGAAAACAGGAGAGTGATATGCAAAACTGCAACTTGACAGCTCTGTAGAAAAAGAGAGAGGGATCACAAGGGGATGTGTGTCATAATGGCATGTGTGGGCATGCTCAGTAATAAAAACGTTGACATAAGTATTCCATGCTGGGCTCCCTCAGATGATGTCACCCATGTATGAGGACTGCCATCCTGATATTCCATGGAGAAAGCAGAGTTGCTTACCTGTAACAGGTGTTCTCAGAGGACAGCAAGATGTTAGTCCTTGCACATGGGGGTGACATAATCAGATGGAGCCCCAACACCGAAAAATTGTCAAAGTTTCAAGAACTTTGTCATGCCACACTGAGCATGCCCTATTCATCACATTCACGTGGGGTCCCTCTTCAGTCTTACATAAATCAAAAAACAGGAGAAACCCAACTCCCCAGGGTAGTGGGCAAGTTTCATGAGGACTAACATCCTGCTGTCCTCACACATGGGTGAATCTTTAGCTACAGAATGTCCCCCAACATAAAAGGGGACCAACAAATATCCAACCAGGTGCCAATGGGCACAACAACAATGGTGTTGTTGGTAACAAAAGGGGGAGACAGTCTGAACCCAAACAACAGGTCCTAAGTGAGAGAGATTTGGGTTCTACACCTCAAACAGATTCCAAAGGATAGATTGGCCAAACCTACTATTGCATCGGCCATCTCTATCTAAGTAATAGTGAGATGTGAAGTGTGGAGAGAACTCCATGTCGCAGCTTTGCAGATCTCCTCCATGGGAACTGCTCACAAGTGGGCCACAGATGCTGCTATGGCTCGGACAAACTGAGCCTTGACAATGCCCCCAAGATGCAGCCCTGCTTGGGCATAACAGAAGGAGATGCAATCTGCTAGCCAATTTGATAGTGTCTGTTTGGCAATGGCAAACGAAACAAAATGATGGGTGGACTGTCTATGGGCTTCTGTCCACTCCAGATAGAAGGCTAAGGCTCACTTACAGTCCAAACTGTTCAGGTCTTGTTTACCTTGGTGTGAATGGGGCCTGGGAAACAATGTTAGTAGGACGATGGACTGGTTAAAATGGAAGTCCGTCACCACCTTAGGCAGGAACTTAGGGTACGTACACAAGATCACCATCATGATAAAACTTAGTATAAGGTGGATAAGCCACTAAGGCCTGGAGCTCGCTGACCCTAAGAACATAAGAACATAAGAAAATGCCATACTGGGTCAGACCAAGGGTCCATCAAGCCCAGCATCCTGTTTCCAACAGTGGCCAATCCAGGTCATAGGAACCTGGCAAGTACCCAAAAACTAAGTCTATTCCATGTAACCATTGCTAATGGCAGTGGTTATTCTCTAAGTGAACTTAATAGCAGGTAATGGACTTCTCCTCCAAGAACTTATCCAATCCTTTTTTAAACACAGCTATACTAACTGCACTGACCACATCCCCTGGTAACAAATTCCAGAGTTTAATTGTGCATTGAGTAAAAAAGAACTTTCTCCGATTAGTTTTAAATGTGCCCCATGCTAACTTCATGGAGTGCCCCCTAGTCTTTCTACTATCCGAAAGAGTAAATAACCGATTCACATCTACCCGTTCTAGACCTCTCATGATTTTAAACACCTCTATCATATCCCCCCTCAGTCGTCTCTTCTCCAAGCTGAAAAGTCCTAACTTCTTTAGTCTTTCCTCGTAGGGAAGCTGTTCCATTCCCCTTATCATTTTGGTAGCCCTTCTCTGTACCTTCTCCATCGCAATTATATCTTTTTTGAGATGCGGCGACCAGAACTGTACACAGTATTCAAGGTGCAGTCTCACCATGGAGCGATACAGAGGCATTATGACATTTTCCGTTTTATTCACCATGCGTGCTGAGGTGACCGCCACCAAATATATGACCTTCCAGGTCGGGTACTTCAGGTCACAGGTGCGCAGCAGCTCAAAAGGAGTTTTCATCAACTGAGCTAACACCACATTGAGGTCTCAAGACACAGCGGGAGGCCTTAGGGGAGGTTTCAACTGAAGCAGGTCCCGCATGACGCATACAACTATAGGCTGTACAGAGATGGGCGTACCATCTACACCACAGTGATATGCACCAATTGCACTAAGATGAACTCTGATGGAGTTGGTTTTTAAGCCAGCTTCCAATAGGTGTAGAAGGTAATCAAGCAGGACAATGGACCTAGGACCTTCTGCTCACACCATACAGAAAACCTCCTTCACACCATACAGAAAACCTCCTTCAGTCTATAGTACTTTCTAGTAGCCACCAGGACCCGAGACACATCTTCCGAAAAATCGAGTGTTTGCAAAACTAACCTCTGAACATCCAGGCTGTGAGCAACAGGGCTTGGTGGCTGGGATGTCTCAACCTGCCTCAATCTTGCATGATGAGATCTGGGAAAGTTCCCAGACTGATTGGCCTCCGAATGGACAAGCCCCTTATTGACCTGTCTTGGTCAATAAGGGGCTACTAAGGGTATCTTGTGAAGAAAATTGCGTTAAGCGAAAAAATGAAGTTTTCCAATGAAGCCAAATGTAAGCTCACAAACTGCAATGCTGCAGCTCCGTGGAAAAAGAGAGACAGAAGAGGGACCCCGTGTGGACGTGTGGTGTAGGGCATGATGAGCATGCTCAGTGTGGCAAGTCAAAGTTCTAGAAACTTTGACATTAGTTTTCCGTGTCGGGACTCCATCTGATGATGTCACCCCCATGTCTGAGGACTACCATCCTGCTTATGCTTGGAGAATATAAAAAAGTGCTGTAAGTTTAGATGCACAGTTGAAAATCACATTCTGTATGCATGTACTTTTATGTGCATGGAGGGAGATGTCCCAGGAGGTGTAGTCTGAGTGGGATTGGGGTTTAAGTACATAGATTTTGATTTTTAAAAGTATGCATGTAAACTTTCTTGGCAAACCTACACACACCAAACAGCAGCTGTAATTGTGCAGGTGTAGGTTTTGTCTGGATTATTTTCAAAGCGACTTATTTCTGTAAGCCTGCTTTGAAAACTGCTGTAACTTATGCATGTTTGTTGACAGTTTTAAAAAAAGGTCTTTATCCATGTAAATGGCTACTTACACGAGCAACGGGGCTATCTGAAAACCGCCCATCATGTACATGGGTAAAGGTCCATTCGTTGCTCCACATGGGTACTTTTATCTGCATTCAGTGTAGGGTTAGGGCAGGGAATGCTACATCGCACCTGGCTTTATATTTTCAAAAGTACGCACATTGTTTCCTCAAAAATGTACCCACACAGTTAAAATGTGTCTGCCCAAAATCGCTGTGTGCACAGATTTAGCCTGACAAAAATGGGGGAGGGGTTTGCCACAGTTAGTGCAATATCCAGCAC
This sequence comes from Rhinatrema bivittatum, assembly GCF_901001135.1. Lineage (NCBI taxonomy): Eukaryota > Metazoa > Chordata > Amphibia > Gymnophiona > Rhinatrematidae > Rhinatrema > Rhinatrema bivittatum. The sequence continues at coordinate 536,031,383 of NC_042615.1, read as the reverse complement.
AAAGTGTCTAACTTTTCCCTGCTACCTGCAGCTGCACCAATGGCTGGCCAAGGTAACTGGTAAATCAATCTTCACTTCATCAGGTTAGTTGAGGCTGAACACCTGGACTAAGTTTACTGGTTAAAATGAGCCGGTTAACCTTGTCTGGCAGTTCTTCGAAAATCTACCTCCACACTGCAAATCCTTTAGCTGTGCCTTGTCTGTTCCTGTGTGGAAATGCTGGCCCAGCTCTGGAGCTATGTGAGACTCCAACAGACAGCAGCCTCTTTCCGTAACTGTACTTGGCACTGTATGAACATTTTCACATTTCGATTGACAATGTTAGATTCAAAACTCTAGAACACTGCGCAAGAAGTTCCCAAATCCAGTCCTCAACAATCCTCAACTCTTGGCTTTCAGGGGATCTAAAATTCATTCTTGAGAAATATGTTTGCATAGATTCAGGGGCCAATTTACTGAAGTGTGAATGTTAATTCCTCATTTATTATTAACTCGGGCTAATATGGGTTTGAGCAATAAACTATTAATGAGGCGTTGCATGCAAATTCAATTCATTAATATTACAATGGGGTTAATGCAAATCATTTTAGGAAAGCAATTTGTGTTAACTCACTGATTGTACAAAACTACATCTCCTCAAAGTGTATTTTAGGTTAGCCTCAGGGGGCTAATGCAAGGCCTGAAGAAGGCTATGGCGACTCCCAAGATCTTCCCCCTTCCCCCATTCTGTGATAGTAAAAGGCCTCTGTATGGTGAAAGACCCCCTCCTCCAGCATCTGGAAAACACTCCTCCACAGGCCAAACAATCCTCCTTCCCCATTCAGAAGAGGCCACCACAGGCTAAAGATCCTCTTCCCTCTACTCCTTTTCCAAAAGAGTTCCCAACAGGTAGAAGAGTCCTCTGAAGACTGAAGACCTCCTGCCCCAGTCCCCACTGTTAGAATCCCTCACTCTCCCTTCCTACCCCACCTAAGGGTAATAATAGCTGGAGAGGGAACTGGACAGAGCAACCCCCCCTCATGTCCCTCTGGCTGGCAAGCAAAATGGCACCAACTAACCTCACACAGTGACTGTTATTTTGTTTGTCAGAGCCGGCAGGGGGCACTGCTCTCTTCTACTCCTTTTAAAGCTGTCATCATCCTCAGGAGGAGTAGGTAGGAGGGGGAGTTTCCAATGTGGAAGGGAGAATCTTTCAGTCTGCAGAGGTTTCTTTTGGGGTGGGTAGGGGTGAGCAGGGATAGGGACCTTTGGACTGTGGGAGTCTCTTCCAGTTTAGGGGAGAGGATATTTGGCAATGTAGACCTTTTATTATCACCGGGTTATGTATTTACCTCTAGAGGCATGTTATTGCTGCTACTAATGCATTGGGTGTTATTGCCTACAAATTCCCAGGATTTACACAGTTTAGTACATGGAGTGTTTAATGCAAGATTTTGTAGGAGATAATGCCAGTGTTAAACTATTAATGCACATTAGGGGATGATTTTAAGGTGTCTTAGTACATTGGCCCCTTGGTCAAATAAGCAGGTTAAAGTGCATATTCTGATTTCCATCAATACCTCACCTATTGGGGGAGGATGGGTTACTTGAGGACTGGAGTAGGGAACCACTGGACAAAATCATCAAATGGCAAAGGAGTAAAGCTAAAGTAAGAGCCTGCTGTTGAGGGTTGATCTTCAAGAGAGAGAACAGTAAGGGCATGTGGACCTAAAATCCCAATTAAGCAGGACCTTGGCCTAACAGAGTGCATGGCTTTTATCTTTGCTATAAACTCTTAATTTCCAGCCCCCCCCCCCCCATCACGCAGATCCTGGTGTTAAATAAAAGTTAAAAGCTAATCAAGATAGCATAATTTTATGCTACCTCAAATCAGAAGCTGCAGCAAAACCACTTCATTTCCAAGCAAAGGCTGTATTGCTGTTCACTTGATAGCTCTAACAATTTATCATTCCTTGCACACAACAAGCAAAAAGCTCCGTGACTGATAAAGATCCTCCAGAGGTTTCAGAAAGTGACCGGATTTTGCCTTCTGTTAAGTAGCTGCTCTAATGATTATTCCAGTGAGATGACACATGCTGAACAAATGAACTGGAAACTTCTCTTCACAAACAGAAGCAACTTTAATTTTCTTTTGGCTCCCGTTTATGTTGAATCATATCCTTTTCAAGACTTTAAACCGACCATGTCATAGTGATGAAACCTTTTCTAAAAACCATAATGGCTGGAACTCTTCTCAGAAGCCATTATTGCACAATAACTCACGCACAAACAGAAGGCCTGATTTACTAAGGCTTTTCTCTCATTCTCTGTCTATGGGAGAAAAGCTTAGTAAATGGGACCCTTAGATTGTAAAACCCTCTGAAGACAGGGAAATATCTACAGTACATGAATGTAATCTGCTCTGAAGTGCCTGAAAAGCAGAATATAAATGAAATACACTTCTAAAACCACCTGCAAACTAATGAATAAAAAAATCTGGGACGCTCCAGCAAAATGCCCTGCGGGGATGCAGGTGGCAGCCAATTATAGCTTCCTCATTGCCTCCGGAAAGGAAACATGAAGCTGACCCACCATGCTTCAAGCGGGTACCAGCACGGCCATCCGAAACCCCCAGAGAGTTTAGACGCCCGGTGTGTGTTAACCAGGCCCAGTTCCAGTCTTCTGTAGGCGGGGGATGGGAGAGAGGGAGAGTAGTAAATCAGGAAAGGGATGAAAGAAGTAGAAGGCGGGGTCATTGACACCCCCTCCCCCCAAAGAAATTCAATAGTTTTAGATGCAATCAGTAACTATGTATTATTTATTTATTTATTTATTTTTAATTTTTATATACCGATGTTCCTGTAAAGAATACATATCGCACCGGTTTACAAGGTGCGATATTACAATAGTATATAACAACTAAGTAAAAAGGAGAGGGGGAAAGGGGATGAAACAAACTGAAAGGAGAACATATGCTGAGAGGAACAAATAACGATAAATGTTGATTTTGAGTTAGATGGTTACATAATTAATAGCAGTCAGACTTGAAAGAGAAATGTTTCAAAACACACTTATCGATTAGCTTTTAAGCACATACACGTCATGCAATTAGGTTTACCATTACTGCAACGCAAAAGGGGATGAGTAAACGTACAGGACTGGCCCTTTCATGAGTATGTGATAGGAATAACCTGCACAGTGAGGATTCGGGGGAGCCTCCTGAGTAAAATGTGTGGAGTCTACCAACTTACAGCATGCACTTTTTAAAGCTCATTAGCCACAAAACATTTGAATAATATCAGGGGGATTGACTGCCCTGTGTTTGGAGTCACATTATAGTTTTAATAATACATTTTGATTTGCTTTATCCTGAAAAGTAATTCACACAATGCAGCTCAGGGAGCTTTAAGAGGTGCCTCCCTTTCTCTACACATTCCAAAGACTCGCTCAAAATAGCATTTCAAAGATGGCTTCCACTCCAGGGACACAATGATCTCTTTCAGAAAACAAACTCATACGTTCCGTCTTCAGAGTAACACACTGATTTATGTTTTTGCTGTCCATTGCTTTCTCTGCCTCTACTTTTCTGGTCTCTTCCCCGATAGTTTGGGAAACAAAAAGAAAAGAGTAAACATCTCATTTGACTTGTAACTTTTTTTGGTTTGTATTTCTCTTTGTGCCGTTTGCACTCAGTTTTCTTTTTTTTTCCACATAATCTCTGGTGTCTGAATGTTTCTCGCTTCCCTTGACCCATGTGTGTGTTTCTCTCATCAGCTTCAGGCCGATGCAATAAGATGGGCACAGCCACGTCTCCTAGGGGCCTGATGCGATATTTTCATAGGCTGCTACGTCGAAAAGGATGCACTAGGGAAGAATTAGGGGTCCCTACTGCTCAAAATCATCAGGCTCCCAGGAGACGCGGCTGTGCTCTCACAATTGCAATTGGCGCTCAGTAGGCTCGAATCGATGCGAGGTTTCATGCGTGGGGAACAGACGGGAAAAAGAAAAAAACTTACCGCAATGGTAAATAACAGGAGACCCCTGCGGTTTTGAAGTTTTTCGGTTTTTTTAGAAATATGGTGAAATTCACCACAGGACTCCAATTAAGCGCGAGGCTAACTGCTTCACGGAAAAAAAGAAGACTGAAGGGAGACCCCTGTGGCAGGGAATATCATGGCAAGCTGGGCATGCTCAGTGGGTACACTGTGCCAGTCAAAAGTTTCTAGAAACGTTGACAGAAGTTTTTCTGTATTGGGCTCCATTACTGATGTCACCCATATGTGAGGACTAGCGTCCTGCTTGTCCTGGGATAACAGTGGATTACAGAGGATATTATTGTGCAGCACAATAACTGCGAGATAATCTGCCCAGCAGCATATTTGTTGATAATAGGCAGATCATTTTACATTAACAGCCTTATTCACTAAACTTTTTTTCCCCCCCACATAGACACAGAATGGGGGAAAAGCCTTAATATGTCAGATCCTAAGAAGGGTACAGAACACTTCACAAATTTGCATATTGTTCTTTTGCAGGGGCCACGACAATCTTCTCTGTGGTGTTCCAATTTATAACATATGCTGCTGAAACAAACTTTTCAGATTACTGGTCCTTTTAGTTGGAATTCAACTTGGGATCTAAAAAGGTGTCCACTATAGCAAAGAAAGTTGATGAAAGGAGAGAGGTGAATGTGAGAAACTGTGTGCGTACTGAGAATTGCTTTGCTGGATGCTGCGGGACTCAACTTTACCTCTTCCGAAGTGAACTGATTGCTGCAGAAGGATGCAAAGTTACTTGACAGACTGCTGCTATGCCTGGTGGTTCTGTTCCTTAGCACCACCCTATCCGTCTGAAAGCCTTCTGTGACTTCTAAAATGCTTACCACCCCTATATTTTTATAAAAGGGCACTCAACATGCAGTGGTCCTTTAAACTGAATTCCCATTGCATTACTTTGTCTTTTTATAACACACAAGAGAATGGAAGATGGATAACCACAGCTGGTAGGGATCAAGTTGAGGCTGCAGAAAACTATTATTCAAGTGAGGAATGTACAGTCTGGTGGTTTTTTCCATTACCATCAAACCAAACTATCTCCAACTCATCTGTTCAAAAAAAGTAACATAGGAAGAACTAGGAATCTTCTTGTCAGTTTCAGCCGAATCGCTGACCTCTTCGTCTACATCAGGGATGAGCAAACTTTGAGAGCCGTAGGCCTCCTTCCACTCATGCAGTCCCAAGATGGGTATGTGTATGAATGTGTGTGTGTATATATATATATATATAGAGAGACAGAGAGAGAGAGAGAGAGAAAGAGAGCGCGAGCAAGCAAGAGAGAGACACTACATCCAGACACAGAGCGAGACACAGGCAGACAGACTGACCACATCACACAGACCAAACAAAGACACACACACAGGCCATATGTTACAATGGTAAGAGCTGGAAAATTAAAAAAAACAAAAACTAAGGTGCCCGTCAAAAAGTTTTAGGGCCTAAGAAAACCTCCATTACACCCTGCCCAATTTTTTTTTTTTTGCTTTTTTATTATTTTCACCAAGTTTTTCTATCTTTCTCTATTTTTGTATTTTTCTTAGTTTGTTCATCGTTTTGATTGATCTGCCTGTTATTACTTTTTTACACTTTGTTGCCTTTATTCTCCCTTCCCTCCACATCCTCATTCTCTCTGGCCTCTTTGCCCATTCCCCTCCCCCAACTTCTTTTCTCCCAGTGGACAACCTCTGGAATCTTTCTCCCTGGAGCTGTGATCTCTTGCTCCATAGCAGAAGCAGCTTCTCTGCCTGGCCCACTGAAAGAAATGAATGGCTGAGCTCTGGAATGCTTACAATGCTGTCACTACCTTCTGGCAACTGCTTCCCTTACTCAGCTTGCAGTACTTCCAGGGCACCAGACTTGAGGCCGTAGCCATTTTTTTCATCCTTGATTGGGCAGCCAATCCCCCTTTCAGGATTGTTCAAGCCCCCTCCCCCAGTTTTCTCACTCCTGTTCTACATAAAACACATAAGTTCATATTTTTACCATTTCTCCTCTCCTTCGGGCATGGTCAAGGACAGAAAATAATACTGCAGTAGAAGAGTAAGGTCCCAATGAATTTGTCATCAAGGCCTCCATGGTCAAAGTGCTGTTGTTTTAATGTAAAGGAATCAGTTGTTTTCCCTCCAACCACATTTTCATGCACCAGCATCCCATGTGAAGCACTAGCAGCAAACTGTGCGAGTCAGACCCCAGTGCCTGCCCTGTGGCTCTTCATTCAGCCAAGGGCACTGTGCTAACAGGAGAACAGTGACCAACATTTCAAGTCCAGCAACTCTGAATCATTTGTTGTAAGCTGTGTGTGTTTTACTATATTCAGGCCCCCAAATGAGTTGGCCCTTGATATAAGGTACTTTTGCATATCGCTGGCCATCAGTCCACAAAGATATCCTTCAGCTACACTATTTCATGTAACAGGATGCAATCCCGTGCATCTAAGGAGAGCTTCCAGGCCTCACCTCTAAGCCCCTGGCAAAAATCACCTGGGGAGGCCAGTACCCGCAGCTCTGCCTCCGAGTGATGTCAGCAGGGAGACAGTAAAAGGCAGCTGATGGAGGATGGCAAGTCCCCACCAGCACTTTGCTTCTTAAGGAGCAAATTCCAAGGGGCTTGCCCCGGGAGGGCCCCTGTGAGTGTCCTAACTATTTAGTTGAGTTTGGTACTTACTATACCACAATTCGTAAAATCATCATAGCGGTGTACATTAAAAACAAAATAAATACAAAAATATAATAAAGTATATATTATAAACAGGGTAAATATAAATGCATTACACAACTTAATTAAAAACTTGAAAATTACAAAAAAAGAAGAAAATAAAGCTCCTTGACAATTATAAAAGACAATAAATACAGTTTAGTTAATGACCAAAACAATAACTGATAAAAACAAAAAAGGACACACACACCTAGAGCTTCTCAAAGTGTCAAGTAGCAGCAGGGAGGGTTTTTTTGTAAGGCATGTTGGAGTAGGAGTATTAGTTTATTATGAGTTGGGGTATTTATTGCCTGCTGCCTGGATGTGACTACTCTGATCATTAGTCTGCTTCCTGCCCTGACCCCAGTGTGCTCTTGGACTTCCGTTACTTTCACCTACCTAGGGACCTGCCTAAGTCTTGTTGGCTACCAGAATCCAAGGGCTCAACCTGTGGGGGAAGCGGCTGGTAAAGGTGAAGCTCCAGACTGTCCCACTACAGGGCATATAGAAAGACATGGTTTAATGGAACAAAGTCAGCATGGCTTTACCCAGGGCAAGTCTTGCCTCACAAATCTGCTTCACTTTTTTGAAGGAGTTAATAAACATGTGGATAAAGGCGAACCGGTAGATATACAGTATACTTGGATTTTCAGAAGGCGTTTGATAAAGTTCCTCATGAGAGGCTTCTAGGAAAAGTAAAAAGTCATGGGATAGGTGGCGATGTCCTTTCGTGGATTACAAACTGGCTAAAAGACAGGAAACAGAGAGTAGGATTAAATGGTCAATTTTCTCAGTGGAAGGGAGTGGACAGTGGAGTGCCTCAGGGATCTGTACTTTTCAATATATTTATAAATGATCTGGAAAGAAATATGACAAGTGAGGTAATCAAATTTGCAAATGATACAAAATTGTTCAGAGTAGTTAAATCACAAGCAGATTGTGATAAATTGCAGGAAGATCTTCTAAGACTGGAAAATTGGGCATCCAAATGGCAGATAAAATTTAATGTGGATAAGTGCAAGGTGATGCATATGGGGAAAAATAGCCCATGCTATAATTACACAATGTTGGGTTCTATATTAGGTGCTACAACCCAAGAAAGAGATCTAGGTGTCATAGTGGTTAACCCATTGAAATCGTCGGTTCAGTGTGCTGCGGCAGTCAAAAAAGCAAACAGAATGTTGGGAATTATTAGAAAGGGAATGGTGAATAAAACGGAAAATGTCATAATGCCTCTGTATCGCTCCATGGTGAGACCGCACCTGGAATACTGTGTACAATTCTGGTCGCCGCATCTCAAAAAAGATATAGTTGCAATGGAGAAGGTACAGAAAAGGGCGACCAAAATGATAAGGGGGAATGGAACAGCTCCCCTATGAGGAAAGACTAAAGAGATTAGGACTTTTCAGCTTAGAGAAGAGAAGGCAGAGGAGGGAATATGATAGAGGTGTTTAAAAAAATGATTTTGGAAAAAAAAAAAATCCTGAGAGTTCTAGAATGGGTTAATGTAAATCAGTTATTTACTCTTTCGGATAATAGAAAGACTTGGGGGCACTCCTTGAAGTTAGCATGTGGCACATTTAAAACTAATCAGAGAAAGTTTTTTCACTCAATGCACAATTAAACTCTGGAATTTGTTGCCAGAGGATGTGGTTAGTGCAGTTATGTTTAAAAAAGGATTGGATAAGTTCTTGGAGATGTCCATTACCTGCTATTAATTAAGCTGACTTAGAAAATAGCCACTGCTATTACTAGCAACAGTAGCATGGAATAGACTTAGTTTTTGGGTACTTGCCAGGTTCTTATGGCCTGGATTGGCCACTTTTGGAAACAGGATGCTGGGCTTGATGGACCCTTGGTCTGACCCAGTATGGCATGTTCTTACGTTCACCAGCTACCGATACAGGCCTCAGGGATTCACTCTCGAGGCTGCGTTAACTACGCAGCAACACTAAGGGCTCACATACCTGCTACCCTTCACACTATGGTGTGGGTATTTATTTATTTATTTTTATTTATAGGTTTTTATATACCGATAGCCGTTTGCACATCGTATCGGTTTACAGATAACTAAAACTTTTTGACAGTGTCATTATACAGAACTTTTGGCACTGCCATTACATAGAACAGTAAACTTTGCATACAAGAAATAAACATCAACATTATGATAAGTTTAGGGTAAGTTTATATGTGTAAAATATATAAAAATGTATTGATTACTGCATTGTAGAATATGAGCTATCCTATGGGGATATGTTCATTTTTATTAATAGGTGGGTTGGGAAAGTTGAATTGTTTTATGAGGTTGTATTGATTATTTATATTGTACTGATTATTGATATTGTATGAGTGTGATATCAGACCAATTGTAACATGGGTGTGGGTTTGTCCTGTATAAAGGAATGAGTAAACTGAAAATGTTATATTACTATGGAGAGGACAGAGAATAAATGTTCTGACTACTTTTCACGGATTCAGAAAATTCAAATATTTGTTTTGACAAATGCTATGTGCCTCCTTCACAATGGGACATGATTGAAATTAGATCTGTAATTGCCAAGGTTCATTTCCCATTGACTAACATTAAAAAAAATTACCTCATGATAATTGAGCTCTTTAATTACTGTAGTCAGGGAAAACAAAATCCTTCTTGTTTTAAGTTAGGTTTGTCAGGCGCCTAAAGCCAGCATGCAAAGAGAACCCTACAGAGAAAGATGCCATTTGTTCAGCAGGACAAGTCCAACCAGGAAGCTGTTCCTGGATTCTCTGCCTGGTTTCTTTCAGCCAAGAAAATACAGTCGTTGGTCTGTCCCAAGATCTTTGGGGAATTCATGTACGGATTCTGCATACCACAACACTGTGAGCTACTCCCATACCTGCCAGAAGCACAAATGACAGGTAGAGCTAGGTGGCTAATAGTAATGTAACCCCAATGTGGAGGAGCCAAATATGTAGCAGTGACGACAATGAGAATCGGATAAAAGAAAGCCCTTTATTAAAACGCCCGACTCTGGCCGAGTTTCGCTCTTTTTGCACAGAGCTGCCTCAGGGGCAATTCATTCAAGCAGGACTTGGAAAAGTCAATATCGTATTAATTATCAGCGCGGATGATTTCACTCCAAAGCAGTTAGACTTTCATTTGTTCACGTAGCGATGCTGTGTGATGTCAGTAATGAAATTGAATGCATTGAATCCGCATAACGAGCAGTCTTACAGCTGATTGTTATGCGGATTCAATGCATTCAATTTCATTACTGACATCACACAGCATCGCTACGTGAACAAATGAAAGTCTAACTGCTTTGGAGTGAAATCATCCGCGCTGATAATTAATACGATATTGACTTTTCCAAGTCCTGCTTGAATGAATTGCCCCTGAGGCAGCTCTGTGCAAAAAGAGCGAAACTCGGCCAGAGTCAGGCGTTTTAATAAAGGGCTTTCTTTTATCCGATTCTCATTGTCGTCACTGCTACACAGCTCACTGGATCGGTTACCGATTTGTTTTTTGGAGCCAAATATGTGACTCACACTGTCCCAGCCTTGATGTGTATTCTCTGGTGGAGGGAAGGATTAACCTCTAGGGGCCAAAGCGTAGACTGCATTAATGTCTCTTGTGTGTCAATAGGTAGCCAGCACAAAACTTTACGGATGCATTTGTTCAATGTGAATGGTGCATTTTCTCCGTAATAGGTCCATTTAAATTTCAAACATTAACTGTGTAATTCCTTTTCTCTTTTATTGGAGTTCCTTTTATATCTCTCCTGAAATACAGAGCCACCTCAGGGCAACTGACACAGATCCTCCCTGAGGGTTCCCCTTATTGGTACCTAGATTTCATTGCTGGATCTTGACTCCTCCTTTCTTTATAGTATCATATGGATACTTCTACACTTTCTACACAAGTGAGCACTGGATTGGTGGCTTCCCCCTTCTCCTCCCAAGTTGTTGCCTGCTCCAAAAAAATGTTTCTGCACTGAATCTTTTGGGCAGAGAGAACCAGGAGAGACGGCAAAAGTCCCAAAACAGGAAGAGCAACTTCAGTCATAAAACCAAAATGAGAAAAGGAAGCATGTATTAAAACAAACAAACAAACAAACAAAAAAAACCCCTTCCTTCCCAAACAAAATTCCACACAAAAAGACATCTTTGTGAGTCAGACCAGCAAACTCCCTGTTTGTATACCTCAGCCTTAGAGCCTAGGACTCTCCAGGAAGGAAACGAACCCTCCTATCCACCCCCAGCATCCAACTCTAAACCGCACACCACCAGTAAGGTTCAGGGATATAGAATCAGGACGAAACCATTCCAGCACCAAACATGGGGCTCCTGTGGCAGAGACAGTAGAGCCCTCTAATCTACAATGCACCTAGTGCATGACTTTTCTACAAGGATCAAGACTGCACAAACCATAAGAAAACCCATTCTTTTTTTTTTAAACAAATTCTAGTAGTTCTCTTTAACCACAATGGTTAATGAAATGGCTGCAGACATAGGTGAGCAGTGCTGTTATTGTTATTTATAAAGTCAGAGATGGTAAATTCACTTTGATTCAATTCAGCTGGTAGACCTCAGGCCGCAGCCTTTCATTCCAGTCATCTGCACCCAATCGCTTCACCTTTCATGACCAGTGCTAATGCGCACAAGTTTCAAACCCATGGCAAGCCAACCTCTTTTTCTGACTGTTATCCAATATATACGCACGTATTTTTCCAAGATCTCGGAAAACGTGCGGATAATGAGGGTTCTTTTCAGCTCTGGCAGAGTTAGTGGGGAAGCGTGGTAGGAGAGATGTAAAACAGGCATGTCATAAATGGGAGCAGATGCCCCACTAGCACCAGGTGGAGGAGAATCATTTGAGTAAAAATCACCCCGAGCTGACAGTAAGCAGTGAGAGCAGATCTAAGATCCCACGGCCCCAAAATGCAGATGCTATTTATACTACGCTGATTCAAACCTTCTGCCAAAACATGGAAAAAATTAAACTCAAGTTTTCCGGAGAATTTCTACGTTTGTTTTGAGGTTCCACTTCTGTTTGACTAACACAAAAAGACTGTTACATATTGACATAGTTGGAAAAAAATGAATAAAGGCTAGAGGTTCATCGTTCAACATTCTTCTGATTGCCTAACAGCTCTCTCTGGGCCTGATGTAATAAAACAGAAATAAAACAATGCGTGCTCTATTTCAGCGTATATTTTCTTAACACGTTCACCCCAAAAAAGCACTCCCGATGCAGCAAGCTAATAGTATACAAATGTATCGAGGATTTAAAAAAAAGCACATAAACCTAAAAATATGGGCAAAAAATGTGACTAGCAGGCAGAAATCTTGTTTAACGTGCACAAAACATTTCAGGAGCATTAATATGGGATATGATAGGAGAAGCGCCAAACTGTGCACACACTTTTTGTGCACAAAACTCTTCTTTACATCAGGAGTAGATTTCTATGCATAAAAATGTATGTACAACAGCCTCATGCACCTTATCACACTGGGGCCTCTGTAAGCCAATGCAGGGGAAGGGAAAATAACTACTGCGCCTCTGTAACGAACTCCACAACAGTGAACAAACCCTACCCAACCCAATCTCAAATATAATGACTGGCTCAGAACCGCTGGATTGAAGTGGAAGATATGCCAGATAAGGTAAGATATAAGGAAACCAACAAAACAGTTGAGTAGAGAGGACACCTTTCTAAAGCTATTGGATATTTAAAGATGCAAACTTTTAGGACTACTAAGGTCTACTGCTTAAGTCATTTGTTTTTCTTTCAACTCATTTTACTTTTGATGGACCAACAATACTCCTGCTAGTCTCTGACCCAACAGTTTTCTCCTACTCCTCTGAGCTTCCAGTCCAACCGGATCCGGCCTCCACCTGTCCTTCCTTCGCAACTACTCGGGGTCCCAGCAACCATTTTTGACACCACACCCTCTCCTCCACCTTATCTTCCATTTAGCCAAGTCGCTGCAGCAACAGAGTTCAGCTTAAGAGCCACAGGCTGCGGCTCCTTCTAGAACCTGCTCTGAGTGTACCCCAAGCTTGCCAGGAGGTATGAGTTGCTGAGCAATGCATATACCTGCCTTCCTTCTCCTCACTGGGGTTGTGATTGCTGCCCCTGTGGTATCCCCAGCCCTGGCTGGTCCGGTGGGGACCAATCTCTCATCTATCAAACCCAGTATGAGCCTCTGAATGCAGTCTGCCTGCTGAGGATGATCTTAACATGCTCTGGTTTCTCTTCTGTTGGGGGGACAGGGCAGCCCTTGTAAGGTAGGTACTGGAAACATTTATAATACCCAATCTCCTCCTCTGAAATCCACTGGTATTTCAGCACAATGGGAACCACTCTCTCAGCAAAGCCCCAAACCACTCACTTTCCTTATGGAAGAACTTCCAGTCACCTAAGTGCACTTAGGTATTAATTCTGCCACTGTATTTCTCCATAGCAATTAAAGCTTTGGTAACACCTCCCTATACTCGTTGGCTTGTAAGTGCTGTTGACTTGAGGACAAATGGTTTACACAGATGCTTTCCCCAGCCAAAACACACTAGTCAGTCAGTAGTCTAATCAGTTTTGGGTATTTATCTGAATAAATTGCCATCATACAGAGCTAGTGTTAGACACGTTGGGGCCCAGGGCAGAAACTAAGGAGTGGACCTAGCTGGTGCCTGGCACCTTAAGCTCTGCCTCAATACCATCATTCAGCCTTTTCTTGCCAAGGGGACCCTGGGCAATCTCCTTGCTTGCCCCTTCCTAAAACCAGCCCTGCCATCAGGCTCAGAGTGCTGTCCCTCTGAATAAAACTGGGAGATGCGCCTTGCCGAACTGGGCCCATAAAGCAGGATGTGGCTAAACATGCTACGCCATTTTGAAACTGATTGGGATAGTGGAATGGTTCTGACTGTGCAACCCTTTGCTGGGGAATATAAAACAAGAGATGTCCGCTGCTGGGTATTGGAGCCTCTCTGTGGGTTCAACAAAATATCACAAATGGTCAAAACAGATGGTGCAGTGGCCAGGAAGCAAGGGTGTATGTCCTCTTGCTGGGAAGGAGGAGAAGTACCAAAGCTTCCTTCCCCCTTTTGTGATCTCCTAACTGCAACCCTGAAACAAATCTTCCATTGTCTCTTCCTTTGGCTGGCAGACTCATACTTACAAACCCACACCCTGGGAAGCAGCCTCATTCAACAGGTATCTTCGAAACACAATAAGATCATAAGTGCCATGCTGGGTCAGAGCAAGGCCCACCAAGCCCAGCATCCTGTCTCCTACAGTGGTCAATCCAGGTCGCAAGTACCTGGCAGATCCCATAAAGTAGATCTAATTCCTCTTACTCCCAGCGCTAGCACTAGGTACCTGTAATCCTCCTGGTTGAAAATGTGTTATGGGCTCTGTGTGTGTGAATGAGAACATGCCTGGGATGTGTGTGTCTGAATGGGAAATTGCCTTTGTGTGTGCATGTGTATGTGAATGGGAAATTGCCTGGGGAGTGGGAGTGTGAATAGAAACCTGCTTGGGGAGTGTGTGTGAATGAGAACATGCATGGGGTGTGTGTGTGTGAATGGGAACCTGACTGTATGTGTGTATGAGTGTGATGAGAACCTGCCTGGAGCGTGTGTGTTTGAATAGAAACCTGCCTAGGGTGTGTGTGTATGAATGGGAACATGTTTCGGGATGTGTATGTGTGAATGGGAACCTGTCTGGGGTGTATGTGAGTCTGTGTGTGTGTGTGTGAATAGGAATTTGCCTGAGATATATGTGTGTGTGTGTGTATGGACTGCGGAACACCGCAGTGGCTCGTCCCATGTCCCCACCTGAGCCCACCACAGCAGAAGCAGCTCCTTTCCCCAGCCCACTGACAGAGATGTATGGCTAAGTCATGGCATGCTTACAATGTCCTCGCTACGTTCTGGCAGGCCTCCCCCTCCTGAGCTTGCAGCGCCTCCGCAGCACCAATGTTTTTTCTTCCCTGGTTGGGCAGCCAGTGTGCCCCCCCCGTGCAGGATTATTCACGCACTCTGGAGGGGGGGGGGCCTGACCCTCCAGTTTTCTCGCCTCTGGGTCAAGATTAAATACAAGGACAACTTTCTAGTTGTTGTTAACATCAAATTTAGCACCTGGGCCACGACTATAACGGGATGCTTCCAACTCAATCAATAATCGGACAAAATAAAGGCATAAAATCAGTTACTGGACACACATGGTACACTTCGGCAATTATTTCTATCACTTTTTGCTCCTCGAGCCTCCCACTGTTTCATATGTATCATATTTATCAAGCTACTCGAGCTAGTTTTTGTTTTAGTAGGATAAAAATTGCCCTGCTCTTTACAGTCTGATGGCATGCTGCTTCCAGCTGCCTGTACGGGTAAAGCCAGGCTGGCTCCCAGCTTTCCTGTAGGCCCAAAGATCTGAGGAGGCCTACACGGCTGGCAGAGCCCATCCCACTATCGCTGAAGCGTGAGGTACGGCACATTAGACTATACACAGCCACGCAAAATAGATTTTTAAAATGGTTTTGTTTTTAAAAAATCTGTGTCTTAATAGTCTGATAAATACAGTATATCTGAAATATGACAGCCAAAATTACGGGCTCCCTCATGGCCTCCAGTGATCCAAAATCACTATTTGTTTTTTACCTTTCTGCAGCTACTGCGGCAAACATGGGCTAAGAGCCGTCAGATTTCTAGAGGCAACACAATTCATGGTTCTTACAACCTGCTTGAAGTATAAAAGCATTAACAAGCCAAGGAAAAGATGCATTTCATCAGAACAAATAGCTTCAGACTGCAAAACCAGGAGTAGTCTCTAGTCCTTAAAGGTTAGAAAACAATTGAGGATGCACAGAGAAAATGCTGGCTAGATGTCCTCAATAACCAATCATATGCCATGGAAACAGGGCGAGTGAAGCAGAGCACAGGATAGCTAGGAGCTCAGTCAATAATTATAGCAACAGCAGAGAAAACTGTGTTTTCTAAAAAGGGGGAGGGGGAGAGAGTCAAATCCTGTTTACAAACCTACATAAGAGCATAAGAAATTGCCATGCTGGGTCAGACCAAGGGTCCATCAAGCCCAGCATCCTGTTTACAACAGAGGCTAAACCAGGCCACAAGTACCTGGCAATTACCCAAACACTAAGAAGATCCCATGCTACTGATGCAATTAATAGCAGTCGCTATTCCCTAAGTAAACTTGATTAATAGCCGTTAATGGACTTCTCCTCCAAGAACTTATCCAAACCTTTTTTGAACCCAGCTACACTAACTGCACTAACCACATCCTCTGGCAACAAATTCCAGAGCTTTATTGTGCATTGAGTGAAAAAGAATTTTCTCCGATTAGTCTTAAATGTGCTACTTGCTAACTTCATGGAATGCCCCCTAGTCCTTCTATTATTCGAAAGTGTAAATAACCGAGTCACATCTACTCGTTCAAGACCTCTCATGATCTTAAAGACCTCTATCATGTCCCCCCTCAGCCATCTCTTCTCCAAGAGAAATATTTCAGAAGAAAAGCACCCTCTCCAATAAAGATGAACACGCAAACTGGCTGTCCCACACTCAGCATCATTGTTCCATGTATTCCCTTAAAGCAAGCAATGAAGACATAAGCATGGTGTAATGATGCTAAGACTTTAAAACATTATGAGGGGTATATAGCCAGAAATCTACTTATTTTTTTTTGTAAAATATTTTTATTAAATTTTCCATAATCAATAAATACAACAAAAAGTTCAATACAACCATGTCCAGCAAAGAGAGGAGTAAGAAAACATATCTGCAGAACATAAATGTTTTCTATATTATACTGTTTCTGTCATCTTCCTACCCCTTAAAAACCCCCTATCCCCCCTCCCCTCCCACAGGTGACCTTTCTCGCAGAATTGGCCTACGATTGATAGAAGACATTGCACCTCAGGTATATCAAATGGGGGTCAGCCGAGTTACTCTGGCGTCAGCTTAGTTCTATCAAAAGCAGAGAAATGGGCACACAGATTTGATTTTAGTTGAGCAACGAATGGGCTCCATATACTAGGAAGTCGCTTAATCCCTTTGCCCCTGCTTCCCAAGTCCCATGTTTTATAATCCATTGATAGCAGATCTATCATTTCAGCTTGCCAGACTGGAAATGTGGGTGTATCCCCTTCAACCCATCTCATTAGAATACATCTTCTCGCTACACAGAGCCCTTTAATTAAGAAACATAATTCACTGTCGGTACCGGATATTTCATCAGTAATAACCTCCAGAATACATACATCTGCCCTAACTGGTATTGACATATGAAACTTTCCTGAAAATTTTGCCTGATAGATGTCTAAAACTGTTGGATAGGGGGTACAGTCCCATAAGCCATGTACGAGTGTAGCTCTAGGCTTAGTACATCTGCGACATCTCGGGCTATCAATATGCTTCATCCTAAAGACCCGTATCGGGGATATAACTATTCTGTGCAAAATTCTCAGGTGTTGCTCCCTTACCAAAACAGAGGGAATGTTACAATTCAACAACCTTATGCTTTCAAAAAGGTCATCCCCTTCCAATTCAGTCCTGAGGTCTAACTTCCAATTTATAGCTAAGTTGTCAAGTATACAGTATCGATGTACGGAGTGTAAGTATTTGTATAACCCTGCCAGAAACTATTTACAACCCCGATAATACCTAATAACCACCTCTGAAAGGGCCCCCAAGGACGGGGTTGGTGTGTTAGTTTGTATGATTGTATGAATGTAACTACAAATCTGTAGATAATGTAAAAAATCTTGAGCATGAAATTGGAAATGTTCTTGGCAATACTGAAAAGAGAACATACAATTATTTGCATATTCAATAAAGCAGTGAAACTTGTCCCAGCCCGCTTTTGATAAGTTAGTAAAGAATGGTAATCTATTCCCAATGGGAAACCTGGGATTCCCACATATGGGAAGCAAGGGAGAGGAATTCCAAGACAACATCAGCTGTTTCCGCAAATCCCGCCAACCATAAAATATATATTGGATAAGGATATTATGGGCCAAAACAACAGGAATCTCCCATTTCCTTGCATGTAACACAAAGCGCAGATCATATGGGTGTACCAGCCCTGCTTCCACCATGTTATATGTAAAGGTTGCAGTGTCCAGTAACCAATCTCCCAATGCCCTCAAAACACATGCCAAATTATAATACCGTATATTGGGAAAGCCCCACCCACCCTCTGACTTTGCACACTTTCTGAGGATAGTGCGCAGATCTTTTCGGGACAGCACTATAGGAAGCAATTGTAACACATACAACAGCTTAGGAATGAGGGACATTTTTTTAGCAAAGTGATACATCCCATTAAAGATAGAGGGAAGTTCATCTAGCTTGTGGTACATTTACGGAATTCCTTAATTATCCTTGGAACATTCGCCAAGTACCTCAGCTTTGGATCTCTGTGGATATAAATCCCTAAATATTTAATGGTCGCTCTCTCCCACTGCAGAGGCAAGGAGTCCCAGGAATCATGCAAATGACCCAGTATGTCTAGAGCTTCTGATTTGGCAAGGTTCAGTTTGAACCCTGAAAAAGAACCATAAACAGTGAAAATATCTAGAACCTTGGGAAACAAAGTTTTAGCCTGTGGAACGAATAGAAGTATATCATCTGCGAACAAAAATTGTGACAAAAACGGGCGCCTCGACCAGCACACTGACGGTTGCAGTACTCATTACGTCTAGCCACTAAGGGTTCCAATGGTAAGAATAAACAATAAAGCGAAAGGGGTCATCCCTGTCTTGTACCGCTGGACAAATGAAACAGTTCAGAGAGTATACCATTCATCCAGATCTTTGCCAACACTTGTATCGCCTGTAAAAAGAGCTCAGAGAAGCCAAAGGTTTCTAAGACACACTGTAAAACAAAACCCCCACGAAACCCTGTCAAATGCTTTTTCTGCATCAAATCCCACCAAGACGGGGTCTTTGAATTGGCCTTGCCTACAAAAGTCTAACAGAACTTGTATCCTTCTGATGTTCATACTGGAACGATGGCCCTTAACAAACCCCGCCTGTCCAGAGGAAGTCAGACAGGGTAAATTATCAGCCAGTCTATTAGCTAATAATTTAGCATATATTTTAATGTCCATGTTTAAAAGTGAGATGGGACGATAAGAGGAGGTCAGTTGTGGATCTCTACCTGGTTTGGGCAGCACTACTATGTGTGCCATGTGCACTGACTTGGGCATGCGACCTCTGTGTATCATGTTCTCATATAAGTCTTTGAGACAATCTGTGACTAGAGGGGGGGGGGGTCAAAGCCTTGTAAAAATATGCCTTTAGGCCATCAGGCCCCGGCGCCTTAAATGCCGGTAGCGAACCAATTACCTTCTTTATTTCAGAGTTTGTGATGGAACTATTGAGAGACTCCTGTTGAGAAGGGGTCAGTGAAGGCAGCTTTAGTTCCTGCATAAAACATCCCCATTGCACAATGTCATCTTCCTCCGCCGAGTTCAGGTAAGCATAGTATTCCTTAAATATTCTGCTAATATCATGACTTGCCATGGCCATTCTCCCTTAGGGTGTGCGCAACTCCACTACAAAAGCCGATTTACGGTCCCCCCTTGTCAAGTTGGCCATAAGTTTGCCCGACTTGCTGCCATGAAGGAAAAACTTATGTTTTAACAACAGCAATGAGGAGGCAACTCTTGCATGTAATATATTATTAGGGTCTTCTGAGTAGTCGAGAACTGAATTTTAATCATATCAGAAGGATTACTTATAAGCTGTTTCTTTATGCCCGTAAGCTCTTAGTTAAGGCCAGGATATCTTGATCTATTATCTTTTTTTCTTAGCAATCACATAACTAATATTATTTCCCCGCAGCACTGCCTTTGCAGTTTCCCAGTACAGAACAGGAATCTTTCTGTGTTGGGCATTGTGTCGGGCAAATTCTTGCCAGCACTCATTTAAGTGTTGTGCAAATTTTTTTATCTTGCATGAGCCAGTGCGGCAACTTCCCCAGAGAAAAATCACGACCAGGTTCTGCCCCTTGCAAAACACATGAAACAGGACAATGGTCCGAGATCACAAGTGATTCAATTTGCAACTGTGTCACCTGAGAGAACAGAGTCCAATAGTAGCAAATAGTCCAACTGGGCTTGAGACTGACATGCCCGGGCGGAATGAGTGAAGTCTCTTTCGCTAGGGTGGAGCACAATCCAAATATCCACTAAATGCAAAGCATTACACAAAAACAGAATTCCCCTTTTTCTCTTCCTGGGATGTGTAACTCCGGATGGGGGTTCTATCAAGTGTTGCAGCTGCAACACAATTGAAGTCACCCCCTAGAATCACAGGTGCAGGCTCCAAGGCCAAGATCTGCGTGACCAGTTCAGTGAAAAAAGAATGATATTATTTGTTCGGCCCATATATGGAGCCCATAATCAGCGGCCTCCTAAAAGAAGAGGCCACAAATTATAACGCTCCTCCCGTTGGGGGTCAATGGGTTGAGACTGTAATTGGAAAGAGACTGATTTGAGAATTTGGACTGCAGTCCCCCTGCTATGGGAAGAACCTGAACCTGCAACTGATTGCTTAAATCCCCCTTTTTAAAGCTTAAGATGTTCTTTCGGTGATACAGGAGTCTCCTGCAGAAACATCACATTACCTCTCAATCTATTGAGGTGCGCGATTACCTTTTCCTGTTTCACTGGAATGTCCATGCCTGCTACATTCCACTTTATAAACTTGCCCTTACTTCCCATCTTGTTTGGAAATATGGATGGTGCCCTGGGGCATCCCCTTCATGTATTGGATGCACGTACTGTCTCTGTACTTAGCTGATATCTCCGATAACATTAGTGGGCAAATGAAAAAATGTTCTCAAAGGCCCCAAGATGCAGCCTGCCAGTACTGTATCTGGGTTTGCTATCATCTAAATACTAGAAATCTATTTTTAAATATCTATTTTTAAAAAAAGCATGGAACATTCCCCATTGAGGCAATCTGTGGGTATGTGCCAAACCCCTCCCCCATCCAAAAAATTCCTATCAAACAAAACAAGTTTCTGTGGATAAAACAAGCAGCTTCTAAGAGGCTGATTTGCTACAGGCGCAAGGAAAAATTGTTTTGGCATGTGTCGATGAGCATCAATGAAGCCTGAGAGGAAACGGCTCCGGGCTAACCGGTGCCCTGTATAAAATTGGCGCTCCCTTCCTTGCCCCCTTTGGTGGTGGCAGCTCTGACCCAAGGCTGGGTCCAGCACAGCATCCCCCTTCCCTCCTCCCTCACTCTTTGCCCAGCAGCATTATCCCCCTCCCCACCCGACCCCCTCTCTTTCTCACCTCTATCTACATGACGTGGAAGGGAAGGAGGGAGTGCCAGAATGCTGGGGTCCACTCATACACGGCAGCCTGCATGGCCGCACACCCCAAAAGCCAGCCCCGACGGTGTTGCAAAAATTGAGCACTATTAAGAAGGTATGAAAATCTAAGCTTTGTTTTGCAGGTATTTCCAGGTGCGACAGCAGCTACACAATCCACCAGGGTGAAAGAAAAACAAGTTTCCGTGTGACTCTACCTGGAGTAGCCAAGATTAGCAACAGGTACTGTAAGCATGCCAACACAGCAGAGCCCAGGCATGTCCTCTACATGAAAGGGACTTTTTTTTTTTTTTTTTTTTTTAAAGTTCTTAGGTCCAGGGAAATTAAAAAAAAAAAAAAAAAAGCTGCAGATTCTGAAGAAATCTGTTCACTGTTAATGGACTCTGTGTCTACAGTTTCATGCAAACAGTGGTGCAGCAGAACATGGGTAAGTTCTCCATGTCATGGGTAAGTTCTCCATGCCATGCCATGGCACCTGACTTACCATCAGGCCGATACAGAAAGAAACGCGCGCTCAGGCCAGTGTCCTGTGCGCATGATACAGTAAATAAAATTATGCTAATTAGGGCCCGCGGTAAAAGGAGCGGCGGCTGTCAGCGGGTTTGACAGCCGACATTCAATTTTGCCGGCATCAGTTCTCGGACCCGCTGACAGCCACGGGTTCGGAAACCGGACGCTGGCAAAATTGAGCGTCCAGTTTTCAACCCGTGAGCCGCGGGCTGATTTTAAATTTTTTTATTTTTAATTATTTTTTACTTTTGGGACCTCCGACTTAATATCACCATGATATTAAGTCAGAGGGTGTACAGAAAAGCACATTTTACTTTCTGAATCGCATGGGAATAACTAATAGGGCCATCAACATGCATTTGCATGTTGATGGCCCTATTAGTTTCGAGAGGGGTTGGATGTGCATTTTCGACGTGCTATTACCCCTTACTGAATAAGAGGTAAAGCTAGTGCGTCAAAAGGTGCTGTATCAGCCTGTAAGTCAGCTAAGAGTCACACGCTGCTCCTGCCTTTCTGTTTACCGGGTCTGACTCAGTCCTGGAATATTTCCCTTCTGCTTGCCACTTGCTTACCATAAAACAATCTCCCTGCTCTTTGAGCACAATTAAATCTGCATAAACTTTTTAAGCAGGGACCCGACTTCCCCTCCCCCCCCAACCAAATTCAGTCCTCCCACACATATCCTTTGGCCTGCTTTCCCTTCTTTGCAATCTTAGTCATCACTTGCAGTACATCTGGAGCCTGGGAGGTGTTATCTCATTAAGGCAGTGACATCCCTACCACATGTCCTTCACTTAAGCAGCTTAGTGGGGAGGAGTAGAGGTAGCAAAACTCACAAATCTTGTGTTTCAGTTCTCCAATCATCCATTTGTGAGGACATTTGGAGCACACAAGGCAGAGGTAAAGTTAAGAGGTTTTTTGGTTTTTTTTTTTAATAGTTAACAGATAAATCTGGCTGTATTCAATGTCTTCCCTCCACACGGGATCCCAGAGTGCTTCGTGGGAGCGGCGTGTTTTTACATAACACACACACAGTCAGCACTGCGCGCACCTTCTCTCACACCGTCCCTTTCACACATATTTACAAATTGACGGAAGCATTTATGGGAATTAACAGGCCGCAGCTTGATTAACAAACCCGTCGCCCGAGCCCTTACAGTATAAATATAACAGTGGTTATCCACCACCCGCCAGCAAGATAACCATCGGTAAGCCACCTGGCCAAATACTGTTTAGGTAGCACCCCGCCCACCCGAACCAGCCTCCGCCACCAGCCAGCAAGGAGCCAAGCCAAGCCGCCCGACGGGTATTTGTCCCACCAGTTGAAGCCCCCCCCCCCCAACTGGCAACCCGTTGAGCCCAATTACCCATAGCGAGGCTTGGGCGAATCGCCCTCCCCCCCTTGCTGCGACAGCAACCAATCGTGGAACAATATAACTTATATAAGGGTGGGAGGGAGGGAAGGAGCTTGGCAGGGCTCCAGCAGGGGGAAGGGGCCGTCCGTTGACACCCCGCCCCTTAAATAACTTTTTTTCTCCCGATGTTCCTCACGGCGCCCTCGCCAATGGGGAGGCGCCGCGATGGGCCCGCTCGCTACTCTCCTCCCCCCTACCGACACCGATCCGCGTGTTAGGTCCCGGGCGTCCCGTCCTTTCAGAACTGCAAGCAGCCGCCTCTGGTTACAGGGCTAGGCTGGTCCTCGAGCCATCACCCTAAGGAGAAAAACAAGAAGCCTCAAAGAGTCACAATAAACTTCTTTCTAACCCCACCTTTTGAATATTACTAGCACCATTTCATTTTGTGTTCCTGTGTCAGTCCATTAAGAGTCATTTCCAGAGCTACTTTATAGCTTGGAAAACACGCTCACACATCTGTAATGCACTTGTATATTTTGGGCAACAAAGTCTGTTGCATTCTGCACTGAGCACTGAGCTGAAGAAGAGAACATACATTTGGGACTAGCTTCCAAGAGCTATTACATTAATCTAAAAAAAGGTTCTCTATAAACTTGTTTGTTGACCCATATTTCTTTGTTGCAACAATTCTGGGTCACGCTGATGCCCCTGGAGTGAAATACGGCTTCACAGAATCTATCTACAGTTCCATTCTATTGAGAGTCAAGGAAGATTATTATTTACAGGTAATTGTTACATTTGGGTCCAGACTGATGGTCAGGGGTATAAAATCACTTGTTCAAGGTCAACCAGAAAAGCAGAGGAAGAACTGGGATTAGAACTCAAGAGCCTTGACTCTTAAGTCTGTGGGCTAACCATGAAACCATGTCTCCTGTCAAAGCTGTGTAACAGAAGGAATACTTTAAATCAGCAAAGCTAGTTTCCAAACACTCAGGCTGATACAGTACACGCTAGCTTTACCCCTTATTAAGGGGTAATAGCGTGTCGAAAACGCGCGTCCAACCCCCCCAAAACTAAAAGCGCCCGCAACATGCAAATGCATGTTGAAGGACCTATTAGTTATTCCCGCGCAATTCACTAAGTAAAATGTGCAGCCAAGCCGCATATTTTACTTTCAGAAATTTCTGCCAGCACCGGGAAAGTGTACAGAAAAGCAGTAAAAACTGCTTTTCTGTACACCCTCCGACTTAATATCATGGTGATATTAAGTCGGAGGTCCCAAAGTAAAAAATAATTTAAAAAAAATAATAAATTTAAAATGGGCCCGTGGCTCAAAAACCGGACGCTCAATTTTGCAGGCGTCCGGTTTCCGAACCTGTGGCTGTCAGCGGGTTTGAGAACCGACGCCGGCAAAATTGAGTGTCGGCTGTCAAACCTGCTGACAGCCGCTGCTCCTGTCCAAAAAGAGGCGCTAGGGACGCGCTAGTGTCCCTAGCGCCTCTTTTTACCCCAGGCCCTCATTTAAATACTGAATCGTGTGCACCGGAGAGCGGGCGCTCGCTTGCTCTCCCGCAACTTTTACTGAATCGGCCTGTTTGTCAGGTGGCCCTGCAGGAAAGGGCAAACACGCATGGAGATATGGAAACCCAGCAGTGAAATGGTGCACACCTATGCATTTTTTCCTTTAAAAATGCACAGAATAGCTTGTGATATATGTCAGAAATACAGTACAAGGCATGAGCAACAGGTTAACGTTTTTGTATATATAAAAAGACACCCCACTGAAACACATTTGCATGAAAATGAGAGTTTACCAGACAACAATCAAGTTGCAGCCACTTGTCACACCCTCCCTATTTCCTCCTTAAAAGAGCAGATCACTAGCAAAAATCTTACCAAGAGGCATTAACAGCTGTCTTTACTGTCAGCACCTGAATCTCATGGCCGGTTCTAGGATGTATGAGGAGTGTTGGCTGCACAGGGCCTCCTGATTTAGGGAAAACTTTTAACTACAATAAGACTGCATACTTTATGTACAAGAGTGAGTGAGTGAGTGAGTGAGAGTGTGTGTGTATCTGTGTATAAAGCTATATGCAATGCATATACATACATACATAATTTACACTGTAAAGCACCATCTGCTTAAAATATATTGGGCACACAGCGAAGGGCATGGACAGCCACATGCACCACACTCCTGTAGCCAGTGCACTGCTTGGCACACGCATTTATATTTTACATGCAGAACTTGGTGAATGCATACCCTCATGGAAGGGAATCACAGTATCAAGCTCTGTTTATGGGTCAGAGCTAAGTCATATGTGTGTTTTTTTCTACCTCTCAGACTGGGTGGAAGCAAGCTTTTCAGAAGCCCAAACCCTCAAAAACCATCAACCAAATTCTTAGTTAATTCCACAGCTAAATCTTTCCTCCTCCAAAAGTGAATTCACTGCCATTGCAACAAATCAAAATGCACACCTAACTCCCAGCCGTGACTTAGCCCCCAGACAAAATCTCACCACAGCCAGCCTCTCCTTAACTTAACACTCAAGTCATGAAAAAGGCAGAAAATTCTCAGCATCCCTGTCCAGGAAAGAATAAATCAGAACAGGGCAAAACAACTCGCTCTGCCTGAAACATGAAAGCAGGGCAGAAAAGATTTCAGCCAGCTGTCAAAGCTCACAGTCACAACTCCTCTTTCTCAAGGACACATGCAACTGTGCAAAATCAAGACAGAAGGAAAAAAACCAAAGCATTATAGCTTCCCATGAACATTTTCAGTCCTTTTTCTGTGCTACACACTGGAGAACACTGACAAATTCCTCAGCGGATCCCAGAACAGACATTAACACATTAAAAATCAGCTCTTCCTGAGAAATCAGAATAATTCTTGAAAAAAGAAAGGAAGCCGAGATCGGTGCACTGCAGCTTACCCTGTGCTGGTGTGTGAGGGTCTCTGCAGTGAGGAAGTGCCCTTTTCCCACAAAGCTTCCTCTCTTTGAGGGTCCTGGAATCAAAATTCCTTCCCTGCCTTCTCACAGGCGGGGAGGTGATGTCACAGGGCCTGGGAAGGCTGGTGAGGAAGGCCAGAGCCCCGCCTTCCGTCCCTCCCCAGCCTATCCGCACAGAGAGACCCCCAACTTGAAGTCAATAACTAGAGAAGCAATATCCCCAGCCTGTATGTCACAAGTTAGGCTGAAGAGAGATGCATTTGCCTGGTGCACATGTTCCCGAGCAGAACTGAACTTTTAAAGTGCAGAATCCAACAAGCCCACATTTTCATCAGTACAAGATCAACAGAGATGAGAACGGGTGACCTGAGGGGGCGAAGAACAAAGACAGAAGGGGTGTGGGACAGAAGACTAGCACTACGTTTTGATCTATTTGGTAGACCAGCTTTAATCCACAGGTGGGCTCAGAACAGACTCCTGAACTAAATCAGTTTCTGCTGAGAAAAGGAGACACCAGAAAAAATGTCTACCTATAGTCTACCTCCCTGTTTTCCAACCTTTTCCAACCCATGGCACACCTGCATTAGCTAAAATGTTGCGCGGCACACCAGCCTCCATGGGGTGGAAAATGTGGACATGGAGAGGACTCATACGGTCAAAAGAGCTAGGGAAACACCGAAAGCCCCATCAGTCTCTCTTCCAAATTTTAAAACAAAGAGGGAGAGGAGGCTGAGATAACATGAACGTCTCAAAGGACCAGTTCCCTCTATAAACAAGTGCAGGAGAAGGAAGAGGTCAGTGTGATGTGGGCGTGTGAGTTACTTTGGCTATTGCATGTGGCTGCCAGAGCTCCTTCACTGCTGCTGCTGCTGCGAACACTCTAACAAGCCAATGCAACAAGATATGTGCAAGAAACAGGTGCTCGTATTGAGCGCCCTTTTCCTAACGTGCATGCATCCACATCCCCTGTGCGCCTGACGCAATAGTCCAATGAGAATGAAATCAAAGTTGAATACAAAAAGGGCACACTAGGGAGAAATGTGCGTTTCTGGCACTCAGAAGTATATTGCATCGGGCACACAGACGTCTAAATTGTGCGTTCCTAGCAAAAGTGCATCGCTTACATGAAGTTACAGAAATCTGCAATGCCTGTTTATCAAATGTAAAGGAACCACCCATGTTTTTTAAGGTGTCCTTTCGTTAATAATCACGCTCTGCTCCACTAATTCCTATATACATTTTTTCAGTTTTTGTTCTAACCCCAAACAACTAAATCTTTTACTAATCTCCCTTACCCTACAAGGGGCACATTTATTGCAACAAATTTTTTATGTTTCTCATGAGCCTTTAACTGCGAGTAAACTTTATTTCACCTCCAGAGCTGGAGTTAAAAAATTGAGCATTGGGCGTCTATTCTTTGGGCACACTTTCCTGCATCAGGCGGTGGTGCCTTCGTTTGCATGCAATTAAAATGCGATGAGCACTACTTGATACATTTTGTTAGGACGCACATGGATGTGCCAATCTCCTTACTGCACTGGACACTATGACTGGGCGCCCAAAACGTGTCCAACCGCGAGTCAACTGGTGTGCTGGCTGGGCGCATTTTACTGTATCGGCCGGAAAGGGAGTCACATCCAGTGCTCAGTGTGTGCTCTCCCTGGAGATAAGATAAGAGGCTGGAAGGACTCAAAGGAGGAAGCTCAGGAGGGGAAGACGAGCAGGTGCTGTGAGCAATGTGTGCTGCACATAGCCGGGCCCCACTATCCGTGTCCTGCATGCTGCCTGTTAATGACTGCTGCAGCTAGGAAGAGGCGGCATGCATGGCTTCCCATGTTCTCAGAAAGCAGCTCCTACATGGGTGAGAGAGCCACCGCTACGTAGTGACTCTTGTTGCTGTGAGATACTGAGAGCAGATCCCAGGTTCTGGTCTGGATCTGAGCATCAGGCTGCGGTGGCTTTTCCGTGGCACCCCTGATCAGGTCTGAAGGCACCCGGGCTGGGAAACACTGGTGACAGGTTATGAAAAAAAGAAAGAAAATGTAATAGGAAGGCACGTTGTGAAATATTGTGGCATCAAGAATGAGAACTACATCATAGGTATTGTTTAAACAGCTCAGCTCCTCGACAGAATGTGTACAGAGATTTTGTTTTTAAGTATATTCATATTTAACTCGTGCTTTTTCATTGGTAGTTCAAGGAGAGTTGCATTCAGGCTCAGGAGGTATCTCCCTGTCCCCAGAGGGTCTGATGTAATAAGACAGGGGTAAAATGTGCACTGCTTTTCAGCATACATTTTGTTAATACTTGCTAAAAAAGAAAGTTAACTCCCAATGCAGTAAGCTAATAGTATGCAAATACATTAGGAGTTTAAAAAGGTGCACAAAAATAAAGAGGTCAATATTCAAAGCCATTTACATGGATAACTCACAAGTTAGTCATTTCAACGTTTAGTTTTGAATATTGACCTCAAAACGAACAGCATGCAGAAATCACATTTAATGCACACAAACCATGGTTAACACTTAGGAAACGTGATTTAGGGGCACAAAACATATTAGGCGCACAAACTATGATCCTAAATTATGCCTGCAAAAGATGAGTTAGAACATAAAATTTGTGCTCTCTGGGGTAGATTTTCAAACTGCGCGATTTGGCCTACTTTTGCTGGCGCATCAGGCGCAAGCAAAAGTACGCTGGATTTTAGTAGATATGCGCGGAGCCGCGCGTATCCGCTAAAATCCGGGATTGGCGCGCGCAAGGCTATGGATTCTGTATAGCCGGCGCGCGCCGAGCCGCGCAGCCTACCCCCGTTCCCTCCGAGGCCGCTCCGAAATCGGAGCGGCCTCGGAGGAAACTTTCTTTTGCCCTCCCCTCACCTTCCCCTCCCTTCCCCTACCTAACCCACCCGCCCGGCCCTGTCTAAACCCCATCCTTACCTTTGTCGGGGGATTTACGCCTCCCAGAGGGAGGCGTAAATCCCCGCACGCCAGCGGGCCGCTAGCGCGCCGGGACGCGACCTGGGGGCGGGTACGGAGGGCGCGGCCACGCCCCGGACCGCCCCGGGCCGTAACCACGCCCCCGTACCCGCCCCCAAAACGTTGCCAACACGCCCCCTAAACGCCGCGACGACCGGGCCCGCCCCCGACACGCCCCCCTCGGAGAACCCCGGGACTTACGCGAGTCCCGGGGCTCTGCGCGCGCCGCTAGGCCTATGTAAAATAGGCTCACCGGCACGCAGGGCCCTGCTCACCTAAATCCGCCCGGATTTGGGCGGATTTAGGCGAGCAGGGCTCTTAAAATCCGCCCCATAGATTGTGAGCAGAAAAGTCACATAAATCACGTTCAATGGACCCCGGCTCAGCCCCACAAACTAGCATTAACCCCAGAAACTTTACTCCACTTCTGAGCAGGAGCTAAATTTCCAGCATTAAGAAAATATGAGTAAAGCCAACACACTTCTCTGCATTGGGGAGTGATAACTAATGCCTTGATTAATATGGGATTTGCATGGAGCTGCATTAAGTTGTCTGCAAAGTTTTACTCAGGATTGTGCACACATTGCTTTGGACTTTAGCAATTTCAAAAAGTTAGCATCTTTAAACCTTCAACAGACTTGCGGAGGACCATTTTAAAAGGGATCCAACCGCCTAATGACAAAATTAGGTGGCTAGATCCCCCTGTCCCAAAATTGGCTATATTTAGCCTGTCTGAAGGCCTGAATTACTAAGGCTGTTTGTTTTCCCATCTGTGTCTATAGCGGAAAAAAAGCTAGTAAAATCAGGCAGTAGTTTCCACTATCTAACCTCCATCTGCAGGAACAGCAGGGGCAAATTACATGGGTACTTTTTGTACCGTATATCTTGTAGGCAATTTTCAAAGGAAAACTTCCTGCGGCAACTGGAATGCCGGCAGTTTCTCCTGTTGCTTAGGGGCACTGGATCAGAGGATCCGACTGAATCCCCATAGGGCCACTAGACTCTTCCACACAGGAGAGCTCGAGCAGCAGCTCCCACTCCCACTGTCCTGGAGAAGCCCCTAGAATTCTCACAGAGATCCAGGTAACTCTGCCAATAAGGGGCAAACCCAGGCCACAAAATCAAAGGGATGTACCAGACTGTACCATTCCCAGTGTGGGGGTATGGATAGCTAGTGCAAAATCACTGGAACTGAAACTGAAAGTTAGAAATAAAAGAAAGAACACTGCATGGGCCTTTCCTCTATAGCAGGGGTGGGCCAACTCCGGTCTTCAAAAGCCACAAACAGGCCTAGTTTTCAGGATGTCCAGAACGAATATGCACAAGATAGATCTGCATACAATGGAGGCAGTGCATGCAAATGTATCTCCTCTTCATTGTGGATATCCTAAATAACAGACTGGCTGGGTGTGTCCTGGTCCTGGCAGCTGGATCTCCTTCTCAGGCATCAAAAGGATTCAGAAAATGAATGAAAAGACCAAACGGTAACAACCCAACAACCTGAGCCAGTTTTTAGTTCCTCCCCAAGCAAGAGTCAAATAAAAGAAGGAAAGTGCCGTGCTCAATAAGCAACGTCACAGGAGAAGAATTAGTGACCTGATGGACCATCTGGGTATTTTTCTGCCCTCATTTACCATGCTACTATCTTCCTTCTAACATGAAATGCAACTTCAAATGCATCATAAGTGACACCTCTTAAGTGGGATTTGTTATACACCAAGACCACTTGAGAGATCATTGAGAAGGGAAAGCAACTCCGCATGGGGCCTTTCAGAGAGCTGCAGGCTCCCATGGCAGCTCTCTCTTAAGCACAGATAAGGGCTGGAGGGCAGTACACACCAGGAAGAAAGCTTCAACAACGGAGGAATAACTATTTTACAAGCGCTACAACGCACCCCGGATTGTATGGTCATGGAGGTGGATAGGAGTATCTCACATCTTGAAGTTAGGTCTATATATATACCTAGACTTACATTCAGGCTGATACAGTATGGTGCGCTCAGGCCGAGTGCACCGTTAGCCCCCGCGTTTTCAACGCGCTATTATTACCCCTTATACATGCAAGGAAAACATGTGTCCACCCCCCCAAAAACGAATAGTGCCCGCAACATGCAAATGCATGTTGATGAGTCTAATAGTTATTCCCGCGCCATACAGAAAGTAACATGTACTGCCGAGCTGCACATTTTACTCTCAGAAATTAGCACCTGCCCAAAGGCAGGAGTTAATTTCGGCTGGCACCCTCCAACTTAATATCATAGCGATATTTTACTGTATCGGCCCGATATTCTGTTGTGTGTCAGTCCCCCTCCTCTACAGCTGGGGTGTGGATTATTGACCACTATAACACAATATCCACAGCACTGATAATCAGCTGCTGCAGGATGTTCGCATACTAGCATGGATAGAGCTGCAATACAATAGTGGGAGCTTCCTGTCCTATAGTGATGCAGAGAGGATTTTTACAGGCTTCAAATTCTTTTCAAGAGAGTACAAATAATAAACTCCTGCAACAAGGAACCTTTCTGCTAAACAGAGTGTCTTTTTTTTTTTTTTATCTTTAGCGGACACGTTATTAAAAACGTTCTGCCTTGCTCTGGAATTATTTAGAAATGCATGAAGACCTGCAGGTCAGAACTGCAGCACAGCAAAGGAAGACACAAGTCATTGTGAATACGGGAGCAGACTATGGCCCCTCTGCAGCTTGCTAGTAAAGTGATGGTCTCATGTCTCAGAGGGCATGGCAGGAAACCCTGCCACGCTGAGCTTTTACAGCTGCAAACATCAGGCTCCTATTGTGTTAGACAATTGCTGGGAATGATCATTTTCCACCATTTGTAACAACATTTCACTCTGTGGTTTGGAAGCTTCCAGCTTCAGATGGCGGCAACCCTCTCTCTCCTAGGACTGACTAACCCATTATTAGCTTGTTTGGCACGCATTGTAAGGAACCAGCGTGATTCGCTGGGGTGATGTAGTCAATTGGCCTCAATGAGAATGCAATGTGTAATTCTACAGGAATTTACTTTCATTTTAGCTTCTGTTAATGCCGCCAGATACTAAGGTCTAGCGCCCGTGTACATGGTGCACATAAATTAATCTCTGTACAGGCAGACATTTAGGGGGTCATTTTACAACAGGCTGCATACATCTGCATGCTGTTACGCACCCAGCTTCCATCAATTTTCAGAAGCGACCATAATGCGTGTACGTTTGCTTTGAAAATTATTCCAACCCCAAGATCCACCAATGTAGCTAATTCTACAAATACCAAAATCAATAACCCACATAGAAAACATTTTTTTACATTTGTTTTCCTTTCTTCTTGTCTTCCATCAACTTATAAAACTCCAACCTAGATTACGAACATTATTCCAAGACAAAAATTATTTTCTACAAAAATTTTTTTTTTATAGAGGAAAGTGGTCGTTTCATAAAGTTTAAAGTTACCATCCAGGTTAACTTTATTACTATTTTTTAATCACGAACAACCACCATCCCCCAATATTTTATTTACTGTTTATTCAAAAATTATTTTTTGTAACTTTTTTTTCAAGTTTGATTAAATCTTATCAAAAATGAATTTTTGTCAAAGACAGATGAAACAGTCCTCCGCTGTCAACAAGGAACTCTTCATTCTTCATACAACTGAGATCTAAATAGTTCATATGCATTCTCCCACAAACATCACGATTGTACTTAGCTTTTACTCAATCCACATTGAAAGATACCGAAACATCCATTCACGGCAGTGTTAGCCCACTTAGCTTTTAAAAGCTGGATGGTAACTTTAAACTTTATGAAACGACCACCTTCCTCTATAAAAAATTTTTTGTAGAAAAAATTTTTTTTTTAGAAAATAATTTTTGTCTTGAAAAAAGAACTTGGAATAATGTTGGTAATCTAGGTTGGAGTTTTATAAGTTGATGGAAAACAAGAAGAAAGGAAAACAAATGTAAAAAAAAAGATTTTCTATGTGGGTTGTTGATTTTGAAAATTATTCCATCAAATCCAGGCGCGCACAATTATACAAAGCCATTTGCTGCAGAGTTCTGCCCAGAGAATTTTTAATCAAAAAGTATGCACTGCCAAGTCCCGACCCCAGACTCCACCCCAGGAAAGTCTCTCCCCCAAGCGTACAAAAGTATGCACAATTATTTGCATGCAGTTCTACAAGGCCCATTTCTGGGGGTAAAGCACCACTTATGGCTGGTTCTCAGCACCTGTTATAGAGCCTGGCACATGATAGCTTAAGCACCAACAACCACTGGATCCCTTCCTGTTGTAAACAAGATGCTTTGCATGCAGTAACACTTTCTCATTAACCTTTCTAGCTCAAACAGGTCAAAGAGGCTTTTTTTTCTAGAAAGCACAAATTTACATGGTTAGCAAGTAATCTCTCTCTTTTACTTGGAGTTGGTGCCTCAGAGATTTTAGGATAGTATAGAGAGATCTGCCCCACAGACCATATAAGCCACTGTGAAATAATGAAAACCAAAACTAACCGCAATGTAATGCTAAAGCGTTTATGAAGTTTTTGCGCTCTTAGTGTTGCGGTCCCGGTCGCACTCCTGGCGACCGGGTCCTTACCTGCCGCGTCCCGCCGCCAGCGATGGAAGATGCACCCCGGTTCCAGCGCGCGAGAGGGCCTGCAGCCTGAAACGGAGCCTGCCGGTTCGAGTCGGGCCTTCTCTCCGCGGCGTCTCCAGCGCCTCCCCCCTCTAGGCACGCGCGTGCGGGGAAACCCAATTTAAAGGGCTTTTCCCGCCTACTTTGCTGATGTCAGACGCCGGCTAGTATTTAAAGCCGGCGTCTGCTCTCCCTCTCTGCCTTGCAACGAGGTTCCTCCTGGTGAGTGCTAGTTGTGTCTGAGTTCCAGCTCCTGACCCAGCTCCTGATCCTTCGGTCCTGCTCCAGCCTTGCCTGCCTTCCTCTCCTCCGCTCCTGTCTTCCTCGGTTGGACTTCCTGGTTTTGACCTCGGCTTGCTTCTGGGTTTCGCTTTTGCCGCCTGCCTCGACCTTGGACAGGTTTTTCTCATGCTCGCTTCTGTGATCTCCTAAGTCCCAGCGGTCTGGGACCTCACGAGCTCCTCTCGGGGGGGTCCGCAGGCTTCCAGGGTGAAGACGCCGGATCTTCATGTGCCCTGATACCGCCCACCGGTCTCCTTCACCCTGCAGAGTGCGTCCATCTCGCCTCACTCTGCCAGGCCGGCCCAAGGGTCCACTGCTCGCCAGTGACGGTAACACTTAGGGGTAGATTTAAAAAGGGTGCGCGCAGGCATACATGTACACCCGATTTTATAACTTGAGTGAGTTATAAAATCAGGGGTCGGCTCGCGCAAGGGGATGCACCCTTGTGCACCTTGCACACGTCGAGCCCCCTTCCCCCATTCCCTTCCCCCCCAAGCCCTACTCTAACTCCCCCTGACCTTTATTTTACCTTTTGCGCCTACCTCTGACTGCCGGCGCGCAATCCTTGGCACAACGGCAAATGGCAGCTGTGCCAGGAGCCGCTGACCCCGGATCGCCCCTTTTTGCAAGGCCCGGGACTTACACGCGTCCCGGGGCTATAGGCCCGGCGCGCGTGACCTTTTTAAAATCCGGCCCTTACTTTCTCGATGATACAGTCCAGTCATAAATGGGTATGTCCTGAATTATATAGTTTATTAATTTTCGGAAGTACAATTTTGTGATATGTTGAGATATTTTAACTATTTTATTGTCTAATGTGTTTAGTTTTATTCAACTGTTTATTTTATGTTTTATTGTAAACCGATGAGATGTATATTTTGAACGTCGGTATATAAAAACAAATAAAATAAAATAATCAATGGCTCACACAACACAGTAAGAAGTAGCTCAGCTCAATATTCAAGGCTACATAAATCTGTATGATCTTTTACACAACCAGGCCAAACCTGGTGTTCCAGCAGGAAATAACCCCCAAATTACCCTCATAGGCAAACAGAACTGCTAAGGCAGCAACCTGCAGGGCAAAGGTGAAAACAGCCACCTTTACAACAACCCTCGCCAAGAAAGAGGCTTGGCGAGGTGAATGGGGGAAAACGGGGGAGGAGAAAGGAAAATCTGTTATACAGGAGAAGACCCTGGATAAATGCAATTGCTGAGCAGTTGGCCTGATACGGATCAAAGTCCTGGCAAGCTCCAGATCTTATGTCCATCAAAAGGCTCATCCTCAAGGAAGTCCATGAACAGGAGCCAGAGCTGAGCTTGTTTTTGATGAGAAAGTCTGTCAGCGGCTGAAGACGACATCACCGTGCAAAGCTGCACAAGCCCTGCTCTCTCGCAGAAAGAGGCTGCAAGGTGCCATCTTAAAGCCATGGAGAAAACTGATTGGGATGCCAATATCCTACTATTTCACATTCTTAAAAAATGTAATCTTTTAGATTAATGGAGAGTAAACAGCTACAATATATTCTCACCAAGGAGACAGACAAGTGTATATTTTTTAAAATCTTATTCTGTGATCGTAAAGAAACAGAAGACCCATTGCTGGGAAAATGGTTTTCAGAGATTCTTCAGAGAGCGGTGTTACTGGCACATGCAGTAAAATCCTCAGGTCAGACCAAAGGCTGCGCTTACAACTGCTAGTTACTACAGGGTTTGTTTAGTCTACTCTTAATGCTAGAATTAACAGAACATGTCTACAGCTAAAATTTGCATTAATTGCAAACTATGATACTGGTAAACTAGTGTGTCTGCCACATTTTTATCCAGTTTATATCCCCAACAGTATTTTGAGGGT
Organism: Rhinatrema bivittatum; assembly: GCF_901001135.1. Classification (NCBI taxonomy): domain Eukaryota; kingdom Metazoa; phylum Chordata; class Amphibia; order Gymnophiona; family Rhinatrematidae; genus Rhinatrema; species Rhinatrema bivittatum. The sequence goes on along the minus strand of NC_042615.1, from coordinate 535,995,751 downwards.
CATGGGATTAATAGTGTCACATCTAATCGTCAATCTCACTAGATCTGCTGGTGAATTTGCAACTAATACCTGTAATATTTGCCCCCTTGCAAAACATCCAGGAGCCTAACTTTCAAACCTATCTGTGGCGCAGCATTCACGCAGGTAAGCACACAAAGATTAATACTAATACAGTTAATGCCGTTTATAAATTACCGCATATTTCTGCTCTGAAAGTATGCTTTGTTATGTGCGAATATTTCCAATATAAGAAAATGCAGACTCTCTCTCTACCTATTTTATAAACAACATACATGTGTATATTTTAGGCATGTAAAATATATATATAACATGTACATATAATAACCCCAATTTATACGCGGAGGCAGGTACTTTATAAAGTGTGCCCATATACCATGTACTAGGAATCATCAGTTCGTTGATACCTCCACCAGTGCACCCAGTCCTTCTCCAGGATACCCAGACCTTCCAGTTTACCCCGAGACTCCACCCCCCATTCACCCAGACCTCCCACCCACAGACAGCTGAAGACAACAGACAAGTCCGATTTCACTTAGGCATGTCAACTGGCAGGTGTAAAAGTGTTCCCAAATCCAATAACGTACACACACGTCTCTCTTACAAAATAGCAACTACTGTGTGCAGTTCTGAACCCTGCGCCTTTTTCCCATGGTGAAACACAAGTGCCAAATGGAAAATAAGCCCGCACTCTTGATGTTTATAAGATAGCATATCCACGTCTCCAGCCTACTTATGCATCTTTACACACAAAACTCCTTTGAAAACTTACTCCTCTGTTTGTATTATTAATAGCAATTGCATTTGTAGCACAAACTGGACTATCTGGGGAGTTTGCATGAACTAATTGGCCTTTTTCTGCCATCAACTGTTATGTTACAGAATGCTTCCAACCTAGCTCTGGGCATTATGGAGATTTAGTACCAGGCCTGGTCTCCAGGCTCCCATTCCACAGCTTTCTGCCTCTTGCAGTCTGGTTTTTCTAAGGAAAATCTAGAGTATAAATGTCAGCATACAGAGGGAAATGTTAGTAAGACAGGCTGGGATCAAACTCTTACAATGACATGGAGCTGTGCTGTGATTTCATCAGGTTCAGTACATTAATGATCGAATACACGATAAAAGTATGACTGGGCTAGCATGGCATGCCGGTCTCCAGACTTCCTGCAGTAGCTGATTATCAGTGCTGTGCAAATTGCATTACAATAGTCAATAATCCATACCCCAGCTATATAGGAGGGGGGCTAATAGAATATGCAACTCTAGATATATATAGGCATGTCCTCAGGATGGATATGCTCATATCCACCACCAAGTCCATATAATCCGAGGTGTGTTGTAGCACTTGTAAAATAATTATTTCCTCCGTAGTCCTGCTATGTACTGCCTGCCTGCCCTCGAATCCATATCCTCTACTGTGCCTAAGAAAGCGCTGACAGGGGAGTCTGCAACTCTCTGAAAGGCCCCCTTGTGTTCCCTTCTCAGTGATCTCTCAGGTGACCTTGGTGTATACCAAATCTCACGTAACAGAGAAAGAACGTTTGAATAAAGTCATTCATTTCTCCCTTTTAGGGGAGTACACCAAGAATTAATAAGAGTTTATTGCAGTACTAGGAACTGAAAGTTAAAGTGTCCAGTAATTGCCACGCTATATATTATAAGACAACTACAGGTGCATGCTTATGATTAGATTATCTTGCACTCACTCTGTGCATGTGTGAAAGAACTATAATAAGATTACCAATGATGTCAGAAACAGGATTAAGGTTTCATTATAGAATGAGATATTAGGTGAAACTGGGGCAGAACAGAACCTGTATTTTGCAAAAGCAAAATTTGTATTTTATTTTTATTATGAAAACACCTTGAAAAAACACAAAATAAAGGGGAAAGAACATAACACCAGCACTTATCAATTAATGCCCTGCTATTAAAGGATAACGAGCCCTCTCACAGTTTGGAGGATTTAGAGGCACTCCTTCCCTCCTAGTTGAAACAGAGAAAAGAACTATTAATGGCTCAGCTGCTGAACTAATTATGACTGGCAAGGAAACACTGCTTCAAAAGAAAAGATCATCCACTACCCCACTGTGAGGTCTTGCCAGCGGTCAAGGCTTGATACTTGTCTCAGAAGAAAAGGGAGACAGGACTCTGGCTGGCACTCCACACCACCTTTATTATTTAACAAGATAACAGGCAGGGAGGGCTTGCCTTAGCAGTCTGTACAGCATTCAAACACTGATAGGCCGATACAGTACAGTGCGCTCCGATGCTATTAGTTTTGGGGGGTTGGACGCGCGTTTTGACACGCTAGCCCTTATTCAGTAAGGGGTAATAGCGCATCGAAAACGCGCATCCAACCCCCCAAAACTAATAGCGCCTGCAACATGCAAATGCATGTTGCAGGCGCTATTAAGTATTCCCACGCGATACAGAAAGTAAAATGTGCAGCAAAGCCGCACATTTTACTTTCAGAAATTAGCGCCTACCCAAAGGTAGGCGTTAATTTCTCTCGGCACCGGGAAAGTGTACAGAAAAGAAGTAAAAACTGCTTTTCTGTACACCCTCCAACTTAATATCATGGCGATATTAAGTCTGAGGTCCCAAAAGTTAAAAATAATCAAAAATACTAACAAAAAAAAAAAATTTAAATCGGCCCGCAGCATGAAAACCGGACGCCGGCAAAATTGAGCGTCGGCTGTCAAACCCGCTGACAGCTGCCGCTTCTCTCCAAAAAGAGGCGCTAGGGACGCACTAGTGTCCCTAGCACCTCTTTTTACCGTGGGCCCTAATTTGCATAATTTGTTTTCTGAATCGCATGCACAGGAGAGTGGCCTGGGCGCTCGCCCGCGATTTTTACTGTATCAGCCAGAATGTGTCCTAGGCTTGGCTTAGCTTCCCTGGACACTGTGGGGTCTCCCAACCTCCTGGGCCTGCCTTCCTGGTGAAGGGACACTCCCTCACATCCTAATCCCTTGCTAAGCTGTTTCTTAAGGAGCATGCCTAGGTAACTGGAACTGATCCTTTAAGGCGCTCTGGGGGACTCTGCCACACTCACATGCTGTACTTTGTATTTGCAGCCAGTCAGGGCAAATCTCTTATTGTTAATTTACCTCCAAGGAAGGGAAAACCATCAAACTGTGTTCTTGCCTTTAGGAATTACTCCACTGAAGAAGGTAAAGTTGTGTCAAAGTTGAGCAGTCTGCAGAAAAATAACTTTTACACTTTGCATTAATTTGGTCAATTCTAGAGAGATGAGGGGAAGTAGTGGTCTAGGCCACATGTCAAGAAGCATTAAACCAAAATATATGCAGCTCCAAATACAGAGAAAACACATGACTGTGCAGTCAGGGATACCTCCTCAGAAATCCCATCAGCCCAGGATAATAAATCGATGCATAGGAAGTGCAGCAGCTGTCAGTGTCTGAGGGATAGAAGACTTCAAGCCAATGGAGTATTTTTCAACTTTCCTCTTCCACTGTGCGGCATGTCAAGATCGTAACAGTAGTCGGTTTCTTTCTCCAGTCCCCATTCCTAAATTTCCCTCCAAACCCTAGTTCTGGCTCCTTCGTCTCGCTCCAGCTCTCGCTTGGCTTTACCACCAGTCCCAGCCAAGCTCTGCTTCTGAATTTTCTTAGATGCTTGGGCCCAGCTCTGTCTCTGGTCCCAGGTCCCCACAGGACCTCATCCCATCTCTGCTCCCAGATCGGACTTCAGCTTCAGCTAACTCTGATCCCAGGTCTCCTCAGCTTTTGCTCTAACTTCAGTCCTGGATCTCTTCCTGCTCTCAGACCTCTGAAGGAGGGAGGAGACAGAGAACTCCAAAAGAGCTAAAGCTACGAAGGGAAACAGACTAAGAAAGAAGTTTTTATAAATGTTCACAGGCATGCAGCACAGTGGTCCATCTTGGATCAGCACAAAATGTCCCTAAAAGCAAATTTGTTTCTACATAATCACAAAAACATATCAACCATAACTTAAGTCTCTACTGTTCTGTAGCCTTGTTCATTCTTGAATATGAATCACAATGAAGTCATCAGACTAATGTCTAAAGTCACCTTTAGCGGTTGAAAAACAGTAAAGTCTTTAACGTTGCCTGCATAAACTACTGCAGGGCTTTATACGTCAGTAGAGCTTTGTAAGCCTTTTCTGTTGTTGTTTCAATCGTAACAAGAGCGCTCTTGCTTGCTTTCTTTGGCTGTTAGCCTCACTTAGAGCTTTTCACCTCTAAAACATGCAGAAGATCGGTCTTATTAAAAGGGTAAAAGGGTCTGACTGAACTCTTGTTACCACCAGAAAACTCACACCATCGTTTATTCTATATCCCTTGTAACGTTTCTGCACAATATGTAAGCAAAAAGAGACTATGTGCCAGAACTGTGGTAGTAGAGAAGACAGAAACCCAAGAGGTTTTAATAATGGCCATCCAAGGAAAGTTATGAGCTTAAACTGAAGAGACCCCCTCTTGTTCCTTAAATTAAGACCTTTTAAAACAAACCTTGGTCATTGCAATAAATGTCTGCTCTCCCCAAGTCGGGCACAATCTTTTTAATAGCCTTGTCTACAGTAAATCCTTTCCAGTGGTGATTTAATCCTTGAACCTTAATTCTTCCCTCTCATCAACCTGGACTGTAGATTGGAAGCCCATTTCCCAGTTTCCTCACATAAAATTAGGGTAGATATTCTATGTCTATTTACATAAAACAACTGATTCGTAAAAAAAAAAAAACTACAGAACTAGATTCATCTTTAAATATTTACGAAGGCCAACATCATAGGCCATGAAATGAAATTAATATCTTCCATTTAATTCCACCTGTAACTGCTTACTTTCATTCTTTTCAGCCTTGGCCGTGCTGTCTTAAAGACTATTTGTTCTTTCTTGTGTCTTGTCTGTCCATCTTAACTAACTTGTATGCTCCAAGGAGTAGGGACCATCCATTATGAGGTGAATTTTCAGAGTCATTTATGTGCATAAAAACATGACTTGTTATCAAATCTTCGGGGGGTTTGTGTGTACCCCGATTTCAATAAAGGCATTCTGGGGAGGAGGGATGGGAGGCAGGAGCAGAGTTGGGTTGGAGTTTGGATTTACATATAAACTTTTCATTTTAAAACAACATGCATGTAAATTCACATGCACAAGTTGCACACTGTAAAGAGCAGGTGTTACTTTGTGTGGATACATTTCTGCACGCCTACAGCAGAATTTTCTATGCGAAATTATTCACCTTTGTTTGCTTTGAAAACTGGTGTATCTTAGGAGCATAGCTGTCGCATAAATTATCTGCACTGTTACAAAATGACTACCCCCCACCCCACCCCCGTGCTGCTCTACAAAGCTGCATACATCTGATATGTGCTATGTCTCCTGGTTTGTAGGCCACTGCTCTAACCACTAGGCTATTCCTCCTCCCCTTCCATGCATGACGCACTGAACACTTGACCATCTTGGGCTAAATGTAAACATATACTCTGCATCCATAGGAACTCGCCCCCTCCCCGGGTCCCCAAACAATGGATACAGAGGAGATTTACCCTTACAACCATACAAAAAAGATATTCTGATTCTGGTGCTATGTCAGTAACAGAAACACAAACTCCCTTAATACCAGGTGCATTGTAAATGTACAAAACCTGAAGAAAAACAACCACAACGCATGTGTACCAAGCCTGCCATACCACTGCAATACTAACTCCAAGAACTCAGACAGCAACAGTGCACCCCCAGTGCATCTCCTATTGAGAATGAGAAAATGCAACAAATAAGACCAATACAAACCCCTACATACTAATAAAATACCTCACCATACTCACATATACAGAGCCAAACTTCACCAAATCTATATAAATAAAAATGTTAAATAGTTTGGACAAAATCGCTAATCTCAGAAACCACTGAACCGATTGCTTTCAAATTTGGACACAACCTTCATTTCGCATACAGGAAGGTTCTTCTGTACTTACATTACAGATATGTCACACCTGTGGCAGGTAAAATAGGTTTAAAAATTTTTTCCAGAAAACAGCGACATCTGCTGGACGTAAGCGCCATCTGTTACACCTTACACTAACACACGCTACACTAATCATTTTGCCAGTCCAGGTCCACGTTTCACTTCCATTTTAACACATTCGTGCACTTTTTTCGCCGGAAGATAACTATTTCCTTTACAGATAAAATACACCCACCACCCTTCTCACACCCCACACACACATGCCAAATTTATTTACTTCCCAGTCCCTCACAACACACACAAAACCTGACAGATGTCCGGGAGGCTCCAGCGGGGAGCCAGGACCGGTCCGGGATACATCTCCTGCACTACGGCCGTCGACTGCCAGCACTCAACATGGCGCCGACGGCCCTTTCCCTTACTATGCCACTCGGGGACACCAATGGTGGCAGTAGCCCATGTGACATAGTAAGGGCAAGGGCCCCTCGGCGCCATTTTCAGGACTGGCAGCCGGCGGACCTTTGCCCTTACTATGTCAGAGGACCTACCGCTGCCATTGCTCCACCCCACTGACATAGTAAGGGCAAAGGGCAAAGGGCCATCGGAACCCGTTTCAGTGCTCGCAGCCGACGGACCAACGCCAATACATCGCTCCTGGACTGCTCCTGAACACCCGCTCCACCGACTGACATTTTTATCAGGTCTCGGGGGGTCTGGAGGGTGGGGGGTGGTAATGAATTTATTGCGAACATCTTGGGGAGGGGTCACGAGGGGGGCAGGTTTCATTCATTCAGCAACTCGGGGGGGGGGGCAGGGGGTGGGCTACTGTTTTTCACAGGGCTGTGGGAGGGGGGCAGGAACGTGTGGGGTGGTTAGTTTAAGAGAACTTTTCTCATAGGGTTGTTTTTTGGGGGAAGGGGGAGGTTCGCACACAAATACATACACTAAACTTACACGATCTTGGGAACGCACCAAAATAGCCCTCCCCAGACCACAAAACAAATTTGGAAGTGCAAATTTTGGTTAGGCACTCCCCTATTTGGCTACATAAAGTGCACAGACGCCCAGGGACAGACCTCATGTAGCACCAACAATTTTAATTTCCCAGGTCTTGGGAGGGGGCAGGAGGGTTATTATTTGATTTAAAGGGTTGGGATTGGGGGGGTTTGGGGGGGTGGGTTCCCACAGAAATAGAAAGACAAAGGTTTTCTGATCTGAAGGGTAGGCAGTAGGCGGGGGGAGGTGACAGTGAGGGGAGGGAGAATGAGGTGGGAGGTGAGTGTCAGGGGAGGGAGAATGAGGGGAGAGGTGAGTGTGAGGGGAGAGAGTTGGAGTGGGGACAGGGGAGGGAAGGGGGGGGTGAGTGACCAAGGGGGAGGAGGATGAGTGACTGAGGTAAATGAGCAAGGGGAAGGGGGAGGGAGGGTAAAGAACCTGACTCTGCCACTGCAACGCGTGGCCGGGTACCGCTAGTGTAGAATAAAACGAACCACAAATTACAAATGTGGAGACAAAAACTGGAACGGAAACCTCAAAAAACCATTCTGCAAGCAGTGCAAAACTGGAGAACTAGAAACAGAAACACATTTCCTTCTACACTAAGCAAAGTACAAAGAGAGAAGAAATGAACATTCCCCAAACTGACATATTATGTCTCTTGCTCCCCGTCACTCCCCTTCCATGCTTCCATCATCCTTCACTTCTCCCAATTACTCCCTTTCAATCATCTGCTCACACTCACATCCTTGCCCAATATTCCCCATATCCTCTTCCCTGTGCTCCCTCTCTCTCCCCTGCTTGACTCTCCCTACCTCCTTCATCCCCTTCCCTGCCCAGCCATCCCAACCCTTGTTTCCCATCCCTTCCTGCTCAGCAGCCCCCACGCTCCCTCTCCCTTCCACCTCTATCTGCTCAGAATCCCCAGCTTCCTTTCCCCCACCCTCCACAGGGTGAAGAGATCAGCAGCAGCATCACTCCCAGACTCAGCAGGGGAAGGTAAAGTTGGTGTCCTCTCAGGCTCAGAAAGGCAGGAGTTGGCAATGTCTAGTCCTGGGAGAATTCTGCGCAGAAAACGAACAGCACACTCCATGCTGCGAATGGAGTGTGCTGTTCGTGGAAGGCTCCTGGTGCGCCACTTGCAGCGAAGATGAAGACCCCGGTGAGAGTGAATGTGTGCAGAGCTTGTGTGGGTGTGAGAGGGAAAGGGAGGATGAGAGAGAGGAAGGGAGGGGGAGGATGTGAGAGATAGAGCAAGGAGAAGGGAGAGAGAGAGACAGCAGGGGGAGAGTGTGAGAGAGCAGGGGAGGTGAGAGTGTCTGTGTGTGTGTGTGTGTGTATGGGGGGGGGGTGCTTGAGTGTGGGTGCCAGAGAGAGGGAGCCTATATGAGGAGATTGTGAAGGAGTGTCAGAGATTGGGAGCTCGTGTGTATGAAAAAGGGATTGTGTGTATGTGAGAGTGCTAGTTTGTGTGAAGGGCTTGTGTATGCATGAGACAGAGCCTGTGTGAAGGGGTGCAAGAGAGAGTGAGACATAGGTAGCCTGTGTGAGGATGTGTGTGTGAAAGAGAAAGGGAGCTTGTGTGGGTGTGTATGCAAGAGAGAGGGACCCTGTATGAGGGGATGTGTGTGTGTGCATGAGAGAGTGAGGGAGCCTTTATGAGGGGATATGTGTGTGCACGAGAGAGTGAGGGCTCCTGTATGAGGGTGTGTGTATGTGTACTAGAGAGAGGGAGCATGTGTGTGCACGAGAGAGTGAGGGAGCCTGTATGAGGGGGTATGTATGTGCCTAGAGAGAGGGAGCATGTGTGTGTGAGAGATGGAGGGACAGGGAGCCTGTGCAAGGGGCAGTACTGAGAATGGGGTCAAACTCTGGGACTGGCGATAGAGTGGAAGGGGTTGAGCCTAGAGGTGGAGGGGAGAGAAAATGGCAGGTGGAGGAGTTGGGGCCTGAGAGGGCAAAGTGGTCAGGGGAGTAGAGAGAGCGAGTGGGACACTCTTACAGTGAATTTCTAGGGAAATTCTGCTCAAATATTTATATTCTGCATCTTTAAGTAATAACTTTTTTCTATATAATTTAAAATGTAATTACTTAAAGACTGTCATGTAAATTCTTTTTTGACCAATATAAAGTCTGCAGAATTTTAAGTTTTGTGCACAGAATTCCCCCAGGAGTAAATATGAATGAAAGAGGAAATGGCCTCCCACTGGGCCAAAAAGAAGAGAAGGAAGTGAGAGTAGCCTCCTGTCAGGCCCAATATAAGCGAAGTCAACCAACTCTAACCCGGCAGATAAGGAGACAGCAGCCTGTGACGCACCTCCCAGGTCCTCACGACTCACCCGTTGAGAACCAATGGCGGTTATGCAACAGCCCTCTGCCAGGGCCACAGTCAGCAACTCCCTCCAGAACTCGCTGAGTTTGGTCACCAGCTTTGGCTACTGTGCAATGGTTCAGACACCCTCTCTTCCAAAGTCCTCCCACCGCACAGTCCTCAACCTGGACTGGCCCCAGCAGCAAAGCTGAATTTTGGAGCTGATCCCAGGTCTCCTATAGGGCAGCCCACAAAACTGCTGAACCCCCAAATTTTTCTAATATTACACAAGAGTTATTATCTCCCTCAAAGGGAGAATACTACTGTTTGTCCTCCTAGGGGTTTGTAGCACTATGCCTCTCATAGGAGCATTGTATTCAAGCCAACTTCTCAGAAAGTAAGGTAGAAAATACGCTTTAAGCTTTCTGAAATCTTATTAGCTTTATGGCAATACTGGCAGGGCAAAGTAAAACAGTGATAGTGATGACAATGCCTCAATGTAACTTGCTCTGAAGTGTCACGCGAGGCGGAATATCAATAAATACAAGAAACCAGGGCTCCTGGTCTCCCGTAATTCTGAAGCCCAGGCCACAAAATCCCACCCTTCCTGTGGAAGTGCCATGGGAGACCGAGGGCCGAGCTGGAGCAGGGCAGCAGAGCCTGGCTGATGCCATGTTTTTAACCCCCCCCCTTCCCCGGTCTGAGAAGCAGGACTAAGAAGAGGATGCCAGCATTTTAGGCCGTGTCTTCCTAATCTGCCATCCAAACGCTGCTTTGAATGTGCGTGGGTTCAAAGCAGCAGCAGGGGGCGGCTTGGGCTGTTGCTGCTCTCCTCCTCCTCCTGCCGCCCAATCAGCGGGGGAGGGAGGGGGCATGACGTGGGAAGGAGACGGAGGCTGTGTGCAAGAGGATCTGAGGCACCAGGGGTGCACAAAATGAGAGAAAAGGAAAGCAGGGCTGCATCCAGGGGAGGGCTACCTCCCTCTCCTCTCTCCAGATCCCCCTCCCCTCCTGAGAATTCCCTATCCCCCTGCCTCTTCATCTCCAATCCGCTCTCCTTTCCTTCTCTCCACCCCCGATTATTCCTCCCTCACCTCTCCTCATCTGAGATCTCTCTCCTTTGCTCCCCCTTCATTGATATTTGAGATTCCCCCAACCATAATCCTCCCAAAGGAATAAAATAGATTATTCAGGCACAAGGCAAGCCTGGAAAATTACTTTCATGTAAAATCAATCTACATTAGGAGGAGGGCAATAATCCAAGCCACTTCGGCAGGTAGCACACCTGGCTTTGCGGTTACTGCCCTCTTATACCTGTTTATATGTTTATTTGATTCGTTTTTTTATACCAGTGTTGGTGCATACCTTCACACCGGTTAACAATGTTTGTTAAAATAATAAGAACGTAAAATACATAAAAAGCAATAAAAAGTACATAAATTTCATAAAAAAAAACAAGAAAAGCAATCTTAAAAATACTAATACATAAGTAAATTAAAAAAGATGCTCAAGTCTAAAACTAAAATTATAAAAAAGAACTAAACTAAAACGATGCTTCTAACTAGCTACTGCTTGAAAAGCTTGAACAAATAACCAGGTTTTCAAAGCTTTCTTAAACTCTTTTAAGTTACCCTGAAGCCTTAATTCAATGGGTAGGGAATTCCAAAGACCTGGACCTGCTAATGACACCGCCCTTTCTCTAACAGATGTAAGTCTGGCTGTGGAAACCGAGGGGATTGTGAGAAGACCTTTGCCTGCTGACCGTAAATTTCGCTGGGGGAGTATGGATGTGAATAACTGCATTCATCCAGTCTACCTGTTCGGCGTATTAAGCATAAAGTTTTATATTGAATTCTAGATTCAATTGGCAGTCAATATAGCTCCACAAGGACCTGTGTAGAAGTGCCCTTGTACAGGCAGCAATGCGGATACTTTTACCCCTGTATCTCTGGAGGCATTCCTGGGCTGGAGTTTGGTCCTGGAAAGCACGGACGTATGACTGCCTTACAAAGAGCAGACACAAATTTGTATGGGCACTTTTCACGGGGCAATAAACGAAACAAAAACTGCCCGTGTAGCCTGGCTTTCATTATTTTGGCAAACCAAGGGTAAAAACTGCCCACGAGGACTACAGTTTGCCTCCTTAGTATGCTAAACGATTCAAATGTATGCAAACATGCTGCCGAATTTCAGAAACTTTGTGGCAGGAAGCTGGGGACTGTAGTGTAGATAGAACAAGCAATAATCAAGTGCCGGCGGGCAGTGAATTCAGGATTCCCAGTACAGTCGTAGGCTCATCTCCCTCCCTTCGGAGATCTGCCAGAATACTTATTGTATGCAGGTCTGCCAGTTTATGCCCATAGTAATGAAAAGAACAAATCACAATACACACATGGCCGGCAGGCCAGCAGCAGTCCTACAAGCTCACTTTTTGACAGAATATGCATAACTGTGCAAAACAAAGTGTCTAACTGACAGCCAGGTTTGATTTCTTGTCAGCAGGAACCCCCTACAGCTAATAAAAACATAGGCATGTGATGTACATCTGAGCTGCCTCTATTTCCTAACACTTGGTTCAGTTTAAAAGGCAAGCAGCTCCTCGGGGGCCTTGCACACCAATGCAATTAAGGTTTGCGTCCCTGACGCCTGATGCTTACCGGGAGGCACTCTGGACTAAAATATAGCACTGCACCGCGAAAAGCTGCTCAGGCTTCAGGCAAGTTCTTCCTTTAACGTAGCGGAACATGTACACACTAAGCAATAAAAGCTGCCGGAATGGAAACGTGCACTTTTTCTTTCCTCCATTCCCACACAAGCAGCTAAGCACAGCGCAGGGAGAGCGCCCAGACCGTGCTCGGAAGGCAGGTAAGCACCAGGTGAAGGATGCACTTGATTGTGCTGTACATTCAAGGCCGCAAGAAGACGCAGATCCTAGACAAAACTGTGCCAATTTCTGATTCAGCACCTGACCCAACAGGGCATTATGGGGCCATTACAGAAGACAAGTCCGTTACTGGAGAAGAGGGCTAGCCATGTGTTAGAAATGTATTGTGGGTGGGGGGGGGGGAGGGGAAACTGAAACAGGGGCAGAAACAGTGGCAATTTCTGATTCTTCTTGTAGGGTTTCAAAATCCTCCTCCCAGTCTATTTTCTGCTCCCACAGCCATCCCTAACTTTTGCCAACACCTAGCATGTTAAGCCCTCCTCATCCTTCATACTAAGAATATATGAGGTCAGGCAGGTCCTGTACCTGCCTGGCTGTTGTAATATGGTGTAATAGTGGGGGGGGGGGGGGGGGGGGTTAGCCATTTGTGGCTACTTGCAGCCTATAAATTAGGGATTTGGTGGTTTAAATTTAAACCGCTGGCTTCGGGGGAACTGATTGGTTCCCGCTTATCTGGGGGTAGCTGGGAGTGGGAGGAGTCAGGGTGGTCTCCTTGGCACACAGCTGGGCAAGCCTCACTTGTCCGCTGCTGCGCCTGACGTTGCATCCCTCCCGCCCACCCCTATTGGTTGTTGTTATTGTTCGGGGGGGGGGGGGGGGTGTTGTTGTCGCAGCTATGAAAAGGGGAGGGGGTAGCCTGAGCCAATTGGGGGGGTTAAGCCTTGGTTAACAGTTGTCTGACTTGACAGGGGTCATGTCAGGGATTCCTAGCAGAATAACTGGGTGCAGTTGTTGCTGGTACGACTCCTTGCTGGACAGTGGCGGGGGGGGGTCGACACGATCGGCTCCTCGCTGGGTGGTGGCGGGGGTCGTGGGGTGCGCTCCAATGATGTCACTTCGTACAGGCTGGGATAGCCTGCGTGTGCCCGTCTTGCTGGTCAGTGGCAGATGGGCGGTGGTGGTGGGACTTATTGTTATGGTTACCTGGTTCGGGCTCCTGGGTGATTGGTAATAAAGCTGTGGCCTGTTTGATCCCCAATTCTGTTGTGTTGTGAAGGGACGGGCGCAGGCAGAAGCGTCGGTCCTGGCTACCCATATTACGGTATCATGCCAGTGAAATTACACATTCTTCGCCCAGCAGCCAGAAGTGCACTCTTCCTTCCAGCACAGGGAGGGTGTCTATCGTGCCGCATGGATGCCCTGCATGGGCTGGCAGGTCATGGATTCAGATTGTCAACCTTTTAATTCTGGTCTGTGTGGGTGTGGGGGGATGGGTCCCCTCCAACATGCCCGGCCGGGCCGAAGCATGTTAGGGAGGTGATGTGATCAGACCCTACATGGCTCCTGCCGCTGTGATAATCACCCCTGCTGGCACGAGAGCAGCCAGTGTGGCCGCCCTGTAGAAGGCTTCCCCTCCAGTCTTCAGTGACTAAGGAAAGCCGAAGTCACCCGGGCAGGCTGAAGAGAGGAATGAAACGGGAGCCAGTGCAATAAAAAATTGTGATATCTATTGCGTGACTTTTCTCATATAAAACAGACATATAAAAGAACCAGAACCATATGTTCTCCTTTCACAGACACACACTGCAGCTGGAGTGGCGGGAGCAAAGTCACGAATGGTAGTTACAATTTGCTCCTGGAATTTCAAGCTACTTAAAAGCCGACGCTGAGCTGGCTCGGTGGCAGGTACTGTAGAAGGACCCCAGTTGGATCCCTGAGTCTAGTCTTCCGCACTGGGGCTGGGTTAAGGGAGTCATGGTCATTGTTAAGGGTGACATCTGGAGTCCTTTATACGGGGTTCCAGAAGAACTGTAATGCAGGCACTAAGCAACCCTCCCTGAGCCTCGGCTGCAGTCCAAGGCAGCAGTGATTATGGGTGCATTGTGCTTCCGATGGCATTGGAGAAACCTGCACCGAGCGGACATAATGGCACTGAGGGTTGGGCTCCATGTGCAGTTTTGATCTACTCTGGGTAAATGCACATAAAATCACTGTTGAGCAAATGAGATGGACTTTTTGGTCTTTACCTGCCATCATTTACTATGTTACTGTGAGTTCTAGTGCATGGCTCCCGGTCTCAGAACCGTTGCTGCAATGACCAGACTGGGAACGGTGGCGAAATCCCCAGGTGGTTTGGAATGAAGGCTCATGGTGCCAGAATCTGAGCTAGAAGAAAGAAGACACTACCAGGTCGGAAAAAACAAGCAAAAACTACTGGCAACGTGTAAACTGCTAGTTTCCAAAGGTTTCAGTTTTCCAGTCAAGCCTCAACAACTGCTGTGCTGTTCTGCTCCCCTCCCTCAGAAGCCCTTTTTTTTGGGCAGTGCTGCATGAAAGAATACCTGTGAGATGCAAAGAGTATTTACCACTGACCATCTCCCACACAAGTGAATAACTGCCTAGATGAAAACAAAGCTCAGAGTTGAATCACCTTGGAATAATGGCGGGAATTACTGACTGAGCAGGCCACAGCGCAGCTGTGTTATTTATTTATCTTCATTTGTTAATTGCTTCACAGATAAATATCGCCCAAAGCAATGTACAATAAAATCAAATAAAACATCAATTTCACAAAACAACCCACACTGTAATAATAGTCATGATCAGAGCCTCTTACCCATACCTAGTTAACAAAATGACCAATAAATACAGTATTATACTGCTACCCTGCCACCAGCTGACATAAGCCAGTTCTGCAAAGGTTTACAAAATTTCAACAGATCCCTCTCAGCTCTCAGAAATGTCTTGATGTTTCTGTAGGTTTACTGTAACTCTGATGTCTTTTGAATGCAGACAAGAACATTTTGTAGAAAGAGTTTCTTCAAATATCACAGCTTTGAGGGTCAGAATTCACTACACTCTTCTTCCTCAGACACAAAATAGGAAAACTTCCAGTTCATCCTGCTCAGTGGATTACAAGAGGGCAGCTGGACAGACAGACACACACACAAAAGCAGCTTTGCACCTGGACTGCACTTTTGTTTGCTAGGAAAGAAAGAATGTAAGAATAACATGACTTTTATCATACTGAAGATTTTTGTCCTTTGCACATCTTTTCCTATGGTACAGAAACTTTTTTGTAAAACCTCCTCTTTTCCTTGAGTTAGACAGAGCGCCTTCCAATAGTGGCAGAGACAGAGGCGATTCCTAAGATTCACTCGCCCCGCTTTCTGTTCTCAGAAGAAACATGCAAGCAGAACAGGTCTTTCCAACACAGACCCATAACGAACACAAACACACAGGCCTTACCGTGCACGACTCCTGTCCGGAGCCCAAGCGTAACAGCCACGGTGCCGCCGTATACCTGACCAGAGCTGGCACCTCTGGCAGCTGCCTGCAATCAGTGGTCCTGAAAGGTCAATTCGGCACCGCTGACCTGGTGGCCTTTCCTTTGGAAAATGCCCTGGCTGTGCTGTGAAGGAACCTACAGCTGCAGCCGCATGTGGAAGGAGAGGAAGACTGGGAAGGTAATTCAGCAAGAGGAGCTTAGATCAAGCTCAGTTAAGGTAAACACAAGGACAGTCTGGGAACCTGCCCTCCTCCTACATTTTTTTAAAGAGCTTTTCTCTGGCTCAGCAGTTTTTTCCTGCTCCTTTGAGCTTCCTGCTCAATAAGAAAACCTCCTCCTCCCATGGGACTGTGAGCTACTCACCATGGTGGGTGGCCGAGACTCCAATTCCCCCACTATCAGGCCGATACAGTAAAGTCCGCGGGAGAGCGGGCGCCATTATCCTTCCTTCCCCCACGACTTCTGAAAGCAGGTCCACAGCAGTTTTAAACAGCAAAAACGAAATGTCTCCCGGGAATGCTTGCAAGTGTGCTACAGGCCAGTCAAATGCTGTCCTGTGACAGGGCACAACACAGCAGGGACTTGCAGAAGTGCCACTCTTCTCTCACGGCCTGCAAGAAACACCAGCTGAGGGCCTCGCCATGGCCTTATTAACACGTGAATTTTTAAAGCAAAAACCAGAGCATTGCAACTTGGACACTAAAGGTTCACAAAGACCAATAATGTGAGCTCTCATCTCAATCAGTAGACAGCACAACACAGAAATGGTTCGGGAGGGCAAAGAATGTGATTAGGGATATGGAGCAGCTTCAATACGAGGAGGAACTCAGCATGGAAAAGGAATGACCCGAGGGGGGGGGGGGGGGGGCAGGATAAGAATTATGAAAGGTAGAGGTAAAGTAAATAGGGGTTCTCCCAATGGGATTATTAGTCATAGGAGCTCATAATCCAAGCATTATGGGGCACTCCAGGAAAGCAGCAGGTTAAAACCAAACATAAAAAAAAAAGCACTCCTTCACCCAAGGCTAAAGTGCAGCCAGGTTACAGTGATGAGGAGGGCTGCCGACTCAAGTCCCCGGGTCTTCTTCTTTTACCTGGGGATGCGGTGGAGGTGGCGCTCACAGCCCCTCCGGGGTGGGGGGGGGGGGGGGTAATCATTGCTCCAGGGTGCATGGACACCCGTCAGGGCCATGACTGAGGCCTTCCGAAAGAAGCCCCGCTGGCCAGACCCGGTATGTTGGGAGGATGGGGGTGAGATCATATACAATGGGAGGAAAATCGCCCGGGGAATCAGAAATGAAGGTTCGTGTGCCAAATGAAATGAAGTGCGAAGGAGCGGGAGGAAGAGGCTGGATTTAAAAGTCCCGATTAAATACCCTGAATCTGGAGTGATCCTTGACTTTTAGATGAAATAGCCTGCAATTCTTTAGTGGCTACTGCTATACTGAGCCTTGCAACTTCATAATAAGATTCTCTTTAGGAATGAAGTACTGGGTTCACTTGACCACATAAAAAGGGGGGAGGGTTTCCTAGTTAAACTATTTGTAAATCTAAGATTATATCATTACCACCATTCTGCATTTTTTTCAGTCTACTTTTTTATATTCTGCTTTCAGGCACTTCAAAGCAGATTACATTCAGGTACTGTAGGAAATTCCCTAACCTCAGAGGGCTCACAATCTAACTTTGTACTTGCTTATCATCAGCACTTGTTTCTTACAAGCTCTTCCAGCAGGTAAAGTTTTCAAAGCGTGTTACAGACAACATAGACAGGAACAATTTTACATCCCAAGTACGTCGGGCATTTCTGGAATATTGTTAGGATTTTAGTTTCCAGATTCATAACTTGTTTTTGGAACCGATGCGGACTGATTTACAGCGGCAGACTCTTTGAATGAGCAGTTTGCTTTCACACTGGTCACAGCCAGTTGGAGCTGGCTGCTAATATCAGAGGGGTGTTTTTTCTTTAAACTTTCCCCATGGTGATTCTTGACCTTTGGAAAAAAAAAAATGGAGGCATCAGTTTTGCTTGAGTGAAGGCTATGTTTTGGTACAAGAAGCCAGGAACGTTCATATTATCTTACCCCGACGCAGGTGGTCTTGCAGAAATGCAGACTATGTCCTTATTTTTTTTGGTAAGGCTTGATGATACAGCATGTGTCAGAATGCACTTTTTTTTGTAAGAAAACACCAGCACATGTTGGGGAGTATTTTGTAGATGCGATTACAGAAGTCTGAGGGGGTGGTCTCAGTGGTCCATCTCCAAGTCAGGTCTTCTGCACCCCAGGTCAGCTGGGGATGCTGCGGAGGCAGCGTTCACAACCACTGGGGGAGGATGGGAAGGAAGTCAGCATCATCGTTAAGGGTGACACCTGGTGGCCAGATTTAGAGCCCACGATGCCAGTTATACAAGTGCATGGCTACTGGTCTCAGGACCGGTGCTGCCGTGAACAGAATAGAAACGGTGGGAGGGGTGGGTCTATTATACATTAGGGGACAAATCCTCAGTTAGTCGGGAATGAAGACTCATGCCACCAGAATGCTAGCAGGCAAGCAAACCGCACACATTAATGCGCTTAGTCCATGGGCATCAGCTAATACCTGCAAGGCATGTTTTACGACAGCATGCACACTAATCCCAGCACATACAGACCCCGTTATTTGTACTGTCAAGGCAATGGAAAGTACCACAATCTGAGATGGAGTTTGAATCCCATCTTATTTTATGTTGGTTCCTATGATTGTTGTAGAGCTCAAAAGTGGATCTTGAATAAAAAAAAGTTTGGCAGCTGTTGCTTTGCGTTCTCAAGGGCATAGGGGATGGAGAGTAGAATCCAGGGAAATGTAGGATGCGGTCAGAACTCCCACACACACACACCAGCTTACTCGAATTGTGTGTGTGTATTTTATTTTATTTTATTTTTATTAGATTGCAACAACAGAGGACGAGATTTAAGTATTAATTTATCTTATAGCTGATATACAGGCCGATACAGTAAAGCGCGGCCGCAGTTACCCTGCTTCTAACCCGCTTTGTACCCACAATTTGGCCGCGTAAGTCCAACTCGCGATTCACTATCTCTTTTAACCCATCCTTACCCGCTTCTTGAAATCAACGGGTAACCCTTTCCGCCCGCGGCATGTATATGATATGTAAACGATCAGATTATCTATTCCCTCCCATACAGTAACGTGCACCCCGATTATCACCTTTTTAACCTGCAGTTTTGCTGCGTGTTTAACCTGCTAATTTACTGCCTACCCTTACCCCTGTGTTAGTGTGGAGCGTCAGGCAAGCCCCAGCAGAGAAAGCCGAAATTTCACAGGCAAACTTTCCTGTGAGGCTTCAGCAGCCCGGGGCGGATCGGGAGCTCCCCATGCGAGGCGGCTTCCAGCAGCCCCCGCCGGCGAAGGTGCATGAGCGCATGCAAATGATTGCTTCACTGTCTGACCCCCCGGGACAAGACCTTTAGAGGAGCCAGGATTGGGCAACCTTTCCCCCAGCCCCTGCTCACCTGCCCTGGCCACGTCCATGGGTGTCAGTCTCCCGTGCGGGCGCGCTGGCAGCTCCGGAGCAGCCCCAGTCCTCTCTCCCCTCCTCCCGAGCAGCATCAGCAGCAGCCTGGGGAGGATTGGGCACTCCCCATGTGAGGCGCAGCTTCCAGCAGCCCTCGCCGGTGAAGGTGCATGAGCGCACGCCGTGACCTGAGCGCCCGGCTGGACGTCCGAGGTCACGGCGTGCGCTCTTGGCAGCGAAGGTGCATGAACGCATGCTGTGACTTGAGCGACTTGTAACAAAACAAACTGCACCAGCCCTTCTCCTGTATCCACTTCCTGGTACCTGTCATTTCAAATGTCATTTGAAATGACATTTGAAATGAGAGGTACCAACGCACCCAGGATACTGTATAGGCGCTGTATAGCGCTCTATACAGTAAAATGGATTGCGCTTCATGGACGCGGCTTGCATTAGCATGCCATTTAAATACTGATTCGAGCGGTATGTGATCCGGACTGTGCATGCGGCAAACGAGGGTGCGCCCGGCACTACCGCACTCTTTCTTCCGTGTCCTTACTGTATCGGCCTGATAGTTAAAAGTAGACATGACTTATCATAACCACTAAGTAATATTTAATATGAAACTATGTTAAAGTATTTGATGGCACCTGTTTAGTTAATATAATTTAACACATTTAAGCAACATGAAATTATGTGCCTTTTTGTGAACCGTTGTGACAGCAGCTAGCTTAATGACGGTATAGAGACGCACATTTATCTTTTTGCATTTGGAGTGAATGAGTAATAGCCTCATTCACATGTATTTGCATGTGATGAGCGCTATCGCATTCACTCTGCATCAGACGCGCGTTAAATAGGCGCTAATCCCCCTATTGCATTAGGGGGTGGATTAGCTCCTATTTAACCCGCGTCCGACTGCAGGTTTTCCAGTGCGCTCGGCTGAGCGCACTGTATTGCATCAGCCCTTAAGGAAGGATCATCCACCCATGGCAAAGATTTCAGTCACTACCAACCTTGAAATGAAAAGGCTGATTCTCAGTCTTCCCTACAGGAGTGATAACACTTCACAAACAGAAAATGTATAAGGGGGGGGGGGGTGGATAAATACAGGAAAAAAACCCTATTTTCACTGAAAACATGACAAACAGAGCCTCGCTGTGCTGAGCAGCATATTCTCTGTACTCCTGCAGGGATCATGAACACCCCAGAATGGCTTCCCTGAAGGACAAGCAGAACTCTCCAGCACCAAGCACAAAGGACCATTCAAACGCTGATTTATAAAAGGGACCAACAGGCTCCTCCTCAGAAAAAGGGCAACTGTTGTAAAGCAGGAGTCAGGGAGAGCACTGCGATGAAAGCAGCAGAATAAGGGAACTATTCCCATCCTCAAGGCGTCCTGGAGACTAGAGGACGAATCAATGCCGACTTTTGTTCAGCATCACCGGGCCTTCATTTCAGCGCCCTTTATCTTCTTTCATAAACAGTGCGCCAATTTGAGTGAAGTCCTATGCAGGGTAGGACGAGGCATCTGTGACCCTGTCTCAGCTTCCAGGAGGAGAAAAAAAATCTCACTTTGCAAAGGTAAATCATGTACCAGATTATCTTCCGGCACCTTCTTTGGCACACAAGGGGGGGAGGGGAAATTTTCAAAGCCACTTCCACAGGTGAAAGGGCATTTTTACCCTTCCCCGGAAAGGGGCTCTCTGAAACGTGCACTCCCTGCATGCAGGGAAGATGTATGCACCTAGCTCCACAACCTGTGCATTTTAGTGGAGGGGTTCACCGGGGCAGCACCAAGCAGAGCATTTGCAGTAAAAGGAGATGCAGAGCTCTGTGGGGACCTTTTCCCTCAGCCAATTTTCAAAGGGAAAGTTCACGCACACCTTCGTTTTCAGAACAAGCGCACAGCGCATGCGTACAAAGCGCCCGTGGACGCTGCAGCTACACGTGGAATAAGAAAATTGCTTCCTTACGAGGGTGGAGCAATTAACCATGGGTGGATTTTTGGTTTTGGCCAGCAATGAGAGAGAAAAAGCCAGCGCAGCGAGATACAGGAAACCGCGGCAAGATAACGTGATTTGGTTGAAAGGGAAACCACTAACAGAGCTGTGCGCTGGCCTGTGCCCACCCACTGCCTCAACTACTATGACCAAGATATTCTGCACCGAAACAAATAATAGAAATATTTCATTTACAAAATCTCAAAACAAAAGAAACACAATAGGCAGGAAAAAGCACAATCCTAAAAAATATACAGAGCTCAAGTCAGCGAGTGATAAAGAGATGCTCAAACGCACTAAGCATGAAGTGCTACTGGCTGTCTGCATACATAATCATCTGTCTACATAAAGTCAAAGACAATTTTGGGGTTTTTTCCATAATGCATTCAAACGTTCCCTTTTTAGCTCATGATATGTTGTTCCTTGCAGGAAACTGACTAATACTGCCAACTGCTGAGAACGCGACACCCGCCCCGAGTTTCAAGGCTGTACTCTGCTTCAGGGGCCCATGAACATCCAACGCGGTCCATAGTAACAAAGGTAATGACAGCAGACAAAGATCAAAATGGCCCCTCTAGTCTGCCCAGCAAGTTGCTGCTCTGTGCAGGTTACCCCATTTCCAGTTTCTAAGCATTAGGGATCCTCTCTGTTTGACCTATGCCCCTCTGCATTCCATTACTGTTCTTAGCCTTCACCACCTCTTCTTGGAGGACACGCCAACGCATCCATCACCCTTTTCCGGAAGAAATATTTCCTGCCATTGTTCTTGCGTCTACCCCCTTGGAGTTTCAGATCATGACCTCTAGTTTTACAGCTTCCTTTCCATCGGAAAAAGGTTAATATAGGCCAATGCTTATATATACAGCCAACAGCACGAGTCTTTAGTGGTGTCTGTTTGCCACTCGCTGAATTTTCAGCTGCGTATATTTTATAGGATTCTTTCTTCATTTCTAGATCTAGCATGAATGTGAGCTCAGTGCACTAGACTCGAGAACTTTAGTCACAGAAGTTTATTGCCCTGAGACTTGCTTGTTGACAACAAGCTCTTGCCCAGGTCAGTGAGACACAGTTCGGGAAATCCCATACATGGAAAGAAAAAAAAAAGAAAAAAAGAACCGGACCGAGAAAGCATGATTGAACTGGATTAGTTCAAAGGGTAAAATACATGGGAAGACAGTCTATCTTGAAATAGCAACACCTTGGAGAAAAGACTGCTGCCGAATACCCTTCTGAACAGCTGCACAAAGTGTGACTGGATTTCAACCACATTCTGCAAAAGGAATGGATGAGGTCATGATGGCTGGGGCCTGAGTTAAAGCCAAGATTTTGCTAAAACAAAAACCTCCCATCCCTCCTGCTGGATTGCAATAATACTGTATCAGCCTGACAGACTGTGGGTAGAACAAGTTAGACTTTACCATTTACAGTGTATGGACATAATTCAGTCCGACAGCTCCACTTGAAACACCAAGTATGCACTCATCTGTTTCTTGACTTTATTACTTCATCTTTACAGCCTTAACATATGTCCTCTATTTTCTAATCTCCCAGATTTTCAGATTGTTCTGAATAAAAGATGTTTTTACTATGGTCACACCCTCTTTTAATACCCCCCCCCCCCCAGTCCTTATTACCTGGATCAGGACGATGCCTGCAGAGAGTGGAGGGCAGAATGACAGGAGGTCAGGACCACGGGACCTTCTACCATCTCCCCTCGACACTGATTTACTAAAATGCAAAAAGTTCAAGCAGAGGAGAAAGTTAATAAATGGAGGAGATAAAACCTTATATATATATTATATATATCTATATATCTATATCTATATATATATATATGTCCACACATACACACAAAAGGAGCGACTGACAAAAAAGGGGGCATAAGGATGATAAAAGGAGAATATGGGATTAATGAAGAAGGGAACTAGTAGAAGGTTAAAAGTTTAAATTATTCGACATGGCATATACGGACAGGGAGATGATGTGCCTAAGGCAGGTTATAGGGATATGCATGATTGTGAAATTATTATACATCCATTTAGAGGGATACAGAGATTCAGCACACCAACAATTAATTTAGAGAATATTTAAGAAAGAACAGAATTTAGAATGTGTGCACCCTGGACTTGGCCAGCCATCACACAGCCTCAGTGTTATGTGTTGACATGAAGGAGATCTGAGTTCAAGTCCTGAGCCCAGATCCTGCTCTTCACATCATCTGTCTCTCCAATCACTGCTCATAGCTCCTGAGGGCAGGGGGGGGGGGGGGGGGGGGGGAGAGAGAGATAAAAAGGTTTGGACTAATCACCTCCGTCTTCCCTTGTTAGATGTAAATGTAGGCCTCAGTGCCATAGCCCTATTAGTGGTCACTTCTGAATGAACTGGAAGCCCTGTATGAATAGGAGAAAACTGCTGGACCAAAAAAAAAAAAATACAAAGGAGCTAAACCAATGAATATCTAAAGTGGCCCTTCCAAGGGATAGCACTCCAGATAGGCTACATGCTACTAGTCATGTTTCTCTTCCAGGCAGCCCAAATGTAAGACCCCCCCCCCCCCCCACCTCCACCCTTCAGTTTCCATAAGTTAAACACTGTGTCATGAGATCTTAACCAGTCACAGAGTAGGCAGGCCACTAGTTTAACATCTTAATCAGAAAGATAATGTGCATGTTTGGATTAGGCTGAGAACAACTTCTAGTTAGGCCGATACATATAGGTCACACCTTAGACCTCGTCTTTTATAATCCTGCCCATATAGCGCTAACCGCAGTAAGCCAGCAAGTTGCCTGGACAGATCACTTCCTAATACAAGTAAGTGGTAAGTTCAAAAACACTTCACCTAACATATAAGTTAGCCCTAAGAAAGTCTTCAAAAGAAAACTCATCGACCCTGAAACCTTTGCTAATGCTCTACTTCACAATCTTCCTACGATCCCTGAAAATGATAACAATCAATCGCTTGATATCTGGAATTCGTCAATATCCAAATCCCTTAACCCGATAGCACCAAGTAAATTCTGTACCATTAGATCTAAACCCAGCTTGGCTTGGTTCTCATTAACATTACGACAAATGAAAACCATGTTAAGACGCCTTGAACGCTGCTGGCATGAATCCAACTCCAGAAAAGAAAACTGACTATTCTACTCATCTGAAAAAAATATAAAAAAGAAATCAACTTTGCAAAAAAATCTCACTATGCAAATAAAATAAAAATGGCTAATGGCAATCCAAAAATATTCAACATTATAAAATCCTTAACGTAATATAAAAACATATCCCATAATAACATTTCAAATGACTTATGTTCAAAAATTGCTCATCATTTTCAAGAAAAATCGCTTAAAATTTCCTCAGAATCCTCACATTTGCCAATTCCAAAAATAAACCATCCTCCACTTTCATGCTCATGGTTTACCTCCTCTGAAATTGATGCTTCCACTGTATCCCGTTTGCTTACCAAACTTAAAGTTTCAAATTCACCATACAATCCATGTCCAGGCCAACTTCTAAAGGACAGCTGAGACTTCCTTTCACATCCATAGCGCAATTAGTTAATTTGTCGCTTAACACAGGAACATTCCCCAATATTCTCAAACAAACCACCGATAGACCCAAACCTACGAAAAAAACAATCGATCCATTTGAGCTTGCTAATCTTTGCCCAATTGCCTCATTGCCCACCCTTGCTAAAGTAATTGAATCAACTGTTCTTCACCATCTAACCGAATACATCACAGACAATAACATCCTATATCCAAACCAACACAGCTTCCGTAAAGGGCACATCACAGAGACCCTACTTTTATCCACTTTCGATACAATCATTTGTGGTTTCGACGCCAACACTGACTTTATCCTAATTCATCTTGATCTTACCGCAGCCTTTAATACCTGAAATCATAATCTGCTTCTTGCTAGTCTAGAATTCATAGGACTTCGAGATGCTGTTCTTCGATAGTTTGACTCTTTTATATCCAACTGCTCTCAACAAATTAATTTAGACTCCTACCATTCCGAATGGTATTCCACCACAATCGGAGTCCCCAAGGCTCTTGTATATCCACAATGCTATTCAACATTTATCTCCTTCCATTATGTCATATACTAACCGGTTTAGGCATAGACTTCAAGACCTATGTAGACAACATACAACTACTCATTCCATATTCCTCCTCCTGGAATCATACCTTCTCATTAATCACTCTTTTATAGTATCTAAATAAAACTTGGTTGTCTCATAAAGGATTAAAAGTAAATGCTGCAAAAACTGAATTGATACATCTATCCACTATTCCTAACACACCATGTGGTCCACCATCACATCTTACTTTTGATAATTACCGGATCCCCATTGCAACCCATGCACGAAATCTAGGCATCAATGTAGATTCAAAACTGACCACATTTCAGACAACATATCAAAATTAGTAAAAAATTCATTTTACAAATTGAATCTCCTAAAGAGTCTAAAATCTCTTCTCTTTCCAGCAGATTTCATAACCTTGCTTCAAGCTATCATTCTTTCAGGTTTTGACTATTGCAATTCCTTATATATATAGGCCTACCTGAATCAACAATCCGTCCATTCCAACTTATACAAAAGTCTGCAGCTCACCTCCTAATAAATACTAAAATGAAAGAACATATTTCCCCTGTTCTTCTTAACCTCCACTGGCTACCAATCAAACAACGTATCCAATATAAAATTCTAACATAAATTTTCATTTTAATCCATAATCGTTCATTACGCCTCTACCAGCCTTGGTGATACCTAAGATCAATTGAAAAACATCTCCTTGAGATCCCGACAGTCAAAATTGCCAGATTAGAAATTACCAGAAAACATTCCTTCTCCGTGGCAGGTCCCCTGCCCTAGAACTGCATTCCAACCACATTAAGACATAAAACCAATCCAAAAGAATTCAGGAAAAAACTAAAAACTTAATTATGCTCTGCTGCCTTTCAGCATAATAACTCTGAATAATGTCTTTTCAAAACCATTCTTTGCACTCATTTCTGCGGCCAACTTAATCAATTCGTGTTTAGTCAATGTTTTTTATTTTTAATATTTATTTTATTTTACATCCAATTTGATTGTACTTTTTAGTCTTACTTTATTTTCAACTTTTTCAATTTTTATGTTTCCTAAAGTTTTGTCTCCTTTTTATTTATAATATTATGTATGTTTATGCCAGTAAACCGCCCAGATCTCTACCCACGTATACGCGGTATACAAAAATTTTTAAATAAATAAAAATGAAAGATGCAGAAATGGACAGCAGTTACGGCTGAAACCTTGATGACTGGCGCCGCTGCTCACAACTTTTAACCTTATGCTACTTCAACCCCTTTCTGCTTCGGAAAGAGAAAGCCTCCAGTTGTAGGAGCGCCTGTCCTCCTGCTTTACGCCACATCCTCCTCATGCCCACTGTTGGCAAGATGTCTATGAAAGCACTCCATCTGCACCCAGCCCCCAGCAGGGCCTCTTGTCACACCCGTGTGAAAGAGAAGCCAGCTGTGTGCAGAAACACCGTACGGGCAGCTGAGGGATCACAGGCAGTCACCAGGTATCAGCACAGCCCCGTGAAGGTTAGTGTCTTGGCTGTATGTGTCCTCAACATATCACTCCTGGGTGTAGGGATACACATTTGTTCCCTTTGTCTTTCAGACAGAACGGTCTGGGTGCTAACAGAGGAGTAGCCTAGTGATTAGAGCAGCGGGCTGAGAACAGGAAAGCCAGGCTTCAAATTCTGCTGTCACTCCTTGTCACCTTGGGAAAGTCACTTCACCCTCCATTGCCGCAGGTACAAACCTAGGGCTGGACTCATCATTCTTCGCAGAATGATGAGTCCAGCGAAAAAGGGGGCAGGGGTGTGAAGGGGGGAGGCGGGCCTGCGAAAGGCAGCAGCCATTCGCACCACGGTGGTGCGATTTCGCTGGCCGTAGTGCAGCCGGCTGCAGCATTTCGCACAAATAGCGCCACCATAAAAGGTGGTGCTATTCGCCGCGCTACTGCTGGCGATAACGTCCCTCACATTATCGCCGGCAGCGGTGCCGCGGCCGACTCCTCCCCCTCCCCGCCCCGACTCCTCCCCTCCAGCTTATTTGCATCCTGTCGCACGCGATAAGGCCCTAACGCACGTGATAAAAGTTTAGAAAATAACCCCCTTAGATTGTGAGTATTCTGCGGACAAGGAAATACCTATAGTCCCTGAATCTGCTTGAAAGTGCCTGAAAAAGCGGAATATAAATCAAATAAATAATGAATGAATGTCTATCAACTATTGTCATTTGTTTATTTAAAATATCTTCTGTTCCATGTAATCTGATTTGTTCAACGCAAATTACAAATTCACAAACACAGTTCTTAATACAAACAGTATAATCTGTGTATAGTCAGACAACTAAGGGTAACAGCAACCAAAACACAATAGATTATTACCTTCTATTTTCACAGATCAGACTGCATATAGGGGTAGATTTTATAACATGTGCGCGCAAGTTATAAAATCCAGGGTCGGCGCGCGCAAGGGGGTGCACAATTGTGCACCTTGCGCATGCCGAGCTGCGCTGCCTTCCCCCGTTCCCTCCCAGGCCGCTCCAAAATCGGAGCGGCCTGGAAGTGAACTTCCCTTCCCCCTAACCTGACCTTCCCACCCCTTCCCCTAACCTTTCCCCCACTAGCCCTACTCTAACCCCCGCCAAAAATTCTATTTTACCTTTTGCGCGTGCCGACCAACTGCTGGCGCGCGATCCCCGGCACAGGAGCCGCTGACCCTGCCCCACCCACGGACTGCCCCAGGCTGTCCCCGCCCCTCCCCCGCCCCTTTTTGCACGTCCCGGGGCTTTACCCGTGTTGCTGGGCCTTTTTAAAATAGGCCTGGTGCACGTAAGGCCATTTACGCGCGTAACCTTTTTAAAATCCGGCCCAGAGTGTTTACTGGTTTTTAAAAGACAACTAATACATGAAAACCTAGTAGTAGCGGCAACCAGTTTTGCTTCATGGTCATCTTGACAGTGCAGACGGATATTGTTTAGTTGCATTTAATGGACTACATGTACTTCATTAGAAAGATGACAGTCTTAGCTGTGATTCTCCAAAACTATCAAGCCAAAATGCATTAACAAAATGCCACTGAACTAAGAGCTTGCAGTCTCCTTTGAATACACATCATCACCCAAGCACAGCTGGGCACAGACTGAGGGAGAGGAAACACAGGCCTTCCCCAAGTCACTACAAGCAGCAGCAGCGCCAATATCATGGAGGGTTTTACAGTTCATTTTCTCTACTACATGGTGCTTGTGAAAAATGCTGCACCTTTGGAGAAAATCACAAGTGGTAAAGGCTCCCCAGGTTCCCAGACTTTAGGGGCATGAAGACGCTTCAGACAAAATTGGAAGAGGTTCCTTAGCATGAACTCTATGCTAATGTTTTTTTTTTTTTACATTTCTTAATTCATTATTCTGTTGTGTGGGCATGTGATCCAAGATAAAAGGAGACCCACACAGTAATCTGATGTCTCTGTCTGCATGTGTGCTGATCACAGTTAAGCATCTGCATCCATGGAAGCCAAAACTTAAAAGCCATTCGCTGTGTCTGAGAAGTAGGAGACAAGAGACAAAATCAAAGAGCAAGAGAAAGCTGCACCCACTGCCTACTGCACAAAGTACTTCTGAAGGACAAGCAGCCCTTCCAGTGACTGCCAAGTCACTCTAGGGAACAGGCTATCGATTATATCCTGTGCAAAAGGATTAGACTATTCATGCACTGTGCCTGTTTTACAAATCTGAGCTCAAACTGAGTTACATTCAGGTACAATAGGTATTTCCCTTCCCCAGAGGAGTTACAATCTAAAGGGTCTATTTACTAAGCCATGGCATTTTTCCCAGTGGTAAAATACTGTGGGGAAAGGTACCGCAGCTTAGGTGGCCCTCCTTGCAGCGTGTGATGGTGGCCCTACAGACAGGGGCCACCATCCTGTTAAAGGGCCCGAGCAGCCCAAATCTGTGGCCCTCCCCCACGGCCCCAAGCAGCGATATATACCCTGGGGGTCAGGTACGTAAAGTCACAGGAGCACAATGGCTCAAAGGGAGCTTTCATCAGCTGAGCCAACACCACGTTGAGGTCCCAAGACACAGCCGGAGTCCTTTTGGGAGGCTTGAAGTGAAGCAGATCCCACATGAAATGTACAACTATAGGCTATACAGAGATAGGCTTACCATCTACAACATGGTGATATGCACCAATCACACTCAGATGAACCCTTATGGAGTTGGTCTTCAAACCAGCTTCTGAAAGATGTAGAAGGTAGTCAAGCAGTTTTTGTGGGGAGCAAGAGAAAGGTTCTAGGGCCTTCTGCTCATACCATGTGGAGAACCTCCTCCCCTTCTAGTGGAAGGTTTTCTGTGCGTCACCAGGACACAAGACACATCTTCCAAGAGATCGAGCGATCATCCACCTCTCAACATCCAGGTGTGAGTGACAGGGCCTGGAAGTTGGGGTGGCACAACCTGTCTTGATCCTGAGGAAGTCCCCAGCCTGATCGGTTTCCGGATGGACATCTCACATAGGCGTGTAAACCAATCCTGTCTTGGCCAAAGTGGGGCTCTGAGGATCATAGTCCCTTTATCCTTGCGAAGCTTTAACAGAATCTTAAAGGATACGCATATAGAAGACCCTCACACAACCCAACCCATTTGAGGACCAGATGCTCTATGATCATTTTATTTGATCCACAGATGCAGCGTCTCAGAACTGTAACCCATTTATCAATGCTTACTAATGGGGTTGGGAGCAAAGAGTCATAATTAGAGTACAAATCCATGACCCTGGAGATACCAGTACGGTCCCCCTCCCTATCGTGACCTCCTTGTACTCAAACGGAGATCCCATTTTGCAAAGACGTTATAGAAATAATGGTTATCATCACTATAGAGTATGCAGAAGAAACAAGCTACAGGAGTATAAGACGAGGATGCTAAGCTACGTGCTTGGGGTGATGTGGTGATAAGGACAGAAAGGAAGAAGCAGGGAAAGTTTGAAGTGGTGATGACTGCAGAAAAGACGATAATAAACTTAATGTGGAACTCAGGCATGTGGAAAAAAGAGATGGCAGCAGCAATTTGGTGCTGGGTCACTGATTCGGAATCTTTCTGAGACTCTCTGGGAACAAGAAACAGCACAGGCTGCTGCTCTTCTACATCTTAGTCTTACCTGATAAGAACGGCTCCAGGAGCCTGCCATCACTTCAGCTGGTAGCTGGCTAGCAGACTGATCTCCCCACTGCCCTCTCCCAGCCCCTCTCCTGGATCCTGTACAGTTGCTGAGGAATATCTGATCGGATCACTTGTCCTGAGAACCTGCACACTGCTGCCACTCAGAAGTGGTAGGAAAAGGAAGCCAGGATGATCCCTTCGTGCCCTACGTGAGCCTGCACAACTGCTGCCCCAGCCCGGCACTTAAGAAAGGCAGGGTGAATGCAGGCCACATCCTCCCCACTACTGATCCTTTTCCTTCTCCACCCAGAGCAGGCTAAATCAGGCGCCATGCTGGGTCCATGGCGCCTGCCAGAGCTCATCCTGCTGGCCACTGATGAGAGGAAGCGGGCCAGCAGCCACTACCATAGGTAGGTGGGAACAGGGCGGAGAAAAGGTCTTGGCAGTGGGGAAGGTGGAAGAGAAGACTCGGTGTTGGCTTCCAAGCAGCCTTCACATACATGCAGATGCTGTGCTGTTCCAGCGGGGCAGGCAGCTGATATTCAGTGGAACACTTACCTAGATGCGTTCCACTGAATATCCTGATAAAGTTATTTGGATAATTTACCCGGCTTAGTGGGTTTTTGAATTCCAGATTCTAGAAACATCACTAGAAGAGTAGAAAGCCTGGTTCATGTTGCTGGCTACCTTCGTTCTGCAAGCAAACAGGAACTGGATCTTGAAATTATTTTTCCTGCACAAAGATACGTCGTTTTAAGCATGCAAGACAGTTACACTCCCTGACTTATGTAAGGCAACACAATGAAGAAGAGAATTGTTTTGGGCTATGTGTCAAGAAGCATTAGCCCTTGGAAAAGTTTTTCCTGAGAGTTCCTTGTCAGGGTTTGATTAAGTTTCCTGGTAACAGGTTCGTTTTTACAAGCCTGAACATTTAAGACCTTTTGTTAATGCTAAGATTGCTGCTAATGTGGTGGTGGATAATATACTGGCTTAGTTCAATTATCTTTATGGAGGAGGCCTTTGTTACCTTTTATGTCATGTGCTCAAACTAATGTTCACAGCTTCAGCTCTGTGTTATTTTCCTTCTCCTTATATAGATTTTATTCATTATTGGTTAGTCGGCTTATCTTTCCCTATAGGATCTCTCCTTTTTCTTTTGCACAGCTAGGTAGAAGGCATTTCATGTGACTTTTTCCCCCTTTCTCTCTAAATGATGGATTCATTTTTATTTTCCGTCTTCTTTTAAAACTTATTTTCATATCATCTTATGCCTTACTTTCTTAGCTCAAGTTATTCTTGATCATTACTGTAAACATCTATTAAAAAATAAAGGCAACAAATCAAACATAAAATTAAGAAGTTAAAAAAGGGTGCAGACAATTTCAGGCAGGTCATTATTACGTGAAGGGAGCATTTTTTGGCCTCATCCTTGGTTATTTGGAAAAGTTCTTTGCCGAGCTAGTGGAGTTTGCATTTTGTGACACATGTAGGTGCATCCACCTTAGCACATATCTGGCTCCCTTCAATCTCCTGAAAATTTAGTGAGGCTAGGATACAAAGCACAAAAGTTATTGCGGGTAGGGAACACATGGATACACAGGCACTGGATGATTTCCTAGGCCGCCTTCTCTTCAGAGTGTAGCTGACAAAGCTCCTTTTCCCTGAAACCTTTGCTTTAGCTGTTTGTGCTTTCCATGCATGGGGGGTGATGCCTGCAAGACCAGGGAGGGATGTGGTTTCTAATGAGGAGCAGCACAGCAGCACCTGAATTCACTTACAATCAGTTCGATTCTGTAAGGTCCGCGGGAAAACAGGCGTTCAGTGTTGAGCGCCCGCTCTGCCAACACGCGCCCAGCCACCTCTCCTGGGTGCGCGATCCTGTAATTAAATGAGGGG
Source organism: Rhinatrema bivittatum (assembly GCF_901001135.1). NCBI lineage: Eukaryota > Metazoa > Chordata > Amphibia > Gymnophiona > Rhinatrematidae > Rhinatrema > Rhinatrema bivittatum. The sequence continues at coordinate 535,963,661 of NC_042615.1, read as the reverse complement.
TCGCGCTAAAAAGGAGGCATTAAGGACAATAGCTCGTTCCTAGGGCCTCCTTAGCAGCGGAAACCCAGGAGAGGTGGCTGTCAGTGGGTTTCGAAAACCGACGTTCAATTTTAGGAGCGTCGGTTTTCCGAACCCACTGACAGGGTAAAACTGAGCATCCGTTTTCCTAACCTGACAGGCTGGCGCTTTTTTTTTTTTTAACCTTTTGATTCCTCCGACTTAATATCGCCACGATATTAAGTTGGAGGATGTACAAAAAAGCAGTATTTTCTGCTTTTCTGAACACTTTTTCAGGCTGCTCAGGAATTAGTGTAAATTGTGTGGATTGGCCGCACATTTTTTTTTTCAGTATCCCGGGTGAATAACTAATAGCCTCAAACATATGCATTTGCATGCGATGAGTGCTTTTAGTTTCGAGGAGGAGGGGGGGGGTTTGAATACATGTTTTGGATGTGCTAAACCCCTTATTCTATAAGGGGTAGTGGACACACTCAGCTGAGCGCACTTTACTGTATCGGCCTGATTGTGAGAGTGACTGAAAATGAAAACATCCCAGGAATGGAGAGAGCTTTTTTAATCCCTATTAGTTTTAATTATTGGGTGGTGTTTTGAAATTTTACATTGGTGTTTTGGGAAATTTATAACATTTTTAAATTCTTGGGTGTTCTATTCATTAGATGTTTTGAAATATTTATTCTTTTTATTAGCATGATTTTACTATTATCATTCATGATTTATATTTCATTGATTATATTGTTTGATGTTTTATGAAGAATAGTAATGTTGCACTGCATACAGTATCTGACTTGTTCCGGTTTCCAGTTCACTTTTTGTCTGTACATTTCTTTTTATGGTTTATGGTCTCTCTATTCTGTATTTGTTTCCATACCCGTGGAAAAATTTTGTGTAATCTGTGAGGTGTTAAATATCATCTGAATAAAATCTTATATCCATTTTCTAAATTTGTTGATGAAGTGCTGTCAAACAATTTAAAAAATAGTTTTGCTGGGTGGCTAGAACTGGCCAAGGCTTTATTGCATATAGGGCCCTTAGGAGTTTTTCTTGTAATGTCTCACAACCAAGGTGCCAGATACAGTTAATGTCAGGACATGGTATGTATAGTCTAGGGGTGTGCTCTATTTCTTGGCTAGTTAGACAAAATTTGAAATTTGGGTTGGAGGTATTTTCACTTCTGCTGGTGATGTGTGATCCGGGGATACATGATTGATAGAAAATGAAAAAATGCCTTTATTCTGTAGATGCAGCATTTCTATATCTAGCGAATGTGTATTTCTGTATTTATAAGGCCAGCACTGGAGTGGTGGGGAGGGGAATGGAGAGTGCGCTAAAGTCAGGGAGAGAGAGACATTGTGCCCACCACTGCTAATCCATATCAATCTGGTAGGGGAGGGGGGGGGGATTTGCCTTTCGGGTGCTCCATCTTGTTCCTCACATTAGGCAGCAGCCAGTGGGTGTTAACATAAGTTAAATTCATTTAGAGGAGTTGCCTGTGCCAGGGCATTGAAGAAGAGGAAACGTGCCTTGCTGAGAAGGGGCAGGACTTCAAGATGCGTTTAGTGAGAAGGCAGTAGCAAAAAAAAGATGTGGTTTTAGGGCATCTTTGAACTTTTTTTTTGTCTGTCTGGTGACGTATATGCTGCGGCAGGGAATTCCAGAAAATGACTCCTGCAAGGGCGAAAGCCTTTTCACGGATGGATGCCAGTCTGGCAGAAAGTAGAGATGGAATTTCGAGGAGGGATTGGGAGGCTGAACGGAGGGGTCTGGATGGATTATAGGTTTTTAGAGTGCTGCAGATCCAGGGAGATTTGACCTGATGTTGTAAGTTAGGAATGAGTACTGTGAGTTTGCTTTGAACTTGATATTCTAATTGGAAGCCAAGCCTACACTGGCTTCCTATTTTAGAATCTTGAACCAGTTGAAGGGGCTTAATGGTAGAGTAAGGGTGGCCAGTGTGTAAGGCACTGCAATAATCAAACGAGGTTAGGATTAGGGATTGAAAGACAGTACAGACGTTTTGAGAATTTAGCAGATGTTTTAAGTGACATAGCAAACGCAGTTTGTAAAAAAATGACTGAACGACATCTGATGAGATTTCGGAGGTAGGAAGTGGGGTTTCACTTCAGGTTCAGGGTTCCTGACGTCACTGTGTTCCCTCCCCCGTTCCCCAGACTTCAAGGTTCAATCCCAGGACCTTATGTCTCCCACTGTCACACCATAACCGCATGGCTCTTGCTCTCCTCCCTCGCACCCATTGACCTTATGGATTCTACTCTCCCACATATCGTACCCCTCTCTCCAAAGCTTCCCTGCTTGCATCCCCCTCCATGGTTTCCCCACTGACTCCTACCTTCCCCCACACACACTTCCCCGCTTAATACCCCAAATGACGTCTCTGCTTGCTCCTCTCCATATGGTTTCCCTGTATATATCTCTTGGTTCCCACTCTCCCCCTTCCCACGGGACTGCCCTGACCTCATATGGCTCCCTGTGTGCAGTGGAGACAAGTGCAGCAGGTAGCGCTCTCGCTCAACCCTTGTGTTCACACAGTTCCTGCCCCCTCCTGACTTCCATATAAGGGTCAGGCAGGGATTGCGAGCTCCTCGCACTCACTGCTTGCTCAGGGAGTTATGAGATCCATGTCTGAGGTGATAGTGGTGGTGGGGGGGAGGGGGGGCACAGATGGCAAGGGCAATTTGTTGAAAAGTGGGGGGCATGGCCCTTCCACTTACAAAAATGGAGAGGCCGTAGTCCCCTGTCTTACTCTATTTCAGTGCTACCGATACTAGGCTCATCTGTAGTCTAGTTTCCACAGGGAAACAGGTCTCTGTCAGTCAAATTTTAGACACAGGCAATAGAGCACTTAGTGATCCCAGTTCAACTTTTTATGTGTCCTTGAGGTCCTAAACACTTAGAATCCCTAATTCCATTCAGTTGAAATCTCAAGGTGGTCAAATAATATTAAGATATCCTGCTTAAAGCTGACCTGTTATTGGTTAGTACCTGCGGCCACCAGCCTACTCCATTTCTCACCTTGTTTCCTATCAAGAAAACCCATTTGTAATGTTTAATGAGACACTTACGGCCCAAAAATTCACAAAGGAGGAAGGAAAGCTGATGCAGAGTTCCCATATTTACTTGTTACATATTTCCAACCACGTCCATGCCTGCCAGAGCTGCTCTGAATGCTTATTTCACACAGCAAGAACACAGAAGCCTGCACGAATCTGATAAGTACCCTGGCTTCAGATGCTGTGAAGGAGGCAGAGCAAGTGCTAGATTCAGGAGGAAACCTTGCCTGGGTTTGATTTGTATTGTTCACAAAAGTCCTGCAGAGCCAGAAAGGAAATGCTTCTTCTGCTATCAAAGGCGCATCACCAAATAAAATACCATTAACGCAAGACAAGCCTGGTTCTGAAAAGCAGTTTCTCAGCACATAAGCCTGCCTAGCTTTTTTTTCCTTTTTTATATTATTTTAGAAAGCAACCTTCTCATGTCGGATGGGTGGTAATCATGAACCACATATTCAAGATTTCTCCCACTCAGACTAGGAGATGCAGAATGTGTGCTTCTCATGAAAGATGCTCCAGAAATCTCAGCAAGGCATAGACAACTGAGGATCTGCAGTAGACTGCAGACTCATCCAATGGAGCGTTTTTTTGTAGCTCCCTCCCAGGAATGCCAGCCGGAGTCCAGGCTCGCTTCTTCCAGCACAGCAGGGATTCTATAACCAAGGTGGGGAGGCACGGGTGTGAAGGATTAACCTTCAAGACCTAAAGCATAAAGCTTCTCAATTAATCGCAAAGGATCTGGTGTTCCAAATTAAAAAGAAAAAAGCCTGAACTGTAAACTTCTTCTACATAAACAACACTGTCAGAGGGAAGAGGTGTTGCATCCACGCCACCAAGTAAAATGCGATAAATGGGGTTTCTGATCTTTTTCAGAATGCCCTCACTTCCCTCCTGGAATTTAGGTTTCCCTCTGGACTGGTGCTGGATTCCTGACTCCTTTTTGTCACGTGCTTGAATCTCAGCTCTTTTCTTCTCTCCACACAGCCTGTGCCCAGCTGGCACTTCAAGATAATCAGCTGGGGTGGCTGATTTCCCCCTCTTTTCTTTCAATTCAAAGACACAACACTCAGGGCTTAATTTGTTGGGGTTCGGCCTGGAAAGCACTTCCTGCACTTCTTTTCAGGCTTAAGAGGCAGAGCAGCAGATATTCTGCTCCGGCCCTTTCCTTCCAGGCAGCCTGCAGGGAAGAGAAGGATAGGGGCTGAGCCTGAAGCACACAGAGAAGAGAAGAGCCACTCTGCTCCCTAATCCAGCCCATCCCCTCTTGTCCTCCCCCCCCCCTCCATTTATCTTGTATTGCAGAAAAGAGAAGGGGAGGGGGTGATACAGACTCAAAAAAAATGGTTTGAATTAGCACTAGTACCAATTCTCAAGGGTTCAACCCTGGTCTGGATGAATAGCACTACTGCTCACAACTTTCAAACGTGTGCTAATTCAACCCCTTCTGGGGCTTAAAGTCTGGCAGAGCAACCCAGCACAGCCTTCTGCCACCTTTTGTCTGAGACCCAAGAAAGTGGAGCATGGCCAGCAGGATATATCAGTTCTGGCTCCCCTGAGGTAACAGAACGGAGCCAGCAGTTTGCATAGATTATGGGAGGAAGCAGTTTTGGAGCTGCTTATCCTGAAACAAGGGCAGCCACATGACTTTGAATTGGGGAGTGTGTGTGTGAGAGAGAGAGAGAGTTCACATCTGGCCCTGGTCCCACCCATCTCAAACCCCTCACTCCACCCCACTTCCACTTCCTTTGTCTACAAACTCAGATTAAGCCCCTGACGACACTTATCACCATACCTGCTCCTGCAAAGGAACTCAGACCAGAGTCCTCTTCCCCTTGAAGACAGACCCAATGTGAGAAGGTTACTCCAACATGGGCATAACTCTACACTCTTTCAGATGGAGCCCACATGAGAACAGATAATCTTAGTGCAGTGTCAGAAGTGCCACCATCAAAGGGAATGATTGGGTGGGCCCTGGCACCCACTAAACGAACTCAAGAGGCAGAAGGCAGGCTTTCTCCCTCTCCAAACTCCCACTCCTCACGCCGGACAAGAATCTTCTCTCGGGTCTCTATCCAACTCCCAGGACTATACCATTGTAGCTACTCCTACAGGAACGGCCATAGCAAATGGTTCAGTCCACTACGCTTTCCATTTTCAAGATTGCCTCCAGTGGGAGGAAAACAGAACTTACTGAAGAATCCATAGGCCCCTTTACATCTGTTTGAAAATGTTAAATGTCGTTAGTGGTAAAAACCAAGTAACCCTCCGATACAGGAGATCAGCTCTTGAATGGATACTGCAGCAGAGTTTAGGAAGAATATGACTTACAGGGCTCAATTAGCATAATGGTGCTAGGAAGAGAAGGAGGAGAGGGGACAGAAACATGGCAAGCAGAAGGGTGCAAAGCCATGATCAGATAGAGATCTATGAAAATGAGGAAGACATTCTGAACTTGATGCTGAAAACCACTGTGAGCAAACTGTGAGATCCAATTTTTTTAAAAAGCACAGTGGAAAAGCACTATGACATTCTATGCTGCCCAGAAATATTTCAAAAGCCTTTACCTAAGTTTATAGGAAATTGCCATCCTGTGCTAGGCAGTCTGCATCACAAATAGGTTACAGTGACTTATGCATATCACTTCAGTACGATATATTTAAATTATTAGCCATGAACATTAGGGAAAGCCATAGCTTATCCCCAATTATTAACAAGAAGGACTGGATCTGTTCTTTGGGATATTGCTGGCCACTTCTGGAGACCGGATGCTGGGCTTGAGAGACCTTTGCTCCAAACCAGTATGGCATTTCTTATGGTTTTTATGAATACTCACCTTGAAAATGATTTCAGATCCCATCAGGCAGCAGAATATGGTCTTGTTTAGTAACTCCCTTGAGAAACGCATTCCATAAGGCTTGATAAGGATAGCAAGGCAACCCATGGTTTAAAAATTCTTTGAACAGAAAAAAAAACCCCAGACTGCACTGAAGGACTATGGTTTTGCAAAGGTAGGAATTCTTATACCAAGAAGAAAATTAAAGTAAAAGATCACTGCTTGCTCCTCTCCCTATGGTTTCTCTGTACATCTCTTGGTCCCTGAACGTCTTTCAGGTCCTTTCCAACCTTCCTCTGACCTGTGGATTTCCACCTCATTCAGACCTTGCCTCCATCCTACTTATGATGGGTTGGGGGGAGGGGAAGTACTCAAACACCACGGCAGTTACAGGTTTCCTCCTCATCACCTCTCTCAAAATTCAGCCAATGCGGCATGGTTTCTGCAGGAGCGCAGAACACGACCCCCTTTGCAGCCCAACTCATGGATGCCCTTCATCCAGTCGGCAGGTCCCTTCTAACGAGCAGCTTCAAGTCTAGTTACTTCAGCCTGGCAGGGTTCACTTTCCTTCTCGGAGATTATGAAATGACGCAGACAGACAACAGAAAAAGCAGCTCCATAAAGAGGTATGTTTTATGGCCAAAAATATTACTCATACGATAGCTTTACTCTCCATTTAGCTTAGGCCACTAGGTTATTAAGTCAGTGGGTGTATGGAATTTAGCTCTTTTTTTTTCACTTGTTGACTATAGATGACTTAATTATACACTGTGGATACGAGCCACTGCCTCCAAATCAGCGACACACTAGAAATATTCTGTGCCAGCAATGAAAGCTTTAGGAATGTCTCAGGCAGAAGTGCAAACCTGGAAAACTCAGGGGATGGAGGGTGAAGTACTACCAGCAGGCAAGTTTTTTCATATTTCAATCACAAATGAGCATACTATGGTCCTGCGTAAAAAAATGCAAATCACGCCTGGTAAAAACAGAGTGCAGTGCACAGAAACAGACACAAACAAAACGTACGCTGCTTTTCGCTAGCTCCCCTGCAAGGAAATGGCTCCCAACAAGTTTCAGAGCTGCATTTTGTATTTTCTTTCTGCTCTGAACAAAGGCTGAGTATATGCAGCCTTGAAAAACAAACAAGTCCAAGTTCGAGTTCATCTATGTATGGATAAAAATATGAGGTCCATATTCAAAGGATTTAACTGTATAAACCCGAGTATCCGGCTAAATGCCTATTTTTGAATATCCAGGGCACTTATCCGGCTACAATGTAGCCAGATAAAAAAAAAAAAAAAAAAAGAGGCATTCCGGGATGGAGATAAATTATGCGACTGGATCAGGCAATTTTAAGCTGTGTCTGGGTGCAGTATCCACTGCAGGTCCAGCATCCTGGAATTCCATGCCACCCCATCTCCGACAAGAACAGTGCACCCAGAAATTCAAGAAAAACCTGGATCTTCAAACAAGCTTACCCTTAACCCATCATACTGAACTCTCAACTCCTTTTTTGATGCCTAATCCATGGTTTTTGTAACCTAGCAGTTTTTGCTCCTATCTCATTGTTCGCACATTGTTATCATATTGTTATTACCCTATCCCTTGAAATTCCTTACTCATTGTTCGCACATTGTTATCATATTGTTATTACCCTATCCCTTGAAATTCCTTACTCATTGTTCGCACATTGTTATCATATTGTTATTACCCTATCCCTTGAAATTCCTTATCTCTTTTGTTAATAATGCTCCAGTTTTATGTAACTTTCTATCCTGTTAACACTGTTTAATGTAAACCGGCATGATGTGCCTACGAATGTCGCTAGATAAAAACCTCAAATAAATAAAATAAATAAATACATATCTTGCTAAGAGCCTGATTCACTAAGTTGTTTTCCCATAGACACAGAATGAGAAAAAATCCTTAGGGGTAGATTTTCAAAGGGATACGCGTGTCCCCCCCCCCCCCAAAAAAAAAAAAAACCTACCCCAAGCTCTCCCTGCGCGCGTCGAGCCTATGTTGAATAGGCTCGGTGGCACATGTAAGTCCCGGGGCTTTCCTGGGGGGGGACATGTCGCGGCGGCGCGTCATCCGGGGGTGGGGCCCCAGGCGGGGTTCCGGCCCGGGGGCGTTTTGGGGGCGTGGCTGAGGCCTCCAAAACTGCTCCCTGGCTGGCCCGGCAGGTGTAACTTTGCCAACAAAGGTGGGGGGGGGGGAGTTTAGATAGGGCCGGGGGGTGGGTTAGGTAGGGGAAGGGAGGGGAAGGTGTGGGGGGGTGGAAGGAAAGTTCCCTCCGAGGCCGCTCCGATTTCGGAGCGGCCTCGGAGGGAACGGAGGCAGGCTGTGCGGCTCGGCGTGCGCAGGCTGCAGATTTTGCGCAGCTTTGCGCGTGCCTACCCCGGATTTTAAAAGACGTACGCGGCTACGCGCATATCTATTAAAATCTGGCGTACTTTTGTTTGCACCAGTCGCGCGAACAAAAGTACGCGTGGGCGCAGTTTTTTAAAATCTACCCCTTAGTGAATCAGGCCAGATAACATTAGGCTTAACCAGTTACACTGACCAGAGGAGAGCCGGTTAAGTGGCACAGTGTAGTAAAGTAAAGTGGCACATGAGCCTGTGGCCCGATTCCCATATCCCCGCTCAAGATAAAAAAAAATCAAAGTGGCACTGTCAGGCCAAGTCCAGCTTCCAGCCTCCCATACCCCTTTCCAGGTGGATTTTAAAAATAAAAAAGTGGCACTGTCACTTGGAGACCTTCCCTTTCCATCCTCTCCCCGGTTTGGCAAAAATGAGAAAACAATGCCCTACCCCGCACCTTCCCAAACCGTCCCTTCTGCCGGGATGGCGGTGCGCTCCTACCACGATCCCGGCACATTTCAGCGTGGCTGTGAGGAACAGCAACTCTGCGAGCTTATGCTTCCGGTGCTACTCTCACAGCAATGCTGAAAGCCTCTGGGATCGCACTAGGAGCGCGCCGCCATCCCTGAGAGAAGAAAGAGGTTTGCGGTTTACTGGAACGGGTGGGGAGGTTACAGTTGAGGTGGTGGAACTGAATTCTCATTTTTTGACAAACTGGAGAAGGGATTGGGGGGGTGGGGAAGAGAGCCATCAGGATACCTGGAGGGGTATGAGAGGGTAAGGAGGCTCAGCCCAGCAGGGCACATTTTAAAAGGAGGGTGCGTGCGCCCGTTTGCACATGAGCAGAGATACGCTTAATTTTATATTGTGCGTGCAAGTACACACATATCATTAAAAATATCCCTGCCGTGATGTGTGTGCAGCCTTTACACGCGTATTTTAATAACAAGCTCGCACAAGTGACCATGAGAGAGAGAGAGAGAGAGTGCGAGCAGCTCTGTTAGAGACACAATCTGACACTCTACATATCTCCCACCGTAAGAGGGGCACTTTCAACTCGGGGGGGGGGGGGGGCTGTGTTACAAGGGTCTACAGACCTTTGTGCTCTAGGGAGACCTCTCTCTCTCTCTCCTTCCCAGAACATCAGAGGTTTGCAGGTCTTTTTTTGTGACAGGAAGCAACGGGCTCTAAAGACTCCTCATGCTCACTGGCTGTCACCAAGTCCTGAGATTCATTGCCAGACTTCAGTGATGATGAACTGCACTCTCTCAAATCTGGTTTCTTTTATTGATAATGTTTTGAGGTTAAAAGTGTGGAATCTTGCTTCATGCGAAGGCTGAAACCCCTGACCTGAAGTCTGATACATTTTTTAAAAATGTGTGTGTGTGTGTGTATATATCTATATCTATATATATATATAAAATTTGTGTCTTTTGGCCTGACTCACCTTCCTCCATATCTGAATTTCCTGCTCATTCAGATCCTGCCCTAAACCCACTCAGTGCCATTAAGGATGGGGATCAGGAGAAATCCAAAGCCGAGGTGTGGCTGACTGTGGATTTTACACAATTATGTCTACCCCCAGAGCCCAGCTAGCAAAACAGACCTTAGCAGCAGGAGCTCACAGATCGCAGCTCACTTTGAAAACAGGCACTTTGAAAACAGGCTCTCTGAATCCCACCTTGCCCATAAACTAAATACTTTCAGATTCGGAGGAAGATGATGGTAAGAGAGGGGTTTTTTTTCCTATAGTAGATGACATGGAGCCCGCATAAGCCCTGTATTTGAATGCCATGACTGAAAGCTGAGGCAGTATGGATTATGATTTGCAGCGAGCTGCTATTTACAGTATATACACTGTATATGTTATGAAAAGTCTGTTTAGTGAACCCTTGGCCCGGCTGTCTGGATAGTGGAAACCAGACGATGGAAAAGGAGCCAGGAGGCGGTACGGATCTGGCGGGTAGGAGCAAGTGTTCGCCCTGGAAACCCGAGACCCCCCCAGGAGGAGCCCGTAGGGGTCCGGGTCGCTGGGACTTAGGAGATCCGGTAGTCAGGGCTGGCTGAAGACAAGAAGGGTCAAGCAGAAGTCCGAAGATCAGGGCTGGCTGAAGACAAGATGGGTCAAGCAGAAGTCCGAAGGTCAAGGCTGGCTGAAGACGAACAGCTGGAAAACCTGGAGCGGAACCACAGGAACAAGGACAGGAGCAAACAGGAACGGATCCACAGGAACAAGGACTGGAACAAGCAGGAACGGAGCACGGCAGGAACCACAGGAACAAGGACTGGAACAAGCAGGAACGGAGCAAGGCAGGATCCAGGGAAGCAACTAAGTACTCACAGGAGCGACCTCGTTGCAAGGCAAGGTAAGAGAGACTGAAGCTGGTTTATATAGCCAGCCAGCCTCTGACGTCAGGAAAGGGGCGGTTCAGCACTTCCGGGTGCTGGACCTACAAATGCTGTCCCCTCGCGCGCGCGCGCGTACCTCGGCAGGGGGGAGGAGTTAGAATCGGCCTCGACGGCGTCTCCACGAGGGAGACGCCGCTGCCATGCGGCTGCACAGGCCTGAAACCCCGGCGGAGCGCGACACGAGCGGGGGCCTCGGCACGGAGGTAAGCGCCCGGTCGCTAGTCTGGCGACCGGGATAGCAACAGTATATACGTGCATACATAATAGCACTTTACAATACCACATAATGACCATACAGAAGGTTGCTTTGAATAATTCCTTATTAGAATTCATTCAGAGACATCATAGGGTGAATGCTTGAGTGTGGTAAGAAATGTCAGATACAAATTTCTCAGCCAGAACTGCAGAAAGCCCTTTCGAGTTTGACAGTCCTTTGACTCCTAATGGATAAAAACTGATGGCAAAAATAATTTTTTAAAGTTTCCATTGGTCACTGAACTGTTGCTACAATAGATACTGAAGCTTGGTGTTCATGATATTTATGTATGTAATTTATTTATATACAAAACTTTAAGGAAAAAATCCCGTCCAATGCAGAGAGCAAGTTTGAGTCACACTTCTTAACAATGCTGCAGCATTACAACAAACATGATAAAATAATCAGAAAGGTCTAACACAATACCTTAATACAAGAAAAACAAACTGTAAAAAAATACTTGTACATGCATTCCGAATTTGAGCAACTGCAATCAATGAATTACAGAGAACTGACTAGAAAGAAAAGAAAGTCGTTTCTAAAATCAATTTAACCAAAAGCCTGTGAGAAATCCCAGGCCTTCGTGTGTTCCCTCAGCTTTAAGTAACAGCCTGATTTCCAATGGCTGAGTATTCTACGGAGAAGAGGTCCTGCACATGAATGCTCTCTTTCATTTATTTTTGAGTTAGAGATCATTTCATCACGGATTGGTTTAGATGACCAGCACTGGCTGATCTCAGAGCTCATGCTTGGATAAGAAAAGGTTCAACTTGGCTCGCCGGACAATTGGCACCCAATATTGGCCCCAGTATTAGGTAACTGGTTCTCAGATTCCTTGTCCACAGATGATACAAGAGCATAGTTCTGTACTAATTGCAACTTGGCAATCATCTTCAGCTGGCAGGCCCACAAATTGTATGCTAGGCTGGCAGCATGGATTACCATTTTCAAATCTGGGGCCTGAAGGAAAGGGCGAACAGCTCAGAGTTTAGAAAAAGCAGTAACTTGTGAATCTACATATTGCTGAGATGAATGTGGCAGAAATCTCATGGCCAGATAATCTGTGATGTCTACAAAAAACTGATCTGGCCATCATCCATAGGGTATATAAAAACAAGCTCTATATTAATCCAGTGACAACCGAAGTTCTGGGATTAAGCAGGAAAACAGTACCTGCTTCATCTCTAGGCTTTGTCCTTGAATTATATTGCAATGGATGAAGTTTACAATTTAGGAATCTTATAATCACCATATACAGTATGTACACATGTATTCTTCATGTATGCTCACCAACTGAACCCCCCTCCTCCCCCCCACATGAACCTGAAACTTTCAGAGCTAGGTCCTAAATATTACCCAAAGCAAAGTACAGCTTGTGGTTAAAATCTCTGCCGTGTACAAACTGGACATGAAAAGAGGCCACGAGGGATACAAAGCTTTTCACACCTCTGGTTGTCAGCCGTCTCAAGACAGTAGGGCTGAAGATTGTTTTCTGAAGACTGTTTAACACCTCAGTCTTGATCCAGTGCACTTATTGATAAAGCAGCTATCACAATAAACTCCCTGCTGGGACGTGCTGTCACAAAAGCCAAGGAATGGGTTGACATAACGGAGAGACAATCTCCAGCCCACAAACAGACCTAGTGAATTGAGGCTAGGGGACACACACACACACACACACACACCCCCCCCATAATGAAAGCAGAAAAAGACCAAATGGTCCATATCCAGTCTGCCCAGCAAGCTTCGCATGGTAGTGTCTGCTGTGCCATGCAGGTTACCCCCAGGTTTCTCTTAAGGGTAGAAACTGCCACAAAAACCAGGCACTCCAAGTTGGCGTCTTCCACCCCAGCATAGAACGTGAACTTCATTTTTGCCACCTAAAGGTAACTCCTCCAGGCACATGGAGGGGCAATGGGCCTGATGCTTGCTCTGCCACCTACTCTGCGCTGTCAAACATTAATTCAGAAATGAAGAGGTTCAAACGTGAGCTGAAAACCTGGCATTTCAAAAATGCATATGATCTAACATAATATATCAATATGCAATGACATAAAAAATTAAAAAAACATAGTCAATGCTAGAAGAATGTACAAGAAATAACGAGTGATATAACATGTCCTAAGACAACCCTAATGCACCAAATATTTTGCTGACCTACTGTATGAATGTCGCTTTTGTAAACCATTGTGGTCTTCATTTGGAATGATGGGATATAAAATGCTTAAATAAATTGCCTGAAAAGCTGTGCCCCTCAAATAAATGCAAATAATAGACACCCTGAAACTTCAGGGAAGAGTCAGGAAAGGGGCTATCGTGGCAGCAGGAAGAAACAGAGGGTTCCTTTAGCTAACACTATCCCACAGACACACTGCAGGAAGAGTCTGGTAACTTCTTTTCTCACAAAGCCCTGATTCAACAACTCTGGTCTCATAAAGATTTATGTCACTAAGCCACATGACTCGAAATATCTGCAGTGCTTTGGGTGCTAAATACATAAGTGCATTTTAAAAAGTAATGTTGCCAGTCTCGCCAACACAAAAGACAGCAGACCTACCGTAAATAAAGAGAACAACATCCAAGTAGCAATCATGGCCCTGGCTTCCCTCAACGCAGCTTGATCTTCAAAAATGATGCAAACACTTCACCCAGGACACGAAGGTCCTTGGCACCTGGGCCTCCTCGTAAACAACAGTTACCCAGACACCGTGCAACTGTTTGCACCTGCCAAGCGCCCCAGACGTGAAACAGGGAGAGAGAAGTCTGAAAAGACAGCACAGCTCCGAGAGCAGAACAAAGAACAACAAACAGGCCAGCCGTCCCAGCTCCCGAGCAACCTGCGCAGGTATTCTCCCATCTGGCAGGCAGCAAGGAAGGAAAACAGAGCAGGATCCTCCCCCAGCTGCATGGCATGACCCTGACCACTGCCTCAAGGGCAAAAGGAAAAAAGGAACAAGCAGATTTATATCCCATGTGCTACTAGTGCTCAGGCTAGGGGCCACCGACTGAGAGCCATACTTTTTACTTTTACTTTTGTACTGTGGCCATTCCTGAAGGCATTCTCTATTGAAAATGTGCAGAATCTTCAAAGTTTTTGGGGTTTTTTTTATGATTTCTTTTCAACCATTTTTCACATATAAGACTTTCAGTTTCTTTTTTTTTTTTTTAAACTTAGGGTTGAAATACCATCGTCTAGGGTCTTGCTGAAGGAAGACGATGTATAAAAGAAGCTCTTTTCTAAACACTTTAGCACTGCACAGGAAAGCGGAAGAGGGTCCCGCCAAGGTTGTGAGGGACGGTCAGTTTCTTCTCCCGGGGCTCCTACCAGCTCTGCTCGGCTGAGCGTGCGCCTCCTTTGGAGTGCAGCAGCGGCAGCGTTCGGAGCCGCTGGCAGGGAGGGCACGGGCATCGCAGAATGGAGACGCCCGGTGACTAGACTTAGCCGGGTTCTGGTAGGTGCAGGGCCATTTAATTTTTGTTTTAGGGGAGGGGGGACAAGTAGAGCAATTACCCGGTGCCCCTTTGCAAAGCTTTACAATGTCACCACGGCAGAGCATCGGGGCGCCTGAAACTGACTGGGCCCACTCCTTATTTTCTGGCCCGGGTTCCAGCGTACCTCAACCCTAACGCAAGGCCCTCCGCTGAGGATTGTCACCAAGACCGAGCTGGGTGAGTTGGGAGGGAGGTATAAAAGAGGAAGGGAAAAAAAAAAGAAACTCCAGTTGGTTGCAAATGAAGGTTCATGGTGCCACTGCCAATAGAGGCCGGCTCCAATTCAACAGGAACTGCGAAGGAGCAGTGCTGTGCCACAAAAATAAAAGAATACAGGTAACTGATACATACACAGTCCTTTATTCAACCGCCTGAGCAGCCGGAGTCAAAAGGGAACACCATCACTCCCTGCCAACCTTCAAAGGGTGCACTGGGGGAGCACTGGCGTTCTTTTCCACTCCAACTGAACGAAGCACTGTTTTCTTCTTGCTCATCACTTCCAAATCGGATACATGTGCATGGCCTGGTACATTTATCTTCCGAACTAGATGTCTGGCTTGTGGCAGTGGTCTCCAGCACCATGTGCTCTATATGGCGCTTCCTATTGCCTGGTTAAGTTGTGAATTAATTGTTTGCAAGATCTAAAAAAAATGTGCTATTCACACATCCTTCATAACTCCCGTCCTCCACAGCCTTCAGAGGACCCTGGTTTTCCAGTCCATCTATTGTTCTATTTCTGGCGCTCCTTTCTTTTTAAAAACCTTAGGGAAAGAAAGGACTCTCCTACGACTCAATCTACATTCTCTTTAATCAGGTGTTTCCCGCAGCTCTCAGTGCCGTCCACGATCATCTTAATTCAGCCAGGCTTGCCTCTTGAGGTTGACTTCTTGTTCCTTGGATTCTGCCAACCCCGATTACACATTCCTGCTTTTTGTCCCGTCTTCCCCAGACTTTTGTGGGTTCTCGTGCCACGCACTCCCCTTTTTCTCACGCCAACTTAGCCGGTGCAATTCTGCTGGCAAAAAAACCCCATCTTTGCTTAGGGTCTGTACCCACTGCTTGCAGAAATTCTCCTTCAGAGCCCAGTCTTCGTGCTATGGGCATGATTTACAGGCGCCGGTGTGAAGCCTGCAGGAGGTGCCAATGATGAGCTGCACTGCATCTCCATGATATTAGCTTCATAACTGTGAGAGTGGCAATGTAGGAGGAATTTGCACTAAGTTACCATCTCTTCAAAGCTGAAATAAAACATTACAACAAGGAAAAAATATAGGGAACTCTTATTTTTTTTTAAAGTGTGAACTAAAATATTCTAAAAAAAAAAAAAAAGAAACAAATCTTTTCTAGGATTGCTGCATGGGTTGGGCCATAAAAGTATTTCTAAGTTCTTTGGGGCAGGAACCCTGTCTAGTTCTTTTCTGTTCCCCCTTCCCTAGGGTATGGACTGGGGGGAAAGGGATCCTTTTGGGTCCTAGTGCAAGGGGTGGCTGACATCCTTCTGGTTATCCCTGGGAGAGGGCTGCGTGCCCAAATAAAGTCGCTGGACGCCCTGCATTAGTGTCCAAATTTAAATTTACTGAATAAGATATTTGCAGATGGCACAATAAATATGCTTCCAGCACCACAGTCTCTTTGCCTCTAAATTACAGTTTTCACCTCTGTCTATGCAGGAATCGTTGAATGGGCAAAGGATCCTACCTCCCTCCTGGATTAGGTGAGATGGAGGTCCCGTTGGGCAGGGCAAACGTTAAGCTGGGCAAAATAAAATCCCTTCCACGGATGGCCAAAAGTCCTTCCTTACACAGGGGCCAATGCAATATCGGGCGCTGAGCTCAGTGTGCCACTAAACGCGCGGTTGGACACGCTAGACATACGCCCAATGCAATAGCGGGATTAGCGCGTCCAAAACGCGCGTCTATACCGTCAAGTTGCTAATAGCGCTCATTGCATGCAAATGCCATGTTGATGAGGCTATTAGCTTGCACCCCCAATGTAAAAGAAAAGTGTCACCGACACGCACATTTTAACCCTCAAAACTTAACACCAGCCCAGAGCTGGTGTTAAGTTTTGAGGCACCCCGAACCATGCTTAGAAGAGCGAAAAATAGGTTTTTTTGTGGTTCCTCCTACTTAATATTCTTGTGATACTAAGCAGGAGGAACCACAGAAAGCTGCAACAAAAAAAAAAAAACTTGACAGTGGTCAGGTTAGGAAAAGGGAAGCCCAATTTACGAGGGTCCATTTTCCTGTCCTGTGGCTGTGCAGGGGTTAGGAAAACGGATGCTCGAAAAATAGCGTGTCCGTTTACCTTTACCTGCGCATGGCCACTTCTCCTGGGCGCTCGATGCCGTGGATAAGCTAGGGACGCACAAATTATCCATTGCACACCCCTTTTAGCGCGTCAGCTCATTGAGTATTACATCGAGCGCCCAAGAGAGGGGATGTGCGGGCGTTCAAACACCATACGTCCAGGTTGGACACTCGGTTTCTGCGGGCATGATAATGCATCGGCCCCACAGAGAGTAATCTCTGCCCTCTCCCCAGGGACTGAAGGCAGCTTCTGAAATCCTTACAGTTCTGTTATGATGGTTAGCAGTTTCCTCCACGCTTTGTTTCAGTCTCTTTCTCTCCTCTGGACCCCTTATGGGAGGGATCCCTGGATGCAGGTTTCTTACCTTGCTCCAATATAGGTAGGAAGGGGCAGTCAAACGAGCTTCCTCCTGGATTTCTAATTCAATTGTCTTTTTCCTTAACCGAAGACAACACCGGAGTTATCCCTTGCAGCGGGTCACCGCCTCGAATGGGAAGATCGTCCCCATCTCTGGGCATCCCAAACACAGGGCTCCCCAATTCCCTAAATCCAGGAAAGACCCAGGTATCCAGCAAGGCTCCTACCATAAAAAAGTCAAAACAACCCGGAGGTTGTCCATACCAGCCAGGGAGTAGACTGGCAGGACAACACTTCTGACCCTGGTCAGGATCCCCAGGCTGGGCTAGCCTGTTCCCTCCGACTGGGCCTGAAAATGCAACAAAAGGGAAGTGCCTACCCGGGGCCGGGTGCGTCCCATTAGGCAGCGTGATTCCCTGCTATTTGGCAAATGGTTCAACAGCTGATTGCTTGGGGAGAGACTTTGACATAACATGTCTCTCACCATAACATGTCTCTCCCCAAGCAATCAGCTGTTGAACCATTTGCCAAATAGCAGAGAAGCTCAAAATTCTAGTTTTGATTCTCTCAGATACACACAAACACAAAGAGAGGCAGTTACCACACCAAATCCAGACAGGCACCTCCCAGTAACAGCAGCACAAACTCCTTCCACTGTCAGACATATTGTGAACTAATACAACATCCTACAAAAAAGACCCTCAAAATCTATTTAGCAAACATCATAACATAACAGTAGTAACACCAAGAACTCAAACAAGAATCCTGCCTGTGAAAAAGCAGCACTGTAAATATTACACGGGGTCCCAGAATACCAATACACCACCTACTGGGGAAATGAAATAAGCCCAACTGCTATAGATCCCTAACACAGACACTACATACTAGCAAAATCTCTCCCCTTGGTCACAAGCACAGAGCAGAGACAAATCTTCACCAAATACAGAATAAAGGATCACAATATGCAGACAAAAACTGAAATGAAAACCCTAAAAAGCCAGACTCTGTCTACAGTGCAACAATGGAAAAACAGAACCACCATTTCGCATAAAACAAAATCAAGAAACTTAAAGCATTAATTATAATAGAATCAAAGTGATGAGAATAAATATTTCAAAACTACTGACAAACAGAACATCTATTAAAGTCATATCCATTTTAAATTTCCCAAGCACCAATAAAATATTTCAAAACAGCACACGTCAAGTAACACCCAATAATAAAAACTAATGAGGATTAAAAAAGCAGCTGCTGTCCATACTTGGGAACTTGAGTTCCAGTCACCCTGACATTGTCGAGGATTAAGGGGCTAAGGGACACCCAAACTTTATCCTCTCTCACTCAGATTTGCTTGTTCATCCTCTCTCACACATACATGCTCTCATACATACCCACACACTCTCATAAACAAGCTCTAAGTCCCTCTCCCCCCCTCCATGCACACAAAAACTTTTATTCTCCCAGATTCCCTCATACACACACAGGATCTCACTCACACAGACTACCAGGTAGGCACCCAATAATTCTCACACACACACACACACACACAGACCAACCCCCAAACAGGTACCCATTCTCTCACACAGACAAAGATCAACCCCAGGCAAGCACCCATTTTCTCTCTCTCTCTCTCTCACAATCTCAGGCAAGCACTCATTCTCTCTCTCTCTCACACACAGACCCCTAAGCAGGCACTCATTCTCTCTCACACACACACACAGACCCACAGCAGGCACTCATTCTCTCACTCTCTCACACTCACACACAGCAGGCACTCATTCTCTCTCTCTCACTCTCACACACACACACACACACACAGGCAAGCACTCATTTTCAAACACAAGGACCCCCAAGCAGCACCCATTCTCTTTCTCACACACATACAGACCCCAGGCAGGCACCCATACTCTCTCTCTTACACACATACACACAGACTGGCAGGCACTCATTCTCTCTCACACTCACAGACACCCCCAGGCATCCATTCTCACACACATACAGACAGACACCCAGGCAGACACTCATTCTCTCTCTCTCACACACACACATGTTCCTATTCATGGACATATACACCACTGAAGGCAGGCCTCCCTCTCTTTGTTTTGCCGGCAGCCTCAGAACCTCTCTCATTCCTGCTGCTTCTGTCACCGCCACCATGTGGCTGTTGGGGAGGAGCCAATTGCTAGGTCACTGCTTCTGACACTGTAGCTCGTTCTGCTGCCTTCTCCTCTGTGCAGGCCCTGAGATATTAAAAATTGGCGGGACTAGTAAGTCCTCCATGCTGATCTCAGGCATCGCAAAATCAGTATAGCGAAAATGCAATTCTCGAAAGTTCTAATACCATGGGCCTGCACAGACGGGAAGGGTGTCCTTCTCTGCTCAGCTGCCGGTGGGATGAGGTCCACTGGTGGCTGCATGCACCTTCCCCTGTGGTACGACATTCCTCTAGGCCCCAGACAGCAGAGGCGGGCACTCGTCTTTTTGTCCTGGCTGTTAGTGGCCCCCTGGAAGCTCGTTCGCATCCCCCCATTTGCACACTCCTGATCTAGAGAGAGATCTAGAGAGAAGAAAAAAGGGTTCGCACTCACAAAGCGGGGAGTAGCTGGCTTGTTACGGCGGTTACTACCCCAAACCAAATGTGCCTGATACTTCACTTTCGATGCATATCCAGCATAGCTCCCTGCTTCAACGGCAGGGGAGAAGATAAACAACCAATAAGGGCTGTATAACATAATCTGGGTAAAAACAAATAAGCATGGGTGTAGCTTGCTTATTGCGGCGGTTACTACCCCTACTACCTCTAACTAATCAAGCTAGATATTTCACTTGGATGCAGCTCCATCACCGCTCTCTACATTAATGGCGGGGGTGGAAGGGAATTAGAACCAAGAGCTAAGAGAAACAGATAAGTATGGGAGAAGAAATGAGGGAAGCTTGCTGGGCAGACTGGATGGGCCATTTGGTCTTCTTCTGCCGTCATTTCTATGTTTCTATGTTTCTATATTTTAGTGCCAGCCACCTAGTCTTAGACTAAACATCCACAGGAAATGCCCCAACCCAGATCTCACATCTCAGTATGAGAAGGAAACTACTGCCATTCTCCTTAACATTTCTATAATGCTATTAGATGTGCAAAGCAAATGTAGCTACATAAACCAGAGACAAAGCCCGTGCTTCATGGCACTTGCAATCTAGTTAAGACATACAGACAAGAAAAATGATTAACAGTACGGGATCCTTGGCTCAAAAGTGCAATCTTTAGGGCTAGACGGGCCATGCTTGACGTGTACTTAATTTTCAATCTCTCCTCATATTAAGCAATGTTTTGTCATTGATTCAGTAGTGGAAGGTGGAAGAGGAATTGTGTCTTTAAGCCTGGGTGAGGTCTGTTAGAGTAAAGCGTGAGACTGGCAGTCAGGGGCGGGCTCTTTTCTTCTTGCTTGGCTGGGAGGATCTTTGGCCAGTTTTTGCCTGCATGCCGTGTGTTTGTTCCCTGATGCAGAAACAAGCAGAGGCCACGCGTTTTTACACGGAGGAAGTAAATCTTGTACTCTACTCCTAGCCTTAAGGCCTGGCTTCTTTTGGAAGAGCCCCTACTATGGGGACCCCACCAAAGGGAGCATCATTCATCTCCACCTCAGAAATGAGCAACTGATTTTTTTTTTTTTTCAGATGACCTGTACTGGATTCTCATTAGAAATGAATTTCCTATGGCGAGGCGTTTGTGATGTTGCTAAGGTATTTTATTTTCCTGCTGACTGTATGAAGTTCTTTACTATGGAACCTGTGAACTTACTTGAATACCCCTGTGTCGGGTTAATAAAATCTGGTGTTATGGGAACCACAGATCCAAAGTGTGGACTTTACCCGACTTTACCCGGGGTAGAAGACTGGCAGTGAACTGTGGTGTGACTGAAGAGGCAGCCATTTCATCGAGAGGGAAGTTAATTCAAGCTACAGAGAGGAAAGGGATTCCCTGATCAGTATGAAGGATCACTGAAAGCAGCCTCTGGGAGCCTGGTCCACTGCACCATCTGCTCAACCATTCCTCTTTACAAACTCATAGACTAATTCCAGGAAGGATCAGAACCCCTCAGCACCTGTTTTTTTTTTTTTGTTTGTTTTAAGTACCCCTAACAGGAGTTACAAATATTACAGTAGGAAATGTTAAATGTGAGGGGGTCCAGATCAGAGTCAGGATTTTGATTTTTTTTTTTTTTTTAATTTAAAAGCAATCTAAACAAGGTGGGTCTTTAAATGAGACTTGAATGGCCACAGGTGGAACAAAACACATTAACTCAGGAAGGCCACTCCAGGCACATGGTGCCACAAGACAGAAGAACAGACTCGGGGGTTAGCAATGGAGAAAGGCACAAGGAGAAATACAGAGGGAGATAAGAGAGGAGCTGTAGCATGGAGCCGCAGAGAAGGTCCAGAACGGAGGGACATGTCATAAGAACATAAGAACATAAGAAATTGCCATGCTGGGTCACACCAAGGGGGCCATCAAGCCCAGCATCCTGTTTCCAACAGAGGCCAAACCAGGCCACAAGAACCTGGCAATTACCCAAACACTAAGAAGAACCCATGCTATTGATGCAGTTAATAGCAGTGGCTATTCCCTAAGTAAACTTGATTAATAGCTGTTAATGGACTTCTCCTCCAAGAACTTATCCAAACCTATTTTGAACCCAGCTACACTCACTGCACTAACCACTGATGTCTGGCAATGAATGTCAGGGCTTGGTGACAGCCAGTGAGTGAGGGGTCTTTACAGCCCGTTATTTCCTGTCACAGAGAAGGATTGCTAACCTCTGATCCCGCCACATGTTTCTGGGCAGAGAAGCAAGACTGCACAAGCAGGAAGTAATTAGGCCTGACCTCTCCCAGACCAGTCGCACAGACCCCCCCCCCCCCCCCCCCCCCCCCCCCAGACTGTATCCCGGTGCCAAACCAGCCCGGTCTTCCACCAAGAAATCTGATTACAGAGTTTCCAGATCTCATCAATTGTTGACAGCAGCATGCAGTGCCCCGACCTCTGTCCTCCTCATTCACTCCAAGCATCTTCCTAAACAGCAGCCCAGGACCAGAGAGACATAAATTAGATTTACAGCAGAAAACGCAGATAGATAACCACTCAAACACCTCCACCCTTCACTCTACCATGGCGTCAGCTGGATGCCATCCTCTCTCTCACATAACACTGACGTGTGTGCTTTCCAGTATCCTAGCAAGCTGACTAAGACCTGTTCTCTAGAATCTCCAAGTGCAAGAAGTAAAACATCCTTAGCACATCTTTACATTTACTCAGATGTTCCACTAGGGGACAGCATCAAATGCAGGACATAATGCAAACCACCTAACCTGGGAGCCACATACCAAAAACACTTTGCCAGGAGAAATGTTTTAAGCGCTGCCTATGCATGCATCTGACTGACAACTAAAAGCAAGTGGCCAAGGTCAGCACTAGACAGGCACCCAATATAACAGAAGTGATAACTCGGCTGGACCCTAATTCCAGACCTAGTGGGCTAAGTACAAGCCAGGCTGGAATTCTTCTGCCTCCAGGAAAATGGTGTTCTGCAATGTGACAATACTAAAAACAGCAATTAAGGAAAAAAAAAACCAAACACTAAATAGGCCACAATTCAACACAATACATTACAAAACAGTTGGAAGGCAGGGAATGAAGAAGAAGGTTTGTTTTGAAAATGCCATATCACCTTCGTATTTTTTGTTTCTGGATTTTTTTTTTTTTTATTTGTTTGCATCCCTGATAGTTTTAAAGGAAGTGTCCTTTCTAATTAAAGTCTAGATAGCAAGAACGCAGAGGAAAGGACTTGCTTCAGTCACCGTATCACGTCTCACAGCACTCAGGGCCGCAAAACAGGCAGCTAGTGCTGCTTACTCCACAACCTCTCTGGGCTGGGCTCTGCCATGCATTCACAAACATCCACTTGGCTTATTTCTTCAATTTATATTTACTGAAGCTCACGCCGTTACCTCAAAGGTGAGTGGTGAGTTACATTCGGTTAAATGAAAAGAAACAAAAAAAACCCAGTGCTTTTAAGCAGGTCAGGTTGTGTCAGCCTCTGGATGTCCAAGCTACAATAAGTGAAGTCAGTTAAGTTTTTTCACAATCAAGGAATGAAGCTCCCTGAAGCAAGAACCCGCGAGACGAATAGGAAAGCATGCTGGCAGCTCAGTTACCGAGCAGGGAGACCCACGGCAAGCCACAAGGCCCGTCACGTTCTGCAGAGCTTCCGTCTCGTGAATGGAAACTGCATCTCTTGTCAAGGGCAAACTGCGGGCAATGCCTCACATGTCTGTGGTTTCATTTTCTAAAGCAAGCAGGCAGGCCGATGCTGAAACTTGGGGAGTCCCATTTTTATGTGGTTTTAATTGGTTGTTCTGTGCCTTGAGTGCTGCTGTGGTAAAGGTGTGAACAAATAAAATCTTATTTTTATTAGAAGGCTGTGAAAATATTCACAGCTGCTGGATTACTTTTTTTTTTTTTTTTTTCCAGAAGCCCTGCTCTCTCTGCATTACAAATGTCCTCTGACAGATTCTGTTAACACTGGGGGGGAGAGAGGTTCTTCATCTGGTTCCCTCACAATGATTTCTGCAGCTTAATCCACAGCATTTGGTGTCACGCTTGAGGAAGAGCTGAACTCCCCACCACCTCCCATGGTCTGCAGTCTCTCAGGAACAGGGACAAAATTTAGCAACAGGCAGGTGCCTATGGGCAGCTGCACGAGAGCAGGAGCCGCTTGTTTTCCAGTAGGAACTGCGCTGCTACTCCGTCGGTGGATGGATGATGGGGGAGGAGGCCCAGGGCTGGGGGTATATATTAAACTGAAAGTGCTTCACTGGAGCTCACCACCTCTGCAATACCAGCACGCAGTGGTGGGGGTAACACACTAGTGAAGATGAGACCTCTGAAACGGCGCAGTGGACGGTGGGATTAAGTTCAAGGACAGTAAAAGCGGCAGCCGATGTTCATGGGGGTTTTTTTTTCCCACCTAGCGTGGCTTTGCCCAACAGACATACTGAGAGTTACCAAGCAGCTGACTTGAAAACTGCAGCGTCTATCTCTGTCGCACCATCATCCCCTGTATTTTAGGGTTTTGTTTTGGTTTTTTAATTTATATTCCACTTTTTTGTGATGCTTCAGAGCAGATTACATTCAAGTACTGTAGGTATTTCCCTGTTCCAGAGGGCTCACAATCTAAGAGCCTTGTTTACTAAGCATTTCTTCCATAGACACAGAACGGGAGAAAAGCCTTAGTAAATCCAGCCCTAAGTTTGGGCCTGAGGCAATGCAGGGTGAAGTGATGTGACCAAGGTCACAAGGAGCAGCTCTGGGATTTGAACCCTGACCTTCCCTAGGTTGCAGCCCACTGCTCTAACCACTGGGCTACTCCTTCACTACTGTCACCGCTGAGGCCAGGTATTAGAGGAAAAGACTTAAATTCTCAAAAATAAGCCCAAAACACAAGCCTGCCGTAAGCAGCAATAAAATATGAAGGCCATAAATCGCCATTCCAGGATGTTTATTTAAAACAAGAAGAATGGATCTGGCGTAGTATCAGCCTTTGGGTTTTCAAGGCCAAAGGACAAATAATGGAAGTTGTAGATCAGACTCTGTGCATTATAAACCTTTATCCAGTTTTAATCTCCTGGCATTAACGCCCCATCGCTCCTCCCCCAAGGATCCTAATGAGATAATCTGGTATGGCCAGTTTAGACTAGGCCCCAGCCTATCCGTTGGTTGGGAGCTGAGAATGTGGTCCTGGCCCCACTTGGCGCAAGAGAGGAAACGCTGCACATTCCATAGGCGAGGAGGAGGAGTTAAAGCACGGTGTCTTGTTAGTCCACTTGGAGACTTTTATGAGTCTTAGCAGAACGCAATAGTCTGGGTGAGGAGACATCAAGAAGATCACGGCCAGCTGACCTAAGGTCTTTGCAAATGCACTTCTGTATTTAGAAGCTGTGTGACTTAATGCTTTAGGAATTAATGCAAGAACCTCAAATGAGATTCTGTATTGGACTGGAAGTCAGTGCAGAGAATACAAGGTTGGAGTAATACAGTCAATTCGCTTCTGTCCTAATAAGGCTCTGGCGGCTGAATTCTGCACAATTTGTAGGGCACTTAAAACTGCTCTTTGGTAATAGAATTGCAATAATGCAGAGTAATTAACACAAGGGCTTGCAGTATTATCCAAAAGGCTTAAGATCAAATTTGGGTTTACATAATAGTTGTAACTTAAAGAAAGTTACAACTATTATGTAACTATTTAACCTGTGCAGGTAAAGCTTAGATTAGATTCCCAGGGTACTCCGAGATTTTCCACTTACATCGCAATGGGGAACCGATCAGTCCTCAAACTGAAAAACACAGGCAGGAATTTCTGGGAATTAAAACCTGTGCAGCACCATTGCCTCTGGGTTCTTCATATTCAGTGCTAATCAGTTCGGGAACATCCACTGTTCAGTGGTGCACAAAAGGGAAATAAGGCTTCCAAGGGCACTATTGCGCAATGGTTGAAGGAGACGATAGCTTCAGCCGGTCAGTGCTGGAGGGATTGAAAGCGCATTCCACTAGGGCGCAGGCAACCTCGTGGGCGGAGTGTTAACTGCTTTCTCCACAAGAGATTTCTCGAACAGCGACGTGGTCTTCTCTGCACACTTTTTCCAGACATCACCACTTGGATGTGCGGGCGCCAGAAGAGGCGATGTTTTGAGAAAGTGTATTGCACGCCAGTCTTTCAAGTTCCCACCCACTTGTCGGGACTGATCCGGGGTACCAACAGGAAAGAAAAATTGGTTCTTACCTGCTAATTTTATTCCTGAAGTACCACAGATCAGTCCAGAGTACTTCCCCTACTACCCATAACTAATCAAGCTTGATATTTCACTTGGTTGCAGCTCCATCACTGCTCTCTACATTAATGGTGGGGGTGGAAGGGAAATAGAACCAAAGAGCTAAGAGAAACAGATAAGTATGAGAAAAAAATGTGAAGCTTGCTGGGCAGACTGGATGGGCCGTTTGGTCTTCTTCTGCCGTCATTTCTATGTTTCTATGTTTCTAATGAACAGGTTGCAGGATAGGCGAGACTTCTGCTCTCTTCATCAGGTCAGGACAGAACGTGCTAAGTTAGTGCAGTGAAAAAAGTATCACCTGAAACCAATGTGTTGCCCCTTGTTTGAAGCTGGCTGCACACTACTTCCAGATCAGGGAGAAACCTGCTATAGCTGGGAAGCAGGCAAAGCCAGCGCACACAGAGCTCCACACCATCCATGATTAAAACATGGACCTACCAACTAGGGAGTTGGAACGGACCATGCCCGCTTACCAGATCATGGTGAGCAGCTATGGCCAGCCATTCTGGCTTGAATTCAGGTGGGAATGCAATCACGTTTTTGTCCAGAGTTCCAAGTTAATTCTAAAATGATTCAAATCAAAACCTCTGATTTACCAAACTCAGTGTGCTTCAAAATGGTTTGAAGTTTTTGAAGCCACATTTTAGCACGAGGCATGAGAGATAAAACAGAAAGTCGAATCATGTCGCAGTGGGCTCAGATTCTGTGTGGCTGGATCTCTCGGGTTCAATCTGAGTGGGGGAGTGTTTACAAAAACAAGATAACTCACTTTTTAAAAATATAACCTGGAGTCACTGACTTACTCTTGTGCGGCAAGAGTTAGCACAGCAGTGGCCGATAAAACTGGCATAGAACCAAAACCCTCTGGTTTGAAAGAGGTTGCTACCTAACCTGCAGCCGAGTCTCCGCTGGCAGAGGAACTGGTTTGCGCTATGTCTGGGTAGCAGTGTGGTGCCAACCACGCAGGAGGAGCAGATGCCTGACAAGGCATGAGCTCTGTGATAACTACTTGGAGATTTCTCAAGTATCCCCAACACAAGCTGTTGGTTCATCTATTGGCAACTATCGTAGATTATAAAGAGAAATGAAATGGCCTTGCCCTCACCCCAAAATGACAGCATTAACGTGCCCTTTCAATCTTTTTGACTGGGTTTGTCTGAATGTTACAGGTTTTTTTTCCTATTTATGCAGAGGGCATGTTCCACATAAGAGGTTGCCCCTGCCTAGGAAAAGATAAACCATTGATGACCCTGAAGACAGACTGTTTCATAACAGGCACGCTTGGTCCTCTCATGCAGAACACATTCTCTTGTCCAAAAACTAACGAGGAATTTATGGTTTGAATAGGACACCAGACATCAATGTAAGATTTGATTTTAAAGTTCAGTAAATTCTTTAAAACTCATTTGCTGTACAGCTGCAAGAATGCTGTGACGAACGGTTGCTAAAGTGAGCATTAAGTGCTACAGTCTTCCTGGGTGGGCTCTCTCTGTCTGAAGGGGTTATTTTGTGTATGCTGTGATTTTTCCTGGACCTTTACATTTTTCAGGGCGCACTGACAGACAGTTTCTCTGAGAATAATGTGAACACAGGTCATAGTGCTCCCATGCTTGAGAAAAAGTAGTAGGAGAAGCCATTCCAAAGGTGAATAAACTTTCTTTCAGACGTGAGGAATCCTGGGCTTTCGGATGCTGTAGCAGAGTTTGTTCACTTTGGAAGGTACCTATTTACCTTTTTATTAAGGACATGATGACTGGACGACTTTTCAGCCAAGCAGCTTGCCCGCTGCTATTCCACAGCTTCAGCTTTAAGATGATAAGAAACTAGGACTGCCCAAGCAGGCTGATCCAGCCCAGGTTCTGCCCCATTGTATGCACGGATTTGCAGTTCTGAAATCCATGTGTGCAACAGGAGAAAACCAGGCACAGGTTGTTCAGCTGACCTGGGAAGAGCTGGCAACCCTAAAAGCCTGAATCAGAGTGCCGACCCAGCGCCAGATCATAGGAAAAAGATCAACTCCTGTTTCAACACTTTTCATATTGACCAAAGTCCCAAACTATTCTGAATCAGTGTTTACAAAAACAAGATAACTCACTTTTTAAAAATATAACCTGGAGTCACTGACTTACTCTTGCAGAGTTATTTGATAATGTAATTATACATCTGCTATAATATGCTTTGAGCGATATGTTGGTAAAGCATGGCAGAAAAATAATTATCATCGTACGCCGCACAGTTTTACTGATGGTGGAACATTACCTATGCTAGTGCTGTCAGTACAAACTGTGGTCTAAATTTGCTTTATTTTGGTTTTTAAGTAAAGACAATACTGAGACAAACACAGCTTAAAATTATATGCTCTAAACTGGTCCCACATCAGATCATCTTCTAAGAATAACCGCCAAACTCAAAGTAAAATCTGTTTCTAGTATTGTAGCTCTGTTAAAATATTATTCTAACGCAAAGAGTTTTCCTTTAAGAAAAAAAAGTAGGCATGCTAATTCTGATAAGCTACAATGGTATTTTGAAAAGTGTCCATCCTAAAGTTTCTGTATCCATTACGTGAAAACGCCATTGCAACAAAGGCAGGCTGAAGACGTCTGAGCTGAAACACTCTCTACTGAGCATATACATCATAACTGTATATGAGGCGTGCTAAGTGCCCACACTAGATGGCCATCTTATCTGGGTGTTTCCAGCAGTGCAAATTCTACCAAGTGTAATCCATAATCATAAGTAAATGATCTGCAAAAGTCAGGATAAACATAATATGGCCCCTGACTGTATTCTGTTAGTTCATTTTCATCCCAGTATTTTTATGATTCTGTATTGTAATTGGTAAAACAGGATCCCCCAAGATAAAATACCTGGATAAAGGTGGGGGAAAGGGAATCTATGATCAGCATTTTCAGCCAAGTACCCATTTTCACCACCCTGTTTACCCTAGGGAAAAAATACTGTGAAAAGCTGGAAATGCCGGGAAGGGAGCTGGTGTTACAGTAGACAGCCTCTGAAGACAGAAATATGGGATTTGATGCCAAGTTCCTTCCTCTCTGTTTTGGGCTTCGTTCTGAGTGTAGCCCTCCTGTCAAACTTCCCACAATCCTCACCTACTCCTGGTTCCAGGCAGCAAACTGTTTAGAGACCAGAGGCTAAATGAGGATGTGAGTGCTAACCCAGCACGGACATCTCTCAGTTCCAAGGCTGCTTTAAATTGGGTAATTACAGTTTTAAAACTGCTGCCCAGCTCAGCTCCTGCTAGGGAAAATCAGTTTCTCTCTCCTCATTTTTGTTTCACCAATTTTTCTTGGGGCCCTGTTAACACAATGGTTTATATAAACAATCATGGACACCATTATAGGTTGGACAGAAAGCCTTAAACATTCACAGTCATAAGTACCCGCCAAGAACATTGTAATATTTCTCATTCTTAAATTATTTACCTGGGAATTTTACCATTTAAAAAAAACCTATGGTTTTTATTGATACTTTATAAAATAAATGCGACGTGTAGAGGAAGGAGCTGTGCTATTGATTTGTTTATACATATAAGATCTTGTTTAAACAGAGCCAGAGGTGACCTTGGCTCGCTCTCCACTGCAACTTCCTGCGCACGAGGCCCGCCTGCCTGCCTGCCTGGCACAATTTCTGGACGCTTTCCTGAAACGCAGATATAGCAGAGATGCTGCGGAGGACAGAGGCGAATGTAATGCACGCGCAGCATCACAGGCGTTCCATGCGGCAAAACGCTTTCCGAGCAGCCATCCTGTTAGTTCTGGGAAAGATCACTTTCCTTTTCTGATCCCTCGGTTCAGGTTTCCCAGGCTGTGAAAGTTTTATGAGCGGACTGGTGCCTGGCACATCTTAGTTTTGCCTCTAAGAGAAGTTTGCTGGCTTCTTTTCCTTAGGAAACAGCCTATTTAGTTTTATTCCACAATCCGGGGATAAACGCACTCGCTGTCGTAAAAACTGTTGTGGTAGAGGGCCTGCCTTCCTTGCCTGGGCTAGGCTTCTGTTCCCAAGACCAGCCGGGGCTGGATATGCAGCCCCTGGAGGGAGGAAGACTCGGCCACTGCCCATCGGTGACAGCTAGTGGCCAGGCTTCGGGGCCACATTAGCCGGCGTCCGGAGGCAGCTGCAGTTTGCAACCCCTGGTTGAGGGCTGGCGCTGCAGTGGCTGGGCTGAGGTGGGAGAGGGGTACAAAAATATAGGGGGGGGGGGGGAGGGGAAACCTTGGGTACAGGTGCAATAGCTCATTGACTGACCTCGAAACTCAAAAAGGATCAGAAGAATACTGCTAGGTCAAAACAACAACAAAAATAATACAGCCTGTCATGGGATCTAAAGGGATACATTTGTAAAGGCTCAGGCACTTGTTACAAGAGTAAAAAAGGACTGAAGCTGCCTAAGTCAGCCAGTCTGAGTAAGTAGATGTGTAACTAAATAAAAGCATGTGTATTCTTCCTGGCGCACCCAAAATAGGCGCGGTGGGAAAACTGCCCAGGTAGATTTCATTTTCTAAACGTGCGGCCTCTCATTGGCATGTGGTTGAAAGCAGATATATTTTGTGTGGGCTTAAAAGGAAAGTCTGCGCCCTGCTGAACACCCAGCCTTCAGCCCATGGGCCACTGTGCTGCTGGCACCCGCAAAGTAGGCAGGTTATCTCCTTCAAAAGCCTGCACAGAGAGGCAAAACAAAGTCCTCCACACTTGCTTTTCCGGGCCTGCTTCGCACACCTGTCCCCCGTGGAGGGTGCAGAAACGTTTTGAAAGGGGGCTATAGCATGGGTAAACGTGCGTATCCTACCCAAAGTTTTATCTTTCCATGTTTTGCAGAAAGCGAGGAGAAAATGTTATCCTGGACTCCAGTATATATTTTTTATTTGCTGCAGCAGTGCAAAGCTGCACGGATCTGCAGTAAGGAAAAGGAGGCAGAGAAGTGCGACTTAAGAGGACTAGAAGCACTCTTCAGAGCTGTCTGCCTCCGAATCGTTGGAGGAGAAGTAGTCTTGTGGTTAGAGGCAGAGCACGGGCTTCTGAGTTCAGGAGAAGTCTGGGACATTGCTTCCAGATTTCCCTCTGTCTGTGACAGTGTTCAAATGACTATTTCCCCTGTGCCTCCAGGATTCAGTTGGGAACCACTTGGCTTAACTTGGCTTTCCTGGCCAACAAATGAATTTATCTCATTAGGATCAGCTCACTTCCTAGAGGGCCGATGCAATACTGTGCCCTAGCCGCTGCGCACGGCTTAATATAGATTGGACGCACGTCCATAACCCCCCATCCAAAACGCGCGTCCAAGTCACCGCGTAGCTAATAGCGCTCATCACATGTAAATTCACGTAGAGGAGGCTATTAGCTAATCCCCGCGATCCAATACATTCTCCACACAGCCAATGCGCCCTTGCAACGGGGTAAACTTTACGCCAGTCCGGGGCTGGGAAAAAGCTATTCTGAACGCCCAATACACACTTAAGATACGCTGTCCAGGTCCTGTATCTTGTGCGTGTCCATGCCAGTAGCGGGAGAAGATGGACGCTCGTGGATTGAGCCACCTCTCCTGTGTGCCCGATGCCGAGGAGGCACTAGGGATGCACATTTTTCCCTAGCGCCTCCTTTTTCGCGCGACCCCTCATTTGAATATTGAATCGTGCCCCCAGGAGAGGTGGCTGGGCGCGCGTTAGGAAAACAGGCACTCAACACGGAGCTCCCATTTCTGTGCACAATTACTGCATTGGTCTCTTGGTCTTCAAAGGCACAAGCACAACACATAGGACCATGTGATACTCCTGGGGGAATTCTGCACACAAATTTAAAATTCTGCTAAATTCTGCATACTTTATTGTATTATTCTGACCAATATATACATCACAGTCTTTAAGCAATTAATTTAAAATTTAATCCAGAAAAGTGTACATTGTAAGTGTGTCCTATTTCCCTAGCCAGACCCCTTTCACTTTGCCCTCTCAGGCCCCAACTCCTCCACCCTCCACTATATCTCCCTTCCCCCTCTAGGCTCAACCCCTTCCAATATCTCCACTCCCAGAGTTTGACCCCTCTCTCAATTCTGCTTCTCACACAGCCTCCTCTGTCCTTTTCTCACTCACACCCCCCTCACGCACACACTCCCTTACACAGGTTCCCTCTTTCTCTTGCACAAACACCCTCACACAGGCATCCTCTCAAACACACACTCTCACACGTTCTCTCTCTCTCTCACACACACACATAATCCATTTTTCACAGACTCACAGACACCAATTCCCAATCTCTCACACATATACACACACCCTGACAATCTCCTCCCATAGGCTTCCTCTCTGTCTGGCACAAACACCCTCACATGAGCTCTATCTCATACACACACACACCCACCCACCCTTGCACACAGGCTCCCTCTCTCTCTCATACACACCCCTACACACAATGTCTCTCTCTCACACACAGGCTCTCTCACTCACTCTCATTGGTCCTACTCCATTCTTCGCTATGAGCGGGATGGGCTCTAATTGCAGCACAGCGGGCTGTTGCATTCTTTGCCACAAGCGGGATGGGCTTCGCTCGCTGTACTCTAGGTCTGCTCCATTCTTCACCGTGAGCAGAATGAGCTCTGCTCGTGGCACGCCAGGCCCTACCCCATCTTCACCGCGAGCAGGATAAACTCCACTCGTGGGCATGCCGGGCTGCTTCATTCTTCACTGTGAGAGGGATGGGCTCTGCTCGAAGAAAGCCGGGCTGCATTATTCACAACGGGGCCTACTCCATCTTCACTGCAAATGGGATGGGTTTCACTTGCTGCATGCTGTGCATCTGTCCAGATTCTGCACAGAAATTAGAAATTCTGCATAGGAGAGGAATTCTGTGCTCCATAATAGCACAGATTTCCCCAGGAGTATATGTAAGGAAGCATACAATGTACATCAAAAACAAACAAACTGTAGGCGCTACCTTTTTATTGGACTAACTCAATACATTTATGACAAGCTATCGAGGCCTATTACTTGCTTGTTTGACATTTATTTCTAAGTATCTAAATGGATTAACTAGGGCCGGTGGAAGCACGAGGTGAACTAGGCGGCCGACTAGAGTACCACAGCTCTGTCGTGCCGGCCTGGAAGAGGTGCCTTGCGGCCCGCATGGGTGGAAGGAAAGACATGCCATCATTGTCACCGCCTCCACCATCGTAAGAAGGATTAGCAGGACCGGTGCATCCTGCTGGGGGAGAAACAGGCTGCAGCGCTGGCACCAAGGAACAGAATGTCCGCATCATGGGAAGAAGCTGAAGGCCGGAGTAGGGCCGGTCCCAACTCCTGCAGCCAGAAAGAGCAGTACGGTCGGAAGGAGAAGGTCAGAGTAGGTTGGCCTCTGCTCCCATAGCCTGAAGGAGCAGTGCGGCCGGAAGGAGCAGGAAGCCAGAGTAGGGCTGCTCCAACCAGACCCGAAGAAGGAGTTGTCCTGTAGGCTTGATGACTGAAGGAGGCAGCTACTACTGCTGCTGCCCTGGCTTGTGCTTCCAAGTATCAGAGAAGAGAAAAAGTGAATGAGAGAGGGAGTGTGTGTGACTTAAAGAAGTATGCATATATATGTGTGTGTGTGTGTATATGAGCATGTGAGTATGCATGTGAGCATATACTGGCGTGAGAGCGCAGATGTGTGCGTGAGCACGTTCTTATGAATGAGAGAGCAGATGTATGTGAACATGTGTGAGAGCAAAACAGCAGGTGCATGTATGCATGTGTCTGAGTGACAGCAGGTGTGTACATGTGACAATGTATGAAACAGCAGGGTGTGTGTCTGTGTGTGTGTGTGAGCATGTGTCTGTGAGAAAGGAGATATGTGAATATATGTGTGAAAGAGCAGGTGTATATATGAGTGTGTAAGCATGTGTGAGAGAGAGAGCAGGTGTGTGTGTGTGTTTTTGAGCATGAATGTATATATGAGAGAACAAGAAAAAAAATGTGCAACCACCCTCCTTCTGCTAATCCACAACAATCCAAAACAATCAAAAGTTTCCAGGAATGGAGAGCGGGAGATTTACAAAATTCTTTGTTTTATTTATTGTGAGTTATTTGATGTCTGTTGTTTTGTAATATTTTGTTAGTGTTTAGAAAACTTTTGTATGAGTTTTTAATTATTGGATATTATTCTATTCATCAGTTTTGAAATATTCTTTTTAGTAGTATGGTTTTGCTACTGTTGACCTTTTATATGTCATACTTTGATTACTTGATATTTTATGAGAAATGGCAATGTTTCTGTTTTTCCATTGTTGCAATGTATACAGAGCCTGGCTTGTTGGAGTCTCCAGTTTGTAATTTGATGAAGGTCTCTTGGTGTTCTCTATGTGTGACCGATTTGAGGTATTCTGCTAGCATGTAGTTTCTCTGTACGGATCTTTAGCAGCTTGGCTAGGAGTATTGGTGCTGTAATATTTGTAATGCTGCCTTTTCATGGGTAGGGTTGTTACTCTTTGAGTGCTGCCAATTTGTGCTGTGTGGGAGGTTTATTATATTGTAATTTGATTTACCCTTAGCTTTCTGAGGCCTTGTTGCATTACACTAGGCCTATTGTCGTATGGGTTCTAAGTGTCTCTTTTGCAGGATTTTCTGGCTGGCACCACATCAGTGCATGTAAATATAATACAGATGTTGTAAGTGATGTGTTCTCTCACACTGTACCTTAAATATAAATGCATAATTTTTAACTGTATGTGGGGAGGGCATGACCGGTGGAGGCAGGGGAGCATGCGCAAGGCTGTGAAGTTCACTTAGGGCACCAAATACCGTTCATCGGTCCTGGGACTAACATGGTAACCACACTATCTTACTTCTCTCATTAATATTTCTTAGGCGAGGAGAAACCCTCAACTTTATCAAAGATGGTTGTAAATTAAGCTTTGTTAAAGATCACGTAGAAAGAAATCCTGTGAAAACAGAACCTGAAATCTGAAAGCAAAACTGGCAGCACTTGAGCATGCATGAACCCACAACTGTGAAATTTCAAGGAAAGGTAAGCACCACCCGTTATGAGTTACAGGAAACGGACTTATGAGGGAAGAAACAGTTCATGGCAGAGGAAGCTTGAAGGGCTGCACTGGCTCAGAAACCCTGGCGAGGATGCTTTTAACTTCCAAGCCAACTTCAGACAATTTCATGCAATTCCTAACTGATGCTTCCAAGGCCTGTTGGCCATCGACTCAAAGGCACTTTCACGACTGGACTTGTGAAAATGATTACTCTCGAGAGTGAATATTATTATAGTAGCTGATAAGCCTTAGGACACTTTAAAACACCTAATCCAAAACAAAGGGTCCTATTCAATAAAGACTTTTCCCATGGGCACATCATAGTTGAATAAGGCCTTAAACTCTTAAAGCAGCAGTTTCGCTTCATACCACCAATCTTAGGGGCCGATGTAATGAAGTGTGCTGAATCCGCCGTGGGTTTGTACGCACATGTACATGCGTTTGTACGCGTGCTTTCCCATTCAAAGCCCTATACGGGGATATAATAAGAGGTTTGTGCGCGGGAAAAAAAGTGCATACAAGTGTGCTTACAGACCTGCGGTTTTTTCTGCACGAATGCATGCCAATAGCATGCAAAGGAGGCGATTAGCTAATCATGGGCAATGCAGGGCGCTGCGCTAATGCTAGTGTGGGTTTTTTACCGCCATGGTCAGGGCACGAGTTAAGTGACAGCGCCGACTCGGGAGGCATTTTATTCCATTGCTTGCATTGGTGTGGTGGGCTTGTGTGTCCGTGTAGCTCTGGTGTGATTTCTATGATGAAGATTTATGATTGTGTCCAGTTATTCCTGATGCTGTGGTATATCCTGCAGTCTGTCAAAGGATGACAGCAGCAGAAGGTTTAGCAGAAGACAGAGGTTGTGGCAGGAGAGAGAGAAGATCAGGAGGGAGCAGGTGGAGAGGAGGGATAGTGAGGCGCAGGCTGTTCTGGCTGGAACAGGCGACAGAAGGGTACAGAGGGAGCGGATATTTTGCCTCAGGACCACGCTGCTGGGGATGCCAGAATCGGATATGGTGAGGACCTACATACTGAGCTCCAGGGTTATCATGGGCCTATGTGAAGAGCTCAGAGAGGACATTGATCCCCTCACAGAATGTGGCATGCCATGCCAGGCCTGGTGAAGCTGCTCGGAGCCCTTCATTTTCTGGCCACCGGTCCTTTCCAGAACACAGTGGCAGTGGTGGCTGGCATGGAGCAATCCACATTCTCCCCTCACTTCTTCCAGGTACTAAGGGCCACACTGAAGAGGGTCAAGTAGTACATCAAATACCCACAGCAGCTTCAGGAGTAGCAGCAAATGAAGAGCGTTTTTCGACATAGCGCCGGAATGCCAAATGTGACGGGAGCTATCGACTGTACCCATGTGGCTCTCACCCCTCCTTATGGAAGAGACATGGCATACCGGAATCAAAAGCATTACCACTCCCTCAATGTGCAAGTGGTGTGTAACGCTGACCAGAGGGTTCTCAGCGTGGTGACAAAATTCCCTGGTGGCAGCCATGATTCTTTCATCCTGGCGCAGTCAGCACTGGCACAGCAATTCACTGAAGGGAAATATGGTGAAGGCTGGTTGCTTGATAAGGTATAAAAAACAGATTTTTTAAAAATTATTTGCTATGTGGGGATGGGAGTGTGCAGTTAAAAACAGAAGCAAGTGTGCAGAGGAGGAAATAAAAGTCTAGTTAGTATGTGCTTTCTGTTACGTGTGCCCTATTAAATTGGTTATTCACCTGCGAGCTCACATGTTACTTTTTGCTTTGCATTTTAGTACGCATGCATGAGAAAGATTATATTATTATACCCTGGGAGCCTTCAACTGACATGTTTAACTGAATAAACGTTACCGGAGCAAACGTATCAGACAGAATAACTAATATGCATGCAGTCAGATTTAGTTAAGTCACCACTGTACATGCTGTATGCTACATGGGTGCTTTCATGCCTAATAACTTGCCACACATGTCAGCGTGCAGTGCTGAGCATCTAAGGCAGGATAGTAAGGGTTTAAAGGGTCATGGGTAGCCAGTGCACAATAAAATGTTTCAGTGGTTAACTCGCAGGGGTGGGTAAAGATAGCAGAGAACTTTCAGGAAGAGCAACCATATTTTGTTTTAGAAAAATATTACTTTTTTGTGTTCTACAGGTGATGCTGGCTATGGCTGCAGGTCGTGACTGCTGACGCCACTGGCAGTGCCTCAAAATGCTGCTGAAAGAAAATATCAGGAGGCACACATCAGAACCGGGGGGGGGGGGGGGTAATAGAGCGCACATTTGGTTTACTTAAAAGTAGATTCCGTTGCTTGGACCGCTCAGGAGGGGTTCTCCAATACTCATCTGAAAAAGTAGCAGATATTGTGGTAGCAAGCTGTATGCGCCTCAATATAGCCCTTCAGCATGGCATCGAGCAGGAACTGAACCTAAACCTTGAAACAGAGCCAGAGATGTGCGCTCCAGCCCCCAGAAAGCAAAATCATAGTGAGGGGGGAATGAAATAAGGAGATAGGTGATAACTATTTTGGCTGAGCAGCATAATTCCTTTTTTGGACTGTGCCAGAAAGTTCTGGAATGGTGTTTAAAATTCTGATATCTGTTCCTGTACATTCTGTTTAATGTATTGCTAATAAATGTTTATTTCTTTAAGAATTATATATTTTTTTAATGTTCTCTACTGCACTGGATCCTGTCCTTGGTATGGGTGGTCTTTGGGTTTGCCAGCCTAGTGTCTAGGGTCCACTGCCTTACAGAGCTCGGCAGGCAACACACACAGCACAACTCTGCAAGCTCAGCAAACAGTTGCATTTAATTTCCCTTCACACTTTGGTGGTAGTCTCTGGCCTCATGGACACCAGATATTAGTCTGCTGGGAACTGGAGATTTTCACACTGTTTTGGGAGGGTGATGGGGAAAGGGTTAGTAGAGGTAGTAGTGGGAAGGGGGGTTGGTACTGGGAGAGTGGGAGAGGAAGGTGTTAGGATATACCCATACTTGGGAAGGGGATGGGGAGGAGGAGACAGAGTAGTGGGGTTGATGAACTTTTGGAAGGAGGGAGGGAGGATGGGAAAGGCTGGTGGGAGAAGGGAGGGTAGAGTTAATAGTTGGAAGGGGGTTAATAGTGGGGGAGGGGGAGGAATTGGTGAAGGAGAAACCCATACCCGAGAGGCCAGATTTGTGCCTTGATGGGTGCCCAAGCGCCCAGATTCGCGCTCAGCTGAGCATCTATCTCGCTGCCATGCGGTGTGAATTATCGCCCATGAAAATAGTTACCATTTTTTCTGCAGCACAGAGTTATTTGAAATATTAAAAATACATTCCAGACCCATTCGCTCGCTCGCTTTTATGTGTGGATTATCAGCGCGGGTTTTAGGCGTGGATGCGGCCGTTTATTACATGGGGCCTTACCACACTCATGTATGCGCATTTCTTCATGAGTGCGCGGATTTCTGCACACAAATCATTTGCATAATTCATTATTTTTTTTACATCGCACGGAAGCGCCAGCTTTAGCCACGCACGGTGATCAAAATCTGGGCTTATACCTAGCGCCTGTTTTGCCGCAGGTCTTATTACATCAACCCCTTAGTTTTCAGCCAAGTGCAGTATCTGACCTTTTGATGATGTCCTTTACGCTAAGACTGATGAAATTATGAACATTTGACCAACAGAGATTGCTATGGCTACAAGACTAAATCATTTCAAAAGAAAACTGAACACTTTTTCTTTTTTCAATTTTCAGGAAAAAGATATCGCAGGACAGAATAATACCATTTAGATAAAGTACTGATCAAGGAACCCAGCTGATCTATGTAAGTAAAGCCAGCAAGAACATTTTCCACCTATATAAGAATATTTGTGCCAAGCATGGAGACTCAGAGCAGGGGAGCAAAACAATTTAACATATTTTACTCTGCATTTGGATAATTTTCTATGATTTAAAATTTCTGTTATTTGCAATAGTGTTGCAATGAGCTGAAATATCATATCAAGAAGCTTTTAAAGATATTGAAATCTCTTAGTTAGAATAAATAATGTTAGGTGAGCTGCTATTTATATATGTTTTATTGATGTTAAGTTAATATCTACTTTTGTTCTAATTTCTGTCTTTAAGTTTTTATAATGTAACCGCCAATTTTATTTCCATATCACCTTAATTTATGTTATTGATAATTATTAATGCTGTATTTTTATTCTTACTTTTGTAAGCTTTTGTTTTTATTTGCTTTTATTACTTCTGTTTTATTTATTTTGTTACATTTTATTTTTATTATTGTAAACGGCTTTGAACAGTATCAATACTGGTAAAACGGTATAGAAATATGCTAAATAAATAAATAAAATATCTTGATTATTGTAACTATACCCTGACTCTGTTGTATTGTTACTGATTTTAGGTTATATTTTACTCTATTATCTGCTATGCACATCATCATTAACCTTGAGGGCTGCAGCGATTATTGCAAGACTTGCACATTTAAAACTAATCAGAGAAAGTTCTTTTTCACTCAATGCACAATTAAACTCTGGAATTTGTTGCCAGCGAACGTGGTTAGTGCAGTAAGTATAGCTGTGTTTAAAAAAGGATTGGATAAGTTCTTGGAGGAGAAGTCCATTACCTGCTATTAAGTTCACTTAGAGAATAGCCACTGCCATTAGCAATGGTTACATGGAATAGACTTAGTTTTTGGGTACTTACAGGTTCTTATGGCCTGGATTGGCCACTGTTGGAAACAGGATGCTGGGCTTGATGGACCCTTGGTCTGACCCAGTATGGCATTTTCTTATGTTCCTATGAGTGATGGCCTAACAACTGGTTTTATAAGAAGCAAAGCAGAGACTGAAAGGCCTGACATGGCTTACCATCACTGTGGTGGATTTTGGACATGTTTGGTACAGATGTGGATGGTTATGGAAGAAAAATAAAAGACAAAGGATGGGGGAGTTGTTGTTGGGGTGCATGAAGGATTTGATACGTGCATCTAACCAACATAGATGAATCTCAACTGGAAGGACTACATGAACCATTCTGGTCTTTATCTGCCAACATTTCCTATGTTACTCTGAGTAGTTTGTGTAATTTTTACAAAATGTCCACCTCTAACTTTTGTTGAGATTTCCTTCCTTTGTCAATGACGTTGGATAGAACAGGGACACAGTCAACCAATCAAAGTGTTACTCCTAGGGGGAATGCTGCACCAACTGTGCAATGCAGAATTTGTGCAGAATTTCCTCCCCCCCAGCACAAATTTTTACCTTTAACGGTGTAGAATTTCCCTGATATAGGAAGGGTCCTGCGAAGAGCCACTGCAGCAGTGTCTGGAAGAGCATGGGCTTGCGGGAGCCGGGTCCGCAGACCTGCCGGAAGAGGAGGAGCTATTCAAGAGCCAGGCTCCACAAGCCCCCAGAACAGAAGAGCGCAGGCTCATGGGAGTGCAACAATGTGCACCCCTGGGCCCCACAAGCTGCCTGGAAAGGGAGTCGAAGCACAGTAGCTGTCGGCTGAATTGGACAGCTAGAGCCTGCAAATAGCAGGCTAAAATGAGCGGCAATATAAACAGCCTGCAGGAGGGGCAGAACAAACAATTCCTACTCATGTAGGATATCCCTGATCCAAAGAACAAAGAGCTCATCGCTAAAAAGCAGACAAGGGGGTAACGGAAAAATATACACAGGAATGACTGCTTCCACCATGATAATTCCAAGCAGCTAATTATGGCGAGATGGAAGATCTGCAAATACCAGGAGATATACGAAACAAAGATGCATAACTAGTCCCAGTTTCCTTAAGTGCCACCGGGTTGGCACAATGCAAGAAGAGCACTCGCAGTAAATGAGAGAGACCAAGACGGTACTCAGGCCTGTCACGGTGGCCTGCACAAAACCATGCCATTTAGAGACATTAATCCAAACGTGACATACTGAAAGAGCAAGTTGCTCAAGGGGCTAGATCTGACCATTTTTAAGACCAAGGCTTAAGTTTCCGATGCTGCTGGATCTGATGTTAGTTGCTGAGGAGTGAACCATGACAAAATAAAAAGGTTTAAGTGCAAAACATAAAAACTGAAAACAGATTAACTTTTTCCGCTCTACTAAAGAGAAAATAAGCATGAGAGTTTTGAAAATGTTGAGATAATTATATGAAAACTCAGGAGACTTTAAATCACTTAATGAGAAAGACACCAATTATGAATACCTTCCCTGTGGAGAACTGTGTTCGACTATTACATACAGATTTGATGTACTCTCATTATCAAGAACTATCTTACAATAATTAGAGCTCATTTTTTTAAATCCTATTTCTCCCCTGGATCCTAAATTATGTACTGCTCTTGCCGAGAATGTTCTCCCAAAATAAAAACGTTGAGTGAGCTGCTGCTAATACAACACACTGAGCTAATTTGCCCTGTCTCTCTCTTGGTTTAAATTTATCAGAAAATCTTCTTTAACAAAAGTTTTTTTCCACCTACGTGCCTGTCACAAATCCCTAGGGCCAAGTCACAGGTTTTCTGTTGCCTTGCATAGAGGATTTCACCCTAAAAGATTTTCTCGGGCAGCGTGAGAATGGGTCAGCTCGTTGCTTTCAAGCTTGGAGAACCAAGCGAAGTGTGAATCTGCTACTAGGTGCCCATGATTCTGAACTGCTAATACAACACAGTAACACAGTGAATGACAGCAGAAAAAGACCGAACTAGCCCATCTGGTCTTCCCAGCAAAGGTATTTAGGGCTGTGACTGCAGCTCTATGCAGGTTGCCCATGCTCCTTTCTTGGAAGCACAATGCAATCATTTCAATGCGCTACTG
The DNA here is from genome assembly GCF_901001135.1 of Rhinatrema bivittatum. Classification (NCBI taxonomy): domain Eukaryota; kingdom Metazoa; phylum Chordata; class Amphibia; order Gymnophiona; family Rhinatrematidae; genus Rhinatrema; species Rhinatrema bivittatum. The sequence continues at coordinate 535,921,848 of NC_042615.1, read as the reverse complement.
AGCTGAACTACCCCCCCTGCGTTTTATTTCCAGCTTCTTGCTAGTTAAGAGATCCTCAGTGTTTATCTCACAGTTTTCTTGAATTCTGCCACCAGCTTGGTCTCCACCACCAAGGAGGGAATTCCATGCCTTCACCACCCTTTCTGTGAAAAGATTGCTCCGGAGTCTGGAAATGTCCAAATGAATTGCTACAACAGCTTGAAAGAATGACTTGCTTTTCCTGATATTAGAACAGAATGTTTGATGACATATCTCTGCAAATGTTTTATAGTACTTTCTTGGATCTCGGATCAAAAATGGTTATTGTGCATAAACAAATCTGTTTATTTCCCTTTCCAAATCCTATAAACCTAGGTATCTCCATTGTTTTCTTTGATATTTCTTCTGGAAGGGTTGGCAGTTTCCTTTTAGGTTACTAGCTCAATAGGAACTGGCTTCTTCATGCATAACTACATGGCCTCCCCCCCCCCATTTTTAAATTTCTTTCACTGCCAATTAGCCCAATCTCTTCAGTATCCTCAGCCAAGGCTGGCGCATGGAGCAGAAGCCAAGAATAGGAACGAATCCATGCCTGCTGCATGGTGGCACGTCGCACTGCAACGGAGCCAGCCGCAAACCCAGCATCTTATTGCACTCTGTGCGCCATCCGTGCCCTGACAAGAGTCTGACCTCAAATTGCTCAGCAGCGATACTTCCCCAAAGCTCACCTTTAACATCAGTGTGCAGCTGATCATGGACAGGAGTACCTGCAGCCCAGGCGACCTCTCCCCATTGTGCTACCACATGGAAAACCATGGGCTGGAGCCTCTTCAGGAGCAAAGTGGCCAACTTTGTTATAAAAATCTCTGGCACCTCAGGCTGTGGCAGTGTGCATTTCTGTCCAATGAGAAATCACACTTCTCCAGAAGTTGAAGAAAGAAACCCCGAGGAGTCCTCTGACATCCTATGTCGCATGAAGCAATATAACCACCATGCCAACCATTATTTACACCTATGAAACACGCAGGCATGCATTACATGAAACAGCCCCACATTTGGGAGAGCTCCCAGAAGCTTCCGCCAAGTCCGTTTTGGGCAGCATCAGCTTTTGTAGTGCTACCCATAACTTAAGTGTCTTCTTGACTTTTAATGGCCACAACATGGAAAAATCTGAAATTTCCTGTAAAAAGTACTAAAATGTATCTTGGCTGAACACTGTAAAAAGAACATGTTTCAAAGTGGAGTAAACCACCTTGGAGGTTTTTGCGTAAAAAAATAAATAAAGGTAATGTTCACTAAAAGTATCTCATATCACAACCAGAAAGAATTACATTGTTACATTCAGAAATAATAGGTCCTTGATCTAATCACAAACTCTTAAAATCTGCATTCAAAACTTATCGTTACAATTCGCTATAGGGGGCAGATTTTAAAACCTATGTGCACGGCCTACATTTGTGCGCGCTACCCGGCACGCACAAATATACGCCCGATTTTATAACATGCCCGCAAGGGGGTGCACACTAGTGCAACTTGCACGCGCCGAGCCCTTGGGGAGACCAGCTGGTCTTTCCTTCCCCCCCCCCCCCCCCCACCTTCCCCTCCCTTCTCCTACCTGTCCCGCCCCCAGCCCCAAAAAAAAAAAACAAACCCTTACCTTTGTTGTGAAAGTTATGCCTGCCAAAGGCAGGCGTAACTTGCGCGCACTGGCCGAGTGCCGGCGCGCGATCCCCCGGCCCAGCGGCCGTACAGAGGCCTTTGGCCATGCCCCGCCCCTTTTTTCAAGCCCCGGGACATACGTACATCCTGGGGCTTTATGCGCGCCGCCGGGCCTTTTGAAAATAGGCCTGGCGCGTGTAGGGCTTTTAAAATATGCCCCTAAACTTCCATTCACAATGTACAGCGCGGCAACCCGAGTTGGATTTTACTTTTTTCTATGACCCGTCACGTTCCACTTGCTCCTTTGTACTTCCAGCTTAATCAAATCGTTCCTGGGATCCAGCACTATCAGCTTTCGATGGAACTACCTGGGGATTTTTCTCCCCTTATTTTATATTCCCTCCCAGCTTACTGTAGTCTTGGCCAGGGGCCAGGCTCCCTCAGGAACCCTGCACTCATGGGTCCTAAATTCAGTCACTAGTGGACACGGATGCACGATAACCGACCCTTCCCCCTCTCCCCTCCGAGAGACAGTAAACATTGTCCCTGTTGCGGGCGCGTCCACCACACCGCTGACGAACTGAGGGCTTGGAGGCCTTTGGGTTCTGCTGCGAGCGCAAGGAGCACAGTCGCCTCTAAAGCAGGTGTAGTGAGCCCTTGGGCCACGGCAAAACTCAGGGAGGAGCCCCAAGCCACACTGTGGGAGGTGAGCCGATGCGAGCATGGAGAGCCAGGCAGGTACTGAAGCAGGAATAGAGAACAGAGTCTGACCCTCAGCCGGACCTGCACGCCCATGGCAACCAATAACGCAATGTTGATTGATGAACGGTCCTCCGACTGTTCCAAGCCCTTTCTGACCTGCCGCTGGGTAACGGCATTGGGCAGCAGGCCGGACAGAGGACGAGGGCAGACAGAGTCCTTGGAACACAGAAGACATCACAAACGAAGGCTGCAGCGGAGACATCACAGATGAGGGCTGAAGCGGAGACATCACAGACGAGGGCTGGGAAGGAAGACATTGGCACTGTCCCTCAGGGCGCCCTACTCAGCCCACCGACACGGGCGGACCCAATGGGCTGGTCACGGACCACCCTGTCCCACTGCGCACCCTACACAGCCCGAAGGCTGGTCACGGACCACGAGGAGAACGGGACATGCGCAGGGAAGATCCAGGCAAGAAGAACTCCGATGTCAGGACCAATGACAGCCGAAGCTCTGACGGCTGGCAGGAACAGAAGCTCCCGAGCACAGGGACGAATCCCTCCTGTTGGCCACTCCAGGGCCCAACAGGACAGAAGGCTCAGGAGCACCAGACAAAGACACAGGGCAGAACATCCGGAACTGGATCAGGAACAACATCTAGGAACATCTGGAACCAACATCAAGGAAACAGACAGATACACAGAACAGGGAGCCATCAAGACAAGCGAGACCATGGAGGATCTGGACCAAGGAAGCCACACAGACGACTGTGAAACTCAATCCGAAGGCAAACAGGAACTGAAGTGAAAGTCCTTTTATACTGCTGCATGCAGGCAACTCCCTGGGAGGAGTTCACTTGGACCGCCCCTCACTGGCTCTATAACTGAGGAGGAGTGCCGCGGGCCGGCCCCTAGGGAGAGGGCGTGGCCCGAACCAGGAAGTCCAAACAGAGCCAAGCAAGCCACAGGCAGGCCTCAAGAACAGCTAGGCCTTCCAGGCCCTGGAGTAAATCCTGGATAGTTCGCAGGCGAGGCCCTGGCTTCGGAGCGGCCTCCAGAAGAGAAGGTAAGATCCCTCCTGTGGCTGTGCCACAGGAGGGATCGCAACAGTCCCTGCAGCATTCTCGGCCCAGTCGACCTCAGAAACAGAGTCCTGGCCTGGGAATCAAATCCCGCTCTTCCACAAGATATTATTAAGGCCTGTCTGTCACTATTTCTAATTTTCCGGATTATATTAGGAGCATATGTAAAGGTTATTTAGGTACGGCTGGTTCTAAACGAGTATCAAGCAAAAAATGCACACACACGCTCGAGCAGAATTATCCACTCTGTATACGGGTATATGCTTGCTAGAAAATGTTACACTGAATGCTTTTACAGAGTGGAGGAGGGAAGCTGCCTTCAGCGATTCAGAGAGAACGTGTGGCTCGGAGCCGCTGGCTGGCAGTGTGGTTGCCTGGTCACTCCACGGCTGCTTCAGAAGCTGATTTGGTTGGCAAAGCTTTAAGAACTCGGGCATCTCAACCTGCCACCTCTACATATTCTGCTGATTTGTCTGATCAGATATTCTCTCGCAAAGCAAAACGAGGCAGCAGGCTGCTCCCTCCTCGTGCCGGAGGAGTTTCGACTGCAGCACCCCCCGGGCCTGTGGGAAGGTGAGAGCACCAGCTATTCTTCTTCTCAGGCATGACTTGCAAAGGCAAGGGCGGAGAAGGAAATTCCTCTCGTCACCTTCCAGAATTGTTCCTGGAAAAATACAAAAATCTGCAGGTCCTCCTTTTCCTTCCTCTCAAGTAATGCTCCTTCTCCCTAAGGAGCTCATCTATGCATGCAAGGAGTTCAAAAGCCACTGTTTGTTTTCTTGCTCTTTTGATTATAATGGATGATCACTGTTACTGTTTTACTGGGGAAAAAACCCCCACCTTAACACCGCAGCTTGTACCGATATTCGAGAAAGCATGGGATGAACACAGAGGATCTTTGAAGGAGTGAGGGGAACTGTAAAGCTAAATTAGCTGGTTGGACGGACAGACTAGACAGGCCACGCAGTCTTTTTCTGCTGTCACTTTTCTCTGTTTCTAAAAAAGCTTAGACATATATTCATGTAATTCTGCTTTGCTTTCAGAAAAAAACCACAAACAGTACCATTGCAAAAGAGACAGAAGTATACTTTCATTGCCATCTTTTGCCCCATTCTCGCCACAGCAAATGGAAATAAACTTTCTTCCTAAACTAATCCTCTGCCGTGAGTGAGCCACCACAATATTATTTAAGCTTGGCTTGCTCTGGTTAGTAGGAACAGGTTCACGTGACAGGTTTTGCCAGCAATTCTGCAGAGACATTGTCTTTAATTCTTGGCTAGGGTCCCCCCAAGGAGCTCAGAGGCTAAACAGCCCTCAGGGAAGGCCCCTCTTGCTTGGCTCTGTAGACCCTGCTGGCCCTCTCAAGGACACAGCTAGGCTGGGCTTTAGAAGTCAGGGTCCAGAACCCTCTGTTGGAAAATTTGCTATTGTTTTTTCACAGAGAGGATGGTGGATGCGTGGAACGATTTCCCACTGGAGGTGGCTGAGAAAAAAAACGAGCAACAATTCAAGGAAGCCTGGGATAAACGCAGAGGACCTTAAGGTAGGAGATGTGAAAGTAAATCTGGAGTTCAGATAAACTCTGCACCAGGAACATTAGATGGGGTTTGTGGTCCTTTATCCACTGTAATTTTCTATTTTTCTGATGCCTGAACTACATATTCACACAGCAGGAGCAGGGGGAGATTAAAGGAAGTAAACAGCAGCTAGCTGCGAACCATAATACATTCTGCCTCAGCTTTTGGTCTTGTAATTCATCATACAGAGCTAATGCAGGATCCATATCACCTACTACATGGGGGAAAAACCCCCTCTCTCACCATCATCTTCCTCCAAATCTGAAAGTATTTTGTTCATATGCAAGGTGGGATTCAGAGAGCCTGTTTTCAAAGGGAGCAGCTGTCTGTGGGCCCCTGCTGCTAAGGTCTGAGTTCCCAGCTGGGCTCTGGAGAGTGGGCACAATCGTGTAAAATCCACAGGTAGCCACACCTTGACTTTGGATTTCTCCTGCTCATTAATGGCAGTGAGTGGGTTTAAGGCAGGATCTGAATGAGTGGAAAATCCAGATGTGGAGGAAGGCGAGTCAAGCCAAAAGGGAAAAAAAATTATATATATATATATAAATTCATATTTTTTAAATAATTTTATTTATGCATTTCCAAAAATAAGTACAAAACATAAATCTTGAAAGAAAAATAGGAAATTGAGAACATAAGTGTACAAAAAGAGAAAAAACCCCCAAAACAATAATCACTATCATACAATCAATTTCCAATCTAAGCCCTCAAATAATGAGGGGATCCAATACACAACCCAAGGAAATAATATAATGTGATTTAAAGGAAAAATAGATCCGTATTTAAGCAGCACGGCTACATAATAGGGAACTAGTTACTGAAAATTCAGGACTAAGAAGTTCCAGAGGAACCATAATAGCAGCTTTATCACTCAAAACTTGGGTCACTTGTGTGTGTGTGGGGGGGGGGGGAGGGGTCATAAAAACCGTAGGAAATATCCTGATATTTGATCAAGCATGAACAAGGAAACTTAAGAAAACAACTCCCCCCCCACTTGTTGAACCTTGGAGCCCATAAGGAGAAATGGCTTCTGTTTTTTCTGAGTCTGCTTAGAGACATCAGGAAATAATTTCACTTTTAATTGCAAGAAAGTTTCAGAGCGATGTCGAAAGAAAAGTCTTAATAGCCAGTCCTTGTCAGGTTCCAGCACCAAAGAAACCATCAGCGTGGCTGGGGCAGCCATTTCAATATCGGAGGTCTCAAGCAAAGCAGATACATCCAAACTGGGACACTTCAGCAGATCTCCTTTTGAAAGGTGGAAGGTGGTAGATCTTCAATTACCCCAATATTGACTGGGTAAATGTATCATCGGGACACGCTAGAGAGATAAAGTTCCTGGATAGAATAAATGATAGCTTTATGGAGCAATTGGTTCAGGAACAGACGAGAGAGGGAGCAATTTTAGATCTAATTCTCAGTGGAGCACAGGACTTGGTGAGAGAGGTAACGGTGGTGGGGCCGCTTGGCAATAGTGATCATAATATGGTCAAATTTGAATTAATGACTGGAAGAGGAACAGTATGCAAATCCATGGCTCTCGTGCTAAACTTTCAAAAGGGAAACTTTGATAAAATGAGAAAAATTGTTAGAAAAAAACTGAAAGGAGCAGCTACAAAAGTAAAAAAATGTGCAAGAGGCGTGGTCATTGTTAAAAAATACCATTCTAGAAGCACAGTCCAGATGTATTCCACACATTAAGAAAGGTGGAAAGAAGGCAAAACGATTACCGGCATGGTTAAAAGGGGAGGTGAAAGAAGCTATTTTAGCCAAAAGATCTTCATTCAAAAATTGGAAGAAGGATCCAACAGAAGAAAATAGGATAATACATAAACGTTGGCAAGTTAAATGTAAGACATTGATAAGACAGGCTAAGAGAGAATTTGAAAAGAAGTTGGCCGTAGATGCAAAAACTCACAGTAAAAACTTTTTAAAATGTATCCGAAGCAGAAAGCCTGTGAGGGAGTCAGTTGGACCGTTAGATGATCAAGGGGTTAAAGGGGCACTTAGAGAAGATAAGGCCATCGCGGAAAGATTAAATGATTTCTTTGCTTCGGTGTTTACTGAAGAGGATGTTGGGGAGGTACCTGTACTGGAGAAGGTTTTCATGGGCAATGATTCAGATGGGCTGAATCAAATCACAGTGAACCTAGAAGATGTGGTAGACCTGATTGACAAACTGAAGAGTAGTAAATCACCTGGACAGGATGGTATACACCCCAGAGTTCTGAAGGAACTAAAAAATGAAATTTCAGACCTATAAGTAAAATTTTGTAACCTATCATTAAAATCATCCATTGTCCCTGAAGACTGGAGGATAGCTAATGTAACCCCAATATTTAAAAAGGACTCCAGGGACGATCCGGGAAACTACAGACCGGATAGCCTGACTTCAGTGCCAGGAAAAATAGTTGAAAGTGTTCTAAACATCAAAATCACAGAACATATAGAAAGACATGGTTTAATGGAACAAAGTCAGCATGGCTTCACCCAAGGCAAGTCTTGCCTCACAAATCTGCTTCACTTTTTTGAAGGAGTTAATAAACATGTGGATAAAGGTGAACCGGTAGATGTAGTATACTTGGATTTTCAGAAGGCGTTTGACAAAGTTCCTCATGAGAGGCTTCTAGGAAAAGTAAAAAGTCATGGGATAGGTGGTGATGTCCTTTCGTGGATTGCAAACTGGCTAAAAGACAGGAAACAGAGAGTAGGATTAAATGGACAATTTTCTCAGTGGAAGGGAGTGGGCAGTGGAGTGCCTCAGGGATCTGTATTGGGACCCTTACTTTTCAATATATTTATAAATGATCTGGAAAGAAATACGACGAGTGAGATAATCAAATTTGCAGATGATACAAAATTGTTCAGAGTAGTTAAATCACAAGCAGATTGTGATAAATTGCAGGAAGACCTTGTGAGACTGGAAAATTGGGCATCAAAATGGCAGATGAAATTTAATGTGGATAAGTGCAAGGTGATGCATATAGGGAAAAATAACCCATGCTACAGTTACACATTGTTAGGTTCCATATTAGGTGCTACAATCCAAGAAAGAGATCTAGGCGTCATAGTGGATAACACATTGAAATCGTCGGTTCAGTGTGCTGCGGCAGTCAAAAAAAGCAAACAGAATGTTGGGAATTATTAGAAAGGGAATGGTGAATAAAACAGAAAATGTCATAATGCCTCTGTATCGCTCCATGGTGAGACCGCACCTTGAATACTGTGTACAATTCTGGTCAACGCATCTCAAAAAAGATATAATTGCGATGGAGAAGGTACAGAGAAGGGCGACCAAAATGATAAGGGGAATGGAACTGCTCCCCTATGAGGAAAGACTAAAGAGGTTAGGACTTTTCAGCTTGGAGAAGAGATGGCTGAGGGGGGATATGATAGAGGTGTTTAAAATCATGAAAGGTCTAGAACGGATAAATGTGATTCGGTTATTTACTCTTTTGGATAGTAGAAAGACTAGGGGGAACTCCATGAAGTTAGCATGTGGCACATTTAAAACTAATCGGAGAAAGTTCTTTTTTACTCAACGCACAATTAAACTCTGGAATTTGTTGCCAGAGGATGTGGTTAGTGCAGTTAGTATAGCTGTGTTTAAAAAAGGATTGGATAAGTTCTTGGAGGAGACGTCCATTACCTGCTATTAATTAAGTTGACTTAGAAATTAGCCACTGCTATTACTAGCAACAGTAACATGGAATAGACTTAGTTTTTGGGTACTTGCCAGGTTCTTCTGGCCTGGATTGGCCATTGTTGGAAACAGGATGCTGGGCTTGATAGACCTTTGGTCTGACCCAGTATGGCAAGTTCTTACGTTCTTATGACATATTAATGGTAGTTTAGGAAAATTCATGAACCTGAGATTTTTATTCCTCACTATATTTTCTACATTTTCCATTTTAGAGGTCAAATATAAATTCTCTTTAATAACTGCCTCCTGGGTTAGCTTAACTGCATTCTTATCACATCGTCTTGACACAATTTGCTGACTCAGATCCAATAACGTACTTTCTGGATACCCGGACTCGTTTTTCCAGATCCACACACTTTTTAACCAAAGGGGAAAGTTGTCAGGAGATAGAACTCCCCAGATCCACAATGGCGTCCCAGATAGACTTGAGAGAAAAAGAGGCAGGGCTAACCACAGTCAAGGACGGCTGAAATTGCAATAGGGACTCGCTTGACAATCCTCCATTCCTCCCCAAGTCCTCAGCTCCGGCAAACACCTCGCCCGGGTGCCCGGAGATGGCCACACCACAGTGCCTTCTTCACCACTCCCCGCCAAGAGCGCCACGTCAGCTTCCTCATCCAGTGACACTCCATGTGGTGCCCGGGAATCCTGCTGGGCTCAAAGGTGAAAGTGAGCCTTGAGGAGAAGGGAGCACGTTTTCTCCTCCCACTCTCTCCAGATGCTGATCTCCCGGCATGTGTGTGTAAGTGTGTGAATGAGAGCCTGTGTGCATGAGAGAAAAGAGACAGCATGTATGTAAGTGTGCGATTGAACGCCTGTGTGTGTGTATGTGTGAAAAGTCAGACAGCATGTGTATATTGTTACACTGCATACAATCTCTCTGGCTTGAGTTAACTGCTTTCCAATATGATAAGCAGATTTATCAGTGGGCTAGATTACCCCAAGGGTTATAGAAAGTCCGTCTATTTTTTTCTAAAATTTTGTCTAAAGATCTTCAGGCAGTACGTACTCAACTTCCAGTGGGTGTGTCGCTGATCCAGTACGTGGATGACTTGTTACTTTCAGCATCTACGCGTTCAGCATGCATGAAAGCAACTGAAATGCTTTTGCATACATTAGCACAGGCAGGATATAAAGTTAATTCTGACAAAGCACAAATCTGTCAGTTACAAATTTCATTTCTAGGATTGAATCTAGGAATAGAGGGTAAGAGCATTGGTTGTGCACTGCATGAACAAGTGTCAGAATTGGCAATTCCTCAAACAGTGAAACAGTTAAGAGGTTTGTTAGGTCTGTTGAATTTCTGTAGATTGTGGATTCCAGCTTTTAGTACCAAAAGCAAGTCACTGAGACGACATCTTAAAGGGAGCCCAGCTAGTGATGATAAATTGAGCGGTTTCCAGTTCAGTTTTTGTCTGCATGTTTCTAGTTATGCTTTTTGGTCTCATTATTCTTTGTAGGTGAGGATCTGCACATGTGGCTGAGGTGAGATATTCTGCTGCATGTAGTTTCTGGATAGGGCTCTAGAGCAGCCTGGCTTGGTCTGTTTTCCTAATAGAACTATTGGAGTTTTAAGGCCTGATGTAATATTTTCCAGTGTTTCCTTGTAAGGTGGTTACTGTTTGAGTGCTGAAAACTGGTGTTGTTTTGGTATGGGATGTTTACTATTCATGCAATTTCTGTTCAGACAGAGTACTTATCTTTCCCTTGTGTTTTTATTTTTATTTATTTATTTAACGCTTTTTATATACCGGCATTCGTAGGACACATGTCGGTTTACGGGTAACTGTGAAAGGAAATTACAATGAACGATGAAAGAAGGCTAGCTAGATTATATATGACAGTGCAGAGATAGAGAGTCAACGAGCAGAAATACAACTTGGTAGAACGAAATGGATATTGATTATCCATATTAAAATTAGATATGCAAATGAACTTATAAACAATGTTAGGGAGGCGTGTGCACTTATGAACTTAGCATATGAACTTATAAACAATATAAAGAAAGTATGTGCACTACTGTACAATTAATAAAAATATTACTGAGCCTTTATTTTTTATTTCCACCGTGAATTGTAATGAGCAGTGTGTCACGATGGGAAAAAGGTTGAGAACCACTGCTCTAGAATCTCCAAGTGCAAGAATGAAAACATCCTTTGCACATCTTTACATTTCCCCAGATATTCCAATAGCAGACAGCATGAAATGCTGGCTACTAAAAACGACTGACAGATCAGTAGGCGTAAGCATGCAATGTGTCAGCAGTTCCTCCCCACCTACCCCCAGGCCTGCCTTTTCTCCCTTCTCTCAGTCCTCAGAATCTCTTCTTCATTGGTCAAGCTCTAGCTAGGACAGACAAGTCGCCTCTCTCCATTTCTCACAGCACAGCACAGATCTATAGTCAGTTAGCATGTGCTTCTGGGAACTTAACTGGAAAGGAAGCCAACACCTCATGACCCACTGCTTGCTAAAGAAAGAACGGCATGGCTCTGTAAAAAGTAAGAAACATGCATGCTGTTCTAGAAAACAGACCCAGGATAATAACCATTCAGGCTTTCTCCTTTATATCAGCCCCAGAAGATAATTCACAAGAAAAAGCTTCTAGGTGTCCCTACAAATCAGATTCTGAAATCCACAGAATGAAGAGAGGTCAGGTTTTCTTTAAACGCTGGCTGTGTAGCCTTGGGGTTGGAACCTGTGAAGATTCAGTTCCCCTCTTTCCCACTGAGCAGGTCACTTCACTTCCAGGGAAGCTCCCAGGGATAGGGACATTTCTACTTTATGTGGCTTCTGCGTATATGACAAAGAGTAGAGGGGAGCTGGTTAGGGAGGAAATGAGGGGGAAGTGGCACAGTAAGCAGAATTGGCTCCTGAAGGATAATGCCCAAGGGGGGGGAACTAAGGCATGGTAAGTTGCCCCGTTTATAAACCTGAAACAAAAAATTAAACTAGCATTCAGCTAATTCCAAGACTACAGCTGTCCCAGTGTCCGTACGGCGTCATCACGCACAGCGGCTGGACTGCTCCACCTTGAGCTGGGATGGAAACCTTTTCCCGCAACACTTTTTTTGTTTAAAATTAAATACAAGCCAATAAAACGCATTTATTTTAAAATATAAACTGCATAGGGGCTTTCTAGTAAGAGTTAAGATCTGCCAAGACCGCTGCATCTTTATTTATTACTGCCAGCATGCTCTGTCTCACAGAAGCATCCGCTCGTCAAAGGTGCATGTGGGGGTCACACCTAACAGGAGGCACTGGTCCCAGGGATACCGCAGAAACTGTTTCGCTTAATTGCTGCTCCACGATTCTCCCAAAGCCCTCCACAAGTTAAACCTTGGCTCGCTGCCACCCAGATTCCTTAGGCTTTGTTTAGGGGAGGACAGATGACAGAGAAAGAGAGAGACGCTGCAAGGGGCCACGAGCTATAAATATGACTTGCACAAGCAATGCCGTCTTCGCTGGGGGAAAAAATGGGAAAGGAATAGAGAGACTGTATTTCATATGAACTGAGAGATATATTGTCCTCTTGCAGTTCACTTTTTTTTTGCAGAATGTGAGCGAAGCCAGTCTGAACTTACTTCCCTCAGTATGAACTTAATTAGTGATTAACGCTTTGACAGATTGAACAAAGACAGAATACAAATTGCACTTGGGCAGGGCGGTCTGGAATAAACTGCAGCAAATGAACTGCATGTTCTTAAGGCATCCTACAGGAGGAATTTTGCTTTTAAATACCTCCGAGGCATTCAGAATACTGTGAGGTTTGGTAGACTGGCAAAGAGAAGACAACCTAATGGGATATGCTGCATTATGCATTGCACCAGCAAATATTTTGCTGTGATTCTTTATACGCCATTGCTCTTCCAGATACGTGCTCCCTCCTTCGGACCACAGTCACAGCAAAGTCAAGCAGGGTCTGGGCCCTGTGAAAACCAGCACTGTGCCTCCTGCCGCCATCTCACTTCTGTCTACTTAGAAATGTGCCAAAAGTTATGTACAGGCGTAAACCCCTACGGACACAGCCAGATACCCCAAAAATTTTCACAGCACGAGGGAAAAAAAACAAACTGGTGGCCAAATATTTCCAGATATTCAGCCATTTATGCATTTCAGGAATGTTGCCAAGTGGAGGCATACAATAATGTTTGAGGTGAGAGAAATTCTGTCTCTCCACCCTCCCTCTCCACTTAGAGAACACTCAGGGCCCCATTTTATATTTCTGGTAAAAAAACAAGTTATGCTGCACACAATATCTCCTGTGCATGTCATATGGGCCCCTCAAAACCCTTTTAAAACTGCTGTAATCATCTACTCACAACACCCAAGACTGGCCTGAGATTACACTGTTTAGGACGTTCACTTGCCAGTTCACTGCAGATATTGACGTTTCGGTTTCATTTATTATGCGTCACCTCCAAACTGAGACTCAAGGCTCAAAACTGAATCCTAACATCAAAACCCTTCCAACATCACCCTTACATTAGTTAAAATGAAACGCTACACCAGGGGATGGCGGGGGTGGTGATGGCAGCTTTCAGACAAGTAACCAAAACCAGCAGCACTATCGTTATCAGTGATGACGCTGTGCCAGGGGAGGAGAGCGTCCTCCCTCACAGTAATCCCGGGTCTTTACAATCTGCAAAATCTGCAGAGTCAACAAGTGGCAGCCTATTCCTTTTGCACATGCTCTCACGTGGCACAGAGGTTGTACAGTGGCCAGGAATGGAGTGTGCCAGTGGAAATGTCTTCACGTGCCAAATATTGCCAACCCCTGACGTAGTACAAATGAGGATGCAGAATCAGATTCTCATGGCTTTTTTTGGCTAAGATCAAATGTAAGGTCTAAGGTGTGAGAAGTAGACAGTCCTTTCCTGTCATTTTGACTAAGACTGAGAACCTGCGTAAGGTTATGAGGTCATGCGCAGCCAGCCCAGGTGGTGGTGGTGGGGAGTTAATACAATGCCACCTGACCAAATGGGGGTTGTGATTATGTTGGCACCATTATCAAAACAGGAGAACTAAACTTCCTGCTTAAAAACAAACAATTCAGATTCTGACCAGTCAGGTAGGGAGGCACGCAGTGTTTGGCAAACATGAGAACCTAATCTGACTCCAAAGCAGGGCCGGCACAGCCGTGGCCTTGCACAGGGCGGCAGCCTCAGGGCCGCGACCAAGTTGAGTCAGCTGCTGGTGCTGCCGCCCCACAAAGAAAAGGAGCCGCAGGCCGCAGCAGCGAAGAGCAGGAAACTTGCAGGGTCCCGTGGCGGTTCCCTACCTGCCCCGCAGAGATGAGGTGGTGGCGGAGGACCGTGCAGCGCCATGGCTCCTCCTCTGCTTCACTGCGCGGTGAAGAAGAGCCCTAGGCGGCAAAGATGAGAGATTTGCAGGGCCGCACAGCAAAGCAAAGAAGGAGCCATAGCGTCGCGGTGAACAAGAGGAGCTCTAGGACCGCTCGGCGGTTCCCAACCTGCCATGCGGCCAAGAGCTGCAGAGGTGCAGGGTTAGGATGAGCTGCAGGACCACATGCTAGGCAGCCAGAAGGAAAAAACAAGCCACCAGGCAACTCCCAAACTTCCCCACAGTGAAGAAGTGGAGGGCCAGGGCTGTTGGGAGAGGCCTTGGTTCTTCAGTGTATGTATGAGCAGCAGGTGGGTGTTTGAGCATGTGTGTGTGTGTGTGTGTGTGTGTGTGTGTGTGAGTGTCTGAGCAGAAGTGGAGTGTATGTGGGTGTCTGAGCATGTGCTTGTGAGAGGACGCATGTGTGTGAGAGAGTACTGAGAAAGATGCAAGCTCTAGGGATGATGGAATAAGACGTCTAAATAGTAGAAGGGATGTGCCTTCGTCTAGGACGAATTAATTGAAATTGCCTAATTCATCCTGGTTCGGGGAGCCGGAAACCCGAATGAGGTTTTCCTGAAATTTCGGGAAAAATTTGTTTTCGGGTTTAGTGCGCACTAATCTGAAATTCGGGTCCCCCCGAATTTAAAAGGCCCAAACCGCGGGAAATACTAAATAGTAGTACTTTTTGAGCAGTAAACTCTTCAGTTTATATCAGGAAAGGCTGAGGTATTGAAGAATAGGGTGTTCTCTTCATGTGTGTCTGAGCATGTGTGCGTTTATGAGCGTATGTGTGTCTGAGCATGTATATATGAAAAAGAGAGGTCTTGTGTGTGTATGTTTATGTAAGAAGGAACATGTGTGTGTGTGTGTGAACATGTACATGTAGGAGGGAGGATCTGTGAAAATGTTGTGAGTGAGAATGTGTGTGAGAGAGAGGAAGCATGTGCATGTGAGCAGGTGTATGTAAAAAGGAACATGTGCGTGGAGGAGGGAGGGAGCATATGTATGTATGTGTATGTATAGATATATATCTATGAGAGAGAGAGAGGAGAGAAAGTTTATGCATCTCTCTCTCACTAATCCACAACAATCTGAGTGACTAGAAATCAAAAGTTTCCAGGTATGGAGAGTGTGAATTATTTTATCTTTATTAGTTTTAATTTTTGGATGCTGTTTGTTGTGTCTGCTGTTTTGAAATATTTTATTTGTGTTTGAGAAATGTAAAACAAATTGCATTTTTAATTATTGGATCTTCCTTTCACCAGCTGTTTTGAAATATTCTTTTATTAGTATGTTTATATTATGATTAATGTATTTATTCTATTTCTTAATTTTAATGTTTAATGGCAGAGGAATAGTGATTTCTGTTGTTCCATTGTTGCACTGCATAGAGTCTGATTTGTTGCGGTTTTCCTATTCAGTTTTTGCCTGCAAGTTTCTATTTATAAGTTATGATTTCTTTTTCCTGTATTTTGATGATGGTCTGCCTGTGTTCTGCATGTGTGATGAGGAGGGGTATTCTGCTAGCGTGTAGGAATCCATAGTAGCTTGGTTTTTTCTGTTTTTCCTAAAAGGAGGTGTTTTAGGGCCTGCTGTAGGGTTGTTACTTTTTTAAAGTGCTGGTAGTGCTGTTTTGGTGTGGGAGGTTTATTATATTGTAATTGTAATTTACTCACACCTTTCTGAGGGTCAAACCTTCACCTAACATGCATTACAGTAGCCCTAATGCCATATGATTCCAAGTGGGGTTTTTGGAGGATTTTCTGGTTGGCAGCAAAGAAGTGCATGCAAATACTTATGATTTTTTTTTTACCTCAGAAGACTGTCCTTTGAATATTTGTTTTCATGCTAAATCTATTATAAATACATAATTTTTAACCGTGTACATGGAGAGAGCAGGAGGCAGGAGTGCAAGGGTATAAGATTTGCTTAGGGCACCTAATACTCTTGCACCAGCAATGGTTTCCAGTGGAAGGGGTGAAGACCCGAAGGGTAGTGGGTGA
The DNA here is from genome assembly GCF_901001135.1 of Rhinatrema bivittatum. Classification (NCBI taxonomy): domain Eukaryota; kingdom Metazoa; phylum Chordata; class Amphibia; order Gymnophiona; family Rhinatrematidae; genus Rhinatrema; species Rhinatrema bivittatum. Next base: position 535,905,804 of record NC_042615.1, on the reverse strand, counting down.
CAGTTTTTAAAGTTTAAGTTGCTGGAAGGAGCTGGGTTGGTTTTTTTTGGCAGGCCTGCCAGGGCAGCAAACAAGCTAGCACCGCCCTGCTCCAAAGCTACACTGGAAGGAGCCTACAGATGGAGCTGCTCATCTGTGGCAAGTCCTGATGAACACCTGAAACCCAGCTCAGAGAGGATACCTGGCGGATCTGTTTACTTTTTATATTGCCATTTTCTGCTGGGAAAAAAAAAATCTTTCCCTCCTTCAAAAATGCAAAACTGGAATCAGCTCAAGTGGAAAAGCCCCAAATAATTTCGTTGAGGTTCCGTTTATGAAAGAATTTAAATAAATCCTGTCAGGAAGGCTCTAAAAATCTGCTTCTGTAGAAATCCTACCGGAACAGGGCAGGAATCTGCAACAGCGCCTTCCCGAGTGACAAGGCAGCTTTGACATTTGAGGACGTGGGAAGTTTCAGGCATTTCCCTGATGCAAAAAGCAGCAATAGCTCGACTGTTCCCAGCAGTCAGAGTCACGCCTGCCCTTCCAACTTGGAATTTCCTGCCCTAAACTCGACCTTTTACTGGAGATATCCATAAATGATGATCCCAAACCCCAGATCGCAAACGTGCAAACGCAAACTGCAGTGTGCATCGCCTGGAAACGCCACCTGGGGTTTCTAAACGATGCTCAAAGCCGCTTACAGCATTAGCAGTGCTCAGGCGCAAGAGGTCCCTGTCTCAAACAGCTTGCCAGCTAATCGATCGCGAGGTAGGGGTTTCCACTTGCTTCTCGGGAGTTTTCTAGAGTTCGGGAAAGTGTGTGTATGGGAAGGCACCTTTAAAATAAATGGGAGCGCAAGGTGTTTTCGGAGGTCCGAGTTGCTGGCGCTCCCTTGCTCGCCCCCCCCCCCCCTTTCCTGTCTTTGCTCCGCGGCTCTGGCACCCTCACACCAGTCTGAGCTGGCCAAGCTCCGATTTAAGCAGACGGTCAGGTCCTCCCTCCCCCGAGCTCTCTGTCTCACAGCCAGACTGACGGAAACAATCCCTCCTTTCTCCGCGCACCCTCACCTCCGGCTCTTACGCGCACTGCCCTCCCAGCAGCCTCCCCCTAACCTCTGGTTTGCAGCGAGAGATGTTCCCCAGAAAGCACATCCCGCACCCAAAAAAAAAAAACAAAATCCCATCCCCACCACCTTTAGATCGGAAGGAGTGCCAAACCTAGCGTTAGCGGCTAAAGCCCTCGGCACGCGGAGGGCAGCGCGCCAGCTGCTTTTGCTTCGCAGCAGACCTCCAACGCTCCTTTCCCTTTTTCGCGCGATCATTTGCAGGAAGCCAAACACCAAAGCGTTAGTTAGCAGCCAGAACCTCCCACCTCCACCCAGCGCGCTGGGGGTTACCTCGGGACGGAAAGCCGGCGCTGCTCCTATCGAGGATCGGCCGCCGCTGCTGCTGCTGCTGCTGCAGTGCCCCCGTCCTGGATGCGGCTTTTCCTCCCCCTGCCGGAGCCTGCTTAGAAGCAATGAATGGAAGGCAGAGAGATCTCCGCTTGGGTTACAGCCTGCAGCCGGGGGCTGTGCTGCAAAGCTTCCTCCTCCTCCTCCTCCTCCCGCCGGAGCCGGGGCGTCCTGGGGGTGGAGCATTCACTGCGCCCAGAAGGCGGCGGAGCCTGGGACGGACCTCCAGAGGACGCTTTCCAGGAGACTTGGCCCTAGCGGATCGGTTCGGGCAAACCAAGTTAGAAAGAGTTCCTGTACCTCTGAAATCGGTTTCCTGGGCGGACACAAAAGCCGTTCGGGATGCTCGCTGCTACCCTCAGCAGGATGCAGCCCGCCTTCTTTGCATTTCGCTTCTCCTATAGCAGAAACTGCACGGGAGCAACCGCCCAGGGCAGGCTGCGGTCCTTCTGTTTGTTGTTCTTTTTTTTTTTTTGGGAGGAGGGGGTGCAAAATACAGTCAGCTATTGACTACCGTTCCTATTTTCTGGAAAATATATAAGGAAATCAGTTCTGGGTACTATTTCACGGTGGGAGCAAATGCAAAATCCTAGCAGCCCTCATCTGAAACAAACAAGTTAGTATCAGTTCATTAGATTGCGACAGTTGGGGGAAGGACAAACAAAAATAGACCATTTGCCTCAGATCCTGCATTAGTTTGCCGTAGCTACTCTCAAAATCAACTATTATGTGCATACCTGGGAAGTTTTGATTTCCAGTCTCCCTGAGGTTACCGTGCATGCGGGGTGGGGATGAGATTTAGGGGCGAGGGACCGGAAGTGCACCCTTACTCTGGTACACACACACACACGCTCATTCTTACATGCCAACTCTCATTTCTCATTCTCTGACGCATTCTCACATGCTCACTTAACAGCTTTACTCTTCTCATTTTTCCACATTCACATTCCTCTCGCACACATGTTCACTCATTCACTTCTCTTCCTCACACACACACACACATGCCCTCTCACCTCACACCCATGTTCATTCATACTTTCACTTCTCTTCCTCCTAAACACACACATAATCTCACAGACATGTTCTTTCACCTACCCTTGATATACTCCCTCCCCCATGCACACACCCATTCACATATATATAGTGCTATATAAATGACTCCTAATAGTAACATAGAAACAAAGAAAAGGACAGCAGAAAAGGACCAAACAGTCCATCCAGTCTGCCCGGCAAGCTTATGGTAGCATCAGCTGCGCCATACAAGTCACCCCCTTACTTAGTTTCCCAAACTGTCAAAGTCAGAGCCCTTGTTGGTTGCTGTCTTGAGTCCAATTCCCCATTACCTCTTGCCATTGAAGCAGAGAACTATGTTGGAGTTGCATCCAAAGTATCAGGCATGTTGGGTAAGGGCAGTAACTGCCACACCAGTAAGTTACCCCTATGCTTATTTGTTTTCCCAAACCGTAAAATCCAATATCCTTGTTGGTTCCTCTTTTTCCCCCTGCCATAAAAGCAGAGAGCAATAATGGAGTTGCATCAACAGTATGAAGGCTTATTGGTTAAGGGGTAGATTTTAAAAAGCATTTACTCGAGCAAAACTGGTTTTTGCTCGAGTAAATACACTTTACTCAAGTAAGTGGGCTTTTCAAAATTGCTACAATATATGCCATTGAATTGTCCATAGGATTTACTCAAGTAAGTGCACTTTACTCGAGTAAATAGCTTTTGAAAATTGCTACGATAGTATGTCACATTTACATGCATAACTCCTTTGAAAATGACCCCCTAAGGGTAGTAACCGCCACACCAGCAAGTTACCCCCATGCACTCTTGTCTTCATTTCCATCCTCTAGCCTTTAGGGATCCACAGTGTTTATCCCATGCCTCTTTGAAATCCTTCACCATTTTTGTCTTCACCACCTCCTCCTCCAGAAGGGCATTCCAGCATCCACCACCCTCTCCATGAAGAAATATTTCCTGACGGTTCTGAGTCGTCCTCCCTGGAGTTTCATTACATGACCCCTAGTTCTACTGATTTCTTTCCAACGGAAAAGGTTTGTCAATTGTGCATCATTAAAACTCTCAATGACTGATCCATGGAACAATTAAAAAAAACAGACAAGGGATGTTTTAGAAATGAGAAGTAGCCATAGAAAAAGGTGCAGGCTTGTTTCCAAAAATGTAACTGCATAAAAAGGAAGGTAGGTGGGCTCAAGTAGGTTAAGACCTGTGACCCAAAGACACCCATTCTTCACAATTGAACAGCCCACATGTCCCCCTCCACTTACACAGAGCATACAGGAACCCAAGAACAAATTAATTACAGTGGGCTCTGGTACAGTAAAACCTGTGATGCGGAGACACACACACTCTCAAGCGACACAAGTACAGAATGTCTTCTCTGCATTAGATAATGAAGAAGCTCTAGAGATGGAATTTGAAGTGGTATCTGAAAAGAAAGAAGAAACCCAATGCATGCAGAAATTCCATAGCACAATCAATAACCATAAGAAAAAGCTCATTGTGCTGGGTGACTCAATTATCAGAGACACTGATTTGGGAACTCTTTTCAAAGGCAACACTAAAGTTAAAAGCCTTCTGGGATCATCGGCCGGTAGAAATGCTATTCAAAAAGTCAATGCAATCAAAGAAGAAAGTAAGGACTCTGAAGCTGATGTTATCATCCATATGGGAACCAACGACCTTGCTAGAAACAACATCCAAGTGGCAAGGAGAAATTTCTAGACTCTGGTGAAGCAGATTAGTCACATGGCGAAGACTTTTGCCTTTTCATGGAAAGGGGAAAGAGAGGCTAAGCCATATAGATAACTTCAATGTATGGCTCAAAACTTGGTATAAGGAGCCAAGTTTTGGATATGTTGGAGGCTGGGACCTTATAAGTATTTGCATGCACTTCTATGGAAAAGTAAAAGGCTCTATGTCAAAGATGGCTTACCTCTGCCTGTGACAGGAAAAAAGATACTAAGTGATACATTCAAATCCTACATCATAAGGCATTTAAACTAGAGAATGGGGTGGCAGAAGGAAACTGAAATGTCATCCTCCAAATCTCAAAGAAATGAGTGAAGAGGATAACAAACGTCAGCTAAATAAGGCACAAAAGAAGTCCAAGAAGAGCAGTAACCTGAAGGAGGGAAGCTGAAAAGCTTTGAGCACAAATGCTCGTAGTTTGGGCAATAACATCCCAGACCTGCAGGCTCTAATGGTGGAAGCGGATCTGGACAGTGTTGTTGTTACAGAAACATGGTTTACGAAGTCACATGATTGGGATACGGTCATCCCTGACTATAACTTATTAAGGAAGGACAGAGAGGACAGGAAAGGGGGAGGAGAAGCGCTTATGTCAGAAGCAATATCCAAGCAATTGAAATGCATGGAACATGAAGTAGAAAAGAAGCATTATGGGCTAGCCTAAAAAATGATGGTCTATAGGCCTCCAATTCAGACAGAAGAGCTGGACAAAGATTGATTAAAATCCTGGACCTAGGGCTCACAAATGAGGAAAATGTCTACAATATCTGGACAGATGCCCACCTGAGTACAAGTGATCATCAGACAGTATGGTTTGATATTGCGAATAAGATACCAAGAAGTCACACTAAGAACTGAGTTTTGAATTTCAAATATAGGGACTTTGACAAAATGGGGATGTACCTAGAGGTTGAACTAGAAGACTGGGAGAAAATGGGTGAGGCCGAACAAAAGTGGGTTAAATTGAAAGGCAACAAATCTATATGTTAGAAAAGTAAGCAAAAGTTCAAGGAGAAAGAAACCAATTTGGATTTCAAAGGAGGTGGCTGCAAAAATAAAGGCAAAAACATCAGCATTCAGGAAGAATAAAGGATCCCAAAAAGAGGAACACAGGAAAGAAAATCTGGTGAAACTGAGGGAGATGAAGAAAGAAATCCAAAAAGCAAAAGGTCAATGGAAGAAAGGATTGCCAAAGACGTAAAGCATGGTGACAAAACATTTTTCAGACACATCAGAGAAAGAAGGAAAAGCCCGAAGTGGTATAGTGAAATTCAAAGGTGACAAGGATCAATGTGTGGAGAGAGACGAAGAAATGGCAGAACTATTAAACAAATTCTTCAGTTTAGTGTTCACTAAAGAAGACCCTGCTGCTTGGCAAGACCGAAGAAGGGAATGGACTTGACACAATTCTCGTTACAGAAGAGTATGTCTGGCAAGAGCTAGGAAAACTGAATGTGGACAAGTCCATGAGGTCAGGTGAGGTAATCCCAGGATACTATGACAACTCACAGATGTCCTGACAGGTCCACTGAAAGACCTATTAAATAGATCCCTAAAAACGGGAGTGGTGCCCTGAGATTGGAGAAGAACTGTGGTGGTCCCGCTTCTTAAGAGTGATAGCAGAGAGGAGGCTGGAAACTACAGGCCGATTAGCCTCACTTCTGTAGTGGGAAAATTAATGAAGACGCTGATGAAAGAAAGGATACGGAACTATCTACAATCCGGTAAGTTGCTGGACCCGAGGCAGCATGGATTCACCAGAGGAAGGTCTTGCCAGACAAATCTGATTGATTTTTTTGATTGGGTGATCAGAGAATTGATGTTACGCTCATTGGTTGCAGATGGCTGCGACCACTAATGCTCTCCTCTTTCTTTGCTGCCTTGTCTTCATTGGGGAGAGTGGCGGCCTCCGCCAGCTACCGTCGACCTGCCTGGCATTCCCGGGACAGCGTGGGTGCTGCCGACTGCCATCTTGCCTCTGGGATCACTTAGGCGCATGCGTGCGTGCACAGGCCAGTCTTGTACATATCATGGCGGGAACCTTGGGGGCGTCCCCTCCGGATGACGTCTTCACTCTGCTGTACTTAAGCTGGCTGGCCATGCCTAATGACAAGTTAGCAAGGAGTTCCCTCGTTGCTGAATCCGCCTCACCCTTACGGACTTCTCGTTCCAGTTACTGGACTTCGTTGTGGGATCCTCTCCGGTGTACCCCGTGCCTCGGGCCACTACTGTGTCGTCTCTAAGTGAGGAACCACTCCAGTGTACCCTGCGCTGCAGGCCATTACCGCATCATCGCTACAGGACTCTCACCCGTGTTTTCATACCTCGGGCCACTGCCATACCATCTCTGTGTGAGGAATCCCTTGGTGTACCCTGCGCTGCAGGCCACTACCACATCATCACTATGGAGAGACTTTCTCGGTGTACCCTGCGCTGCAGGTCACTACCACATCATCACTATGGCGAGACTTCCTCGGCGTATCCCGCTCTGCAGGTCACTACCGGATCTCCTCGTCTGAGGTATTCCCTTTGGGTATACCCCTCTGCTCAGACCTTGCTACTTTTCCTGCACCCCTGCTCCACGGGCTGTGCCTTTCTACCTCTCTAATAAAGACTCTATTCCATAGCTGTGTCTGACGTCCACTGAGACTGCGCCTCCCAGCAGTGAGGCTCACAGGGCTTCTCCCTGTGGGCGGTAACATCTCTTGCCTCGGCCCAGGGCCCACACATCTACAAGTCATAACAACTGGATTGAGGAAAAGCGCTCAATGTCAACTATTTGGATTTCAGCAAAGCTTTTGGTACCGTCCTACATAGGAGGCTTGGGAACAATATGAGAAGCTTTGGAATGAGCGCCAAGGTGGTGGAGTGGATTACAAACTGGTTGACTGAGAGAAGACAGCGTGCAATGGTAAATAGAACCTACTCTGAAGAGAGAGTCGTGATAAGTAGAGTGCCACAGGGATCTGTATTGGGACCAGTTCTGTTCAATATCTTTGTGAGCGACAGTGCGGAAGGGATAGAAGGTAAAGTTTGTCTATTTACGGATGATACCAAGATCTGCAACAGAGTGGACACTCTGGAAGGAGTAGAGAGAGAGAATGAAAAGTGATTTACGAAGGCTTGAAGAGTGGTCAAAGATTTGGCAGCTGAGATTCAATGTCAAGAAGTGCAGAGTCATGTATCTGGGATTCGGTAATCCAAAAGAGCGGAATGAGATGAGGAGGGAAAGGCTGATGTGCACGGACCAAGAGTGGGATCTTGGGGTGATAGTTTCTGGTGATCTGAAAAAGGCGAGAAGAGTGCTTGGCTGCACAGAAAGAAGAATAACCAGTAAGAAAAAGGAGGTGGTGATGCCCTTGTACAGGTCCTTGGTGAATCCTCACCTGGAGTACTGTGTTCAGTTCTGGAGCCCTTATCTCAAAAGGGATAGAGACAGGATGGAGGTGGTCCAGAGAAGGGCTACCAAAATGGTGTGGGGTCAGTATGAGAAAACCTATGAGGAGAGACTGAAGGATATGAATATGTATACCCTGGAAGAGAGGAGGTACAGGGGTGATATGATACAGACCTTCAGAAACCTAAAAGGTTTTAATGATGTGGAAACGTGAAACCTTTTTTGTTGGAAAGAAATTAGTAGAACTAGGGGTCACGAAATGAAACTCCAAGGAGGAGGCCTTAGAACCAATGTCAGAAAATATTTCTTAATGGAGAGGGTAGTGGATGTCTGGAATATCCTTTCAGAGGAGATGGTGAAAACCAAAACAGTGAAGGAATTCAAAAGGGCATGGGATAAATACTGTGGAACCCTAAATGCTAAAGGATGGAATTGAAGAAAAGAGTGCATGGAGGAATTTGTTGGTGCGGTGGTTATTACCCTTAGGGGCAGATTTTATAACCTGCGTGCGCGGCCTACATTTGTGCGCGCTACCCAGCACAAATGTATGCCTGATTTTATAACATACGCGCGCAGCCGAGCGCATGTTATAAAATCCAGGGTCGGCGCGCACAAGGGGGTGCACACTTGTGCACGCCGAGCCCTAGGGGAGCCCCGATGGCTTTCCCCGTTCCCTCCAAGGCGTTCCGCAATCGGAGCAGCCTCGGAGGGAACTTTCCTTTCGCTCCCCCCACCTTCCCCTATCTAACCCACCCCCCAGCCCTACCTAAATCCCCCTACCTTTATTTCAGGAGTTACGCAGGCGTAAATTGCGTGCGCCGGCCGGCTACCAGTGCGCCATCCCCAGGCATGGCCGCTGTGCCGGAGGACTCGGTCCTGCCCCCGGACCGGCACCCCGCCCCCGGCCCCTTCCCGCCCCTTTTTCAAAGTCCCGGGACATAGGCTTGGCGCACGAAGGAGCAGGTTTTCAGGGTTACGCGCGTAACCCTTTGAAAATCTGCCCTTAACCATTAAGCCTTGATTCTGTGGATGCAACTCCATCATTGCTCTCTTCTTCAATGGCAGGGAGAGAAGGGGATTTGGAATCATTCAGCAACCAAGGGCCCGACTTTTATGACCTGGGGAAACAAGTATAGGGGGTAACTTGCTGATGCTGCGGTTACTACCCTTAAATAAGACAGTTACTGTGATGAAACTCAAACATTGCTCTCTACTTCAACAGCTAGGCAGAACAGTGAATTGGATTCAACAGCAATCAACAAGGGCTAGTGTGGGAAACTGATAAGCATGGGGGGAAGGGGTAACGAGGAACTGGATTCAAACAGCAACCAACAAGGGGTCTGACCTTTATGGTCTGGATAACATATAGCATGGGGTAACTTACACACAGGCTTAATGGGCAGACTGGATGGACCATTTGGTCCTTTTCTGCCATCATTTCTATGTTTCTATGTATAATTTTCAAAGTCATTTATGTGCATAAATATGGGTTTATATGCATAGATGGCTTGTCATGCAGTTGATTGGGGTTTGTGCACATAAAAGTATGCATGCAGCCCAATTTGGTGCAAAGTTTTATACATGCAAAAAACAGGCATTGGGGGGGGGGTTAGGACTTATGCATGTACTTTTGATTTTGAAAAGTATGCATGCAAATTACCCGCACAAGTTATGCTGTGCTGAGAATAGGTGTCACTTTGTGCAGGTTAGTTTGCCTGCATTCTTTGGGAACATTTTCAAATTGAACTTATCTGCATAAATTTGCTTTGAAAATTGGCTCAGCGACACCTAAGTTCTGTGGATTGTTATAAAATTGCCCTGTAATATCAGGACAAACATAGCAAGGAGAATTAGATAGAAAAGCCAATAAGGAAGTCATAGAGTTAAACAGGCATGTTGATATTTTGGGGCATAGACAGCAATACTGCTTTAAGTGGTGCAAGAGTTTTGAGTTCCTAAACCTAGTTCCACAGATCAGGAGGGGACAGATGAATTCAAAACAAGAGGTACTCTTTTCATCCAAAGGATCTGTTTTCTTGAAAACTCCAGACATTTAAAGGCAGATTTCAGATTAAGTCATATATTCGTGATTCAGCCCAATTACAGGGGTTATCTGTGGCTGTGCCTTCGAGTCTTTTGGTGATTATGGATATAGAATATTTGTACTCCAATATCCTTCAAAAGAAGCTTTGTCAATAGTAAGATCTTATCTTGTAAACTGGAGTGTATAATTAAGGGTTCCAACTGAATTCTTGTGTGCATTGACTTGCCTTGCATTAATGAAGAACTATTTTATGTTTAATGGTCAATTTTACCACCAAGTAAAGGGAACATCAATGGAAGCCATAAAGGATCCCGATATACGGTAGCTTGTCTCTGTTACAGAGTTTGAGGAATATTGGTTATATACATCCCGGTTTTGCTCTTCCATTAAAATTTAATTGTAGATACACACAGTAGATGATGTTTTTATTATTCTGTGAAAACACAGTGGAAGCATTTAAAGATTCTTTTGGTTGGTTCAACTCTAGGGACCTCAATTTGAAGTCACCTTGATAATTTTGAAATATTGTTTGGATATTATGATAGAAATAGCTGAACAGGGGGTTTCTACTTCAATATATAAGAAACCGATGGATTTGAAGACATTATTACGATATGAGAGCTTTCATCCCCCTTTTCTAAGAAATAACATAGCAGTTGGTTAATTCTTTCAGCTGAGGAGGTTATGATCCTCTTTAGTGGAGTTTAAGTAACAATCTTTTCTGATGGCAACAAGCTTTGTCCAAAACCAAAATCCAGTGCAAGTAATGAAGCGAGCCTTTAGGCAGGCTCTTTACTGAAATCTGGATCTTTTATTACAATCTAAAAAAAAAAGGTGATAAACAATTGCCTGACATGTATGTGCCTCCCATATTCTAGAGGTACCTTCAGGGTGGTTCGGATAATACGGTGTTATTGATCTATCCCGCGTCCTCTTAAGATTTTTGATGGAGTGCCATAGTTTGCATGTTATCAAGGATGGAATTTGAAAAATGCTCCGGTAGATTCAGAGTTTGGAAAAATCAATAATGTGCGTGTGTCCCATGTTGGGCATTGGAAATGTGGTGTGATGGGTTTGCATTCACTCCAGCGCAGAAACAGGGCACAGAATGAAATGTAATTAGAAATCAAGATGGCTTTTTGGTGGGACTACATTTTCCAGACTCCCTGCCTCATTGAGTCCTGGTGGACTGGAGTCACAATGACTCAGCAGAACTTTTAAATATAAGAAGAGAGCAGACAAGAGGGGGAGCCAGAGGTAGAGCAGCCACCTCACCAAACCCACGCCCAGACATGGAGGAAGGCTTGGACGAATAGACCGATCTGACAGCTCGGTGCTAAAGCTAAGTGGAATGCTAGAATGTTTTAGAGGGAGTTTTCTTTTTCTAATTGCTGAGACTGTTAAGGGACTTACTTCAAGACAGAAAAAGTCTCGTGCACAAGTCCCCTGACAGGACAGATCAATTGAGAAACAATAGGATTTAGGTGGGTTTGAGTAACACAGTGGGATTTTTCAAGGTTTCCCTGCTGGGATTGGGTAATTTTGCTACCCAGAAGTTTAAAACAGCAAGTGAGAAAACTGCTATATGCAGGCTCTTTATAGAAGCATTATAGCAGCAAATGTCTTTAAAGGAAAGAGTAAATGAATAAAAGGAAGCACTCCGGGCCCCTAGCAGTGTTCTAGAGATTGGGCTCCTGCTGACTAATTAAGGATTGGTGCTCAGAAGGTATAATTACTAACACTGCTCTTGAGTCTTAAGTGGTATTAAGAAAAAGTTTTGTTTGTGCAGCTTGACAGTTTTGCTGTGAGAACTGAGCTAGTGGCAAATCAGCTTAACTAGGGTTAGGAGCTTGAGTTATCGGCACTGTGAGGCCTTTTCTTCTTATCTTAGTGAATGTCTGAATAAATGAAAAGGGTTTTGCTATTAAGCTAAACCAAAAGTGGCCTAATACATCAGACTACACTAAACATTGAAGCACTTGCACTGGCATTCTTTTCCTTAAGTGTTAAAGAGGAAGGTTCTGATCTTCCTCCAGAAGCAATCCCTATAAAGTCTCAAGGGTTGTTTAGCAGCTATAAGGAGTTAGAGTTTATGTAGTTGCCATCAGAGACCTGGTATTTTTACACGAAGGAACTTAACCTAATGGCAATTTACCTGCCTTTTCCTTGTGACTGCAGAACCCTGCAATTAAACCAAAAGAAGATAGACTGTGTGTGTAAATCGGTATATCTGTAGAAATTGGTGTGATTAAGATAAGAGAATCTGGGGGAGGGGGGGTGTTATGTGATGCTTCAGCACTAGGAGGCTGTATTCTTGGCTAGCCCCCGCTCCCCCTATGATTATTTAGCATTTCATACCCCCTCTACGGAGATAAACTTTGTTGGAAAATGGATAATAAAGGCTCTAAAGTGCCTACCTATGATTTGGGACGATCAAGTTCTCAAATCGAAATGATTGAGCAGGAAAGCCACTACTGACAAACCAGATCTTGAAGAGACAGCATCTGTGGATGAGGCCCACTTGCAGAATGCACTCCCCTAAATGAGATGGTGGAGGCTTGAAAACAGTAATACTGCTGGAGAAACTAACATGTGGTTAGACTCAGTAGTGGTCCACGTGGAGGATGTCGAGATGTCTGGAAGCACTTGAGATAGCACATTAGCAAACTTGAAAATCGCGGGTAGAGAAATAACCTCTGCATCATTGAGCTCCCAGAGAAGATCGAGGGGACAGACCCAGCAGGATTCTTGGCACGATGGATCCCAATAGCTTTAGGCTTAAAGTGCAAAAACGGCACTCTGAAAATAGATCGGGCACACAGAAGCATGGTGCCAGCTGATGGCAGCCATCCCAGAGCTTTCATCCTCAAGCTGCATCATTATCAAGAAAAAAAAAACAGGTTCTAGAGGCAAGCAGGAGGAAGCAGGAAGTGTACTATCAGTTCCAGAGGATATACGTCTTCTAGGACTTTCCTGTGGTCAAAAAGAGTCAGGGCTTCAATGAAATTAAAAAGGAGCTTTGTAAACGGAACATCTCTTATGCCGTGCTCTTCCTGGCCAGACTATGGGTGCAGCACAATGGCACTACATCTATTTTTTCTGATGTGAAGGCAGCAGCTTTGCTCATTCAGCAACTTCAAGTAGCAGAAGCTCACACTGGGCAGTAATGGCTGCCATGCACTATATCCTTTGCCAGCTGTGGTAGTTGTGGGCAATGGGCCATGTAAAGGCCTCGGAGGGGGATGGGGGATTACATAAATGCACAGTTCTAGCATAAAAGGGGACGGGGGGAGTTTGTACTATTATATGGGCTATCACCTTAGGATGACATTCACTTTCACCGGGGCCTTCCTCTTCACCGCGAGCGGAGCAAGTCCCGCGGCACACGGGAGCCTTCATCTTCGCACACTCTGTTTATTTTATTTATTTATTTATAACTTTTCTATACCGAAGTTCAAATAACAGAGTTAATTATCACTCCGGTTTACATTGCAACCATAAAAACAGTGACAAAGTTGTCTTACATAGAACAGGGGGAGAGAAAAACTTGGATACAGCTTAAGCATGGGGAGTAACGTGTCAAAACTGGTAAGAACTGATAAGAGTTTGCTTTTTGGGGTAACAAGGTATTCCGAGGGAGGGGGTAGGAATGAGGGATTGTAGGGGGGAGGGTAGCGGAGGGTTACCATAGATTTAATGAAACTAATATACAGATATTAAATAGCTTAGGTAGCGGAAGAAAAAGTGCTTAGGCATCTGAGCTTAAGAAGAGAAGGTCCGTGGAGGATGAGGCAAGGACGAGTGTTATGGGAAGGCTTGTCTGAATAGTAGCGTCTTAAGTCTCTTCTTGAATGTAATTGTGCATTGTTTCAGCCTACGGTCCGGTGGGAGCAGGTGTTTGCAGCATGCTGTGGTCTCCTCTGCCATTTTCTGCACAGAATTTGGCAATTCTACACAGGGAGGAATTTTGCGCTCTGCAGTAGCGCAGAATTCCCCCAGGTCTAGCTATATCCTAAGATATTAAGGGACCTCAGAGATTCTGGCAGGTGCACTGAGGGATCTCTACAGCTGATCTATGTAGAGGGGACCAGTTCATACAAACATAGATAAAGACCATTTGGCCCATTCAGTCTACCCATCTATATATCCTATCCAGTTTTCTAATCTCTTCCTCTCCTTCAGAGATCGTCTGTGCTAGTCCATTGTTTTCCTAAATTCTGATACTGTCATAGTCTCCACCACCTTCACAAGGAGGCTGTTCCACACATCTCCCACCCTCTCTGTCAACAAATATTTCTTTAGATTAATCCTGAGTCTACCCCCTTTGACCCTCATCCCATGACCCCTCATTCCAGAGTCTCCATTGAAAGAGGCCTGCCTCATATGAATTTATTTCTTGAAGATATCTAAATGTCTTCATTATATCTTCTCTTTCCCTCCAGTGTATACATACTTAGATCTTTTAAGTTTGTCCCCATATGTTTTATGATGAAGACCTTGACCATTTTTGTTCTAACGGCCAACTTTATTTTCTAAAAAAAAATAAATCTAAAATTCTGTGTCCTTTTTCCCCTACGCCTGTGTTATCTTATTTAATATGCAAAAAAAGAGCTAATAATTTTCCATTCAATTAATCATCAAAAAACAAGGAAAAAAGAAGAACCAAAAACATTTTTATCACAAAATTGTGCTCAAAAATTTTTTTTGTAGAATGAGACTGACCGTATCGGCAAGCCTGACGACACCCCTTGAATGATTTAACAGGGGTTGTCCGGACTTCTCGTCATTTACAGTCAACCTTTTTCAATTAAATTTTTTATAATTTTTTCAATTATTTTTGTTTTTAAATAGTTTTTTATAAATGTTACTTAAAAAATGTTTTTTAAATCCAGGGCAATTGTATCCAGTTATCTCAATCCAGAGACACAATTGTTTCCATTTGACTCAGTCCAAAAAATATTATTTTCAAAGCCAAGGAATGTGATTTTCAATAAACAAAGGTCAAGAATATTTGTTAAATAACCTTTTTTAAGTAACATTTATAAAAAACTATTTAAAAACAAAAATAATTGAAAAAATTGTAAAAAATTTAATTGAAAAAGGTTGACTGTAAATGACGAGAAGTCCGGACAACCCCTGTTAAATCATTCAAGGGGTGTCGTCAGGCTTGCCGATACGGTCAGTCTCATTCTACAAAAAAATTTTTTGAGCACAATTTTGTGATAAAAATTTTTTTGGTTCTTCTTTTTTCCTTGTTTTTTGATTATCTTATTTAATGCCACCCTGAAATGATGTTTCACATGGGATGTACTAGTGAACTGTGAGAAGTTTCACATGAGTCCTACCAAGAAAGATTTTTGTCTTTTTCCATATGATATCAAAATCCGCAACATGGTAGATAGCCAAGAAGATGTGGAAAACATGAGGAGAGATCTAGCAAAACTCAAGGAATGGTCTAGAGACTGGCAGCTAAGATCTAATGCTAAAAAATGAAGTCATGTATTTGGGCTGCAAAAAAACAAGGAAGCAGTAAAGTATAGGGAATGAAATTCTAAGCATGACAGAGGGCGGGATCTGGGGGCGATCATATCTGAGGATGTTAATGTAGCCAAACAGGTGGATAAGGTGATGGCAAAAGCCAGAAAGATGCTTGGCTGTATAGGAAGAGGAATGGTCAGCAGAAAAAAGGAGGTGATATTATCCCATATAATTCTCTAGTGAGGCTTAATTTGGAATACTGAGTACAATTTTGGAGAATGCACCTACAAACGGATATAAACTGGTTGGAATTGGTCCAGAGGGTGGCTACTAAAATGGTCAGTGGTCTTCATTCTAAAGCATATGGGGATAATCTTAAAGATCTAAACATGTACACCCTGGAAGAAAGGTGAGATAGGGGAGATATGATAGAGACATTTAAATATCTTCAAGGTTTCCATGCATAGGAGCTGAGCCTCTTTCAACGGAAAGGAGGCGCAAGAACAAGGGATCATGGGAACGAGGTAAAAGAGGGTAAACTCAGGAGTAATCCTAGAAATATTTCTTTACAATGAGGATAGTGGATGCATGAAACAGCCTCCCAGTATGTATGTGTGGTAGAGTGGGTGCCTAGGGGTGTGAGTGGCAGCTTTCTGTGTGTGTGGTAGAATGGAAACAAGAGCATTTGTGTGTGATTGAGCTTGTATGTAAGTGAGAGAGAGACTGGTCAGGGAGGTGACTGGTGTGTGTGTGTGTGTGTGTGTGTGTGTGTGGGAGAGAGACAGACTGTGTGGGAGTGACTGGTTGTGGGCCCGAAGGAAGAGGACTGTGAGGACAGAGCTTCAGCAGCCACTGCTGCTTCTGATGAGTGCTATTGGCCTGCAAGGGAAAGGAGTAGGAGAGTTTCTGGAGAGGGTAAGTAAAGGTGGCTTTTTATTTTTCTTGATTGACTGCCATTTTAATTTTGGGTATTATGTGATGTCTGCTGTTTTGAAATATTTTATTGATATTTGGACAATTTTTAATAATTTTTATGAGTTTTTAATTGTTGGATGTTATTCTGTTTATCAGCTGTTTTGTAACATTTATTAATATAGTTTTACAATTATTTCTGAGTGGGGATCTATAGCAGCTTGGCTTGCTCTGTTTTCCTAATAAGAGGTGTATTAGTGTTTAGGGCCTGGTTAAATATTTGTAGTGTTGTCTTTTCATAGATAAGGTTGTTACTGTTTGAGTGCGTTCCATAATAGAGGTTTAACTTTGTGCGAATTAGTTTGTGTGCATTATTATGTTAAGTGTTATATTTCCCTTTCCATTTTGCACTGCATATAGAGTGGCTTTTTTAGTTTTCCATTCCAGTTTGTCTCCATATTTATAATTTGTGGTCTTTCTGTACTTGGTGAAGGTCTATTCTGGGTGTGTGACCGAGGTGAGGTATTTTACTAGCATGTAGGCATTTGTATCAATCTTATTTGTTGTGTTTTCTCAATAGGACATGCATTAGTGGTAAATTATTGGAATTTGTTGCCAGAGGATGTGGTTAGTGCAGTTAGTATAGCTGTGTTTTAAAAAAGGATTGGATAAGTTCTTGGAGGAGAAGTCCATTACCTGCTATTAATTAAGTTGACTTAGAAAATAGCCACTGCTCTTACTAGCAATGGTAACATGGAATAGACTTAGTTTTTGGGTACTTGCCAGGTTCTTATGGCCTGGATTGGCCACTGTTGGAAACAGGATGCTGGGCTTGATGGACCCTTGGTCTGACCCAGCATGGCATGTTCTTATGTTCTTACTGTGTTTTCATAAGGAAGGCTATTGTGCCTGCCAGTAAAAGGAGATTGTTTTGCTTTTACTGAGATGTCATCAGCACCAGAATATCTTTTTTTGTATGGTGAGTTGTACGGGTAATACCCTAGTTCTGCTCTACACCCACTGTTGGGAGTTGAGGAGATTCCTGAGGATGCAAAATGTATGTTTATATTTAGCCCAGTGATGGCACATGTTCAGTGTGTCATGCATGTGTGTCCCGGCCGAAAAAAGGTTGAGAACCACTGCAGTAAAACTATTATCATTCTTCATCCAACCAATTCTATAGGAAAGAGAAGTCTAGGATGGGACAGAATCCCATAATAAACTCTGCACCTTCAGTTCTCTGCATCCATAAACGTATCCAACAATGGGTGCAGAGCAGAACTAGGACACTTCCTTTAATAACTCTCTGCATACAAAAAAAAATTCAAATTCTGATGTCACCTTTGTAACCACAAGACAAATTCCCTTCACTATCAGACATATTGTGAACCAAAACAAAACCCTGCAAACAACACCTTCAGAACCTATGTAGTAAACCTGCCAGACTTAACCAGCAGTACCCACCAGGTCTCAAACAGAAATAACCCTCTTTGAAAAGCTCATATGTCAATTATTACAGCAGGCCCTAGAACACCAATATACCTCCTACTGCTAAAATAAAACAAGCCCAATTGCTATAGATCCCTACAACTCCCTGCCCCTTTCATGGCCTTGTCCCACCGGGTTGGAGAGTAGCATTGGCAGCCTGGTTATCCTAATCCACTCTTGTCATGGAAACCTCTTTCTGCTATACAGTACACAAATGTTTGAAATGCATGGTGCTCTGTAGGGCACATCACCTGGTTCAAACAGCTGATTGAACGAAGTAACATGGTAAATGACAGCAGATGAAGACCCAGTGGGGGGAGATGCAGATCCAGCTATCAGGAGGCGAAGGTTAGAAACTGCTGGTGCCACTCTTCTGCCAGCTCAGATGGGGCCACAGAGGGGAGAAGGAGATGAGGGAATTAGGGCATGGTAGTGCCAGCAGGCCTGCACTAGCATGGGGGGGGGGGGAGGGGAAGCCATTTCTTTACATCAGTATCTATATGAGGAGTGAAGGGGCATCTTGGTGACCGGGAGGCCCCCCCCTCAACTACATTAAAACAAAAGTTGTATTTAGAAACTTACAGCGAAGGCTGGTGTCGGCGATGCTGCCCCTGGGCCTGCATTCTTCTGCAGCCTCCAGGGCTGCAGTCGTCTTGTACGGTTGGGGGGGGGGGGGGGGGGGGTTATGTGCTGAGAGAGGGAGGAGGCAGTCCTGGGGATCAGGGGAGCCAATGTTTACTTCTTTGTTAGGAGCCAAAAGCATTGCCGAATGAGTGATGGTGGGTGTTTGCGGGGCCTCCGGGCACAGGAAGCAGCAGCGGCAGTGTGATGCTGCTGCAGGGAGAAGGAGGGCCCGGGCCCTGGCAGCAGGGCGCCGCTGAGAGAGAGAAAGGGGCTCTGCGTCACGGGACCTGCGGCACTTCAGCCCTCGCCGGCCCCAGAAATGTTTGGGCGCTTCAGAGAGCAGAGACCTCTCTCCATGGCCAAGTCTTGGGTCCTCCTCACCCCCAATATACAGCAGGAGGCCTCCTCTCTCTCTCTCTCTCTCTCTCTATCTCTCTCTCTCTCTCTCTCTCTATCTCTATCTCCCCCAACCCCCAATATCCTTTCGCTGCTGCTGTTCGTTCCCCCCCCCCCCCCCCTTTTTGCCCTCCCCAGCAGATCCAGTACCTGGGCAGTCTTGAGCTGGATGGATCAGGAGCCCTTCAGGCCTCAGCAAGTGAAAAAGAAAACGAAAAAAAAAAAATCAGAGCAGAGCCCGAGTCTGCGGCAGTGGCCCCTCCCCCTGCATGGATTTCCCGTTACCAAGGGAACCTGAGCAAGGGGATGGGGTGAGGCCCTGCTCCTGCCTTGCTGAGGTCTGAAGTGACCCTGAGCCATCGAGTTTCCAGCACCCCAGGTTCTGCATGGGGGGCGAGTGGGGGGATTTGTAGCAACGCTCACTCCAAGGAGTGACTAGGGGCGCACACTTTTTTTTTTTCCCCCCCCCCATGTACGCAACAATTTTATTTTTTTTTTTAAAGCAACCATATTTGAGCGTCAGTATTAGCACTGCATTTCTGTAAATAGCACAGAGAAAAATGTATGCGAGCGGCGCTCCGAAGATGTATGAGCTGTCGCTCACATGCTCAGCTTAAGAGGGAACTATGATCTGTAGCTTCAGCCCCCTCGACTGACCTGGACGGGATTTTATGCCTGCAAACTTTTTTTTCTTGGAGATAGTTGTTACCCACACTCGAGGCACAGGCCCCATGTGCCCATAGCTAGTGATGCCCCTGCTGCCCAGCAAGGTTTTTTAGAGTGGTAACTGCTGTTCTGCACAGAATATCCCCACACTTTCCGTCCAGATTCAAACTGCCTCTCTTTCAGGCCGATACAGTACAGTGCACTCCAGTGCGTTTTTGACGCGCTAGCTTTACCCCTTATTCAGTAAGGGGTAATAGCAAGTCGAAAACGCACGTCCAACCCCCCCGAAACTAATAGCGCCTGCAACATGCAAATCCAGGTTGATGGCCGCACATTTTACTTTCAGAAATTAGTGCCTACTCAAAGGTAGGCGTTAATTTCTCCGGGCACTGGGAAAGTGCACAGAAAAGCAGTAAAAACTGCTTTTCTGTGCACCCTTCGACTTAATGTCATGGCGATATTAAGTCGGAGGTCCCGAAAGTTACAAAAAGTTAAAAAAAAACAAAAAAAAAAATTTGAAATCGGCCCGCGGGTTGAAAACCGAAAGCTCAATTTTGCCAGCGTCCGGTTTCCGAACCCGTGGCTGTCAGTGGGTTTGAGAACCCATACCGGCAAAATTGAGCATCGGCTGTCAAATTCGCTGTCAGCCGCCTCTTTTTGCCGCGGGCCCTCATTTACATACAGAATCGCGTGCACAGGAGAGTGGCCTGTACACATGCCGGGAAAGCGGGTGTTCGCCCGCTCTCCCGCGACTTTTACTGTATCGGCCCGTTTTTCAGGTTACCCCAATGCTTTATTTCCATCCTAAGGATCCTTTGTGTTTATCCCATGCCTTTTAAAATTCTGGTACCAATTTATTTTCTCCACCACCTCCACTGGGAGGGCATTCCAGGCAACCACCACCCTTTCCATTAAAAATATTTTCTGACGTTGGTCCTGCCCCTTGGAACTATATATCATGCTCCCTAGTTCCAGAACTTACTTTCCACTGAAAAAGGTTTGCCTCTTGTGCATTACTAATACCTCTCACATATTTAAAAGTGTCTATCCTATCCCCCCATCTCTCCTCTCATCTAACTCCTAGGGCATACATTTTCTGATCCTCAAGTCTTGTACTATTTTAGTTTCCTTTTTCTGGACTGTCTCTAGCCTCCCTCTATCCTGTCTGAGATGTGGTCTCCAGCCCTGAACACAGACCTCCAGGTGGGACCTTGCCAATGACCACTTTCTATGGTTTCCATTTTTACAATCATACTCTGGGTCTGTGGTCCTCTGGGACCAGCAGCCAGTCGATTTTTGCAATATTCACAATGAAAATGCATGAGATATGTGTGTACAACAAAAAATATCTTGAAAATCAGACCTGGCCAGGAGGTCCCAGAGGATTGGGTTAAAAACCCCTCTTGTAGATCATGAATTCTGTTTCTGAATCTTCTCAGAATCTGTTATTTAGCTATTTTGTTATATATATCAAAATGCAGGAAAAACGAGTGTCTAAGATATACAAGGAATTTTAAAGCAAAGTGAAAGTAAATGACTGGAGCCTAGAGGGATGAAATATGTTATCCTAGCATAATCTTTGTCAAGATTTAGCTTTGCAGTCTAGTGCTTTCTCAGTGACCACATATAATAAAAAGGCCTTTGCATCTACTGCATGCTACCAAGAATCATTTGGATGGGCTGCTTTCTTACTTCTGTTGTACAAACAGGAGAAAACTTTCTCCAAAGGCATACCATGACTGTATCTTTGAAAAACATTCAAAAGTGACTCGGGATCAGCTTCACAACATGCATGATCATCACACCGAATCCTTGCACAATGTCCCGACACAGTGCCATAATGACCAGAAATGGCACACGTGCAACCAAAAGAATTTGCAATCAGCCGAGCCTGCCCTCCCCCAGCCCCCAACAATGCACGCTGTTCCATTGTGCCAGCTCAAGGTTTAATTTTAGTGTACGCATGGTATGTGTGATCAGCCAGTCAGACATGGTTGGTTTGATGTTGGGAGTTGTAAGTACACATACATCTAGATATCTATGCATCTGCACTGGACAAGCAAGCATGGCGGTTTAGGAACTTACCTCTGAAAGTTTCCAAGGTGAGGCACGCAATAAAATTACATTGTCAGAGGTCAGACAACATGACTAAAATAACTTTGAACAGTCAAGCTCTCTTCTAGATGTCCCTAGCTAATGAAAAAAACGTCTTAAGGCAAACATGTAAGTTTTGCCAAGAATGGCCATCTTGGACAGTAAGACTAGTTTCTGGGAGGGGGTAACATAAGCACTAGGAACCTTTGGAGAGGGAAAAGTGAGGAGCAGCTGAAATATTTACAGGGAGGACAGGAAAGGCTGCTGCCAACTCCCCATCTCCATCATTAAGCAAAAAAAGTTAGGGAGATGGGAACAGTCATTGGACAGTTTTATTAGAACAGTCTAAGAACAATTAATTAATCTGTATCTTTACAGCCCAGAGGATGTTGCAAAACAATTCCCTCAAGCAGGCTTTTTTTTTCCTGATGCTCTTTTTTTTCCCATCTTATTTCAGATCTTTTACTCAGCGCTATACACGTCTGCTAATTTTGCATACACCTTGCACGATGCACATGAGCGGATGGCAACAGGCTGCTCCTAAAAAGGAGGCCACTCTATGTCCACTGCAAAATGGTGCTTGAAAAGCATCGGAAGCATCTCTTCCTGTGGTATCTGACAGCGGTGGCCACATACATGAAGAGCGCCAGCAGCACAGAGAAAATGTTAGACTTACTGCGGTTGGGAAGTCAGCAGGGGTGGCCTCACTCGCACAGAAGTCTCTGCCATCTTCTGAGAGCATCAGGTTACCATTCAGACCTACGGTGCAACAGATCTTTTGTTAGCAGAACAGCAGCCACTGCCCTGTGTTTTCAGAAAGATACTTTCCTGTTCCCCCTCTACCCCAAATTTGTGTAGTACCACGAGTCCTATATAACACTTTGTATGGTACATGTTTTAGAAACTTTTGAAAAGGGCGTGGAGAGATGCAGCTCTCAATCTCTCCTCTGCCACACACATTTCCAGTGGCAAACCCCTTCTAATACAATATAGCAGCTGTTTTCCAGCAGGAGTTGGTTAGGACAATGGGGAAATCAGAGACAGATCTGCAAATTACCATCTTGGATCACCATCCAAAACCCTGCATACATACCACCCAGATATTTGTCATCGTGTAGGGCGCAATAGATCATAATCTGAGATCCCATAGAAAGAGTTTAATGAAATCCAGGTACAATGTAAGAAGTCCTTGATATAGTTAATTCCTATGCAAAATCTGAAACTTGAATAAAGATCTTAGAATTGAATAGTGTGGGGTGCACCAAGGATTCCCAAAACTGTTCTAGGTAGCCCACAACCTGTCAGATTTTCAGGATAAGCACAATGATTAAGAATAGACTGACTCTCCAATCTATGCAAATGTATTCATAAATCAGTGTGGATATTTTGAAACTCTGACTGGTTGTGGGATCCCCAGGACAAGTTTGGGAATCCTTGGTGTACATTTAACCGCATTAGATGTTTTATCATCACAAGGATCGGGGAAGAATGTAATAGGGAGGAGGAATAGCCTAGTGGTTAGAGCAGTGGGCTACAAACCAGGAGACCGGGGTTTGAGTCCCACTGTCGCTCCTTGTGACCTTGGGCAAGTCACTTTACCCTCCATTGCCTCAGGTACAAAACTTAGATTGTAAGCCCTCTGGGGATAGGGAAATACCTACAGTACCTGAATGTAAGCAGATATAATATCTCAGACCAAATGGTATAAATAATAATATGAACCATTTCCCAGTGATACATGTTTGCAGGCCCTTTCTTAAATCTGATGCATGAATTAATGTAGGGTGCAAAGTTTCTCTATTGTGATTGCATGTGGACATTGAAATCAATGTGATGTACTGGCATTGTGGAACTGAATTGCTAAAAAGGAAGTACACTATTTATAAATCATTAAAACAGAACAAAACAAAAAACATAGTAAAGAAGGCAAAATAAAATCATTAATATGACAAAAGGGAGAGGCCTAGGGAAGCAGGATACCATGGCCTGTGACCAGGCCTAAGAGATAAAGAGAAAAGAATGCTGATAGGAGCTTGACCTTGTGTGAACTGCTGCTCTGTCAGGTGGAGAATAAAGCGTGAGCTAAGGAAATCAGCAGAGGGTAATCACACAGAAGAAAGGGGAGGGGTGTGTTCTATCTAGTGTTAGGGGCTAACAGGCCTAGCCTCAGGGCCGACGGGGGCCTAGAGTGCCAGGGTCCCAGGGGCAACAGCCGAGGCAGCAAGAGAGAAGAGACAGCTGCTGCCACCGCGGCTAGAGTTGCCAACTGTCCGGATTTTCTCCGGACCATACAGAATTTTAAAGCAGTGTCCGGAAGCCAGATGGAGGGCTATAATTTCCGGAAATTGTATGGATTTTAACCTTCCAGTCTGGCGCAGCAGCTTTTTTGGCACTCGTCAGCAACTAGCTTCTCCAAGCCTAGCCAGGAACAGCTGTGGTTTAATTCCACAGCGAACAGTGGCGCTATCCTCTAAAACTGGGAAATTGTCTCAGATTCTTTGGCCACCATCGTTTCCCCTCCTGTCTTCAGCAAAGCAGTAAGAGTCCCAGCAGGGACATTGTGCAGCAGCTCCCCTTCCAGCTTTGGCCCGCGAGTAAAGGCCAGTGAGCAGCCAGATCCTCCTCTCCTGTCCGCAGCACACGATGGCCCAGAACCACCATAGGAATCTCCCCTTCCGCCCAGGCACATAAGAAAAGGCCCAGCAGAGAGTCCAACATGGCCACTGAAACCTCCCCTCCCACGCCCAAGGAAAGACCCAGCAAGCTTCGCGGCACAAAAATAATGACCCAGCGGGGGCCGCAGGAACCTCCGGTCCTCGACGCACAAAGGTGACCAACTGACAGGCTTTGAACAGGACAGGACAGTTTTACAGCTTGTTGTACAGTGCGCGGTTACTATTGTAACTGGACACTGTACAACCCAGTCAGCAAGGCCTGGTCTATCTTGGGCCAGGCCAGTAACCAATTAGCGGAGAAGGTAGGCAGCCTCACCAGCATAAGACCATTCAGTTGCTGTTTTCATTTTGGCGCTGGCGTAGTTGTGAATGAGAGAGACACATGCCTTGTTTATTCCGAGCACATCCATTTACCATTTTCTCCTCTCTCAATTCCATTTGATCTCTGCTGCCGGCCTATTGCAGTTTTGTTCCCTTGCTCACCGATGCCGTTGTATCCTGCCTGGTTCATCGACATCTCCGGCTCCAGAGATTCCAGTGACTGGACTGCAAAGCCCAGCCATGGTTGACCTGCTCGCCTCATTTTGCCTGATTAGGGTGTGCTGCTGGCCTGGGACCAGAGAGTAATGGATAGAGACATTCCTTCTGGCCACATGAGTCCTCGCTGATGGTGCTGGTGCCACAGTTATGGTTGTCGGCTAAGCTACGCATGCTGCCTTGCTTTGCTGCCCAGCCTGCAGTACCGCCTTGTATTTGGCCTGTCCATCACTGTCGTCCTCCTCTCCAGAGTTCAGCACCAGCCTCCCTCCAGGTACATTTACCATTACTATGGGGGCTTGGGAGAGATATGTATTTCTAATGCTTCTGTTCTACTGCTTCCCATGCCCCTCCCCATTTCTGTTTTTTGGGATATGGGCTGTGCCCCAATGAGACGAAAAATGAGGTGGGTGGACATGTGTGTAAGTGGGGGAGAGGGAGAGGCTTGGAGTGTGAGTGAGTCTGTGTGTGAGAGAGAGAGAGAGAGCCTGTGTGAGGGGGAGAGAGAGAGAGAGCATGTGTGTTAGTGAGTATGAGAGTCTGAGTGTGCATATGAAAGAGAGAGCCAGTGAGTGTGAGAGCCTGTATGTGAGGGAGCAAGAGCCTGTGTGCATGTGTGTGTGTGTGTGGAGAGAGCACCAGTGTGCAAGTGAGTGCAAGAAAGCCCATGTATGTGTGAGAGGGAGAAAGCACCAGTGAGTGTGAGAGAGAGAGAGGGCCAGTGAGTGTGAGAGAGACAGTGCCAGTAAGTATGTGAGCGCTTCTGTATGTGAGAGTGAGGAAGAGAGCACCAGTGAGGGTGAAACTGTATGCGGGAGAGAGCGCCAGTGAATGTATGAGAGCCTGTGTGTAAGGGAAAGTGCCAGTGAGTGTGAAAGAATCTGTATATGTGGGTGTATATGAGGGAGAGAGAGTATGAGGGAGAGAGAGTATGTATGTGAGTGCATGAGACAGAGAGAGCGAGTCTGTGTGTGAGAGAGAGGGAGTATGCATGAAGGTGAACATGTGTGTGTGTGTGTGTGTGAGAGAGAGAGAGAATAAATACCCTTGTTAAATGTAACTGCACCTTCGGGCACCACTGTTCCAGTTTGATGTATTTACTGCACTCCTTTTCTATGTAAACCAGCAAGATATGTTCTCATGATTGCCGGTATATAAAAACCTTAAATAAATAAATAAAATAAAAATAAACAAACGTGTGTGGAAAGAGGATAAAGTGTGCAACTTTCCTCTGAACATGACTGGAAATCAAAAATTTCCAGGGGATATTTTTTACTCTTATTTGTTTAAATTATTGATTTTATTTGAGCCTATTTTGAAATGTTTTATTGGGATTTGGTAAAATATTAAAAATTCATGTTATTCATTATTGGATGTTATTCTATTTATCAGCTGTTTTGAAATATTTATACTTTTTATTACTATGGTTTTACTATTATGATTTATATTTCTTTATTTTATTGTTTTAGTGGGGAATGCTGATGTTTATGTTATTTCATTTTTGCACCATATACAGAACCTTGCTTGTTGAGGTTTCCAACTGTACCCTCCACTACTCAGTCACAATCCTTTGAATTCCCTAAAACCTGCACCCTAGACTCCCTTACAACAGCATGCACTAACATTCCAAACAATCTGGACCTGTCATCAGCCAACAATGCCGTCTCCTCCTGGTCTGATATTATCCTTAATATCGCTAACCAACTATGCCCCCTTGTAGTGAAAACTACTAAACCTGCACATCCAAACAAAAAACCTTGGTTCTCTCCTGAACTCAAGAATCATAAAACCCTCCTCAGAAATTCAGAAAGATGCTGGCGCAAACACCCCTCTCCAGCAACTAAAACCTACTATTATCAACTCATGCACGAATACAGGAAAGCCATTCTGAAAACCAAGCGAGAGTATTTTGCAAAAAAAATCCACCAGTTCCAATACAATCCCAAGGCACTTTTTTCTTTGATCTCTACCCTTACCAGTCCCACCCCAACACTACCACATGAACCCACCTCTAACAAATGGTGCAATGAATTGGCACTATTCTTTCAAAACAAAGTGGTCTCACTCTTTACACAATTCTTCTCAAACACTGACAATGTAACAATTCCCATCACTCACCTTTCTGCCTCACTCTCATCTTTTGAACTCTCCTCCTCCACTGAAATAGAAAATATCTTAAAAAAGATGAGACCCTCTTCCCATTCATCTGAAACTATACCCACCAAACTCTTACTATCTATTCCTAAAACTATTGCTAAACCTTTTTCTAATATCTTCAACTGCTCCCTTGAGCAAGGCTTGGTCCCCAACATATTAAAACAAGCTGTGGTTAAACCCATCCTCAAAAAACCCAGCCTGGATTCAGCTAATCTATCTAATTACAGACCCATTTTTAACCTCCCATTCCTTTCTAAAGTCCTTGAAAAATTAGTCAACTCTCGTCTATCTGACTATCTTGAGCAACACAAGATCCTCCCTTCCACGCAATATGGTTTCAGGAAATACCTTAGTACTGAAACGCTACTCCTCTCCCTAACTGATACCATAATCAAAGGAATGGACGCTGGTAACTCCTACCTCATTGCCATGTTGGACATCTCTGCAGCGTTCGACACTGTTAATCACAACATCCTTATCAACATCCTAATCAGTATTGGTATCTCTGATCTGCACTTTCTTGGATCAAATCTTATCTACAAAATCGTCACTACACTGTTATCATAGATAACAATCTGACCCGGTCAGCCTTGATCGTGGTGTCCCCTAAGGTTCTTCTCTCTCCTCCACTCTGTTTAACATCTACATGCTCCCTTTTACCAATCTCCTTACTAACCTTGGTATCAAACACTTCATCTACGCAGATGACGTGCAAATCCTTTTCCCGTTCACAGATTCCCTCCATTCTGCTCTGCAAAACTGGGAGGCATGCCTCATTTCTATCAACTATCTCCTTACCACCATGCACCTGGCTCTCAACCCGCAGAAAACTGAAATCTTAATCATCTCTAACAAACACCCATCACCCTCTATCCCACCCTCCTATTCAACCTACACCTTCCCAGCCCACACTCGAAGCCTAGGAGTTCTGATTGACAGCCAGCTCTCCTTCAAACCCTTTATTAAATCTATCCTCAGTGACTGCTACTTTAAGCTACAAACAATTAAAAAACTCAGACCTCTGCTACAATGCACCGACTTTCGTACAGTATTGCAGTCTATTGTTTTTTCCAAACTAGACTACTGCAACGCTCTTCTTCTAGGCCTCCCTGCTACCCACACCGAACCATTACAACTCCTACAGAACGCCGCAGCACGTATTCTCACAAATTCTAAAATGAGAGACCACATTACACCGACTCTTATTGAACTACATTGGCTACCTGTACAATCACAAATCCTATATAAAACCTTATCTCTCATTCATAAAAGTATCATAAATGAGAACTCCCACTGGATCAACCCTCCACTCCATCCTCGCACCTCCACAAGGCCAACATGCTCTACCCTCCAAGGAACTCTCCACACTCCCTCAAATAAGTCCACCAAACTCATCTCCACAACAAATAGAGCAGTCTCGCTCGCAGGCCCCTCCCTCTGGAATTACATGCCTCCTGATTTAAGCACAGAAACCTCCACACCCAAATAAAAAAAAAACGTAAAACCTGGCTATTCCTACAAGCTTTTCCGTCTATCTTTATCCACCTCAGTGACTAATTGTTAAACATTTGCTGTATAACTGCTGAATAACTGCCAACAATTACTAATGTCTGTCCTGCAATATCCAATTTGTCCTCTCTAGGTAGTTCCTGTATATTTTTGAACCCTGCGTTGACATTGTCCTGTCATTGATCCACAACCTTGGTGCAGGAGACATCTCCGTGGATGTCTCCCTCATAATCTGTTCCCTATTTCCCCTCCTGTCAGCCTTTTACCCCCCGTCAGCCTACCCTCCTCCCGCAATATCCTTATTTCCCCTATACCCTTTTTTCCTTGTACATAGTACTTTCTGTATTATTTTCTATAATCAGTAACCAGTTTAATCTGCACCCTTGTTTATACATATTCTCATGTTTAATTTTCTATATATTTTCATGTAATAACTGTTCCTTGTAAAGGCCATGCCTAAATGATAGACATGCTATCATAGTTTTAAGTTAGTTGTAAACCGATACGATGTGCAAACGGCTGTCGGTATATAAAATCTCCAAATAAATAAATAAATATTTATACTTTATAGTCACCTTTCTCTGTTTTTGGTGAGGGTCTGCCTGTGTTCTGCATGTATGACCAAGTTAGGGTGAGGTATTCTGCTAGCGTGTAGTTTCTGTGTTGGGATCTTTGGTAGCCTACCTTATATATATATATTGGTGTTTAGGAGCTGGTGTAATATTTGCAGTGTTGCCTTTCAAAGTTAGGGTTGTTTCAATTTGTGTTGCATAAGGCTCGGGGACCAGAAGGGGAATGGAAACCCTCATTTCTTCCTTTCTTTTTTATATTCCTTATCTGAACTCAGCCCTTCTCAGCTGAGTATAGAGTCGGTCTCCAGCTGGGGGGGGGGGGGGGGGGGTATGGAGCAAAGGCCTATACAGGCGTGCTTGGCTTCCTATACCCATTAGCCTCTCAGCTGTGGGTTATTGTTTTTTTGGGGGGGGGGTTTACAGCTAAGTCCATACCAGAAAACCAGATACTGGATGGAGACTCTTGTATTAATTTAAAATGTAATTACTTAAAGACTGTCATGTAAATTGTGTTATTTTGACCAATATAAAGTTTGCAGAATTTTAAGTTTTTGTGCACAGAATTTTCAGGGTTTTTTTGCGAAGAATTCCCCCAGGAGTAGATCTTGTGAGCTCTAAGCAGAAAGAATCTCCTGATGTTTTCGCAAATGGCAAGGAATCCTACAGTGGGAAAACCACATCAAAACCTGCAAAGGTTTCAGAGTGGCAAATGTTTTTCTAAGTATAGAAGTGAGGGTTTGTCCCAGAGTTAACTGGTTAAGCTGACTTTGAATTGTGTTCAACTCAGTATAAGGAGACGACGCAGGTTGTAAATAATTACCTCTGTTCTGGAACAGGAAAATCAACTGTATGTAATTAATTTTTCTTTTGTAAATATTGGTGTAACCCCAGCTCATCGGTCACATACACAAAAAAAAAAAATAATAGTAATACTGGGGTTCTTGTTTATGCAGAAAAGAAAATCTCTCCAGGGCTTTATAGCAATTAAAGAGAATAAACATGTCACTCCTGTGGTACTGTTTCCAAAGAAAATCAACCGTCTCTTGACTGCAGAAATTTATAGCAATGAAAATATTATATTGTTAACCATCAAGTACTATTCTCTGCTCCTATAGAGACAGGGTAGGATGTTACATCTAATCGTGACAGTTATTACAAGTTATCCACCCCAGTTTTATTCACTAACCTGCTGGCGGATAAATCCACATGTTGACACAATTTACACCTTGACCTTCTATTGCAACAACTGAAATGGTCAAGTGCATTATCTGAGATCATCATTTTCTCTACTCCTGCCCAGGATGATAAGGAAAGAGGCAAGAACTCTCGCATTCTAGACAATTCTAAGTCTCTCCTTCGGCACTGCAGGAAGCAACCGCATCAGCACTGGGCATGCACGGTGCTCAGGGGCAGTGCGGCCTAGGGCCAGAAGAAGCAGGAAAATGAAGAGCAGTGCATTCCAGCTGCAGGAAGCAGCACCTGCGGTCCCGGGCCTACACAGTGGAAAGGAGCACAAGCAGCGTAGCAAGGGGCCGGAAGAAAAGGGAGGAGGAGCAGCGCGGAGGAGATGAAAGATCCGGAGCGGCCTCCGGGCCACGAGGGGCAGGCGAGACCGCAGCTCCAGCCGCACAGGAGGCCCGACGGCGGCGTCCTGCCACATCGGGTGAAGAAGGCAGCGTGGTGAGTCTGCTCGCGGGGAAACCCGCGGGCAGCACAGTTCATAACAGTTTGAGTGTTGGCAGTTAGTGCTGTTTTGGTATATGAGGTTTACTATATTGAATTGTAATTCAGTCTACTCGTGGTTTTCTGACAGCCAGGCCTGCACCCAACATGTTACCCTAGGCCTAATACCATAAAGGTTCAAAGCATCTTTCTTCAGGGTTTTTTATTTGGCACCACAGCAAGTCATGTAAATATAATATATATGCTGTAAGTCATATTTTTACTTCCGCAGACTGTACTTTGTCCTTTTCCATGTAAAATCTGTTATAATTACATCATTTTTAATTGAGTGTGGGGAGGGGTCACACACAGCTGCAAGCTTTGCCTAGGGAACCTATTATCCTTGCACCAGCCCTGGGATGGCCATGGTGGGTAAATGGGTGTGATATCAGGTAAAAAATTAAAAAAATGAGATAGTTGGGGGGTGGGGAAATTGGGTTGCATGTGGGAATTTGTATTCTCGTCTACCCATAGCAGAGGACTCTCAGTTGGGCAGGTTGGATGAATCAATCCGTTTGGGCATCATCTGTATCTTACTATAAGATTGATCACTGGCTGAAAGGATAAGCAACAGCAATGGGGCAAAATAGATTTAATAAGTTATTAGAAAATTTGTGTGTATCTGTGATTCTTCTTCAAATCAAATGCATTTTTTTCCTAATGATGGGGGTGGCACATATTAAGTAATAAATATGTTTAAAATAAATAGTAATTTTCCTGACTATTCGTTTTTATATTTGAAATCATTTGGTTGCACCTGACTATGCGTTTTTATATTTGAAATCATTTGGTTGCACCTCGCTTTGTGCACAGTTTTCTAGTAATACGGCAAGTAATCAAAATTTAACATAAACAGCGTGAAAGGTCATAGGTGAAAATTTTACTCTGTGTGTCCAAGAGTTCAGAATTTTTACAGTTGAAAGTTGGCAACCGTAGCGGTAGTGGCAGCTCAGCAGCTGCCGGCAGGATATGTCACCGATGACCAACAAACGAACTGTCCGCTGCCGGTAGTTGGGTCAGGTGAGGATGGACAGGTTGCTCATCGGTCATCAGTGAAATATCCTGCCGGCAGCTGCTGAGCTGTTACTACTGCCGCCACGGTAGCAGCTGTCTCTTCTGTCTTGCTGCCGAGCGAGTGACCCGTCCTTCCTCACCTGACCCGATTCCCGGCTTGAGTCAAATTAGTTTGACTCAAGCTGGTGGGGGCGGTGCGACGGGAAGGGTGGCATGACGAGGGGGGGGGGGGCACAAGGCAGAAGGTTCGCCTAGGGCACCTAAAACCCTTGCACAGGCCCTGCCTAGCCTAAATCCCTTAGTGGATATATCACATCACAGGCACGTGCACAGTCAGAGCTAGGTTTTGTTATATTATATTATTTCTTAAGTTATCGACCTCTGTTTGCTATTATCTTGTAAATAAACTCACTTCAAGAAACTAGATTATGAGTCTGGAGTCAAGATATATTTATTCTGGGACAATGGAACTTGGCTGGGATGTTAGAACCTTCACAAGCACATGTTCACTGGCACAAACAGTAACACAAGTAATGGCTATGTATTTTGGAAAAGCCGGAGAAGTGGTATAGCAAAAAAAAAACCAAACCACTAACTCAGCGCCTGCCTGCCAGTATGCCAGACATTGGCACAATAGGAAAACACACTTTCAGTCACAGACAAGCTGCCATGCTGAGCAACAACAACTGATAAAGATTATGAAATGCTAATGGGGTGGTTATCCTGGACCTCCCACAGCTGATCCTATACTTCCCTGGGCAGGCTCTCACCTTTTCTTCAGCCAGCCCGGCCTGACCTCTGACGTCGTCTGGCCGGCACAGCAGGAGCCGTGCTGGGATTTCCTGTAGCGGCAGGAGGCCGCTATCGTGCCAGCGCAGCAGGAGCCGCGCCAGGGCTCCTTCCCGTGGCCAGAGCTGCATTGCGTTATCCTGTGCGGCCCGGAGGCTGCTGACACAGTCCCTCGTGGCTGGAGCTGCGTTGCTGCATTCTTTGCAGCCCGGAGGCTGCCAGCTTTCTCCCTGCACGGCCGGAGCCACGCTGCTGATTCCCATGTGGCCTGCAGGCCACCCTTACCTCCGGTTCCCCTGGGGAAGAGGGCCTGCTTCTCCGGGCTCTCCTGCGGCAGGAGCCACCAGCAGTTCCATTCTCTGCGGCAGGGAGGCGGCCTATCATCCCGGGGCCTGTTTAAGGCCTAGTTCTTCTCATGTAGTCTTCAGTGTTTCAGCAGGGCCGCTGTCCGTGGTCCTGCAGTCCTGCTTCCTGCTTCCTCCTAGGGGGCGAGGCCGGCTCTCTCTTCAGTATTTAAAGGTACAGCGAGGGAATGGTGCTTCACTGATATCATCATTGGATCCGCCTCTTCTCCAGTATAAAAAGCTTCAATCTTCATTCCAGCTTTCCCTTCGCAAGGAGTAAGTCCTCCTTAGGACTCCACGGCTTTTTCTCCTCCTAGGCACTCTGTTCTGTGTGGGATCCCGCGTCTTTGTTTGTGTTCCATATTCCGGTCTCTGCATTTCTTTGATGCTCCTGATGTCCTGTTGTCTGCCCGTCCATGATGTCCTATTGTCTGCCCGTCCATGATGTCCATGATGTCCAGTTGTCTGCCTGTCCATGATGTCCAGTTGTCCGCCTGTCCCATGATTTCTAGATGTCTTCAGCTCCGCCTGACCCGTCCCTTGTGGTCCGTGACCAGTCCCGGCTGGGCTGGTAGGGCGCATAGTGGTCCAGTGGTCCGCGACCATCTCGGCTGGGGTGTGTAGGGTGCTGGTGGGCCTTCCCATCAGATGGCGCCGAGGAGTCATCTCTTCCCTCGTCAGTCTGCCTTGATGTCCATAACTCTGAAGTCCTGTCCTGCAGTGTGGTCCGCGACCAGTCCGGCTGGACTGTGTAGGGTGCCTGAGGAACCGGGTTGCCTGCCTGTTCCTGTCCTTGGATTTCCGTGGCTCTGAAGACTTCTTGTATGATCTGCGACTCTGCCCGGCTGGGCTGAGTAGGGTGCCAGAATGGACGTTGTCTGCCTGGAGGTTCTGGACTTTTAACTATTGGTTTTAGTCTTGCCCTGTCCTGCCTTGCCTTGCCTGTCCGTACCTTGCCATGCCTTGAGTCTTCGTCTGCCTTGTCCTCTGTCCGGCCTGCTGCTTCCCGTCGCTCCCTGGCGGCAGTCCGAAAGGGCTTGGAACGGTCAGAGGACCATTCAGAGACCACCATTGCATTGGTGGTCTCAAGGAAGCGTGCAGGTCCGGTCGAGGCTCAGGGTAAGAACGTTTCACCGCAAGGGCACACATCTCTCGTCCAGCACTGGAAATCTGGCTGCCCAGAGAAGTTTTCCATCCTCAGGTTTATCCATGAAGGGATGCAGGCCAAGGTGCAGGAATGTGGTGAATCTTTTTATCGCTTCTAAGTCTCAATTGGCACAAAACAAGGTGGCGTACTGGCGCCAATACTTTTTCTTTTGCCTGTCCCAAGATGCTCCTGGATACCTTCCAGGACATAGATCAGGAAGTTTATATCCAGTAACAATCAGATGGAGGACTGTTGAATCTGAGATGTTTTCAGGGTCACTCTATGGTGATGGACTTGTTGTTTGCAGATGATTGTGCACTAGTAGTCCAGATTATCGTAGACTTATCTTCACATGTCTGAGGACAGTCTTGAATGATCTTAAAACAGTGTCAGACGGCATAGCATACCTGCTTCAGGGGCTGGAGAGTTGTATGGTATGCTGCGCCGAAACACTGCCAGTGTCGGGCAGGCACAGTTTTACTCCATATAGATATCTACTATTAAGATCATTCAAGACTGTCCTCAGACAGCGTGAAGATAAGTTGGAAAGTTTTATACAAGTAATACACAAGATGAACAGGATTGTACCATACAGGAGCATTGATATGGGATAGAGAATCTCAGTTGCTTTCAGATTGAATGCCCAATTGTGTGAACACAATATTGTGACTTTAAAGGAAAAAGAAAAAAAATTATATATTCAAGCACCATGTCACGGGCACATATCTAAAATAAAACCGATACCTGTTTTTGTTGGAGTCTCAACCACTATCTGTGAGGGACTCCTAGCAACAGTGAGTGTATCCAGCAATACATTAAATCCCCGAGTTTTATATTCTTCAGAGTCAGTGGGAGACAACTCAGTCACTTGGCTGTCCATAATTTGGAAACCAAGGGGTAGATTTTAAAAGGTGCGCATGGGCGTACATGTGTGCGCGCTACCCAGCGCGCACACATGTACGCTCAATTTTATAACTCGCGCGTGCAAATTATAAAATCAGGGGTCGGCGCGCACAAGGGGCTGCACAATTGTGCACCTTGCGTGCGCTGAGCCCGGGCCGAGCTTCCTTCCCCCGTTCCCTACCACCCTACCCCACCCTTCCCCCCCCCACCTTTTTCTTTTTTTTTTTTTTTCTTGTTTTATAACTTGCGCATGCAAGGGCTAAAGTAAGTTGCGAGCGCCGGCCAACTGCTGGTGCGCAATCCCCCGCACAGCGGCAAATGGCTGCTGTGCCGGAAGCCTCTGGCCCCACCCCTTTCTGCCCCTTTAGTAAAGCCCCGGGACTTACACACATCGCCGGGCCTTTTGAAAATAGGCCCGGCACGCGTAACCCTTTGAAAATCCGGCCCCAAGTGAATACAAGCACAGAAGGATAAGAATGAGAGAAGAAAGGCCAACTCAGCAACTTCATCAACTACAGGTTTCAGTGGTCTAATTTGCTGGTCAAGTACACCTAAATAAATGTAGTTAAAGGGAGTTGCTGAGAACTCATATATCATTATTGACGGGAGAATCCATTATCATCAGTAGAGCTATGCGCATGCTTGAACCAACAAATAAAGTGGACAATTTTCAAAGTCCTCACTTCTGTGTTTAATTGTTCATTAAAATGAATGTCTCTGCATTAAGGATATGTTTTTAACTTTTTAACAAACATGATTTTTACATTATAAAAAATGACTGCAGTATGGGGGATGTGTATAAGGTGTATAGGTCTGTGTGTATGTATGTGTGATTGTGTTTGTATGGCTTGGGGGATGTGGGAGAAGTGCGTAAGTATGTGATATGTGTCTGTGTGTGATATGTGTGTCTGTAGTATGTTTGGTGTATGTGTATGAAAAAGTATATATGGGGTATATGGGTGTATGTGTAAGGAGGGAGTGCATATGGGTGTATATATGTGGGGTGGGTATGGTGTGTTTATATTTATTTTTATTTATTTATTTAACGTTTTTTGTATACCGACATTCGTTAAGAAAACATCACATCGGTTTCCATCGAACAAAAAATTAGCCAACAGGGCTTCACAATGAAATGGGGGTATAGGCATGTATGGGGGTGGTGTATGAGGGGTGTGCACATGGGGAATAGGGATGCATAGGAGGGTGTATGTGCCATGTTGAGCTTGGTATTATGAAGGGTTTATCGGTGTGGGGATGTGGGGTATGGATTGTTTTGGGGATAGGTGGAGTGGGTGTGTGAGCGGACTCAGAGTTTGGGTATGACGGGTATAAGGTGTTTAACAAACTCCTGTGACTTCATAATTTAATGTTCTTCAATCTTCTCTTTTTAAGAGAGAGGCTCGTCAGATCTCTCCTTCCAAGGGGAGAGGACTTCCAGCCCTGCGCCCTATCTCGGTACAGTGGCTGGGGCCTGAGGTTTCAGGTTTGGGGGAGGTCATGGCTTGGGCTCCCAGAGTGGTTCCTGAGATTTATGCTGAGGCTTTCTAAGTTTGCTGTCAGATGGAACTTCTCAGAGGCTGGAAGAGAGAGGTTTTGCCTTTGGTGGGGGTTCAGAGGGAAGACCGCCTAACATGGGAAGATCCTAAAGAGCTGCTGGCTGTGTAAAAGGAATCAGCAAAACTGTCAGAAGAGAAAAGGAGACAGAGAGCTGCATCCAGACACACAAGTGTCAGGAAAGAGTCCAGAGTGGAGGGTTCCAGACCAAGAGAGCTTACTTGACCTGGTTTTGCAGCATTTGCTACTGTTTAAGTCTGTTTCTTTTTGTGCTACTGGACTATTTATCTATTTATTTATTTAAAAAATGTTTGTATATACTGACGGTTGCTGGGAACATCTCATCGGTTTACATGAAAACAGAATGCAGCGAACAGGCTTTACATAAAACAAAGAACATGAAAAGATAAATTTTGGGCTAACAGGGCATCGGGAGGGAGAAGAACTACAATATTATACAAATTATACTATATTTTTTCCATACTAAATGTTGCACTAAGCTATTGGGTGCTGCCTGTGGATATTTTTTCCTGCAATCGGTGACCAGTAAAGGATTTTATTTTTGTGAAGAGTGGGTTTCGATCCTGACTGCTTACAGAGAAGCTCCAGGTGAGGAAAATCCCTTAATGGCCCTGAAGGACTGTGTATTTCCTCTCTCTGTAGGAAGAACCCAGGAGCATGGGTGCTGTCCTCACCCATGACAGCACCTATGAGCCCCAGCATGCCAGAAGAAGCTGAGGCAGGGGTTTCAGGAGGATGCCAGAGAGACAGAGAGAAAACAAAAAAGGAACACAGACCAGAACAGAGAATGAGAAAAAAAAAGGTTAATGCTGAGTCAGAAAATCAATCCAGAGACACCAAAGGTTGGAAACTTTTATTGCCTCATAGAGAAATTAATAACTCATCAGTGTTAAATATCTTGGGATCCAACTGCAATTCTCTGACCTGGACATGTCTCCCACACAGAATTCACATGTTGATAACAGCTGGATTTTGTTGGCTAATTTGACTTTTTCTGGTGCATAATTAATTTTCTTGTATACGGGACACACCTGCCAGTCCTGAGGTTTTTGTGCTGGGTCCAAAATTATTTTGTGGTAACAAAATTTAAAGATTGTGCTTTTAGGTATATTTTGAGAGTACTACAGGCTCTATGAGTAGCATGTGTCCCAAATTCAGCCACCAGACATCTGGTAGTCTTACGCTAACCCCACTGCGCCGGCCCCCTGGAAGTAGTGTTTGAACACTCATAAAGTTACTGTTGGAAAAGAAAAAGGGCAACCCGCGAAGGGCTGTCCGAACCCATCTGGTGGGAGGTGCGGAAGGCGCACAGGAATGGTTGCACAGAACAGCAAAACAGGTGGCACCGATTCTCTGTTTTGAGCTGTGAAGCAATGAAAGCATTGCAGAGGTTGACTAGAGAATGATGTAGTGTGTGTAAGGGTCAGGTCCTGCTTTGCCATGGTTACTGCCAGCGCTGTACCTTAATGGGCAATGTCGCTTTCATTCATTGAAGGGGATATAACAGATTGCACAGATGGGGAAAGGTTTCTTCACGTTTTACACACGCTGATCGCGACGGCCAGCAGTTTATGCTTCCTACTATGTGGCCCCATTGGGATCCTTACTAAACTGTATTTGGCAGAGAGTCCCAGTAGGTAGAGGGGGTATGAGAGGAGAGTTTCATCTATGTTACAGCACCCCCTAGGGAGGCCGCTGCAGTGGCTGCTTCCTGTTCCTGTAGGAGGTCAGGACCCCCTTGTGGAAGTGCCAGTTCCCGTGTGACTGGGATTTGGGGAAGAATTCGGGCTTTCTCCTTTCAGTTTTTCCTTTTCGAGGAGGAGAGAACTGGCGCATTTTGGACTTTCTCTGAAGGAAGTTTTTCCACCCTTCCTGAGGCTGGACACTGATTTCATCTTGTTCTTGTTTCTCTCCAATCACCAAGCCAAATTCTGAAGAGAGCTTGGGCATTCAACCCATGTCCGCAGGGCGCAAAAGCAGAAGGGAAAAGGAGTGAACCGGCAGCCATCTGGTGTCCAGGGATTAGAGTAAGGCCTTGATACCAGGACATCTGAGTCAAGGAGTGGAAAATGGGGAGTTAAATAATGCCTAGCACACCACCATCTGCCACCAGAGCAGAGAGGGATCTTGTTGGAGATTGCAAGGCTGAAGAGATGCAGAGTGACACATTTACCGCAAGTCAGACCAAGGGTCCATCAAGCCCAGAGATGGACCCTTGGTCTGACCCAAGGAAGTACATCTAAGAAATTGCATGGACCCTTGGGTCAGACCAAGGGTCCATCAAGCCCAGCATCCTGTTTTGAACAGTGGCCAAAACCAGGCCACAAGAACCTGGCAATTACCCAAACACTAAGAAGAACCCATGCTACTGATACAATTAATAGCAGTGGCTATTCCCTAAGGGGAAGATTTTCAAAGGGTTACACGCGTAACCCTTTAAAAACCCTCCTGCGCGGGCTGAGCCTATTTTGCATAGGCTCGGCGGCACGCACAAGCCCCGGGACGTGCGTATGTCCCGGGGCTTTGAAAAATGGGCGGGAAGGGGGCGGGGGCGTGGTGCACAAATGTGCGTCCCCCCTTGCGTGCGCCGACCCCGGATTTTATAACATGCGCACGGCACCGGAGGGACAAAAGAGGCAGACACCTTATATCATTTCACAAAGGAACTCAAATGCAAAAAGGTTTCTTTAAAGAAACCTTCAGTAAAGTTGTGCTGAACATCAAACTGTTTCCAGCATGATTATTACAAGTCCAGGGCCTAGGAGATCTTCCTCCCCATCTATGGAACAATCCTGTATGTGCCGGGGTTGAGTTTCCAGAGAGAGAAGTGTGTGGGAAAACACTCAGCCCCAACAGGTCAAGTGTGTACCCCTTGGACCCCCAGACAGGGCCCCACTCCAGGAGTTACTGTAGCTTATAAAGCCATTGTCATTTAAAAACAAAATACAATACAAATCCCTTTTTCATGCATTTCTGCCTACTGACTCCTCCCCCCAATCTTCTGGAGCTGGGCCACCTATATGTTCCAGAGGGTGTGTGACGTGGGCACGTGTTTCTAGCTTCTTGTCCTTAAATGGTGCTGACATCGTGGTCCGAGCCTGCCCAGTACGTCTTGTGTTATTCCACAGGAGCGACTTTGTGCGTCTTAAAAAGTGATAATGAGAGTCATGCATATTGTAATGAAGGAGATAAGGCATCTGCAGCATGGAGCCAGATCAACTTTCAAAAGCCTCATTGCAGAGATGGGTTCAGTACCAGTGCCATGCTACAGCCCCCGCCCCAGAGCCAATCTCTGAGTTCTGTGCTGCACTCCCCTTACCCCCAGATCCTGGCTCCACCTGCACTTCTCACAGCGCGGTGAGTGCAGGGATTAAGCCTGCACTCAGCAGCTTCCCCTCCCGCATGGCAGCTCAGAGTGGGGTGGGAGCCTGTGAGCGCAGATTTAGAGCATCGCCACTGGAGCCGAGATCCAGGGGGAGGAGGCAATGGCAGCGGCCGTGGGGGGAACAGGGTGTAAGACATTTGCCACTGCCCAGATTTTACTGCCTGTAAATCCAGGCCTGCTTCATCGTGTACTCATTACTGATCTTTTTGCTGCAATTCCAGCTCCTGTGGCCAACTTTTTCCAATCTCAAAGCAGTGAGATTAAAATATTTGGCAAAACCAATCAAATGACTGTCGGCCACACTTTTCTTTCTGGCCTCTAAAAAGATGCAATTAAATCCTTTATTTTTAAAAAAAATGTTGAAAGCATGGAAGGGAATGCAAAGTTGGCCTAAGAAGGGTGGCAGATTGCAGGGATTGAAAGTATGTGCGGAGATTTTATTTTGAAATCCCCCACGTGTCTATTTGCTTGCCTCTTTTGCTCCTGCACTTTTGAACCCGCTCTGTGTGTGTATGGAGCTGGCCGTATACTTGCAGGCCTGCAGGTTCTGTGTGGAGATTCATTATTATGCTCTTTACCAAAAGAAGCACACGTACACCCAAGGCTGGTTCATAGGATCTGTGTTTTAGATATTGCAATCCGCTTTGAAGTGGCTAAAAGGCGGACTATAAATCAAATAAATAAAATATACAAACTAAGCTTGTCTTCATTGGCAGCGCTATTGTTTTGGGGGATACTTGTTATTCAGCAAAGCATCAAAGCACAAGGCGAGCTCCGTGTTACCAGCAGCATCTAACTTTCTGCCGCTGCTAACAGTTGCAGAGGCATCCATGGTTTTTCCAAAACAATGTTTCAGCCGAAAATCGAGGCCATCTCCATGCGGTTGCAGTAGGAGGAGATCGGGTGCAGCCAGCAAGCAGGGAGCTTCTGTCGGGCAAAACGCCCCCAATGAACAACAGCCCTGTTCATTCAGTACTAGGCTTCTATTGAGAGAGTTTCCCACTAGGGACAATTTGAGGGAATGGGATATATACACCTTCATGCATTGCAACCTTGTGCTAGGTTTTGATAAAACAGGTAAGTAAACAGGTTTTGGTTCCCTCTCTTTCTGTGTTTTGAGGGATCCATAAGTGCATTTGTGGTTCAGATCTTGAAAAACAAAGGTGTTTTTGTGACTTGAGCTTAGTAACCTACAGGTCCATTCATGCACCGGTGCTTTCGGCCTCTTGGAAACAAATCACAGCTGAATATCAGGGTTTTCTCAAATATTAAAAACCTGGGCCGTAGCACATATGCCCCTGCAACTTTGCAGCCACTGCTGTTGCTACTGTACTATTTCACCCCTCCCCCAGTTCCTGTTGCTTCCAGTGCTGCAACCACAGCGCAAGACCTCAGCTCCTGTGGGAGTTCTGTGCTACTGTAGAACGCAGAATTTGTGCAGAATCTGGAAGGCCTCGGTGTGCATGAGCGAGACAACCTCCGCTCGTGGCACACCTGGACCTGCTTCATTTGCGCCGCGAGCAGGATAGCTTCCGTTCGTGGCGAAGATGGAACAGTCCCTAGCATACCATGAGCAGAGGCCAGCCCACTCACAGCGAAGAAGGAGCAGGCCCGGCGTGCTGCGAGCGGGAGGGCCTCCGCTCGCAGTGAAGAAGGAGCAGGTCCCAGAGTGCCATGAACGGAGGCCAGCCCACTCACACCGAAGAAGTAGCAGGCCCTGGCATCCTGCAAGCAATGGCCATCCCGCTCACAGTGAAGAAGGAGCAGGTCCCAGCGTGCCATGAGCGGAGGCTGTCCCACTTCCGGCAAAGATGAAGCAGGCCCAGCCGTGCCACGTGCGGAGACCATCCCGCTCATGGCAAAGATGGAGCAAATGTCGTTGAGAGTGAGTGAGTGTGTATGTGTAAGACTGCGAGGCTGGGAGATGAGAAGAAAATATGTGAGGGTGTGTGGGTATGGGTGCCAGAGAGAGGGAGCCTATGTGGGGAGATTGTGAAAGAGTGTGTGTATATGTATGAGAGACTGGGAGCTGATGTGTGTGAAAAAAGGGATTGTCTGAGGATGCTTGTTTGTGAGAGAGGGAGTTTGTGTGAGGGTGTGTGTTTGGGTAAAAAAGAGAGCCTGTGTGAAGGGATGTGTGTGTGAGAGAGAGGGAGCCTGCGTGTAGGAGGGAATTAGCGAGAGAGGGAGTCAGTGTGCAGGAGTGTGTGAGAGAGAGAGACATAGGTATATATATTGTATATGACTACAGGACTATCCTACAAGCAATAATCTTCTCCAAGTTAGACTATTGCAATTCTTTATTATTAGGTACCCCATCAGCACACACCAAACCGCTACAAATGGTTCAAAATACTGCAGCCAGAATCCTAACTAATACAAAGAGAAGAGAGCACATTTCCCCAATCCTTAAAGAATTACACTGGCTGCCAATTCATTTCAGAATTCTTTATAAGTCAATCACCATAATCTACAAATCCATCCAACAAATCGCTCCTCTCAACCTACAAATCCCTTTCATAAAGCATACTTCCTCCAGACCCATAAGAGAGTACTACAAAGAGTCTCTGCAAGTACCGCCTTCCAAAACTTCCCTCCACATAACTTACAGAGATAGCACTTTCTCCACAGCAGGACCCACGCTTTGGAACTCCATACCAACGGAACTTAGACAGGAACCCTGCTTACTGACATTCAGAAAAAGACTTAAAACATGGCTTTTCAAACAAGCCTTCCCAGACGCAGATTAAAAACTATTCTATCCGATATTCAACCTCCAATCAACATCTTTTATTATTATAACCATCCTGGTATCCTACCCCTAAGCATTATAATCATCCAGAATCTTCATTACTTATGATTTCGTCTTTATTGTTAAACTACATACTTATACTGAACAATTCATTGTAAATCTCAAACATCCATTTTTGGAAATTCCTCCATTCTACAGGTTTATACACTTTGTTAAAGTTTCTATCTTGTCTTCTTCTTGCTCCTAGTTGTACGTCTCCTTGTTTATTGTAACTGCATCTATATTATTTATAGTTCATATTATTTCGTTCTCTGTTCCGGTTATCACCCATTGTTTATTGTAAACCGGCTTGATGTGATATTATCACGAATGCTGGTATAGAAAAAATTAAAATAAATAAAATAAATAAATAAATAGGTAGTCTGAGTGAAGGTGTATGCATGAGAGAGAAAGGAAGCCTATGTGGGTGTGTGTACAAGAGAGAGAGGGAGCCTGTTTGAGGGTATGTGTGTGTGCGAGAGATAGGCTGGATGAGGGAGTGTTTGCGCGAGAGAGAGAGGGGAGTATGTATGAGGTCTGTGTGCATGAGAGAGTGTAGGGAGCCTGTATGAGAGGATGTGTGTGTGCGAGAGAAAGGGGAGCCTATTTGAGGGGGTGTGTATGTGCAGTAGAGAGAGGGAGCCTGTGTGTGTGAGGGAAAGAGAGAAAGGGACAGAGGGAGCCTGTGTAAGGGGCAGTAATGAGAGAGGGGTCAAACTCTGCGAGTAGAGGTAGAGTGGAAGGGATTGAGGCTAGAGGGGGAGGGGAGAGATAGTGGAGGATGGAGGAGTTGGGGTCCCGAAAGGGCAAAGTGAAAAGAGACTGGCCAGGGGAGTAGGGAGAGAGGGTGAAAGAGACTATTACAGTGAACTTCTAAGGAAATTCTGCTTAAAATAGTTAAAATTCTGTATCTTTAACTAAAAACTTTTTTATGTATTATATTTCAAATTAATTACTTAAAGACTGTCATATATATTGTGTTATTTTGACCCAATATAAAGTATGCAAAAATTTGCAGAATTTTACATTTTTTTGCACAGAATTCCCCCAAGAGTAAGAGAAAACCAAGAAAGAAAGATATAGATCTGTAAGTGTGTTCATTAAAGTTGCTTTGGCTTTACCCAAGGCAAGTCTTGCCTCACAAATCTGCTTCACTTTTTTGAAGGAGTTAATAAACATGTGGATAAATGTGAACCGGTAGATGTAGTGTATTTGGATTTTCAGAAGGCATTCGACAAAGTTCCTCATGAGAGGCTTCTAGGAAAAGTAAAAAGTCTTGGGATAGGTGGCGATGTCCTTTCGTGGATTACAAACTGGTTAAAAGGCAGGAAACAGAGAGTAGGATTAAATGGTCAATTTTCTCAGTGGAAAAACATTAGAGTGCCTCAAGGATCTGTATTGGCTTCCGTGCTTTTCAATATATTTATAAATGATCTGGAAAGGAATACGATGAGTGAGGTGATGAAATTTGCAGATGATACAAAATTATTCAGAGTAGTTAAATCACAAGCAGACTGTGAAATTGCAGGAGGACCTTGTGAGACTGGAAAATTGGGCATCCAAATGGCAAATGAAATTTAATGTGGATAAGTGCAAGGTGATGCATATAAGGAAAAATAACTCCTGCTATAGTTACACAATGTTAGGTTCCACATTAGGAGCTACCTCCCAGGAAACAAATCTAGGCATCATAGTGGATAATACATGGAATTTGTCAGCTCAGTGTGCTGCAGCAGTCAAAAAAGCAAAAATGTTAGGAATTATTAGAAAGGGAATGGT
Source organism: Rhinatrema bivittatum (assembly GCF_901001135.1). Taxonomy (NCBI): domain Eukaryota; kingdom Metazoa; phylum Chordata; class Amphibia; order Gymnophiona; family Rhinatrematidae; genus Rhinatrema; species Rhinatrema bivittatum. The sequence goes on along the minus strand of NC_042615.1, from coordinate 535,861,599 downwards.
TAATAAAACAGAAAATGTCATAATGCCTATGTATCGCTCCATAGTGAGACCGCACCTTGAATACTGTGTACAATTCTGGTCACCGCTTCTCAAAAAAGATATAATTGTGATGGAGAAGGTACAGAGAAGGGCTACCAAAATGATAAAGGGGATGGAACAGCTCCCCTATGAGGAAAGACTAAAGAGATTAGGACTTTTCAGCTTGGAGAAGAGACGGCTGAGGGGGGATATAATAGAGATGTTTAAAATCATGAGAGGTCTAGAATGGGTAAATGTGAATCGGTTATTTAGTCTTTCAGATAATAGAAAGACTAGGGGGCACTCCATGAAGATAGCATGTGGCACATTTAAAATTAATCGGAGAAAACGTTTTTCACTCAATGCACAATTAAACTCTGGAATTTGTTGCCAGGGGATGTGGTTAGTGCAGTTAGTGTAGCTGTGTTTAAAAAAGGTTTGGATAAGTTCTTGGAAAAGAAGTCCATTAACTGCTTTAATCAAGTTTACTTAGGAAATAGCGACTGCTATTACTTGCATCAGTAGCATGGGATATACTTAATTTTTGGGTACTTGCCAGGTTCTTGTGGCCTGGTTTGGCCTCTGTTGGAAACAGGATGCTGGGCTTGATGGACCCTTGGTCTGACCCAGCATGGCATGTTCTTATGTTCTTATTGTTGTTGAAGTTAGTTCATTGTGTATTTAGAGACAATTAGGAGCTGTTAATGTATAGAGGCAGGAGAGCCTGAAGCTCTGTAGGAAGGTGGCTGGGACTCGGAGAGGTCCCTGCATCTAGATAGGGAAACCTGTGGGGGGGGGGGGGGGGGGGGGGGCTGGCAGCTGTACCCAGGTGGGGCCAATGGTATCTGACCGTGCCTGCCAGTTCCCACGCTCGAGCGCTGCTAGACGTCAGCCGGTGTGCTATGGAACGGCCACTGTTGTCTGGACTGAGCCAGCATCCCCCCAGGGCTGTAGCAGTGCAACGCAGAACTAAAGCCCCTCTTGTGCTGGGCAATAATGCGATCAAGAACCTGTGAGTAAGCAGACTCTGCCTGTAACGCTACTGTTGTCAAAGTGCGTATACAAAATAAAGCGTGTTGGACCCTTCCTGCGGGAGCCCTGCGTTGTTACACGACGCCACAGAACCCACGGCCTCGGGAAGGGGGAGAAGAAACCCAAAAGTGTAATAATAAACGCCTGTTGTAAAAGGGGTTATTTAGCCATTATTTAGGCTATTTTCGAACTCTGCAAAAGATGTGCCTAGTGGCCTGAATACAGACATTTGGAGCCTGTCTATACTTTCCTTTCACAGGTTCCGCCCTTGGAGATGCAAGCTTTATCCACTGCACACAGGCTTCTACCCCAGACTCTGCAGGTGTCATTACTCCAATTCAAAGAAGGAGTAAGTCCTGGTGGCCTCCTATTTGCCTGAAGAGCTCTCATTGAATCTGGTGAGGGGGAAAAATGAATGTTTTATTTCCTTTCCCTCTGCTGGAAATGAATGGAAGCCAGCCTCTGAAACCCTAAGGTCTTTTACTCTTTCAGATGCCCCCGGAATGGAAGCCAACAAAAGTCCCAGGAAAGGTTGTGGGGGAGTTTCCGAGAAGTTTCCTCCCGCCCCCTTTGGGCTTCCCGGGTAACTGGAACTAGAGTTGCAATCTGGTACTTGGAAGCCTTCATCTGCAAGTAGCCAAAGATTTTTCTCTTTTTTTTTTTTTCAGTCCTCCAAAATTCACCTGGCCCACTCACTGCAGCAAAAGTCCTCAGCCAGGGGGCCGCATGCCAGGGCTCCCTGCAAAACCTGCAATCATGGACCCCAAGTCCAGCCACTATGTGGCACTCTTGATGATGATGGTGATGGCTCTCTCTCTCTTAGGGGGCTGTGAACAACCTCTCCTCTGCAGCATTCTCAGCTTTTGTTGGCCCAGGAAATAGATGACCTGACCTGGGATCCAAACCTTGTGCTTCAGGTGTGGACCCTTCGGCTGAGGTGGAGTTGGCACAACCAGCAGGGAGGAGCCCTGCAGGTCCTCACTGTCGGCAGGCGGAGCTGGCTGAAGCAGAGGCCCAGCTGGAGCTTCACCAATACCAGCCTACATTCCCCTTAAGGTTGAGCCCTTGGTTGCTGGGACCGACTGAACTTTGATGCGGGTCTCTGTGGAGGTGAAAATCAGAGGAGTCGAGAAGTACAGGCCGGCACACATACGAGGAGTGAGGTCAGAGTCCAGCGGTGGTCTGGGCAGACAGAAGGCGATCACGGTCAGGTCCAGGCAGAGGTCAGACAGAGTCAGGGTCCAATCCGAAGTCAAATCCAGAAGTCAATCCGAAGGAGATGATGGACAGAGGATGGAGGATGACGAGAACCAGGAGCTCGGCAAGACAGGGGTGGAAGACTGACCACAGAAAAAGGCACAAACTGAAGATGAAGACCAGGAACTCAGGAACAAGGATTGGAGCAGAGGAAGAGGGACTGGAACACCAGAATGAAGAGCTGGGAGAACAGGAACAGAGGCATGCTGAGGCAAGCACACTTCGAAGTTGCTGACATATTGCCGAGGCGAGGAAACCAGGGTTTGGAGGCTTTTTATAGGCCTTAGCTGGCTGATGTCATTAACAGGAACCGAGGGAGGCTCCCGAAGCGGTCCCTTTAAATTCAGGCCTTAGGGTCGCACGTGGAGGTGAGTGCGGCGGTTCATGGGATTAGCCCGTGGACCACCAAATGAACACCTTGGTTCCCTGCATGGTGGCATACAGCAATATCATTGAGCCATGGGGCCAGCCTAAAATGTTTTAAAAAAAAATACCCATTTGCAGATATTTCTGGCTACACTTAAAGAGATAGTATCGTAATATCTGCAGCATACTGTAGTCCTTGTCTCTTGACAAGTGGCTTTGCTAGCTTGTACCTACTGCATACGCATCTCAACAGACTATCCACACATGTCCCTCTCTGCCCCCCATGCGCCCCTCTTTCATATGTCTCACAATCACTGTCACAAGTACACACACAATAGGAGACTAAGTAGAGTTGGCATGAGGAGCCACCAGGTGTAATCCTTCTAGTTCCAATACTGGTCCTGGAGGAAAAGCTGCAGGAAAGTCAGAGGCATGGCTGAAGTTGTACATCTGGCTGCCCCTGCAGGATCTGAGTCAGGCAGTGAGCATCAGCCTTTAGAGAGACCAGGATTGTTTGTGCTGCCTAGGCGCAGGTGACAGGCATCCTGTGCTCTTTGGAAATGCCAAACAGCAGGCTTTAGAGAAAGCGGCAAGAAGAGGGAGTTGCAAAATCCATTATTTCCCCAATCATTTTGGGCAAGGTGTTTCATAGATTTGGTCCAGCATAAGACAAAGGCTCTATTTCAAGTGAATTAGAGCTTCCCACCTTTCACTGAGGATAACATCTTGTTGGTTTGTAAAGTATTATCATTCTTTTTAAGCATTCTTGTCCAATACCCAGTGGTCCCAGCCTTCCTTGCCTGGGTGAAAAGGGGCTTGCCACTTTCGGGCCGATAGAGTACAGGAGCGCACTGTTAACCCACCATTGGACGCGTGTTTTCCCTTACCCCTTATTCAGTAAGGGGCCAAAAACGCACGTCCAATCCCCCGACCCTAATAACGCCCGCAACATGCAAATGCATGTTGATGGCCCTATTAGGTATTCCCGCGCGATTCAGAAAACAAAATGTGCAGCCAAGCCGCACATTTTGGTTTCAGAAATTAGCGCCTACCCAAACGTAGGCGCTAATTTCTTCGGGCACCAAGAAAGTGCACAGAAAAGCAGTAAAAACTGCTTTTCTGTGCACCCTCCAACTTAATATCATAGCGATATTAAGTTGGAGGTCCCGAAACTTTCCAAAAGTAAAAAAAAAAAATTTGAAGTCGGCCCGCGGCTCGCAAACCGGACGCTTAATTTTGCCGGCGTCCGGTTTCCGAGCCCGTGGCTGTCAGCGGGCTCGAGAACCAATGCCAGCAAATTGAGCGTCGGCTGTCAAACCCGCTGACAGCTGCCGCTCCGGTCCAAAAGGAGGCGCTAGGGACACGCTAGTGTTTTACCCGGCTAATTAGGCCCGGTTTTACCGCCGGGCCTAATTAGCATACTGAATCGCGCACCCAGGAGAGTGGCCTGTGTGCGCGCCTCTCCCGCGGACTTTACTGAATCGGCCCGAATGTGAGCCAATGACAGCAATGTAGGATTAGAGATATGCATGGTGTGTGTATATGGCTAGGGTCTGAATGCTGCCCCTTTCACCATGCTGACAGTGTAGCCAGATCTGCTTCTTTGGTTGTTAGCCAGTTTTTTCCTGTATGTTATGTGCAGGGACCTTTGTCAGTTTTTATTTTATTTTTCCTGAGCATTTCAATGCTAAAACAAAATCAGTCAGTGGAAAAATTACTTTGTTACAGCATACAGAAGAAAAATCCGTGGGAAAGTCATTTTTCCACTGATTATTTGTTGGTACAACATTGATATTCCCAGGAAAAATAAAATAAAACCTGAAAGTGAAGGTGTGTGTGCCCCCTGATGCAGAAACCAGTGGAGGCTACACATTTGTCCGTGGAGGGAGTAAATCTTGTACTCCGCTCCTAGGCTTAAGGCCTGGCTTTATTGGAAGAGCTCCTAGAGGAAGGAATTATGGGGACAGCACCAGATAGCAGCCTGCATTGGAAGTCCCAGCACTTGTCTCGGCCTCAGAACGGAGTGAGTGATTTTTCTCAGATGAACTGTACTGGATTTTCGTGAGAAATGGTTTTTCATAGGTGAGGAGTTTGCTGTGCTGCTAAACAGTTTTATTTTGCTACTGGATGAACATCTTTATTGTGGAAGCTTGTGGAACTACTTGAATACCCCTTGTTTTGTGTTTAATAGATTTGGCAGTATTAGAACCACCAGTCCAAAGTGTAGCCTGAATTCTTTTCCCAAGGGTTCGAGTTCGCCTGAGGTGAAACCAACTTGTCAGCTGTAGCAGGTGTACAGCAGTTGTTAAATCCAGTAAGGGTTTTCCTGTCCAGATTTTTCTTTAACTCACAGACAATTGCCAGGATATGAACCCCTCAGCACCTGGACTGTATTTTCTACACATAACACGAGTAACACTTTGATACTGAGTAAATACTTACGTTCAGTAGTTTTGGTTTTTTTTAATATTGAATGTTGCACTGCGAGTATTGTTTTCTTCAAAGCAATCATGACCTTTTCCTTGTTTAACCCGTACATGGGAGTAAACGTCCCCTGCACACAAACACGATGAGAACATGAGGTGTTTGTGTGTGTGATCTGATTCCACGAGAAGGCGACTGCTGTTATTGCAATGATTTTTACAGCAAGCAAAAACAGAAAGGATAGTTTCTGTTTCACTGTTTTAGTTTAGACAGAGCATGAACAAGATTAAAGGCAATGGTGGTAGGGGGTCTAATCCCCTTCCTCCCCCATCATCCACAGAAGCTAATGCTCCATGATAGCGTATGAGGAATAATCAGAACATGAGAATCAGCATGCTGAATACACAGGCGTTTTTTTTTTTCTCTTGACATAGGGGACTACCTACATTTTTTAAACATTTTGAGGTCCATAGTCAAAAGAATTTAGCTGGCTAATTCAGAAGTTAGCCAGCTAAATGAATATTTTGGCATTTATTTGGCTAAATTCTAGCCGGTTAATAAGATAACTAGCTAGAATGTGGCCTGGTAAGTTAGGGGCGTTCCATGGGCACATCTGGGAGGAGTTGAGTTAGCCGGCTAATTCCAATATTCAGCTTTAGCTGGCTAAGTCTGGTCAGGCCAAAGAACTATCCTAAAGTTATGTGGTTAACTTTAAGATAGCCGGCTGTATTTAATAGTGCGGTTTCACTATTGAATATATCTCCAAAGCTAGCCGGATAAGTTTATCTGGCTAACTTTGGCCTGGATTCATCATTTTGCTATAAATTTTACATGAATAATGCCTGTGATAAAAAAGAGAGGTGTGGTTAGGGTAATTTTTGAGTTACTGCAATGCATGTTAAATTTATTGCACCTGATATTGGGCTAGAGAGAGAAACTCTATAAGGTTCTCAGATAAGTAAACTCTTTATACCACTGTAGGAGGGTGAACTAGTAACTCGACGTGAGGTTTTGGTGGTGGTCTAGGGTTTGGGGGGCAGTTTTAGTGAGATGTACGAACAGCACAGTACACATCACTGAAGATTTGATGTGATTTGGAGTGAGGAAAGGTACACAAGATGAGATTTGTACATTGTTCTCTCTACCTAGTTTGATGTACTCACTACCTCTAGTTGACTCTTCTACAGTGATATAAAAAGTTGACTAATATGTGTGTCATCCCAGAGGCTCTCTCTCTCTCTCTCTACTCCACTCCACTCCTCTCCTCTCTCCTGCACGAAATGGGATTTGCAATAAATATCGCTATTCCCGGTTCGGGCATATCGCACAGCATAATGCCAGGAAAAAATGTGTAGTTATTTCCAGCATTAAAACGTGCGATAACGTGCATTATGCTATTGCACACAAAGTTAAATACAACTCATTTTCATAAACTCCGCCCAAACTTCTCCCCTTTGACTACATTTTGAAAATTTGCACACACATCTTGCGATGCGAAAAATAATGCAATAACGCCCTAACGCATTTTGATGAATGACCATGTCTGCTAGCCCAGACTGTGTCTGAATATGCACCTTTGTCTCTACTTTTTGAGATGTCAGAAAGGTTCCTTTTTTTTTTTTTTAAATAAAACTATTTGTCTTATTTATCTAACTGTGCAAGAAAGCAAAGATGGTAGATCAGCCAGAAGAGCTGCTGGGAATCTCTTTTCATGAACGTTTCTGGCTGACCGGCTCACTTTTGATCAGGCTTGACTTGCTAGCTCTGCCTTCCTGAAATGTTCTGCTGACCGTTTGGGTTTCTTGTAGAGTACACGGTTGGCTGATTTTGTTTCTCAACAGTAATTTTGATATTTTGGCACTGCTAAACAGGAAAAGGGCTGGGCATGATAATGCCATAACACATGCTTCAATGAATAGAAACTGAGGAACAGACAGCCACAGTAACTGAAACTGAAAGGAAATATCCAAAAAGCAAGGAAGGCAGGTGTTAAAGAAAGCAGCGGTATTAAGTATAGGAACATAGAATATGATGATGGATACGGACTGTAACCCAACTAGTCTGCCTCATTTACTTCTGTTAGAATGCCTTACATTGACTCTTGTGGATTATCTGACTTCATTTTATTTCTTTGTTACAATGCTCTTTGCTTATTTGTTGTCTTCTTAAATTCTGTTATTGTTTTGTCCTCACCACCTCCCCTAGGCCATTCCATGCATCCATCACCCTTTCAGGAAAGAAATATTTCCACCTCCTTTGAGCCTTACATTGTGTCTTTCGTTCTACAACTTAATTTCTGTTGAAACATATTTGCTTTCTGTGCGTTATTTATACCTTTGAGGTATTTTGTATGTCTCTATCATATCTTCTTTCTTTCTCCTCTCCTCTAGGGTATACATACTTTCTTATTTCCTAGAACTTGCAGTATAGATCCCGCACTGTTTTGGTAGCCCTTCCCTCTGTCTCCTATTTTTTTTTTTTAGGTATGGCTCCAGAACTGGAGGTAGCGATATGAGCGGTGGCAGGGACAAGGCCATAAGAATTGTATTGACTTGTAGAAAAATAACGAGAAATTAATTTCTAATCATTAATTTTTAATCATTTTATATATCATAATTATTTATCTGTAAGTCTAACCAGTTTCCTCACTCAATACAATTCTTATGGCCTTGCCTCTGCCTCTGCTCAATTGCTGTGCTCATTTGTGTGGCTGGTTTCTCTCTCATTTGTTTTTCTAGAATTGGACACAATGCTCCAGACTGAATCCAGCAGTGTTTTCCCCAATATTTTCAAGCCTAAGGCACACCTACATTAATAAAAAAGGTTGTGTGGCACACCAGTCTCCACAGGGCAGGTAATGAAGGCAAAGAGGGGCTTCCTATAGTCAAAAGACGCGCTAAGGAAGCACTTAAAGTCCCACCAACATGAACCCATCACAATGAACCAGTTCCCTCTATATACAGTACAAGTGCAGGAGAAGGGAGACGCTGGTGTGGTGTGGGCAGCCAGCTCAGTTAGTTACCTTGGCTGCTGCATGGGGCTGCCAGAGCTCCTTCATTGCTGCTACGGCCAACACTCAGGGGCTGATGCAATAAGATGCGCGTTGAAAAACGGGCGCTCATATTGAGGGCCTGTTTTCCTAACGTGCTCGTAGCCATCTCCCCAATGCAGTATTTTTTTTTTAAATATAATTTTTATTAGTAACTAGCGGTACCCGGCCACTCGTTGCAGTGGCAGAGTCAGGTTCTTTACCCTCCCTCCCCCTTTCCCTTGCTCATTTACCTCAGTCACTCATCCTCCTCCCCCTTGGTCACTCACCCCCCCCCCCCTTCCCTCCCCTGACCCCACTCCAACTCTCTCCCCTCACACTCACCTCCCCCCTCATTCTCCCTCCCCTCACTGTCACCTCCCCCCGCCTACTCTTCAGATCAGAAAACCTTTGTCTTTCTATTTCTGTGGGAACCCTTCACCCCAACCCCCCCCAATCCCAACCTTTTAAATCAAATAATAACCCCCACCCTCCTGCCCCCTCCCAAGACCTGGGAAATTAAAATTGTTGGTGCTACATGTGGTCTGTCCCCGGGCGTCTGTGCGCGTTATGTAGCCAAATAGGGGAGTGCCTAACCAAATTTGCACTTCCAAATTTGTTTTGTGGTCTGGGGAGGGCTATTTTGGTGCGTTCCCGAGATCGTGCAAGCCATTTATGGTCCAGTGATCAGCCTCTTCTCTTATGGGTACATTTTAAAATGCCGGCGCACACCAGTACTGGGAGATGTACGCGTGGCCGGGCCATGCGTGCACCGCGCGCATTCTCAAAGCATCATGACCATGCCCGTATCTCCCAGAATGAGTGGAAGAGCCAGGTTTGAAAAAAAAAGAGAGGGGAGTAGGCGGGATCTGAGCTGAAGCATGTGCTGGCAGCCAGCTGGCCCACGCAACTTACTGCTGCTCCGTAGAGCAGGTAAGTTAAAAAAAAAAAAAAAAAAGGTTGGTAGGGGGGTTTTAGGGGTCAAAGAGGATAGGGGAAAAGGCAGGCAAGTTAGCTAGGGGGAAATGCCCTATCATGTTGCCACGTATTTCTAAGAAAATTCCTCCCCCTTGCGTGCACGAGTCGGCTCACGTGCACATGTGCGCGCCAATAGAAGAGGGGCGCATGTACGCACAGGTAGCTGATTTTACAATATGTGCACGTCGATGCGCGCATGTTATAAAAGCGCTTCCACATGTTCGCGCTGGGAACCACGCGCACATGGATGCCCACGTGGTTCTTTTAAAATGTATCTTTTAGCTAGGAGGGAATAAGGATGATGAAATATATAATCACCCCTGAAGCAGACATCTTTTTGAAACATGGCCATGTTGGGTGTATTGGATCCATCATTGTGCTAATTTTATGTTTGGTTTTATTGTAAATATGTTTTTATTGATATTAAATTTGTAATATTTTACCACACATTTTAATATATTTATTATTTTATTTTCTAGTAAATCTTTTTATTTATGCCAAATGGCAATAAACATCTAGATGCTGGATCACTGATGGGTTTTGCTCAGTGGCCAGCTCAATCAACAATCAATACAATAGAACAAATATCCCATAATCCCTTTCCTTCCTCCACCTCCTTTTTATTATCTATTTTTTTTTTGTGTACCACTCTTTTTTTTTTTTTTTTTCAAATTTGTGTGGCTCACCTACCTGACTAAAAAAAAACAATTCTTAGTCAGGCAGTACCAGAATCTTTAATTAGCCATAACCTAATGAGCTACAGCTGGACATTGTCAGAGTTGTGAGTGCAAGTTAGAACACCTAAAACTGGAAGATCCTGAATTAAGAGTCAAACAAATGAGCATAAGAGAAGCTGCAATCGACAGTTTACTTTAGATAATCCACGGACACAAGCAGGTAGTTGGTGCATGGGGTCTCTGAGCTCGTAGTCTTTCATTTCACAGGATACATTGGCTCATAGAAAGGTAGATGAATGAGGGAAATATTCTTTGTATAGATATTTGCCTTTATTGATTTATGCAATGATGCTGTGTGATATCTGTTTTGCTGATTACACAGTTTTCTACAATTTTTACCATATTTAGTAAACCAAGTTTTGCTTTTATAAGATTGTGTGTGTTTTCTATGGCATAATATAATCTCCATTCAAGCATGTAAGCATAACATTTTTCAACTGGTTAATTCTATCTTATCTCAAATATGCTAATAATACTGCATAGCTGTAGGTTATATGATTTCTTGAAAGTTGAGGCCAGAAGCAGAAGCAAATCTTAATACTGACCTCTGACATATTTTAGCATTCTGACTGACCTTTGGAATAATTTAGCATTCCAACAGCCTTAGCTATTTCTACAGATATGATCAGTTCAATCTTATTCTACTATTTTCTTTCTGATTCTTCACTGCCACCAACTAGTCTGCCTCCACAGAGAGCTCCTCAAAGCACCCTTACATTTCAGCTGTATTCTTTCACATACAGGCTGATCGCACCTTTCTGCCTGCACTTCAACTCGTATTTTCTGTGTGAAAAACGTACTGCAGATGCAGCAAGGAGTTTTGCACTCAGAAAATGTGTGTTTCTAAGCAGGGGTACTGCTTAGCACCCTCGCATGGAAATCCCGTGCGAATGAGGGCATTAAACAGTACTCCCTGATGGGGAGAAACTGCATCTGGCTAGCGCACCTGTTTTAGCGCTGGAAACTATAGCGCTGGAACTATAGCGGTATATAAAAATCTAAAAATCTAAAAATAAATAAATAAACTTAACTCCAGGTCAGAGTTGGAGTTAAGTTTCCAGTGCTATTGTGCTGGCACTTAAAACCCCTAAATAAGAGGAAAAAATGTTAAAAAAACCAAGTTTTAAAATGTCCGTGGATAAGTACTGACTTACCTGGATAAGTCTGTACTTATTTGGCTAAGTAGCATCTAGCGACACTGACCTGGATAAGTACTGACATCCAGTTATCTGGCAGTTGCTAGATAGCCGGATAAGTCAGTACTTATCCAGCAATCTGGTGCGGTTCACCGCTACTCAGCCGGATAAATACTTATTCAACTAAGACTTATTCATCAAAGCAGTAGCAGCTGCCATCAATTATGGGCTGTCCAGGATGCTTCCCCCACCTTCCCAAGTTAATATGTGCATGGCACCTGTTGCCAAGACACATTTTACTCTAAACATGCTTTTTGAAACACACTGTTCCCTTCAGAAATGCTCTTGAAAATTGTCCACTTAAGTGAATTACATTTTATGTAAATCTTAAATAAAGTAGGCTAAAAAATGCAACTCATGTCACCCAATAGCAGGGCAACTTTCAAAATACTTGGTGCCATTACAATGTATTCTGACCGCCCCGAGATTTCAATAGATCTGAACTAGCCTATTTTCCTACAGGAAAGAAAAAGAAAATTGGATTCTCAGTGTCACAAGCATTGAGGATACCTGAAAAGTGTGAAACAGGGTTTGTAGGATGCTCTGATATCAGTGGCAGAAATTGGAACAAAATTGTGTGAATGGTTCCAGAGTTCCCCCATAGAAAACTTGGCTAAAAAATGAGGTAAAGCAACTCCCATAAGGCAGCAGAGGTAAGTCAGAGGTCACAGCATGAATGCTACTGTAATGAGAGTTTTTGATCCTGAGTAAAAACAGCAAGTTACTGCATATCCTGTAGATACCCATAAGCCAATGAGCCACCAGATGTCAAGGACCAGCACCAGCCACATCTGTTCTCATTTACCCCATGTAACTTTAGAGTATTTTTAGCTGCATCCCGCATCACTGGGTCGCTACACTGCAGATGTCATGGTAGCTGGGTTTGGATACCTGTTTATAAATTAAGGAAAGGGCTGATAGATCACATCCTACTTACCACATCAGGGAAGAGCAGAGAGGCAAAGCCACAGCTTGTAATCATGGCTGTAATTACAACTTCAAGATGACGGCGGGCTTACCTCATTTTCTTCTGTATCCTTCTCCACCTCCCATGTCTGACATAGCTGGATTATGGGGACAAAACTAGCTGCAGTACCGTCCCTATTTAACTTTCTCACCCCAATGAGTTTCACACTGATGACAGACTGATCTGGCATGGACTTTAAACTGGTTTAGTCCAAGAGTCTGAGCTGAAATAATGACACCATAAAGCACAAAAGGGTTGCCTATGTAAACATCTTACACATGTTATGACAGTTGCATGCATGATTGCTTCCTGTGTTTAGAGGGTGGCAAATCTCTCCCGGGATCCAATAATTAAACTATAGAGGAAACAAATAATCTGTCACATGGAATTCCAAAATGTTCATTCTAACCAACTATGTTGTGTTTCATTCATTTTCTGATCGTTCTGAAAAGGGGTAATACAATCTACTAAGTACATTACAGGTATACAGCTCATTTGATAGGGAGCAACTTCTAATATCACAAATAACCTGACCAATTTCACATGCACCAAATCCCAAATCAGACAGTCATATTTCAGAAAATATTCAGTATGACCAACAATTGTACCATAAGATAAATGACTCAAACTGAATGTGGCAAAATATTAAAAAAAAATAACCCTGTCCCTCCCATACAAGACATAAATAGCAAGCAGGAGCAAAGTTCTCGCATGTATACAAACTTCTCTAAATTTAAATGTATGATGTCTGTGCATTTTTTCTGTTTTAAAAAATTGTAAATCACTCTGAGCTGATTTTTAGGAGGTGCGATACATAAATCTACATAAATAAAATAAATACATAAATAAGATTAAAGGAACTCTGCCTCTATACTCGTCTGTTATCCAGAAGACCCAAGTTACACAAAATAAGCCTCCTCTGTGTAAACCACATGACCACAGATGGAATATTAAAATGCAGACACACACGCTCAAGTGCACTAATGGGGATCAACTGCCCCATCTCCTGAGGCCACAGTAAACACACAGATGACGAGATTTCAGAGGAAGAAGATAACTACATTCTGGGGCCGATGCAATAAAGTGCGCCCAGCCTAATGCACAGGTTTATGCGCGGTTGGACATGCGTTTTGGACGCGCTAGACTAGCACCTGACGCAATAAAAAGATTACAGCGTCCAAAACATGTGCCCAAACGTGTAGCCGATAGTGCCCATCACATGTAAATTCCATGTAAATGAGGCTATTAGCTATTACCCCCCTCCCTCCCCATGCAGAAAATTGCTGGGCGCCCAATGCACACTTTTTAATGAGGCAAGTTTAACTCCAGCCCTGGAGGTGGCATAAAGTCAATCCACGAGGCAAGGGCTCATGAGAAATTGAAAAATACTGTCCTGTGCTTCTGCTTATTTAGTATTATTGTGACACTTAAATTTACCGTTTGCGGTGTTGAAAAATAAATGTACACTGACTTGTCTTTAAAAAAAAAACCCAACAAATTATTCTGGCCACATAATTTAGACACCCAAAGCAAGGGGTGCTTAGCTATGGGCATCTTCAGCAAAATGGGCTGGAGGAAGCAGGATTAAAATGGACGCTCGTATCGAACGCCCGTTGCAATTGTGGGTGCCCCATGCATTTCAGTGCTAGGGACGCACAATTCCCCCCCCCCCCCACCCCTTGCGCGTCCTTTTCTATGCAGCCCCTCATTTAAATACTGCATTGGGAGCCCAGGGGATGTGGTTACGAGCACCTTAGGAAAACAGGCGCTCTTACTGCATCTGCCCCTCTGCGTTTTGTTGAGACAGACCATATTGTTAATTACCGTATATCACATTTAACAAAGCCTGAAAAATAATGAACACAAGGCATCAACAAATTATTGTGTAAGTATTGGGCCCCAGGAAGAAATATTTGGAGGCTGCTGCCCCCTGAAAGCAGAAGCAATCATGCATAAGACTGGCAGTATATTTGAGGGTGCCATAACATGAGTAGAATATCTACATAGACAAATCTTTTGTACCTTAAGCTATCATTATTTCGGCACAAGCTCTCGGACTAGATGTAAATTGCATTGTGGAGAAAATGAAATAAGGCCCCCCCCCCTATTCAAAAGCATTTATTTATTTTTATTTTATTTAAAAAAAAAGCTTCTGTACCACTACTCCATAAATTGCAGTGGTTGACAGATATAATGTAACTGAAAAGTTAGCCAGATAAATGAATATTTGGGCACATATCCGGCTGAATTCTAGCCGGCCAATAAGTTAGGGGGCAAGAATTTAGCGGGATAAGTTAGGGACGTCCCAGGGGCGTACTTGGAAGGAGCTGAATTAGCCGGCTAAGTCTGGTTGGGCCAAAAAAAGCTGCCCTAAAGTTAGCCAGTTACACTTATCCGGCTAACTTTAAGATAGTGGGGTATATTCAGCGGTGTGGTTGCGCTGGCTTAACTAGCAGAGCTGTACAGCGGGCAGAAAATGGACCTCAGAAGGAAGGCAAGGACTGGGAATCTCTGCGGGAATGTTGTGGTGGTACTGGAATCAGAGAATGAGAGATGGGTCAATATTCTATAAGCTGACGAGTGGCAAAGTTATTGGGGTAAAGTGGCCAATTTCCCCCACTCTCTCCCCCCCCCCCCCCCCCCCCCCCCACACAAATTAAAAAAGAAAAAATGTCATGGCGGAGCAAACCCTTCCCATACTTAAAAAAAGTGGGGGACCACTCCTGAACCCTGAAAAGCATCCCTGTACCTGATGGGAGGAAGCAAGGCTTTTACCTCCTCCTGCAGGGTGTGAGTATCTAGTGCCGGGAGCTGTCGGTAGTACTGGCGCTCATATATTCATTTAGTCACTTCACTCCAAGCCAGGACAGGTCACGTCACTGACAGCTGGCCAATCTCTCTCAGTTCAGAGAGGCAACCCTATCATTAGTGTGTATTAAGCGTTCTTAGTCTAATTACATGCATAAGTTAAACCAATATTCAAAGCGGACTTATGGGCCTATGTACACTTTGAAAATTATCTCACCAAGTCTACTCGTACAAGCTAGATCTGCTGAAACGGCCCACATACTTTTTTCATGAAAAATTGCACGTATACCTTTTTAAAATCCCAAAAAAGTGCACGCTTAAATCCAAACCCCTCCCCCAACTCTGCCCTCTGCTCAGTCCGGGTAAACTCACCTGCGAAAATAAGTCATAAGAATTGCCATGCTGGGTCAGACCAAAGTCCCTTGAGCTCGGCATCCTGTTTCCAACAGTGGCCAATCCAAGTTACAAGTACCCGGCAGATCCCAAAAAGTTAATCTGTACTTTCTATGCTTTGTTTTACATCTGCTGGTTGTTAGTTTCATGGATTGTCTCCTTGTTTCATTATTATTTGGAAGGACAAATAACCATCCTTTATGTACCTGTTCCACCCCACTCATGATTTTATAAACTTTTATCGTGTCCCCTCTCAGCCATCTTTTCTCCAAGCTGAAGAGCTCTTACCTGCATAGCTGTGCTCTCATCACAGGGACGCCAATCAGTGGATTGCCCCAGGGATCTGTACATGACATATACGTGTAAGTCTACCTGCATTTATGTTTTATTTTAATTGGAATGTAAACCGTAATGATAGAAACTTGTTTCTGTATAACGGTATATAAAAACTGTACAAATAAATAAAAAATATTGGGCATTCAGTTTTGTAAAAGGCCATTTCTGCATGTAAAACAGTTTTACCCACAGAAGTCCCTTTGAAAATTGCCTTTTTAATGCAAATGAACAAAATGAATGTTTATTTTTAGTTACTTTTCGAGAGTAAACAGTCAGACAAAACTGTTGCCTTATTATGCAGATAAGGAAGGGGTTCTCCACTTCTTTTGCTGACTTTTTTGGTCTTTATTTTTTCCCTTCTAGACGCCGCCGTTCCCCCTCCCCAGACAGAATGCCTGGACGGTATTAGTGCCCCCTACTGACCCAGGGTCTGGGGGCAGCTACCCTTAGTGCCTCTCATTAGTCATTAAGGACCCAACCACCCCAGCGGAAGCAGCCGTCTATGCGCTCTCCAGGGGCCACAGTGGATGGGAAATCTGAACCTGGATTTTCTGAGCCATGGGTCAGGCCCCCTTTTACAGGCTTTAGCTCTGCAACAAAGTGAGTGGGAGGAGGCTGCAGTTTCACTTGGCTTATGGGACGTATTCTTTGGATCACACTGCTGTTGGTGATACCTTTTTATTGAACCTAATACATTTGCTAGTAGCTTTCAAGAGCTTGATGAAGGCAGCAAAGCTTTCGAAAGCTTGTCAGAAACGTAATAAGTCGGTGGGCAATTTTCAAAGCCGTTTCCGCACCTAAAAGGGTGTTTTACTCACGGAAGCGGGGGGTTCCTCGACGACTGCCTACCCTTTCTGAACGTAGAAGCGCAGGCATAAATTTATGCGCAGACAGGAGAGGTGATCCCGGGTTTGGGATTGAGGAGGACTTAGCACTTGCGTGCATATATTTTCCAGGAAAAACTGCCTGCACAAATAGCAGGGGGCAGGGCTCTGCGTGAACCTCTTCTGATGCAGTTTTTCAAAGATAAAACTTTTTCCCTTTGAAAATGGCGTAAAGTCTGCGGGTAAAAAGTATCCACAGGCTTTACGTTTGGGCACACAGTTTGAATGTTACCCTTTTACTACAGGAAAGGGGGCATCACCGATAACCTATTTGTCGACTTTTGCGTCTCAAGAATTGGTAGAAAAGTACTCTGAAGAACTGCTGAGGATTCAGTCTAAATATGAGCAGCAGTCGCATTTTCGGATGTTTCCAGTCGATATCTTTGTCTCACCTGAGATATAGACAATGAATTCTTACTGAATGGGGAGAGGATTCCCAGACAGAAACTGAGAAGGAAGATGGGCAACTCCCAGACCCTCATGCAATTGACCAGGACAGGCAGATCCAGGGGGCTATTTTCAAATCTGTGTTCTCATGCAAAGTCCGCCAGTGCTTCTTATCTACCGATTTGGCACCTGTCCTCAAAGGGAAAGTACGTGTGTAATTTCTCTTTGAAAACTGCTCAAGGAAAAAGTACCCCCAGAGATTTGCATCTGCCTTTTCTGCGGATACTTTTCCCAGCAAAAATCAATGTGCTTTGTTTTTGAAAAGGCAAAACTGCATGCGTTGTCACCTCTCCAGATCTAACCTCGCCCCAGGAATGCCTCCAAGAAAATTCAGATACAAGTACATACGGCTGTACAATTGCATGAATACTTTTACCCACATACAGTGGGCAATTTTCAGATAGCCCTTTTGCTCATGTAAGTAGCCATTTACACAGGTAAATATCTTTTGAAAATCGCTGTCCCTAAGATCAGATTACAGTAGGCCAAAAAAGTACAAAAAAGTCCACTAGTCAGTTGGCTTGCAAAATTTTGAATCTAACATCTATTTCCTAGAAATTGTAAAGTGGAAAATATTCCACTGGAAAAAACAAATCATGTGAGCAAAAACTTGTGCAGAAAGTAGTGAGGGGCACACAACAGTGACGCCTAGTGGCCAGATACAGGGTGCAAGTTTCCCAGGTTCCGGAAAGAGCTGCACTCTTTGGTTCCTGATCAAGGGCTCTTACTACTAAAACTTAGCATTTCTATAGCTCTGCACGACATATGCAGCACTGTACAAATACAGAAAAAAAAAAGGCAATCCCTGCTCTGTAGAGCTTACAATTTAATAAAACAAACATACAGGGCAAGAGGCTTGGGGCATTTCATAAAGCAAGACAATGGTTAAGAAAGAAAAGAAAGTTAGTTAATGAGGCTAAAAGCAGACAATCAGGCCTAAGATTTAAAAGCAGCTTCAAAAGGTTGGGTCTTTAGATAGGATTTAAACAGGGCAACAGATGGGATTTAAACAGGGCGACAGAGGGAGCATGAGGCACCAGTTCAAGAAGACCATGCCAAGCACACGGTGCAGCCAGATGGAAAGCATGAACTGTCACTGAAATGGTTGACTTAGATGGAGAGGGGGTTGGAGGATGTTTAAAAATGGGGAAAATGCTCGGGTGGTTGTGAATGAAAGCTCATGGTGCCACAGCTCAGTGGAAGTTGATTCTGCTCGAGCTGGAAGCCCAAAAGAGTAAGAGGCAGCTACCGAGCCAAAAATAAAAATCCTGAGAGAATGAAGTATGTCCTGTAGGAGATTCAGGAGATCCTGGCTCAAAATTCTCACCTGTCTTGGCTGGCTGAGCCTGGGATATCACGGAGGTGGTACATTCAGGTCCACGGGCTGGTAAGGGTTCCTGCAGCCACCCACTTATATCTGGGGAAGGAGATTGAAGATGAAGGGAGAAAAGGTATGTGTGGGGGGTGGGGGTGGGGCAAAAAATAGAGCTATGGGACTTTTGCACAGTCCTTATCTTTAACAAATTTGGGCAAAATTCCCACAGTGCTTTCTATATAAGTTTTGCTTTCACAACTTTTTAAGGGACAATTTTGTCCCTTCCTTAAGAGCTCGATATTCAAAAGGGTTGTCTGGCTAACTCATAAGTTGGTTGGATACAAATCCCTGAGATTTGAAATTCTTGCCCCTTTCACCAGTGAAATTTTATCTGACTAAGTCATCACTCGACTAAAATGTAGCCGAATAAAAAGAAACAGGGCAGGGGAGGAGAAGGGGACGGCATTTCAGGAGCATCACTAAAACTTATTTAGCTAGCGCTGATATTCGGCATTAGCTGGGGAAGTCTGGTTGGGGACAATGCTAGCCTAAATATAGCTGGATAACTTTATCCAGGTAAAGTTGTCCCAGTATATTCAGCAGCAGACTTACCTGGCTAAATTCTGCTAAATTACCCAGATAACGTTTCTGCTCATCAGCCCTCTGAATATCGATCGACCTTCAAGTCGCAGTAAATGACATTCTTTTTCAAAAGATGTGCCGTATCAAACCTGTGCCAACAAATTCACCTGCAGGCTTTCTGCACTCAGTTTTGTCTTACTTTGTTCAGCCCGTACATCTAGCTCATAATTGCTCTAAAGTTAAAATAAAATTCAAAAGTTCAGAGAAAAGACATTCTGAAATCTGGGAGTGATGAAAGACACTTTAAGAACCTTTTTGGGATATGTCTGCGGGAGGCATGATTTTAATGAGAAAGCTGAACCCACATGAGCTGAATGTTACAACAGTCTCACACAGGAGGGACAACAACCACCAAAAGGTTTCCTGGCTGTTAATACCTTAGATCAGAGAGGAGTTGAGGACTTAAAGTAAAACCAAAGACCTTTATTCCACAAACATATTAACATAGTAAATGATGGCAATGACCAAAATAGCCCTTCTAGTCTGCCCAGTTGAGATTCATCCACTTTGGGTAGATAAGCATGTCAAATTTCCATATGTAACCCACCACCAACTCCACACCCCCCCCCCCCCCCCTTCTCCTCCGGCTATTACCTCTCTATCCTTTTCCTATCACTGCTCTCCATATCCTTCCCAAGCATGCTCAAAATCTGTGGCAATAATGGCCTTCATAAGCTTCACTAGTAGGCCATTTCAGGCCTTGCCATCTTCGACCTTGCTTCTTACAAGACCAGTACTCAAGCCAAAACCCAGGCACTCATCCACATCTTATTACCGAGCTTTGTACTAATCTCCATAGTCACCAAAGTCAGTGAAGGTGTGATAAAAAAAAAACAAAAAAACCCAACATCCTCATGGTCATGCTTCTTGAAAACCTGATACTGTTGTATCATTGATGTTTATGGTTGTAACCGCTGCTCCATTCAGATTTACCCTAATGCTTTCTCGGAGGCCCCCTATAATCATAGCACTGCTGTTTAGGGAGCTAACCACTACTCCATGCAAGTCCTATAGTTATAGACAGTCATGTCTTCTTGGATTCACAATGCAGTCATATTACTTCTGTTTTCAGTGAACTGCCACTCTGTGCAAGTTATCCTAGTGCTTCAGTGTGCTGCGGCAGTCAAAAAAGCAAACAGAATGTTAAGAATTATTAGGAAGGGAATGGTGAATAAAAGTAAAATGTCATAATGCCTCTGTATCGCACCATGGTGAGACCGCACCTTGAATACTGTGTACAATTCTGGTCGCCGCATCTCAAAAAAGATATAGTTGCGATGGAGAAGGTACAGAGAAGGGCTACCAAAATGATAAAGGGGATGGAATAGCTCCCCTATGAGGAAAGGCTGAAGAGGTTAGAGCTGTTCAGCTTGGAGAAGATATGGCTGAGGGGGGATATGATAGAGGTGTTTAAAATCATGAGAGGTCTAGAACGGGTAAATGGGAATTGGTTATTTACTCTTTTGGATATTAGAAGGACTAGGGGGCACTCCATGAAGCTAGCAAGTAGCACATTTAAAACTAATTGGAGAAAATTCTTTTTCACTCAACGCACAATTAAACTCTGGAATTTGTTGCCAGAGGATGTGGTTAGTGCAGTTAGTGTAGCTGGGTTTAAAAAAAAATTGGATAAGTTCTTGGAGGAAAAGTCCATTAACTGCTATTAATTGAGTTGACTTATGGCCCGATTTTAAAAGGGCCATGTGCATAAAAACCGAGGGTTACACACAGAATGCCAGGCCCTGCAAAAGGGGCAGACCGAGGCGTGGTCTGGGCAGGGAAGGGTGGGCCAGGACAGTGCCATTAGCTGCTGTCCTGGGGAAGCGCATGTCTACAGCCGGTCGGCGTGTGTTTACCTCTGCTCCCAAGGAGTAGTAAGTATGCAAACAAATAGGGGCTAGCTAGGCTAGATTTAGGTGTCAGGGTGGAGAGGGGGAAAAGGGAGGAAGGTTAGGTAGCCAGGGAGGGAAGCTCCCTGGAGCGGACTGGGAGGGAACAGGGAAGAAGCCCGATCATGTCGCCATGCATAATTTTAAAAATCTCTCCCCCCCCCCCATGCGTGGAAGAGGCCACCTGCCCGTACATGCATGTGTGGACATTAAAATCCAGCGCGCATGTATGCGCAGGAAATGTATTTTATAACAGCACACGCATGTTATAAAATCAGCGCGTCCTTGTGAGTGCTGCAGGAACCACATGCACATGGACGCACGCCTCTTAAATTTAACCTTTAGAAAATAGCCACTGCTATTACTAGCATCAGTAGCACAGGATCTACTTAGTGTTTGGGTAATTGCCAGGTACTTGTAGCCTGGCTTGACCACTGTTGGAAACAAGATGCTGGGCTTGATGGACACTTGGTCTGACCCAGTATGGCAACTTCTTATGTTATGTTCCACATTTTTTGAATTCTGCTACTTTTTTTTTACTCCAAAACCCTTTCCATGGAAAAACATTTCCTGATGTTTTTCTTGAGCCTACCCCCTAGCCTCCTTATGGCTTTGATCATAGCCTTACCACACTGCTTTGCTACCTTGAGAGCATTAGAGATTATCATCCTGACGTCTCTTTCCTGGTTTCTTTCACTCTGGGTCATGGACCATGGCCTCAGATTAATGCACCTCAAAAGCAAGTCTCTGCATTATTTTGCATTGAATCTTAACTACTAAGCATCCAACCACTTCTCAACCAGTTCTCATTCTGCATGCTCCCTCAGGGATGTCCACTCTATTGCAGATCTTAGTGTCAGCCACTAAACAGCAAACTTATTGTGACCTCCAGGTGGTGGTCCTCAATGAGGAGACCAAAGGCACATCATTAAGTCTTGGATTATCTCATCTCTTCCCATTTGCTGTTTTAAGTGCCCCAATTCATTCCAGGATTCTCTATGGGGGGAGGGGGAGAGAATACACTTTCCAAGGCCTGAGGTATTTATTCAAAATCCATTTCAATAAAAGTAATAATTATGCTGGAGTTAGAAATAGAAGCTACAACATAACTTTTACTGAACTGAAAAGTAAGTCCAATTTCTTCATATGCATTCTTTAGTAAATCCATTGGTTACATAATAAAGCTGTGACTCTGTAGTTTGTCATTTTACTTAGTAGCCCTGACCAGATTTGTTCCTCCCAATTTAGGGCATTTTTAAAGCTTCCTCTTAAGGATGGCCATATTGGTGGGCAGTTGGTCCAAATTTTCTTCCAGCTTCCAATACCTTTAATTCTGAGGTCTTGAAACTCAGCCTTACTCTCCTCTGATGATATCTAGTCCATATGGTACTGATGCGATACCTCTGTCCTCCTCCTTCTTGAATATCTGTATGATATATTCACAGTAGCTGATCACCACACTCTTCTCCTTACTTCTTACTCCTTTCTCCCAGGATCTGAATGAGTATCCATTCCTCCTACTCAACCTCTGATGGGTCAATGAATCTCTCTGGGTGAGAGAATTAACTAGAAACTCCTCCTTAGACTAAGAAAAATAGAAGGAAGGGTGGATGGAAACTTCCTTCACTGAAACTGAATAATTGAAATCAAAACAACTCTCCTCCTGTAGAAGGGAAACACAATTCAGAAATCCTTAACTGGAATGCTATCTCCATAAACAGAATTTAATAAAATAGAGAGAGAAAAAAAGGAACAAAACAAATAAAGCTCCTTCTCCTTCTAAAACTGAACTAAAAATCCCTTTCTAGATGCTTCTCCCTTTTACAGAAGCAAGAAGCAAACATCACAGCAGCCCCACATGGAGGTGCTTTAACCAGTTGGGAATCTTTTCCTCTACCTACACTGATGGTACTGTTTTCTTAGTAGAGAGCCAGTGAGCGGGGCTCTACATTATTCTTATAACACCTCTGTACTATCACCCGCAAAGATATTGAACAGGGATGGCTCCAGGACCATCCCCAAGGAACTTCACCAATCACCTTGCTCTTCTCAAGAGTGAATTCCATGTACCACCACCCTCTGTCTATCACTCAACCGGTTTCTAATCCAGTCTACCATCTCGAGTCCCACCAAGCTGCTCAGTTTATTAATGAGCCTCCTATGTGGGTCAGGACCAAAATCTTTACTAAAATCCAAGTTAACCACATCCAATGCAACCTTGATCTAATTCTCTAGACACCTAATGGAAAAAAATCAATCAGATTGCTTGTAATGATCTCTGCCCCTGGTAAAAACCTTTCTTCTTTGGATCCTGTAACTCACTATTTTGTAGTTAGTTTACCATCCTTAACTTTGGTAGAGCTTCTGTTAATTTTCACATAAGAGAGGAGGTTAATTTTACCTCGCTGATTACCACGTTTGGGATAAGTGATCACATTGATCCTTTCCCAGTCCTGCAGAACCACTCTTGCCTCCAAAGATCTACTGAACGGGTCTTTCAGAGGATCTTCCAGAACCTCTCAGATCTCCCTTAATATCCTAGAACGCATTCTACCCCTCTCCGTGGCTACGTCCACTTTCCTTTTTTTTTTTTTTGCTAGTTCCTCGCTCCTCTGCAAGCAGAGTTTTATGTACCACAGTGTTTCACCAACTTTTTGGAGTCCAAGATGCATCAACCTCTGTGGGGCAGGCAGTGTGGACAAAAGAAGAACTTTCGGAAGCACTGAAAGCCCTACCAGACTTGCTACCAAATTTTAAAACAAATGGAGAGAGGGGGCAGAGGCACACATGAATTTCTCACAATGGGCCGGTTTCCTCTATATACAAATGCAAGAGAAGGCAGAAATCAGTGGGGTGCAGGAAGCTGGCTAGGTTAGTTACCTTGGCTGTCACATCCGGTGCTTGGTGCACACTTTCCCCTGGTGTGAGGTTAAGACACAAGCTGGAAGGACTCAAAATAGCAAGCTCGGGGGGGTGGGGACGATGAGGAGGTGCTGCGTGCACGGCGTGTGCCACACAAAGCAGGACCTGTCTTATCCATGCCCTGCACGCTGCCCATTACTTACCACATTCCAGGGCTCATCTTGTAGCTAGGAAGAAGAAGCACGCATGATTACCCATTCTCAGAAAGCAGCTCAGACATGTTTAGGAGCCGTTGCTGGTCACTTTTTTGCAATAAGATGCTCAGAGCAGAGCCCCGGTGCTGCTCTGGATCTAAGCATCAGACAATGGTGACTCTTCCGTGGCACAGCTGATCAGGTCTGGTTTGAAAACACTGCTCTACCCTGCTCTCATCTGTACACTTTCCAACCTTCTGTAGTCTTTCTCCAAAGTCTTTGTCACTGAATACTGCAGAGAGGTATTTGTTTAGCATTTCTGCCTTTTCCTAGTCTCTGTCCACATATTGTTCCTTATTTCCTTTCAATCTTATAAATCTACCTTTGGCCTTCTTTTTTTCACCGACATACCTGAAAAAAGTCTTGTCATCTTGTTTTACCTCTTTACCAATGTTTTCTTCCACTTGTGCTTTTTCCATCTTGATTTCTTTCCTTATCTCTTTCAGCTTCACCAAATATTCTTCCTTACTTAAAATCCTTGTACTTTAGAATGAGGATTTTTTTTTTTGCCCTTACTTTTTCAGTCATTTCTTTGGAGAACTATAGTTACTCTTATTTACTTTCCTGTGATAAAGATTTGTTGTCATTATTATAGCTCCTTTCGTTCAACCCACTGTCCCTTCCAGATCACCTGCCAGTGCCTCTTTCAGGTGCTTGTCCATTTTACCAGTCAGTAGTTCTGAAATCCAGGACTTTGAACGCTGCATGATTCCTTTCCATTTGGCCATTATATCAAACCATATCTTTTGATGATAATGGGTGCTCAGGTGGTCACCTACATGGACACTAGAGACACTTTCTGTATTCATAAGTATCAGAAACAAGGTAAATAGTGGAGGGCCCCAGGGATCTGTATTTGGCCCAGTGCTTTTTAATATATTTATAAATGATCTGGAAAGGGGTACGATGAGTGAGGTGATCAAATTTCAGATACGACAAAATTATTCAGAGTAGTAAATCTCAAGCGGATTGTGATAAATTGCAGGAGGACCTTGCAAAGCAGGAAGACTGGGCGTCCATATGGCGGATGAAATTTAATGTGGGCAACTGCAAAGTGATGCATAAGAGGAAAAATAACCCATGTTGTGGTTACACAATCGGCCGATACAGTAAAAACGCGGGAGAGCAGGTGCTCTCTCGGCACGCGCACAGGCCACTCTCCTGTGCGCGCGATACAGTAAATACATTTATTTAAATTAGGCCCGGCGGTTAAAAGAGGCGCTAGGGACACTAGCGCGTCCCTAGCGCCTCTTTTCGGACGGGAGCGGCAGCTGTCAGTGGGTTTGACAGCCGACGCTCAATTTTGCCGGCGTCGGTTCTCGAGGCCGCTGACAGCCTCGGGTTCGGAAACCGGACGCCGGCAAAATTGAGCGTCCGATTTTCAACCCGTGAGCCGCGGGCCTATTTCAAATTTTTTTTTTTTTTACTTTTTTAAACTTTTGGGACCTCCGACTTAATAGCACCGTGCTATTAAGTCGGAGGGTGCACAGAAAAGCAGTTTTTACTGCTTTTCTGTGCACTTTCCCGGTGCCCGGAGAAATTTGCGCTAATTTCTGAAATTAAAATGTGCGGCTTGACTGCACATTTTACTTACTGAATCAGGCAGGAATACCTAATAGGGCCATCAACATGCATTTGCATGTTGCGGGCGCTATTAGGTAAGGGGTAATAGCGCGTTTTGGACGCGCTATTACCCCTTACTGAATAAGGGGTAAAGCTAGCGCGTCAAACGCGTGTCCAAATGTCGGCTAACAGTGCGCTCCATCAGAGCGCACTGTACTGTATTGGCCTGAATGTTAGGTTCCATATTAGGAGTTGGATCAGTGTGCTGCAGCAGTCAAAAAAGCAAACAGAATGTTAGGAATTATTAGGAAGGAATGGCAAATAAAACTGAGGATGTCATAATGCCTCTGTATCGCTCCATGTTGAGACAGCACCTTGAATTCTGTGTGCAATTCTGGTTGCCGCATCTCAAAAAAGATGTAGTTGCACTGGAGAAAGTACAGAGAAGGGAGACCATAATGATAAAGGTCATGGAACAGTTCCCCTATGAGGACAGGCTAAAGAGGTTAGGGCTGTTCAGCTTGGAGAAGAGACAGCTGAGAAGGGATATGATAGAGGTCTACAAAATCATGAAAGTACTTGAATGGGTAAATATGAATCAGTTATTTACTCTGTCAGATAATGCAAGGACTAAGAGCCACTCCAAGAAGTTAGCCAGTAGCACATTTAAAACAAATCTGATAATTTTTTTTCACTCAGTGCACAATTAAGTTCTGGAATTCATTGCCAGAGGATGTGATTAAGGCAGTTAGTGTAGCTGGTTTTAAAAAAGGTTTGGATAAGTTTTCTGGAGAAATCCATAAACTGCTATTAATCAGTAGGGAATAGCCACTGCTTATTGCTGGCATTAGTAGCATGGGATCTATTTAATGTTTGGGTACTTGCCCAGGTACTTGTGACTTGGATTGGCCACTGTTGGAAACAAGATACTGGGCTTGATGGACACTTAGTCTGACCCAGTATGGCATATCTTATGTTACGGTTCAGTATCTCCCCTTCCCTCATGGGTTCCATCACCATTTGTCTGCGTAAAACCTCTTGAAGGGAGTCTACAATCTCTCTACTTCTAGCCGATTCTGCAGACTCCAATCTAAATCTGGTATATTAAAATCACCCACCAACACCTCCCCTTTCAGTTCCAATGTTATGAGTATCTTTGGCTAGATCTCTGTCCAGTTCCTCCATCCGTAGGTGACATGAGTGTAGACTGAAGTGTCATCGCTTCTTTACAAGAAAATTCTCCTTTTCCCATGCCCCCCCTGCATTTCAGTTGCTTTAAAATTATTTTAATATAAAGAGCTGCTACTTTTCCTTTTCGATCAACCCTATCCTTTCTAAACTGATTCAAACTCTCAGTATGGCTATATCCATTCATGGGAATCACTGAACTACACTTCTGGGACAGCAACAATATCTAGGGGCGCCTCCATTAGGGATTGCAGATATGGAATTGTATTACTTAAACTACGAGACTTTGTATTCACAGAGGCGGATTTTGAAAAGGATTGTACACGCTTAAAACTGGGTTTTGCATGTGTAAGTGGGCTTTTGAAAATTGCTACAGTATATGCCACTGAATTATCCATAGGATGTTTATGTTTAAGTGCACATTATGTGTGCAAATGGATTTTTAAAGTTACTACGATAGTTACGTTACATTACACATGTAAGAATTACCTCCACAGCTTTCCAGCTATTTCTCTTTGGCTTACTTTGTATCACTTCATATCTGCTCCCCTCTTCTACCCTGTTGCTGAAGAGTGGAAGAGTGATATCATCAATTCATTTTTTCCCCCCACAAACATTTATGTTGGGGATTGGGTGTGAAAGTCAGAATCCATCGACTTCCAATCCACAACCCCCTTCTCTAGTTTAAATGCTTGTCAACGAATGATGAATTTCTCACTTGGGATCCTTTTTCTACTCATAGAATGATATAGGCCATCATTACAGCCTTTCATTGTTCCATAAATATCCCTAGCCCCCAATATACTGTATGTAAAAGCAACTTTTTGGCACAAGGTTTTAAGTCACTTGTTGAAGTTGGCTATATGACATAGCTTTTCCTCTTATCGTGAACAAGTAATACCTCTGAAAATGCTACTGCCTTAGGCTAAATTCTGGAACTTTCTTTGCACTTCACTGATTTCATTTCTAGTTAAATCTCTGGTCCCCAAGTGGATTATTGGGGGCTAATAAGGATTAGTCCTTATTTTCTTGTCTAATACTACTAAGAATATGGTTTATATTCTTATTAGATGAGAATCTTGATAGGCATTTAACCTTTTGAGTCCCTAGAAATGTGTCCCAAAGTTAATGCCTATGTTAACAGAGTCACTCAGCAGAAGGAGTTTTCTGTTTTGGGATCTTTTTTTACAATGCCTTTGGAATTTTGTGTATAGTGAGTGTCTTCCTTCAACTTTGATACCACTTTAGATATTATTTTTCATCTATCATTTTTTATTATTTTTATTATTTTTTATCTATCATCTAATTGCAGGGCTGTGAAAACAGTTTATGTGGATATCATTTGGAAAGGGCAGGTGAGAATGTATCTCTGCTCAGGTCTTATCCTTCCAGAGCTCACTGTAATCCATCTGATTTTGGAAGTAGGAGCATATGTTGTGGATGCTGTATAGTGGGAGGAGGCTTTTCTAATTTTAATGAATTGCTCGTAAGTTGAGTCAACTCCTTTTTGCAATGCAGAGAGCAAGCTTTAAACCTTGAGATGGTGTGCCTTAAGATTAGAGCACCACTGTTATTACACTGAATAATGGTGATTTTTGTCATTGTGTTTCTGTGTGGAACCCCTATATTAGTGTAAAGAATCCCAAGACCCCTTATATTATTAATTTGATTGAACATCTGACCTATGCCCTTGGAAGTCTATTTAAGAAAAACAGGCACTAGGATAGGTGGGTAAAGAGTTGGGTAAGAGGACGTTTGTGGCAAAAGCCTTTCTGATCTTCAAATATGCAAAGAAAGAAATAGCAGCAAACAGTATTCAAAACAAGGAAACAGTATTCATCTTAGAGTCAGCCAGTCAGTTTTTAACAATGAGAACTGCACAATTTTGGAGGTCATTACAATTGTAAATGTCCCAATAGAAAAGTGTAATTAAAACAAAGCTAAATAAGTCACTATATAAAAACTGTTGAGAACTGTTTACATCAGAGGCCCTTATAGGTACACAACAGATCTCTGAGGTAAACAACATTTAGCATCTGCCAATCAGAACACAGAATTGCTATTCCAGCACTGTGTCCACTTTCAGAAGTTTTAATAGCTTTACTTTAACAATAAGCTCTTTTCTCATTTAGGGCTAGCTGTGCCTGCAAGCTGAGTTACATAATCCTAAACCAAAGATGCACAGCAGAAACCAAGAACAATTATCATCCTTGAATAGCCCAGAAATAATACTATTACTATCTTAGTATGCAATTTTGGTGGTATACTATATGCCTGCTGTTGATGTTGTTTGTGTGACATATTGACGACATGTTCTTAGTCAGTATACAGTGAAGAACTCTGATGCTCAGCAAAATGGTCATCTGATCCAGAAGTCCACTGTAATCATTTTCTGATTTTTGTGCTCTGCCTGCATTCAAATTGATAATGACAGCCTGGCAGGATAAAGGACTAGCACTGATCACCGTGATAAGACCCCTGTGAACTTGCAGTGCCACACACCATACACTGGACTTACCTATCCCTGAATTATCAGAATATCAATTAATTATGGTGAGATAAAAATAATCTTCTTTCAGCACATTAGATGTCTGTAATAACCAGATGATTTCAAGCACTTTACACCCCGAGAGTTATAGTACAGTCCTAACTTAACTTTCTCAGAATGAATTTGAAACTGGTTTCAAATCAGTTTAAAATCCATTTCATGCTGGTTGAAGAAAATTGGTTCTGTAGTTTAAAAACAGATTTTCAAACCTATCAAGAGAGTTAAATAAGGAATGTTCTGTGTCTCTCTTGGCCTGAATATATCACAGTACACTTTAGGTCCATATTCAGTAGGCCAGTGAGAAGTAAAGTTTTCAGGATAATTTTAGCCAAATATTAATCGAAACAAGTCTTTCTCTGAATATACTCTGCTGAAGTTATCCTGGTAAAATTACCTGGATAGCTTTAACCCATCTTTGCTATCTTCATAATGTAGCTGGGTAATTTAAAAAACAAAATCAAACCACCACCCCCCCCCAACATTTCTGGGCCAAATGGCCTAATCCACTGCTCCCAGCAGCATCCGGCATTGCTCTGACAGCAGTGCTGATAGTGGACGTTACCAGCTTTGCTGTCAGGTGCAGTAAGGTTGGGTCAGTGTACGGTACTGAAACAGTGCTGTCAGAGCACAGCTGGACGTTGCCTGAGGGGTACGAATGTACTGCGCTCCTGGCAGCCTTGGGGGGATTTGGGAGGTTCCAGGTGGGGTGAGAGGCTGGGGAACTAATTGCAGGTGGGCGGCAAGGTTCACTGGGGGCTTGGAGCCTGTGAGGTTTTTCATATCGGGGAGGGGTGGGGGCCAGAGGCTCTTCAGGATGCTATGGCCCACAACTTCTTTAAACTCTTTTTTTCTGGGGGAGGCTTGGAGACTTGGCCCCAATCTGATTTTATTTATTTTGGGGTGTGAGGGATTGGTTTTGCTGGCTCAGATCCAGATCCATGTGCCTGGATAACTTTAGCACTGCTCTGAGGCAGGTAACTTAGCCAGATTATGCTGAGTATTGGTGCTATCCAGCTACCCTATCTAGATAAGTCTGGCCTACCCTGAAACTCCTCTAAATTATCCAGATACATTTTATCCTGTTAATGACTTAGCCAGATAACTTGGGGGCATTTAGACTGGTGGGAAATTTAAACCGCCCGGGCTTCTACGGCTAAGTTCCAGTTTAACCAGACAAACCCATTTGAATGTGGCTCTGTAGAGTATTAAGCCACTTTATCACCAGTGTGTCTTGCTGGAACAATCTTGGCAAGGGCAACAATTATGGGGCGGACACCATATGATGAAGCACCTACAGTTCAGAGAAGTAAGAGTAATAGCAATAGCGCAGGACAGCAAACAGGAGTGGTAGGTTAGTTTCACATTGCCCCTTTTTAGAGAGAGAAAGAGAGGGCACTCAGATGCATCATGCTGAAAGGCTGAGATCACAGAGCGTATTGATGCGTGGAAGCCAGAAAATAAACAAAGCATAGAGGAGAGACACAGTGGTAGGTGCAGTGAAAAGGCAGTTTATTTACTAGTGATACTGTACAGAAAAAAAAGAGAGAAGTCACAATTACAGCACTGGCTGCTGCTGGCAGTGTTCATGTGCATATATATATATATATAATATATATATACACGTATATATATATATGAAGATATTTTTTAAATCTTAAGAAAACAGAACAATCAAAAAGTACACTTCAGGTTACAAAGTATATCAGGTACCCCAGCAATTGTAAACCAGTGTAAGAACAGTAGCTTGCTGCACAGAATCCAGATTATATTATTTACATATACTCCCACAGAGAGTGGGTTACAAAAGCTGCAAACTCCCACCCGCATCCCTTACAAAGCTGTACTGCACACAACATTCTCTTCAAGTCCTTTCAGAATTCATTTCACAGCACTAATAATGACTTTTGGGTTTGGACTTCAGTTTCCCAAAGATTATCAGGGCAGATTTAATTTAGGATTTTGTGG
Organism: Rhinatrema bivittatum; assembly: GCF_901001135.1. Lineage (NCBI taxonomy): Eukaryota > Metazoa > Chordata > Amphibia > Gymnophiona > Rhinatrematidae > Rhinatrema > Rhinatrema bivittatum. The sequence continues at coordinate 535,830,502 of NC_042615.1, read as the reverse complement.
CATTGCTTGGTGGTGGTTGGTGGGGCTTTTTTTTGTGCATGTCTCAGCTGGGTGGTGCTTCCTGCCAGTGCACAGCAAGGAATAGGACATCATCTGTTAGTGCAAGACTCCACCAAGCACAGCTGTGACCTCCTGTGCAGGATGAAGCCTAGGGCATGTTTGTGAAAAATAAAAGAAGAAGATCTAATATTATGGTTTCCCTGGTTTAAAAAGACCCTGTCTATTATATATATATACACACAAAAACACACATTTTCCTCCAAAAATTGGTTTACTTAGACTAGTAAGCCAGTCTTGTTAAGCTCTTTCAATGTACTCCTAATTGCTATGTAAAGGGTTTGGAATGATAATCTACATATCTATCATTTGGTGCAGTGACTATTTCTTTTGTAAGAACATATAGTATTGTTATAATTATGATTTATGGAGGTAATATTTTGTTAAAATTGACACTGAAAAGGCACTCCAAGGTCTGATAAAGTAAATTTTGTTTCAGTAAACTGCAAGCTATTTATTTAACAAGTCTCTTCCATTAAGAGAAAAAGTTTTCTATTGGATTTTAGCATTAGCTGTATTGAAAATTTGTTTTTGTTTTTTTTTAAAGGGCACATGCTTTGATTAAATTTAGAATTTATTAAAATTTGTTTTCCACTTCATCACAATAACAAATAGTTCGAGGCGGATTACAAGATGGAATAAAAACATACATAACGACATAGCAATGTACAAACACAAAATTAACAAAAAGCCTGCAATGACACATGCAGGCAGCAACAGCTATAAAAGAAAACTAAAATCACTCTGCTGTACATCTGAAATCCAAAAAGTATGATTAAACAAGTTTTTTTCATGCCTTTTTGAAGGAATTGTGGCAATCAATGATTGGGCATTCATTTAATTCTGTTTCTGGTTTCAAAAATGGAAACTATATGATTTTAATAGGTCTGTTATTGAAGTGCATTTCATTCTCTCTAGCTGGCCCTCTGAGAGCTGTAGTTGTCTTGTGATGTTGTTCTACGTTTTAATTATTATGGGTGCTTTTACTGTACCCTGGCCCTGAACTGTGGAAGGGAGGGTAAGAAACCTTCAAAATAAATAAGCAAATAAATAAATAAATACACAGCTCTCACTGACACGTGTCCACATCAAATGGAAACAAAAAAATATTCTAGTTGTGAAAAACAGAGAAAAAGGGTAACAAATGAATGCAGATTGAAATTGGAAATATACAGCGGAAGAAGGCACAGGAAGAAGTGCTGCCTGTCCCACTGGGGTACTCTTATGGTGGGGCCCCCATGATGCCAGCTGTCAAAAACTGGTCAGCCCCAAGTGGGAGCCCCCTTTTTAAGTGATGCTATTCCAAGATCCCCTTTCCTTCATATAAGTCATTGATTTGTACCCCCTTGTGTGTTACAGCTAAGGCAGGTACCTAATTTGCTTTGCCCTTGTCCAAGCTCTGGATCCCACAGGAGGTTGCACCCCCACCCTGTTGCAGTGCCTGCGCTGACACCGTATTGAACAAATGAGGCAGGTATGCCAATCCTGTGAGCTGACTTACCGAACCGCCACTGGTACTTTGTAAATCTAAAGCAAATCCATACTATGCTGACATAATTAATCAATATAAAATCTACTTTTGTGTAAACAGCATAATCTTACTAAAGATGCATTCACTGCATCCACTGTCATTAATGACTTTCCACAATTCACGGATGGTGTTGATCTGGCACTCAAGAATAGCAGCTCCTCAGTCAATTGTGCTTAGGCCTCGAGTCCCTACTTTAATTGAATTTAATTCAAAACTTGTATTCCACCTTTACGGATTCAAGCCTGTTCAAGGTGGATCACATTACAGAATTAAAACTTTTTTTTAATAAAACTGCAGTAGCATTTACAAAAATTATGAACCTTACAGCAATTTACAAGCCCACAGGGCATAACAATACAATTATAAAACCTTATAACCATCACGGTAAGCCCACAGGGCGTAATAAAACAATAGTAAAACCTTGTAACAATCACAGTATCTACATACCTTCTAGGTGACAGTATAGCAAACAACTTGCCCAAAGGTTGTTAACAACATATAGGGAAGTGCATTCATTTAAAACAATCCTGGAATCTGAACTGAAACTGCCTATTTTCTTTTTGGTTTCTTTTCCTCAAAATGAATGAACAGTGCCTCTGAAAAAATAATTTGTTTTTGTTTGTTTCAGCAAATAGTATGTGCTATTTGTCAAAATGAAAACCCTGAAAAAAATGAATAAAATAAAGTTCCCGGAAATGAAATTCAGCAAAAGGAGGACTGAAAACAACATTTAGAAACCCCTCTGAAAACATTTTGCCTTACATCCCTACAACATTATATACATGGGGCTTTTTAAGAGTATAAGTTACTCTGAGAGGTCCAAATTCAAAGGCTTTGCCCCCAGGTAACTTTTTGAATCACTCGGACAAAAATCTTCAGTTGAACACTTCCTCCCTTTTACGGGGTAAATTTCTGCCTGGGTAAGGAGAGGGATGGCAGGGACATTATGGGCCGGAGTTTCAGCTTAGCTGGGCGCTGCGGATATTGAGCACTAGGCAGCTAAACTTAGCCAGGTAAGTCTGGTTGGAAAAAACGCTGCCCTAAGGCACAGTCAGCCGGAGACATACCTGGATACATCCTACTGAATATCCCCCGCTGGAGTTACCTCCTGCTCACGTCTGAACTGGCGCCCGTGGTATTTACATGTGTGTGTGTGTGCAGTAGCAGAGAACCTCAAACTGCAGCACAGCTGAGGACCAGGGGCTGTCGACAATAGGTGGGAGACAATTCGCTTCCTCCGGTGACAGTAGCCTAGTGGTTGGAGGTGTTTTCCTAATGAGAGGAAGGCTACCTGAGGTTGGGACTAATAATAGCCTTTAACATCAGGAAGAAGGAAGAGGGAGAGAGAGGAAATACCTGAGATGGCTGAACTGCTTCAAACTGTGATGTTCCAGGGCTGCCAGTGGGAACTCTGTGCCTGGAGTAGCCTCTTTCTTTAGAAGTTAGTTTTATAAGGACCCCGGGGTCAGAAGTTAAAACCGCAAGTGCTGCTATTACCAAACCTTTCTTTGTGTATTTTTGTTTTGCTTTAAAAGGTTCAGGATTATTATCTGCGTGTAGCTTCCAAATAGTTCTAGAGATATCATCACATTTGCTCAGTACACTGAACCCCGACTGCTGGAATATTTTTTTGGCCATCTCTACAGCCTTCACTAAACCAGGAAAAGAAGAATTCCCTGAGACAGGTGCCAGTATAAATATATTAATTTGTGGGGGTGTGTGTGTGTGTGTGAGATTGGAGACAGCTGGCACTTACTACAGGTACTAGTTGGGTGTTTTCCATCAACTTTTCATTTTTCCACGAGTTAAAAATGAATGTTGGGTTAAACCGTCAGCCCCACTGAGCTCCCCACTCCAGCGTTACATTTTTTTGGTTCACTAAAAATTACAATAAGCTCAAAATGAAAACAGAGGTATAGAATTAGAGATTCACTGCCACGGGCTACTAACTACACCCCCACTCCCAACACTGGAGACGTGCATAATTTTGGAAACTATATTATTCATTAAAAATGAATAAATGCACAAATGTAAGCAAAAGCATTTGCTAGAAACCAGGAATCCGTTGTCAGAGCTCCGCTCTATGCTACCAACGTTGTATTGGCAATGAAAAGGCCTATCGTTTTCTGAACAGACTCCCCCGCACCTTCTGGCCAGGGATTACTGGGAGCTAATTAAGAGGAATTAGCTGACTAGGCAGCAGCAGCAAGATATATCAGTTAGTGTTTGTGTATGTCACTTCAGTCTGGGCAGAGCCCCGTATGGCACAATTAACCCTGGCTAATCTCAGGTGCTGAACCGACTGCTATAGCCATGCTGGAGGTGGCGCTGCGCCGCGCCCTCTGCTGTGACGGCTCATCCCTTGACGCCAAGGCAATGAAACTTCACTCACTTTTTTGGGGGAGGGGCTTGAAAGAGAATGTTGCATTTGCACAGTTTTGGAACCCAGACTGCAAAATGAAGACAAAAGGAAGAACAAAGGAGCGCTTAAGGCAAATTGTAAGATGGAACATCGGTACAGCTTGTCATTCACTGTATTCACATTACAAAGGCAAACTAGAGTTTTGTAAACACAGACCACACGTCAGCCACAGCTAGAAGAATCAGTCATGGATATATATATGTGTGATTACATGTGTTTGGGTGGAGAGAGAGATTTATATATGTATAGATATATTATAGAGCCTGCTAATCTTTCTGTTCTGCATATCCATTCTTGCAACTGAAAAGCATAGCCTGACCGTAAAGAGTAAGGATGTTGTGGCATAAGGAAATGAAAGAGAAAAAGAAAGCAACAACACAAAAACAAAACAAAACAGAAAGCAGGTTTTGCAGTTACAGCCTCTCAAGATGAAATGCATGAACAAGAAAAATGCAAAAAACCAAAACTACCCCCAAAAGAAACCGACCTGTAGAATTCAAATAAACAAAACTTTAGAAAAGCTGCACAGGTTTCCCACTAGGGGAAGACACATTGGAAAGTAAATTCGGTTTTACAAACTTTTAAGGCGACTGGTAGCAAAATGTCACGAAATTAGCCTGAGAATCTTGTACTTTGTTCTGTCGTGCTTTAGTGCTGGAAAATGTGCTTGCCGAGCTGCTTCAGCCTGGTAACCTGCCTGGTCCGAGAGCCCCCCCCCGTCTGAAGTCACCCGCTACCAGCCTCAGACCTTCAGCCTTATCTTTGTGCTGTGACATGGAGGGGAACGATGAGCTGCGGGTGCCCCCGAGCCAAGGGCTTAGTGTCGTCGATTCATGGATTACTTAAAAAAAGAAAAAGAAAATCCCCCAGAAAAACATGTTCCAATAATCGGAAGCCGCAGTTTGACATTTGTCTACTCTGTTCCTTTTCTTTTTTCTAACATGTATTAACCTAAAATATTGGATTCTACAGGAAGACTCTACAAAAAATGCTTCTGAAGGTCACAGAAGCTAGGAAGCCCTGCTGAATGGGCATGGATTGGCGAGAATTAACTGCTCTGAGGCAGTGATATCGTAACTCGTTGCTAGCATCTCATTTAAATGATAAGGGAGATAAGGGCAAAATTATGGGAGTACCAGCCTTAGGCATATCCCGGGGGCAGCGCTATGCTCCCACCCCTTGGAAAATGTAACTACCTCCATGCAATATTTTAATATTAAGAAAACAAGAATTAATACTTTCATAATCCAGTTTTTGGTATTTCTATGGGCAGTAATTTTGGTGTTATTTCATCCTCCACCTTCTGACACACTCACTCAATTATTCCAACCTGCCTCTCTCAGGCCTGGGACAGCATTTCTAAATTCAACCCTGACAAGTACAGTGTTTAAAAATACAAAAGAGTGCCCTGGCTTTCACAAATTGTAGCTTATATGTCTGTCCTTTCCTTGTTCTCCTATTCCTGAGGGTGCAATCCTGACACCAGGCTTAGGCTGTGCTGTTCTACGTGCTTCGTTAGCCTCTCACAGCTCTCCGTTTCTTATGAAACTCGGTGTAATTAATTCCCCGGGCCCCAGGCACAGCAGACAAAAACATGTAGTTCATTTTGGTCTGAGGAGCTGTGCAGTAGATATCCGTAAATACGGTAAGCCCTGGCTTGTCCATATTTTAAAAAATTGCCCAGTTCCCTAAGGTGCCCTTTGTAATGCAACATAACTGGCATGATGGAACCAGAAATATTTGGCACTATGTTTTAATAAATATTTTAAGATTCAAACAAACCAGTAACTTCATTGATTTAAAAAAAAAAAAAAAGAATATATATATATATATATATACAAAAACAAAGGATAGTAAGATTTGGAAGAAGTGGATACCATTTGTGCACAAAATATAAGGAATATAATGGATGTTACCTGGAAAGCAAGTCTTACTGTTCTAATCCAAGGAGCTATTCCCAAGAATCTGATCACAAAAATCTATCTAGGACAAATCAGTTGCACAGGGACCTCTGGCTATTTGCATCAGCTGCCGGATTTGAGGTAGCAGTGGCTGCCGCTCCAGCTCCCCTTTTTCAAGGGATTTCATTATCAGATCTTTCTGCCACCCCCGCCGACACAAAAAGAAAACGATTTTAAGCAGCTTAACATATCCCATGGCAGCTTTGTATCATAATAAAATGCAGGGAGGAATCAAAAGCCGGGGGGGTATAAACTGATGGGCAGATAAATGGAAATGGCTGTAAACGCAAGTTTCATCACGTCAAAATGTTTATAAATAAGAAAACCTCAGAAGGCTGTCAAAGCCTGTGTATCAGCAAAGAGGCTGATATTCGGCACTACTTAGCCGGATAAATAGGGACTTATCTGGCTAAGTGGCGGCAGCTGAATATCTGGTCCTGTTCGGTACTTACTCGGCTAAGTAGTTAGCTATATAAGTGGCGGGTGGGATATGGGTGTCAAGGGATAAGTTAGACCTGCTCAATAATAGGTCTAAAGTTAGCGGGATAAGACTTATTCAGCTAATTTATTTTAATATTTAGCTTTGAATATCTACCCCCAAATGACCAAGAGAAATAAATAAACCAGATTATGATAAAAAGCAAGCAATGCAAAAATATGCATTCAAGACTCAGTAATCATTCACCCAGATGTGCATCGTAAACATCTGGCAAGTATATTCATGCAAAAAGAAAAAGAAATGTGAAAGCAGCAAGAAATAAAGACTCATCTCTCAATTAAGGACGTGTGAGCAATCTGAAGTCTAACTGGAAACAGATTTTTTCAGCCTGGTTTGAGCTCAAGAATAAATGCAGATTTTGTCCAGGGAAAGTACCAAGCAGAATGGCCGGTCAGAGGATATCTGCCGAGGCTCTTCCTAGATCTGTGTTAGATTTTCAGGGATCCACTGCAGAATGTGCCACAGTGATGGCTTTCCCTTTAAAACTGGCTTGTTTTTCATGGGCTTGTGGAACTGGGTGGCAAATCTTTTTTTAAAGGGATATATACACCAATATTCCCAGCATGCCTGCATTTCCAGGGTGCTATTCTGCAGCAAGGGGAAAATGCAAAATCCTTTTTATTATCTCTTTTCTTTTAGCTTCTCCATTCTGTTAACCAAAAACAATGGCCATCAACTCGTTTCTGAGACTTTCTTAGATAAAAAGATCTTAGTTCGATTCAATTTGCTGGGCTTATAACTGTTTCAGCTTATCAGCCTATAGACCTTTTTTTTTGCATGGCATAAAATCCGGGGCACGAGGAACATTGTCCACTGGGTCAGAGTGACTGAGATTATTCTAATTATGATAATTATTAGCATAGCTGTACAGCAAGTTTACTCAAGGGTCTGTACTGGTTTTAATTGGAGATCCACATAGAGCCCTTCTGCAGGGACTTCCACTTGTACAAGAAGCCCTGGGGCAGGAATTCCCAGTTCAGTTCCCTGGGAGGGTTGGTTTGAATGTATATTTTTTTTCCTTTCTATATAACTGCATGGACAGTTGGTATTTCTTTCCTGACTCCCTTTCTTGGTCATCCCCTGACCCAGTGTCAGTGATCAGTTATCAAGAGAAATGGTTGGCTAATCATGAAGTGCATCTTTGGCGTAAGGCATGTTGAAATTGAATGAATACATCAATGAAGAGAGAAACTGAAATAGCTCAAATTGTAAAAAAAAACCAAACAAAAAACCCAAAGCAAACCAAAACAAACAAAAAAAAAACCAAAACAGGACTTGCTATCTTGTCATTGTCCAGTCCTCCTAACTCCTCAGGTACTTTGAGGCAACCTGGATTCAATTGCTACAAAAGGGCTTCTAAAATGCTGCACTTCAATAGCAGAAGCCAACTTCTGCGCCATGACAAAGCTTCTTAATCTTTTATTTCCTTCTTTTTTTTTGTTTTGGTTTTTTTTGTATACCCCCCTCTCACATTACAGCTGCCATAAAAGTGCATCTGTCTCATTCTTGGCACAGAAAGACAAGAGCACAGAGGAAGGTGCTGGGAACGGATCTGCAGAACCGAAGGTTAAACGAGGCAATGCAGCACCATCTGCGGCCCAGGCGCAGAAACATGGTCACAAACCACCTCAACTTGAAAAAAGAACTCCGGTTACTTCAAAAGCTAGTCTTTAAAAAGAATTCTCAAGTTGAAAATGCATTCGCACTATCTAAAAGTACAGTATTCTTACAATGAGTGGAAGAGTCCTCCAGGAAGGCTGGCACTGTTTTTATTCATAAAGTAGAAACTCTGAAAGTATTTATTTATGTGTGTATGTGTACAATTTAACTTTAGTTATTAAGAAATATGGTACTGTTTTAAAAAAGGATGGTACAAATAAATGCTTATTTGATGCCTTCTAATGGGACAGCAAATAGTATTTCTTATGCAAATACCACCAGTCAAACGTCATAAACTAACAGAGGCACAGTAACTCGAAGGCAATCTATTAAATCTGTAATTAGGCTCCGTTTGTTTCCATATCAAATTAAATTGAACTTGATTTAAGGGAACAATACTGTAAACTGGAAGAGCATCAGGCCATGCCGTTATTATTTAGAGCAATTTGGGTCCAGTTTTGTTTTCTTAAGCAACCTGAATGGAATTTGGCCCTCCTCCCTCCAAAAAAATTAAAACTTCAGAACTAAATTTTAGACATGAGATTTTGCAAAGGAAATTCACCAACAGACCCCCAAGACTGATTTTTAGAATTACTGCCCAAAAAAGATGAAACTAGGCCATCTTGTTAAAAATTGTTTTCTTGGTTTGGTTCAGGTCATTTGTTTTCAGAATTTTTTTATTTTTGCGAGGGGAAGTTTTCTGTTTTGTTTTTTTTTTTGTGCTGTTTGCCAAAAGAAATAAAAAAAATGTTCAGAATTTTCGCAATAAGTCGATTTTTGGTGTAGATGACCTTAACCAAACCAAAAACCGGTTTATTTGGACCAATTCCTCCGTTACGATTACTGAAATGCACAATCTTACCGTCTACTACAAAACCTCAGGCTTCAGAGCTGGGTGGGAGGCTGTTTATGCAAATATAAATGTTTAACACGAGGCCCCACTAAATCTTCAGCCATAAGTTTGCGTCCTCTTTGTATGCCCATCTGTGGCTGCATTTATGTAAACATTCAGAGGGCAACTTCCAAACTGCGTGGAAATCTAAAGTCTGTGTGCATATTTTTACCTACAGGTTTTACATCAGTTTTCAAGGGGGGAAAAGTCCCCTGCTATTTGTGCAGGCGCCGTTTCCCGTGAAATTATGTGCATACGTGCGCAAGTGTTCACGTATGCACATAAGTGCTTCTCCCAGCCCAGGATGTGGGTCCCAGCGCCACGCTTGTCATTTACACACAAATAGGATAGGCAATTTTTTAAGACCCCCTTTTTCACACATAAAATGCTGTTTTGTGTACAGAAATGGCTTTGAAAATTGCCTTAGCAAGACAAGACAAGACAATTAACATGGACTCTAAAGAGAAGTTATTTTTTCGGGGGTAGAAAGGTGATTGAGGAGTCAGAATTGGAAAAGGAACCTAGCTCCAGGGCCTCACAGGCACACACTTCCAGTTTACAGTACCGTAGCCAGTAGTACAGTGAGTTCTAAGCAGATGACTGCGTGGGCGCCGTTCAGGAGACGGGAAAGAAGAGATCACATCACAATGCAGCACTGACAGCGCTTTTTCTTTTGTGTACCTGGCATGGGATCCGTGACTAGGCTTTCTTCCTTCCCTTCTGGTGAGGAGGGCTCAGTGGTGTCTGTCAACAGCTTCCCAGAGACCAACTCGGCAGCGTTTCCATCCATGGTGGACACGTCCGTCACAGTCTTCTCCCGCAGTGACTTCTCGTCGTCTTCGTCGATTAGGACCAGCTCTGCCTTGATGGTGTCATCGTAGCCCAGCACTCTTTTCGTTTCCTCCTCGTCGTCAATGTTTTGGTAACCCATAAAGATCATAGTCACCGGCTGATCCACGGTGGCCTCTGGGATTTCCTCTCCTGTAATTTTGGACTGCTGGTGTCCGGGATTCCCAGAAAGTCCTTTGCTGGATTTCTCTACCATTTCTAATTTTGCCTCCTTAAAGAGCATTTGCTCTTTCATGTGGCTAGGCTTTCCATCAATTATTACGGTCCTCTCTGACACAATCTTGGTTTCAAACCCTCCTCTTATGTTTGATTGTCCAGCTTTCTTTATAAGTTCATCTACATCCCTTGAGCTTAACTTATGCACTCCATTTTCTACCACTGCACCGCCATTGTGGACCTCATAGACTATCTTGGCACCATCATCATAGACTTTTACTCCTCTTTGATGGACCCCTTCTGGGCCAAGGGCTGATGCAGAGAGAATCTTGGTCTCTCCTGTCTGTCTGTCTTTCTCCACATTAATTTCCATGGCGTAAACAGCTTGAATGAAAACAAGAAAGGAAGTGCATGTTACAACAAACAAAGCCAGTGAACAGTTAATTGCCAGACAAAATAAAGCTCTGTGTAGCTTTCCTACTAGACCCTTGCTATGAGCAAATCATTTTGTGTGTTAAAATAAGGGATATACTGAAGAAGGACAGTTAAGCGGTGTAGTACAGTAACTAAGACACACATCCCAGCTAGAATAATAGGTGTTTGCATTGTGTAAAGAGAAGAGTGACATACAACAGTGTGATAGCATGCAGTTACAGTGTGCTAGCATGCACTATCAAACTCTATTACTGAAACGTTAATCAAGTGCAGAAGACAGGGGAGTAATTTGGACATTGGTGGTGGAAAGCAGAACCTTTGCGGGATCCTCTACATTCATGTCCTTCTCTTTAACGTGCTCCAAAGTCAAATATTGATTGTATACTCACACTTGTGCATTGACAGTCACTCTCACTAGGGTTGCCAACTGGCTCTAGATTTCCAGGACAGGTTGATCCAATCCTGGTTTCACCCCACTGCATGCAGGAACTCGTAGTTTTGATTTTCTTAAGGACTGCATAGGTAAGTCAGAACTACAAATCCCTATATGCAATGGGCTAAAGCTAGGACTGGATTAATCTGTCCGGAAAATCCAGAGCCAGTTGGCAACCTTAGTTTTCACTTATCTCTCAAAAAGATGCACATAGCCCTCTTATATGTCTTCTCTCCCCACATATATACACTACTCTTTTTTTTTTTTTCCCCAACATCTTTCTCACACACACCACACTCCAGAGTCACATACACAAATAAGATCTCCTTCTCCCTATAGCCTTCTCTCTCTCTTTAGTTATATACACAAACAAGATCTCTTTGCCCCGCAAAATGTACCTACATTCTTTTTCATTCCTAAAGGTATACACACAAACCAACCATGCCCTCCCTTGTTGCTCTCATGCCCCCTCTTTGGCATATGAAATCTCCACTCTTTCATTTATCACTCACACACACACACACACACACACACACACACACTCATTATACCACCCTCTCCTCCCTTTTCTTTTCATACAAATCTCCAGTTCTCCCTCCTGTTTCACTGGTTAGACAGGAGGCAGATTCATAGATTTTTACTGAATGAGGACTGTTAGCTGGGGGCAGAGAAGTGTCTGCAAGTTTTTTCTGTGATCCTGCTGGAACTGTATGGGTCACAGCCCACAGTGCTTCTTTGGAGGTGGGAGGAGGTCTAGTCCCTTCTGTGCCCCCAAAATATACAGTATAACAAAACAACATTAAGAAAACGCCAAGCCTGATACCCAAAGCTTCTACCCTCAGAGGTACATATTCAAAGATAATCATTTAAGTGAGTTAGCCGGATAAAACTTATTTGGCTAATTTACATGAGACATTCAGCAGCATGGTTATGCCACTGAATATACCCATATAAATCACTTGTTAGCTGGATAAGTCTTATCTGGCTAACTTTAGACCTACTATTGAACAGGACTAAAGTTTGGATATCGCTACTTATCTGGCTATGATATCTGGATAAGTAGCTCTTCCCATTATCCCCATATTCTGCCCACCACTTAGTCGGATAAGTGCTTATCTGAATAAGTGGCAGCTGCTAAACATGGCCAGATATTCAGCCACTGCCACTTATCTGGATAAGTCTATATTTATCCAGACAAGTGGCGCTGAATATCAACCTCTCAAAATCATATGCTTCCTTCAGAAACACAAAGCAGCAACACAGTCTTAAATGAGTCCTTTACGCTTACAGCTCTCAGCGTGATGCATATTATTCTCATCCCAAATAGCACGTATGTATCAAACAGCAGTGCCTCTCAGCTGCTGCAAAATTAAAACTGCACTTTGGAGGACCAGCCTTACAATAGAGCAAGAAGAAAAGAACTCACAAGACTGTTTCTTCTAAAGTGGAGCTGGGGGAATCGAGAGGTCAATGCTCAGCAAGCTGGCAAGCAGCAAAAATATCCGGGGAAAGTTATACACGAAACATTTCAAAACTCAGCTTTTGTGTGCGTAACTTGAAAAGTTATGAGCACAAAGGCTTTTGAATATCGACCTCTGAAGGCCCAAGATAAAGCTGAGGACCAGTAATCCAGACTGGGCAGTAACAGGCAATAATTATGCTGCCTAGGATAGAACATTGTTATTAATAAGCCTTAGAATGGAGTGTGTAGGGAATTATAATATTTTTCCATGACAACTTTTGTAGAAGCAAATATTCTAAAGAGTGCAATCAATGAAACTGTTGCGCTTGGAGGTGGACGCTTGTCCTGGAGCAGTGTAGAATGGCTCCCTGGTAGGGACCAGGAAGCACCTGCCCCCAGTGGAAGGAGCAAAGGAGGAGACAGAGGCTAGGATGAGCTTCACCACTGGAAGCCCACGGTCCCCCCAGGTGGAGCCCGTAGGGACCTGGGCCGCTTGGACTTAGGTGGGCCTCACAGGGTCTCCTGGAGAGGTAGTAGAGAGGCATGCCCAAGAGCAGCAAGGGAGCGCAATCGGTCACTAGGCTGTAGGCCTGGAGAATCAGGGAAGGCCTACAGCCTACAGCATTGAAACAGTCTTCAATTATTGTAGGATTGATTTTGATTGCTGTGCACTTTCTGTTGCCCGTCCCGTCCGCGCCTGCTCACCTCACTAACTCCTCCACGGGTCCCGGGTCGTCCTCCCCAGCTGCAGCAGCGAGCACAGCCAGGCCTCGGCGTCCCACGGCGGCGGTCGCCGGGCCTTCCACCTCCAGCCAGGCTTCACGGCGGGGCTCGGCGTCCTCCGTGGCGTTGGCCCCGTCCCTAAGCGCGCGCGCGCAGACCGCCCAGTCCCTTAAAGGGCCAGGGGTGGATCCCAGCTCCGTGGCGCGCCCTGATTGAACGCTGTATAAGAGCAAGTGCCTGCCTGCACTTCCTCGCCTTGGCAATCGGGTCCATCACGCTGTGATTTCTAGTTTGCCTCTGCGTTTCCAGTCTTTGTTTCAGTCTCATTCCAGCTTTTCTCCAGTGCTGTTCCAGTCTCGTTCCAGTCCTGTTCCAGCATCCTCCTGTCCCTGCGTCTCCCCAGGTAGTACCTCTCGGACTGTCTTCTCGGTACTGACCTCTGCCTGTTCTTGACAACGTTGATCGCCGCCTGGATTTGACCTTTGCCTGTTTCCTCGACCACGTCTGCACACTGCCTGGAACCGACCTCTGCCTGACCTCTGACCACGTCTGACTGCTGCCTGGAACCTGACCCCTGCTTTGGCTGACTACCCACGGACTGATCACTGGTATTGACCCCTGCTTTGGCTGACTACCCACGGACTGATCACTGGTATTGACCCCTGCTTTGGCTGACTACCCACGGACTGATCACTGGTATTGACCCCTGCTTTGGCTGACTACCCACGGACTGATCACTGGTATTGACCCCTGCTTTGGCTGACTACCCACGGACTGACCACTGGTATTGACCCCTGCTTTGGCTGACTACCCACGGACTGATCACTGGTATTGACCCCTGCTTTGGCTGACTACCCACGGACTGATCACTGGTATTGACCCCTGCTTTGGCTGACTACCCACGGACTGATCACTGGTATTGACCCCTGCTTTGGCTGACTACCCACGGACTGACCACTGGTATTGACCCCTGCTTTGGCTGACTACCCACGAACTGACCACTGGTATTGACCCCTGCTTGAGCGCATCATACTGAATCGGCCTGTTTGTCTGGCATTCCTGTAGAGATATTAGATAAATCAACAGATCTTCACTGGAAGGTCAAAACATGTTAAAGATCCACAACAATATATTGTCTATAAATTAAAGTCATCTTAAAATTGTCAGTTATATCACTATTCATCTAGGGGTAGGTATATGAAGCCTACTGGGTACGTAATTTAGCCAGATATAATATCACATGGATATTCAGCAGCACGGCTATGCTGCTGAATATCCATGTTAGAAGTCACTGCGTAGACGATCAGCTTATCTGGCTAAGTCTCAATATCGCTACTTAACCGGATAAGTAATGCAGCTAAATAGCGCTGCCCCAATCCATCCATTGCCCGCCCACAAAGTTCTCCAGCTAAGAGACATCCAGATAAGTGATATATCCGGATATCTAGCAGCCACTGAATGTAAGCGGAAACATCCTACTTATCTGGCTATCTGCCGTTTGAATATCGGGCTCCAACTGTTTCCTCCCACACCTCAATCTCAGGAATCATGGGGCTGACTAAGTAACATCCTTAACACATCTGTACCTGCTAGATATACACTGCCAAAGAAAAGTTGCTAAAATGTCTTTTTTTCCTATTATGTTCCTTAAATGATTTCTGGATCCACTAATTGTTATTCTGCTGGGAGTGGGACTGAAATACAATGAATAATAATGTTTAAAGAATTATGAAATCTTTTGCTCAACAAGGTTATATGTAAAGTTAAATGGTTGGAAAGTAATTTGGTTTATTTTTTCACTTAATAAGGACGTTGGCAAAAGAATTTGTTTTTGTTTTCTGATATGAAGTACCCATGATGTTACTTTATAAGCAAAATGCTTTTCTTTTTGTTTATGTTTTAAAATCAATAAATAAAGAATTAAAAAAAAAAAAGTCTTTTTTTCAGTTCCAGGAAATTTTCAATATTTCTTTCTTCTGAATTTATCTTCTTTTTTATATTTTTAAGCATTTGTAATTTCTGATCAGTTCTGCTATGGTCTGGGATGGCCATGTTTCTTTCTCTGTTCCTGACTAGTGCATCCTCAACATTCCTAGGCCTCTTTGGTCTGTGTAGCCAGTGGGAATGCCCACCCCACAATGCAGGAGAGGCAATAGCTGCAAACTGGAAAAACCTGAAACTTACAATGATGGCTGTACTTAAACTGGATCCTCAAAAATGATTAATTTTTTTGGGATGTCCTGGTGGCTCATCGGCAGTGTCCTTGGGTTTGATTCTGCTCTCTGGGCTGGCCGGGGAGCTGAGGATGATGCGTAGTCACGGCCCCTAGAAAGAGAATCTCAACTGTTGCTCAGTGGTGTCGCCCACTGGCTAAGGTCAGGGTGAACGTTAGCCGGGTCCCAGAGGGAGCTACAGTCTGTGGCCTCTGGCCAAGAACTGTCACTGTAATGCCCGGGTTAGATGGTAGTGGTGGGATATTTTAAAATAGGGGAACAATGCCCGCAGGTTGTGAATGAAGACTCATACCACCATAGTCCAACAGGGGTTGTTTCTGACAGAGCTGGAAGCTCAAAGCAGAGGAAAGGAACTGCTGGCCTAAAAAAAAAAAATGTTTAATACTGTATTAAGAAACTTGAAATTGAGAGAATTATTTAGATTACTTTGCCAAAGGGGCAGAAAATCATTGCATGTCTCATGCAAAGGTGAATGCTATTCTCATAGTTTCTGGGGGGAAAAAAATCTGTTTTCAGTCTTGGAATCTACAAAAAAAAGCCCAATATATATACATATACATATAGGGGCGGATTTTAAAAGGAGCGCGAATAGCCTACTTTTGTTTGCGCTCCAGGCGCAAACAAAAGTACGCTGGATTTTAGTAGATATGCGCGGAGCCGCGCGTATCTGCTAAAAACCTGGATCGGCGCGCGCAAGGCTATGGATTTTGTATAGCCGGCGCGTGCCGAGCTGCGCAGCCTACCCCCGTTCCCTCCAAGGCCGCTCCGAAATCGGAGCGGCCTCGGAGGGAACTTTCCTTTGCCCTCCCCTCACCTTCCCCTCCCTTCCCCTACCTAACCCACCCGCCTGGCCCTGTCTAAACCCCCCCTTACCTTTGTCGGGGGATTTACGCCTCCCGGAGGGAGGCGTAAATCCCCGCGCGTCAGCGGACCTCCTGCGCGCCGGGACGCGACCTGGGGGCGGGTCCGGAGGGCACAGCCACGCCCCCGGGCCGCCCCGGGCCGTAGCCACGCCCCCGGGCCCGCCCCCGGAACGCTCCCAACACGCCCCGAAAACGCCGCGCGGTTCGGGCCCGCCCCCCGACACGCCCTCCGACACGCCCCCTCCGAAAACCCCGGGACTTACGCGAGTCCCGGGGCTCTGCGCGCGCCGGTAGGCCTATGTAAAATAGGCCTACCGGCGCGCAGGGCCCTGCTCGCGTAAATCCGCCCGGTTTTGGGCGGATTTACGCGAGCAGGGCTCTGAAAATCCGCCCCATATTCTTTTATTGGCTTGGTAGTTTCCTCCTACTCCTTTGAGCTTCCAGCTCAATTGTAACTGGCATCTCGCAGGGCTACAGCTTCCCAGCTACCCAAGGGTTTTTTGCTTATTTTATATCCCCTCCCAGCTCAGCTGACTCTGCCCCTGCAGTAATGGGTCCTCAGCCCACAGCATCCCTAGCCTTGGCCAGCTTGGGGAGCAGAGGCCAGGCCTGGGAATCAAGCCCATGACCTCTGCATGGCAGCATTTAGCACTTCCCCTGGGCTGGCCCATATGCTTTTTAAAAAGGGATAACGGGGGTAACCACATTTTCCTTTGGGGAGCCTTGAGAGCATGGGAATCCAAAAGTGCTCACCGGGTTTCATAAAATGATGAAGTCAGTGAAAAAGGCTACCATGATTGTCGGTAAAGAACAGTCTTCAATTATTGTAGGATTGATTTTGATTGCTGTGCACTTTCTGTTGCCCGTCCCGTCCACGCCTGCTCACCTCACTAACTCCTCCACGGGTCCCGGGTCGTCCTCCCCAGCTGCAGCAGCGAGCACAGCCAGGCCTCGGCGTCCCACGGCGGCGGTCGCCGGGCCTTCCACCTCCAGCCAGGCTTCACGGCGGGGCTCGGCGTCCTCCGTGGCGTTGGCCCCGTCCCTAAGCATGCGCAGACCGCCCGGTCCCTTAAAGGGCCAGGGGTGGATCCCAGCTCCGTGGCGCGTCCTGATTGAACGCTGTATAAGAGCAAGTGCCTGCCTGCACTTCCTCGCCTTGGCAATCGGGTCCATCACGCTGTGATTTCTAGTTTGCCTCTGCGTTTCCAGTCTTTGTTTCAGTCTCATTCCAGCTTTTCTCCAGTGCTGTTCCAGTCTCGTTCCAGTCCTGTTCCAGCGTCCTCCTGTCCCTGCGTCTCCCCAGGTAGTACCTCTCGGACTGTCTTCTCGGTACTGACCTCTGCCTGTTCTTGACTACGTTGATCGCCGCCTGGATTTGACCTTTGCCTGTTTCCTCGACCACGTCTGCACGCTGCCTGGAACCGACCTCTGCCTGACCTCTGACCACATCTGACTGCTGCCTGGAACCTGACCCCTGCTTTGGCTGACTACCCACGGACTGATCACTGGTATTGACCCCTGCTTTGGCTGACTACCCACGGACTGATCACTGGTATTGACCCCTGCTTTGGCTGACTACCCACGGACTGACCACTGGTATTGACCCCTGCTTTGGCTGACTACCCACGGACTGATCACTGGTATTGACCCCTGCTTTGGCTGACTACCCACGGACTGATCACTGGTATTGACCCCTGCTTTGGCTGACTACCCACGGACTGATCACTGGTATTGACCCCTGCTTTGGCTGACTACCCACGGACTGATCACTGGTATTGACCCCTGCTTTGGCTGACTACCCACGGACTGATCACTGGTATTGACCCCTGCTTTGGCTGACTACCCACGGACTGATCACTGGTATTGACCCCTGCTTTGGCTGACTACCCACGGACTGATCACTGGTATTGACCCCTGCTTTGGCTGACTACCCACGGACTGATCACTGGTATTGACCCCTGCTTTGGCTGACTACCCACGGACTGATCACTGGTATTGACCCCTGCTTTGGCTGACTACGCTACCTCGACTCTGGCCTTGATCCTTGCCATACATGCAGAGACTCTTTTCTGGCCTTCTCTGGCACCCCAGACTCATAGCCTGAACATCGACCGCGCACCCTTGATCGTGGTGGGCACACCTCTGAACTTTCTCTCAAGGAGATCCTGCGAGGCCCACCTAAGACCAGGCGGCCTGGATAACCAAGGGCTCAACCTGAGGGAACCCCGGGTTGCTAGTGGTGAAGCTCCAGCAAGCCTCTGACTCCTCCTGTGCTCCGCCTCCTGGTGGCAGGCGCTCTCTGGGTCTGACCAGGGAGCCTACCAATCCTGCACTAGGCCAAGGGTCCACCTCCCGGCGCAACACTTTCAAAAAATAATAAATATGAATTGTTTTAGGGGGTATCGAAACCAAAAGGTTTTATTGTATCTCTCTGATCAATTCAATGTAAAAATTCCCGTACTTATTCTTTTTCTAAATACTTAAAGCCTTACTTAAAACCAAATGTATTATTTGTAAAACGTAATCCCTGCACTAGGTAAAATACTGAAGTATTAAGCAATCCTTAGATAGGCATAATACCATTATGCCAAGGTTAAAGATTTAACTATGTGTGGTAAAAAATAGATATAATGCCGAGAAGTCCTTGTTTGTGACTAAACGTATGCTGCACTTTTACGTAATTGCGATGAGGACCTGGGTCATGCTGACCTGTTAATTTAGTCACGATTTAGAATGAGAGAATGAAACGAAATGTAAGAAGTGAAAATTATGATTAGTTCATCTGAAATGTTTTTTTAACCATGATTTTGTAATAGATAGAGAACGTATAAGCTTGGTTGTATGCATTAGTTTTTCAAAAGTACCCTGAGTATACTTCTCATGTAATATTATTTTGAATAAAAATAGATACTTAATACTGTTTTAATGATTTGCCTATTTCTATTTTGGGGTAACAGTGGGAACATGCTTTTAAATTCTACAGGGGGCAGTTTGTAAAATGCGAAGCAGCTCTCAATCATTTTTGCCCTTGCAAGAAAGAAGCCAGCTTTTAGCTCTCTCGCAGTACAGGCATGTACCTCTGGGTCTCCGTTACCATAGAACATTTACTAACGGGGGCAGATAGCATGCCAAAGAGAACAGGACTCTTGAAAACATATTTAATAAAAAAGGGTTATATGAGAGCCATAAGAAATGCCAGACTGGGTCACATCAAAGATCAATCAAGTCCAGAATCCTGCCTGTGACAATTCAATCCAGTTCACAAGGGCCCAACAGGATCCTGCACAGATCCAGTCCTTCTCACCCATAACCAGGGATAAGCAATGGCTTTCTCAAATCTTTATGGCTAATAATGTTTTATGGACGTTTCCTCCAGGAACTTGTCTGGACTCTTTTTAAACTCAGCTACACTAACTACTTTCACCACATCCTCTGGCAACAAATTCCACAGTTGAAGTCTATTTGTTTTATTTTGTTTTAAGATGTTTTTGACCATTTTATTGTGTATGTGATGATGTAAACTGCCCAGAACAGTGGTCTGCTAATCGGGCGGTGGCAATAAATAAATAAATAGTGCACTGAATGAAAAAATACTTTCTGATCACTTCATGGAGTGATCCCTAGTCCTAATACTATTGTAAAGGGTGAATAATTGTTCCCTCTTTACCTGTTCTACCCCACTCAAGATTTTATAGACCTCTAACATATCTCCTCTCAGCTGTCTCTTCTCCAGGCTGAAAAGTTCCAACTTGTTCAGCCATTCCTCATAGGGGAATTGTTTCATCCCCTTTAGCATTGTGGTCACCCTTCTTTGTACTTTTTCTAGTTCCACTATATTGTTTTTGAGATGTGATGAGCAGAATTGTACAGAAGGCTATGGATCAATACAGAGGCATTGATATCCTCTATTTTATTTTCTATTCCTTTCCTAATAACACCTAACATTCTATTTGCTTTTTTTAACTACGGCCATATACTGAGCTGAGGATTTCAAAATATTGTCGACAGTACCTCCAAGGTCCTTTTCCTGGGTAGTGCTGCTTAATATGGAACCCAGCATCGTGTACCTATAGTTAGGATTATTCTTCCTAATATGCATCACTTTGCACTTGTCTACATTAAATTTAATTTGCCATTTAAACACCCAAAACCACAGGCTCACAAGGTCCTCTTGCAATTCCTCACAATCAGCTTGTGATCTAACAACTTTGAACAATTTTCTGTCATCTATAAATGTGATCACCTTTTCCAGATCATTTATAAATGTATTAAAAAGCCCCCTTGTTTACCTTTCTCCATTGAGAGAAATGACCATTCAGTCCTACTCTGTTTCCTATCCTTTAGCCAATTATCAATCCACAATAGGACATTGCCTTCTAGCCCATTTCTTTTTTTTTTTACTTTATCTTTATTAAGTTTAAATCATTTACATGAAATAACCTCCAAGATTATTTGAACAATGCACCATAACACTAAGAAAATAAACGAATATAAAACTACAGCAAGTAAAGTACAATTCCCCATTATTAAGGGAGGGAGGACCCACTCGTCTCTGCAAATAATTTTCTTGGATAAACATAGCTTACACTGTTTTCTCATATATAAAGGTTTCCAAATGCATTGGATCTGTAAAAATAAACTTATTCTTCTGATACATAACAACACACAAGGAAATTTGAGAAAGACGGAGGCCCCTAGGGCTATCATTCTGCTTCATTTGCAAAAATTGTTTCCTTGGAAGTTGTGTTAAAAGCGATATATCTGGGAAAAGTTTCACCTTTTTACCACAAAATAAGAAACCCATATTCGAAAAAATATTTCTGTCATGCCGAATCCTTGTCACTCTCTGCACAAAAAGATATAAAGTGGCTCTTACAGGTATGTTGGCAAGGGAGGCTTCTAAGAAATCAGAGAGATCAACACTTTCTTCTCTCAAAAATTCAGGCCTACCTTCTTCAGCAACACCTGTTAAGTTAGCCTTGGAAATATAAAAGATTTTTGACAATAAAGGAATTTTATCCTCTGAAAAATCCCATGACTTTTTAATTTCCTGATGAGTCTCTCATGAGGAACTTTGTCAGATACCTGCTGAAAATGAGAAACTACTATTTACCTGATAGTTTCCTTTTCTTTAGGACAGTCAGATAAATCCAGAACAAGTGAGATATGCATGCCTACAAGCAGATGGAGACGGGGCAAGCTGACATCACAGTACATATACCCCATGCAGTGATCTCAGCCCGCCAGTATTCTCTTCAAAAGCAACTGTGGACAGACTAGCAAAACACTTGATTAAAAACAAGATAACCATGTCAATACTCAGCCAACAGACAACACTGAGCATAGATAAGGACATAAGAACACTAGTCTAGGGACTGGAGTAACACTTGCCAGTAATCCCTGTAACATGTAAGCACACAGGAGAAGCAATACACAACCATATGGCAGCCAATGAAGGGAAGCTGGATTCATCTGACTGTGCTAAAGAAAAAGAAATTATAAGGTAAATAGTAATTTCTCATTTCTTAGCATCCAGACAGATGAATCCAGAACAAGAGGGTTATACCCAAGCTATTTCCGAATAGGGTGGGAGGCTGCCTGCGGTCCAGACAAAACCGCACGTGCAAAGGCCACATCCTCCTGGGCCTGAACATCCAGGCGATAATACCTGGAAAAAGTGTATAAAGAGGACCACGTCGCAGCTCAGCAAATGTCGACGGGAGACAACATGACATTGCCTGAGCCCGAGTTCCTGACTAGGCAACTGCTTCCCAGCATCCACGTATGCAGCCGTGACTACTTCCTTAATCCAGCGAGCTAATGGCTCTCCCTGTCTAGTACCGCCATGAAGAACCATCAGGCTTAGTAACCTTCATATACCTGACAATATGTCTCTTGACATCCAAGGGTCGCAACAGACAATACTCCTCTGCATCTCTTTCATTATCCAGAGATGGCAAGGAGATGGTCTGATTCAAGTGAAACCCAGTGACTACTTTTGGTAAAACAACATGTAGCTGTACTGCCCCTGGAGTCACCTGGAGAAATGGCTCCAGACAAGACAAGGCCTGCAATTCGGAAATCCTACATACCGAACAAATTGTCAAAAGGAACAACTTTTTCAAAAGCAGCAACTGCAAGGACAGACTATGTAGCAATCTAAGGTAGGGCCTGCCAAAAAACCGAAGACCAAATTAAGACTTCATAGGGGCACCGAGAACTATAAGGGAGGACAAAGATGTTTCACTCCTTTCAGAAAATGGGCCACATCAGGATGAGCCAAAAAGGATCCACCTTTTACCTGACCCCTGAAACAGGCGAGAGCCGCTACTTGTACCTTTAAGGAATTAAGAACCAAGCCTTTATTCAAGCCATCCTGCAAAAATCCCAAAATGAGTGGAATCCTGCCCAAGGAAAGAAGAGCACCTCCATCCTCACACCAGGCCTCAAAACACTCGCCAAACTCGCAAGTTCGCCAAGGAAGTGGAGAACTTGCGAGCACTTAGCAAGGTGGAAATTACTGCCACAGAATATCCATGCTTCAGCAAGTGAGCCCTTTCAAGGGCCATACTGTAAGACCAAATTGAGTTGAATCTTTGTGAAGGACAGGTCCCTGCTGCAACAGGTTCCTGTGCGCCAAAAGTGGAAGAGGCGAATCCACCAGAAGCCTCTGCAGATACACATACTACGGTCGCCTGGGCCAATATGGAGCAACCAAAAATACCAGTACCCAGAGGCATTCGATTCTTCGAATCAATCTGGCCAACATGGGCTATGGAGGAAAGGCATACAGCAACTTGTCTTCCGGCCATTCCTGCACTAAGCCATCAATCCTCAATGACTTCGGATCTTGTTTGTGGCTGAAGAAGTGCAGAACCCTCGCATTGCGCAGAGTTGCCAACAGGTCCAGGAACGGGAGACCCCAG
This sequence comes from Rhinatrema bivittatum, assembly GCF_901001135.1. Taxonomy (NCBI): domain Eukaryota; kingdom Metazoa; phylum Chordata; class Amphibia; order Gymnophiona; family Rhinatrematidae; genus Rhinatrema; species Rhinatrema bivittatum. The sequence continues at coordinate 535,807,400 of NC_042615.1, read as the reverse complement.
CGATTCCAAATCAGTTGAAACACCTCATCTGACAACACTCTCTCTCCTGGGTCCAGACTCTCCCTGCTGAGAAAGTCTGCTCCTTCGTTGTCCTTGCCTGCAGTGTGCGAGGCTGAGATCACTACTGCCCATTCCATAATTTGATCTATTTCCAGCAACACCTGTTGGCTCTTGCTGCCTCCCTGCCGATTGATGTAAGCCACAATAGTGACATTGTCTGATATTATGCAGACTGTTCGATCTTGTAGTCTGCCACAGAACTGTAAGCACGCCAACCGGATGACCCTGGCTTCCAGCTGATTGATGTTCCAGAGAGACTCTTCTGCACTCCAGCGCCCTTGCACAGTCAGCTCCTGACAGTGAGCATCCCAAAAAAGGAGACTAGCACCTGTTTTAAGCCCATACAGTCAGGCACAGAGTTGATAACAAGAGGAGGGTGTGGGCTAGCAACTTCTGAATCCGAGCCTACAGCAGAAACACCTTGCCTTGCTCATGTCAAACCAAACTCCAACATATTCCAGTGACTAAGTAGGCCGAAGGCTGTTCTGGATTAGGTTCACCACCCAGCTGAGCTCTTGCAACAGGGAAATCACCTTGTGAGTTACCAGGCGGCTCTCTTCCAGCGACTTGGTGCAAATCAGCCAGTTGTCCAATTACAGGTGTACTAATATTTCATCCTTTCTCAACACCACCGCAACTACCTTGGAAAAGGTTCTGGGAGTGGTGGCCAGACCAAAGGGCAGTGCCCAAAACTGAACATGGTGTCCCAAAACTACGAACCGCAGGAATCGTTGATTATCTAGTCGGATGGGAATGTGAAGATAAGCCTTGGACAGATCCAGAGAGGTCTGAAATTCCCTTGACGGTACTCCTGTGATCACAGAGTGCAATGTTTCCATGCAAAAATGCATCACTCACAGATGACAATTGACACCCTTGAGGTCCAGGATGGGTCAAAAGGAACCCTCCTTCTTTGGCACAACAAAATAAATGGAATATCGCTTTGTATTTTATTGAGACGTGGGCACTGAAACCACAACTTCAGACCCAAAATGAGCAGACTTGGATTTTTTTTGGAGTCTCAGTACTAAGCTATCATCTCTTTTCTCAATGTTATAGATGCAGCACGGAGCACTCTAGTTGTATGGAATATTCAAATCCTGTGCTAGACACTCTCTTGGTGCTTGTTCCTGCCTTTTATCTTTTCTGGCTGTGCAGCTCTTACTTAGGTAATGGTGTACATAACAAAAGCTGATTAATATCTGCTGGCTCCCAACAATACTCTATACCCATTTTCTGGCAAGGAAGATGGGATCCTGTTGTTGTTGATGTGCCCAGAAAGCAGTAGTGTGCAGTTTCAGATCTGTGAGTCCAGCACGATCAGCTAGCACTCAGAAGGCAGGGCCATGCTCAGAAATCAAAGCAGCACATTTACCTGGCTATGGCCACAGTTGGTCACATTTAAGAATTTGATGTGGGACAGCCCGATATCCAGGAATCTTACTCAGAGAGCCTGTCTTTCTGCTTAGAAGCAAATAAGACTGAGACCCATGAACAGAAACAGGCTGTTGTCTTGACTGTGCGTGTGGGGGAAAAACCATATGCTATCATACTTCAATCATTTGTTGATCTCGCTAGCGTTGCCAAACACTAAGAGATACGAGGCGATTATAGCATTGCTAAAGGCCTATTTCTCACCCACTCTGTCTGTCAAAGTGGAAACATTTCAGTTCATCAAGAGCCGAGTTGCACAGAATCACAGAGCATTGTAAATTTGGCGAATAAATGACATGCTTTGTGACCATCTAGTTTGCAGGATCTTGAATGAAGCATGTTGGTGCCATCTTGCTGAGCTAAATATCCTTGCAATGGCACAGTAAAAGGTTTTGGCTGCTGAAATGGTGCCGCAGCCCACAGATGAAATCCAGGTCAGAACCACCGAGATGGATGTTGTCAGCCATAATAAGAAATTTACTCAGCAGCCAACTCAAGGGCTGTGCTTCCAAACTCACATTTTAGTTGCAGAGGACAGCATGGAAGCTCTGTGCAGAGAATTAAAGGGACAGAGTGCTATTTTTGCGAAAAGAGAAGCCATATTGAACGTGTTTGCAGATCAAAACTCAGTATTTCTTAGCGTCCAGTCAGATGAATCCAGAACAAGTGGGTTATGCACCTCTACCAGCAGATGGAGATGGAGCAAACTGACGTCATAGTATATAAGCCCCTGCAGTGACAACAGCCTGCCAGTATTCTCTGTCTCCAGCAGATGGTGGATGTGCATCTCCCTACTAGGTATTGTCTAATTTTGAAAAAAGGACAAATAAGGAAAATAAATTCTCCCCACTCTCCTGCAGTGATACCATATGCTCCCCCCCCCCTCCCCGGTGAGAATTCCTGAAGTGATTTCTGAGGTCCTTCAGATGAGTGCTTTGGTCCAGTAGCTGGATTTCAGCTGGCGTGGACTTAGCTGATTTAGCAGCTGAAAGGCAGCAGTGCAGGAAGCAGAGCGAAGTGGTGACATAAACCTCTCCCCCCGCCGAGCCTGAGACCATCTCTGTACTCAGCCAGGTAAGGCTGAGTTCAGGTAAGTCTTTAAGTAAAAAATAAATAAATAAATAAATAAAAAATATATATATACACACACACACACACACACACACACACACACACAGATGGAGATTTTTTTTTTTTTTTAGTGTAGAGCTTCCTTCTTTACCCAGTCTCTGTGCTTAGCGTGCTTTTCTGGCATTTGTCCCGCTCCGTGGGAAGTTGAGAGACGTGGGCAGCCTGGCAGGTTGCGCAGCCTATGTAGGCTAGGCCTCATTCTGAGGTTTTTTCTCTGCGTCTCGCGTGGTGGGCCTCAATGGCGTTTCGCGCGATTTCTATAGGCTGTTCTCTACAGGAAGGAAATATCCCTAACACCACTTGGTTGGGGAGCTCACTGTCAGGAGCTGACAACGCAATAGAGCTGGAATGGAGAAGAGTCTCTCTGGAACATCAATCGGCTGGAAACCAGGGTGGTTCGGTTCACATGTTTGCAGTTCAGTGACAGGTTGCAGGGTCGATTAGTCCAGATAATGTCGGACAATGCAAAGACTGTGGCTTACATCAATCGGCAGGGAGGTACCAAGAGCTGACAAGTGTCACAGGAAAAAGATCACCTGATGGAATGGGCAAAAGTGCATCTCCAGATGATCTCAGCCTCGCACATAGCAGGAAAAGACAATTTAAGAGCAGGCTTTCTCAGAAGGGAGAGTCTGGACCCAGGAGAGTAGGCATTATCAGACAAGGCATTTCAGCTGATTGTTGATCATTGGGGTCTCTGTTCCTAGACCTGTTGTGCATTTCATGCAATGTGAAAGTTCCGCAATTCTTCAGCCGCAGGAGAGATCTGAAGTCATTGGGGATCGTTGCCCTAGTGCAGGAGTGGCCGGAAGACAAGTTGCTGTACGCCTTTCCTCCATGGCCCATTTTGGGAAGATTGGTTCGAAGGATCGAGCACCACAGAGGGATGGTGCTCTTGGTTGTTCCAGATTGACCCAGGAGACAGTGGTATGCAGTTCTGCGAAGGCTCCTGGTAAACTTGCCTCATCGTCTTCCAGCACACAGGGACCTGTTTTTCACAAAGATCTGACTCAAATTTGTCTTATGGCATGACCCTTGAAAGGGCTTGCTTGCTGAAATGTGGATACTCTGTGGCAGTGTTTTCCACCTTGCTAAGAGCTAGAAAGTTCTCCACTTCCTTGGCTTAAGTGCAGGTTTGGTGAGCGTTTGATCCCTGATGTGAGGATCGAGGTACTATAAATTCTTCGGTCAAGATCACACTCATTTTGGAATTTCTGCAGGATGGCTTGAATAAAGGCTTGGCCCTCAATTCCTTAAAGGTACAAGTAGTGGCTCTCACCTGTTTCAGGGGTCAGATGAATGGTGGTTCTCTGTTGGCTCATCCTGATGTGGCCCATTTCCAGAAAGGAGTGAAACTTCTTTGTCCTCCTTTGCAGTTTCCGGTGACCCTATGCAGTCTTAAGTTGGTATTAGATTTCTTGGCAGGCCCTACATTTAGACCATTGCATACTCTGTCCTTGTGGTTACAGACCATGAAAATGGTGTTTCTTGTGACAATTTGTTCTGTGCGTAGGGTTTCCAAACTGCAGGCCTTGCCTTGCTGGGCATCATTCCTCTGGGTGACTCCAGGGGCAGTACAGCTGTGTACTTTTCCTTCCTTTTTACCAAATCAGTCCATCTCCCTGCCATGTCTAGATAGAGAGAGAGATGTAGAGGAAAATAGTCTTTTGTGACCCTTGGATGTCAAGAGACATATTATCAGGTATCTGGAGATTACTGAGCCTCTGTGGAAGTCAGATCGCCTGTTTGTCCTTCATGGCCGTACTAGACAGGGAGAGCCGGCCTCGCTGGCTACAATAGTTTGCTGGATTAAGGAGGTAGTCACGGCTGCATACGTGGATGCTGGGAAGCTGTTATCTAGTCAGGTTAGGGCTCATTCTACTAGGGCTCAGGTAGTGTCATGGGCGGAGGTGAAATTGTTGCCTCCTGTCGACATTTGCTGAGCTGTGCCGTGGTCCTCCTTACACATCTTTTCCAGGTATTATCATCTGGATGTGCAAGCCCAGGAGGACACAGCCTTTGCACGTGCAGTTTTGACTTGACAATGGGCAGCCTCCTGCCCTATTCGGGAATAGCTTGGGTACATCCCACTTGTTCTGGATTCATCTGACTGGGCACTAAGAAATGAGAAACTACTACTTATCTGATAATTTCCTTTTCTTTAGGACAGTCAGATGAATCCAGCTTCCATCCCTTGGCTGCCGAATGATTGTAGTGTATGTAGTGTAGTCTGTGTGACTACGTATTACAGGGATTACTGGTAAGTGTTAGTCCAGTCTCTAGACTAATGTTCATACATTCTTGTCTGAGCTCAGTGCTTCCTGTTGGCTGAGTATTGACATGGTTATCTGTTTTTAATCAAATTTTTGCTAGCCTGACCACAGTTGCTTTTGAAGAGAATACTGGCAGGCTGATGTCACTGCAGAGTTATAAATACGGTGATGTCAGTTTGCTCCGTCTCCTTCTGCTGATAGAATTGCATAACCCACTTGTTCTGGATTCATCTGACTGTCCTAAAGAAAAGGAAATTATCAGGTAAGTAGTAATTTCTCAGTGAGAGACATAAGGGGAGCAACAAAGACTCTGATTCAGAAAGAAATATGCTCTACATAGCAATGAGTAATGTGATTGGGAAACTATATCACAGCCAGACTGAAAACAACATAAAGTCATCTGGTTTGTAAATGTTAATAATAGCCCAGAGTAATGGTCGTGAATGCAAAATGGAGGTTGACTCTGGTATGTGAATACATTCTCAAAGAGTTGTTTCTTATTTACGCTCAAGGAATTGTTTCATACTTGAAGTCCTTCCAAGTTGTCCACCCCATAGTGTAGATTACGCAGTTGCAATGGGCAGAACACTGAACCTGCAGGAAGCTGTGTTATAAGTGCTTGTTATGGCCATTTTCAGGGGGCGTTGTCACTCATACTCATGCAGGGCAAACACAGGAGCCTCTTAAGAAGAACCTGGCTCAGACCTTTAGGAATCAGTATCCAAGGGGTCCATGACATCACTGATGGTCATCTCAAGGTCATCATGGTTGAATTCCCTCAGGTGTTCTCTGAGGAGCTGGTAGCTTAGAAGGGACCAATAGTGTTATTTCACCTGGACCCTACTATAGCATTTATTCACCTGAAGGCTAGGAATGTGTATTTTGCACTATGCCCTAAGGTTTATGTGGACCTCGAGCATCTCATAGCACAAGGTATCCTAATAGGGGTATAGCTATAAGGTAGCTTCAGGGGCCTACACATCCTCACATTTGGCTCAGGCCCCCTCCCCTAGCAGCAGGATCATGCCACATCTGAGTTAGCCCTTAAAAATGCAGCAATTAGAGGGCCTTGAGGAACTAGAATCACTGCCAGTCCATGATCCGCTGAACATTTTAAAAGGCTAACTTAGACAGGGAAACACTGACCTTGGGCTAGGTCTGTAAAGATTTGAGGCCATCAAAGTCTTTCTGTTTACTTTTGGCAGGTAATTATCCCCCCTCCTCTTGGCACCTTAAAAGTTTAGGAACGCCTGCCTGGTTGGAAGCCCGTTTACATACTTGCTGAGCCTGAGAGATTACCACTTGCATAAAATAGCTGCCATAACCACAGAGGGATAGTGAGAGACAGCCAGGGCAGTGATAGAGTGAAAAGACAGATAATACAGAGTGTGTTGTCAAAAGTTAAAGGGTTTTGCAGCCACAGCCATGAAGACCCACACAGGATGGGAGTGGGGTGGGTTGGGGTGGAGTGGAGTGGGGGGCTAAGCAGTGCCCCCCATATTAACCTGTGGCCCCTAAAAAAATTCAGTTCTGGCTTCATCCTTGTATCCTAGCACCAGCTACACAAACAAAATGCGTTGTATCAGGGGTAGGCAAAACCTGGAGTGCCACCAACAGTTCTGGTTCTCAGATATTCAAAATAAATATGCATGAGATAGGTTTGTATACAATGGATCCAATACATGCAAATCTATCTCATGCATATTCAATGTGGATATCCTGAAAACTAGACCTATACCCATAGTACCAGTGCTAAAGCAACATTGAGATGTTCAGATATCTGGAAATTATAAGTGCACTGTGAACAAGACATTTATAGATCACCATCACCCCCTGCCTAATGTTAACCAACTACTCGCCACACTTGCTGGAAGGAATATCTTTGCAAAACCTTTGCACAAGTCTACTGTGGATCATGGATGAAGAAGCAGCAGATACCCAGCAATCATCACTTATGAGTAGCTTTCTGAGTTAAACATCACTAATTTGGAACCTCTGTCACACCAGGCATTTTCAATGCTTCATTGAAACATTGTTGGCTGGAATTCCATGTGAGGCACCTTATTTTGGCAATGTCTTGGTCATGGGAGGTTGAACTCTCTGGGTAACTTAGAGAAATCCTACACTGATTTGAGAAATCAGGTATTTCATTGAAGAAAGATAAATATGAAATTTGAACTATCAGTGTCACATTTTGGGGCTAGCATATTGATTCTTCAGGAATCAATCCAATGGAAGACAAGGTAAAGGCAATTTATGATGCCCCTTTCTAAAGATGAGCTCAGTTCTATTTTGGGAATGCTTAACTTCAATCATATGTTTCTTCCACTATAGGCAACACTTGCTGAACCACTAGACAGCCTTCTCCATAAAGGGGTGCCATAGAAGGAGACCCACTGACATATGGACATTTTCTGGAGCATTATTGAAAAACTCCTGATCATTAGACTCTATGCTCTTTCATCATGATGAACAGAGGCATCCCATAGTTACCTGTGATGCATCATCATTTGGTGCCGGGGCTGTGCAGAACCATGTTTTGCCAGACAGCATGGAGATGTTGATGTTTTGAATCTGGTCATTATATGAATGAAATCATGCTCAGATTGATAGAGAAGGTGATTGCTTTGGTAAATGGGGTAGTTCCACAATTATGTTTATGTGTAGCAAGATCACAAGCCTCTACTGGGCATATTCTCCAAAGACAAGCTTATAGCCCTTGTCTTGTCACTAAGGATGTAGCATTGGAGTATAATCCTTTGTCCCTATGACTATACTTTGGTGTAGAAGCCTTGCAAATCAATTACCCATGCTAATGTTTTGAGTCATCTGCTACTTCAAGTATCCTATCTTGTTGTTCCACTAGAAACTCTTCCTGATGTCCCCTCCAGGATGCCCCGATAGCTAGGCTGCAAAGGACCTTATCTTGGCCCATGTCCTGAGCTGAGTGTACAGGGTAAGCATAAGCCAGTCATCCTAATAGGAGTGTGCATCTGAACCAAAAAGTCTTCAGGCCTAAACAAGACTGAACAACACAAAACAGAGTTCCAAGTCACATGATGGCCTCTGAAGTTTAATGTGAGAGACTGTGATAACTACATGGAGTAGAAGAAACTGCCATTGCTCTTCATATTAGACATCTCTCTGCACCTTTCATTTTAGCTGGTACCACCAGAACACCAACTTGCTTAGGTATGGCCTTGGAGAAACTTTTAATCTAGCTATGAAGCAGGCATTGTTCAATAAATGTCTCCTGATGCACCTCATTATCCTGCGTGTGAAAATGCATATAAGTACCAGATAAGCTGAAGTCATATCAGGAGCCTACCAAACTCATGCCTTTGGATGGTGGTAACATCCAATAAAGATCAATGTTTGGACTCTATGTTTGTAAACCATTATGATAGCTTTAATTTGAAGCCAAATGACAGTATATAAAACCTGATAAATAAATAAATAAGTATGCATGTGTGTAAAGTTCTGAACAGAGAAAAGACTTTGGACTTTACAGACTGCAAGAACTTTCTCTCTATGCCATTGCTGCTATTCACATGAACTACATACCCATGAATTTGGCACCCAAGAATTTGCATGAAGCTCTAGTCAGCTTGAAGACTAGGTTTAAAGCTTGGCTCAGCTCCATTAATTGTGGAGTACTTGTTGGTCATCTCTCCCTAAGCCCTAGCAAGCCAACCCTTCTTCACCCGTCTCTGCCTGCATAGCTTACAGAGATATCCACTTCAGCCCTTTGACTCTACCATCATGCCTCGGGCCTAACCTCTTCAGGTATGCACCTTCCATCTGGGCGGCCCCTGACTGTCGAGCCCTGATAGCCCTGACAATCTGGACCAACCCAAGCTGGAGGCAAGGTTAAGACGGGGCAGTTCTGAGAATTTCTGGTCCAGCTCCCTACCTTTCAGCTTTTCTAGAAAAGAACTGTTCAAGAGAAAATAATTCTGGGTTCCTTTCTGGTGCCCATGGCGCTACATGAGAGCAGGATCTGTGGGAATCAGCAACAAGGAACGAGGAACACATGACCATGGTCATGCACGACTCCATGCTGGTGGCCAGCTTTACAGAATGGGCTCTTAGCCCACAGGCTTCTATGGCCCCAACACGGTTACTTCTCATACCAAATCATGTGTTCCACTAAAGATTAGGTCTATTCTAGCTCCCCCTCTTGTCGGTTCTTGTACCAGCTACTCCATGAAGCAGTCATTTATTTCACCAAGAAACATTACATCCTTAGCATGCGCTGATGTGACTTTTACCCAGTCAATATTAGGGTAATTGAAATCACCCATTATTACTATGTTGCTAATTTTGTTAGCGTTCCTAATTTCTGTTAGCATTTCATAATCTGTCAATTCATTCTGGCCAGGTAGTACCTCTACTGTTATTCTATTCCCCTTCTCACATGGAATTTCTATCCATAAATATTCTACAGTACATTTTGTTTCCTGCAGAACTTTTATTCTGTTTGACTCTATGCCCTCCTTAACATGTAGTGCTACCCCTCCATCAATTTGATCCATCCTATCATTAAGATAAATGTGTACCCTGATATGACAGTGTTCCATCGGTTATCCTCCTTCCACAAGGTCTGAGATGCTAATTATATCTACCTCTTCATTCAGTGCTATGCAGTCTAATGCTCCCATCTTTTTTTTTTTTAGATTTCTATCATTTGTATACAGACATTTCAAAGTATGTTTTTTGTTTATATTAATAACCTGCTTATCAGTTGACGGGTAATTTGGAATCTTTGCTCTTTACTTAAAGGCACTGGGCTAATTTAACATTTTTGAAACCTCTCTATCAGGATTCCTAACTTCCCTGTTAATAGCCTTCAAGAATACACCATTCAGAGAGACTGTCGGCTTCTACCATCATCTAGTTTAAAAGCTGCTCTATGTCCTTTATAAAGGTTAGTGCCAGCAGCCTGCTTCCACTCTGGTTAAGGCAGAGCCCATCCTGTTGGAATAGGATCCCCCTTCCCCAGAAAGTTCCCCAGTTCCTAACAAATCTAAAATCCTCTTCCCTGCACCATCACTTCATCCATGTATAGAGACCCTGGAACTTGACCTGCCTCTGGGGTCCTGCGCGTGGAATGGGATAGGGATGTGCATTCGTTTTAGATGAAATAGGAAATATAGACGATATTTCCTATTTCGTAGCAGTACGGGGGGGCCTTGAAATGATAGGAAAACCCACGAAATTTCGTGTGGTTTTCTTATCATTGGGGGGGAGAAGGGGCACACAGAAACACCCCCCCCCCCAAACCCACCCCAACCCTTCAGATCTAATTATTTAGAATCCCCCACCCTTCCGACCCCCCCAAAACTTGCCTAAAGTCCCTGGTGGTCCAGCGGGGGTCCTGAGAGCAATGGCCCCCTTTCGAGCCGTCAGCTGCCGCTAATCAAAATAGCGCCAATGGCTCTTTGCCCTTACCATGTGACAGGGGCTATCAGTGCCATTGGCCGGCCCCTGTCACATGGTAGGAGCAATGGATGGCCCTTACCATTTTTTAAGATGGCGCCACTGTCCATTGCTCCTACCATGTGACAGGGGCCAGCCAATGGCACAGATAGCCCCTGTCACATGGTAAGGGCAAAGGGCCATTGGCGCTATTTTGATTAGCGGCAGCTGGCGGCTCGAGAGTGGGACATTGCTCCCAGGACCCCCGCTGGACCACCAGGGACTTTAAGCAAGTTTTCGGGGGGGTCGGGAGGGTGGAGGATTGTAAATAATTAAATCTGAAGGATCGGGTGGTTTGTTTTTTTTTTGGATCGGGAAAGCCAGAAAAAAAAAAGGTCAGATCCGCTGGAAACGAAATTTCCTGCGGTTCTACGAAAACGAAACCGGAAACTATTGCTGGTACGATACACATCTCTAGAATGGGAAGCATTTCTGAGAATACAACCCTGGAGGTTCTGGATTTCAATTGCCTACTTAAGACTCTAAATTTAGCCTCCAGAACCTCTCTCCTGTGCCTTCCTATGTCGTTAGTACCCACATGAACCACGACAGCCAGATCCTCCCCAGCATTATCTAAAATCTTACCTAGGTGGAACGTGAGGTCTGCTGCCTTCACACCACGCAGGCAAGTTAACAACTGATCCTTGGTGTGAGAGGATAAAGCATCACCAGGGGGGCAGGTCCTAGCTACAGAATCACTTCCTGCCACACTGAGATGATGGTCTCCTGCCAGGTGACCCTGCTCCTCCAAAGCACCACAAAGGCTGCTAGACTGGAGATGGGACCACTCTACTATGTCCCTGAAGGTCTCCTTTATATACCCTTGTCTGCCTCAGCAACTCCAGGTCTGCCAGTCTGGGATACAGAGATTGGACTTGTTCTCAGAGCCAGGAGCTCTTTGTACCGAGTGCACACATACAACCTCTCGCCGATATTCATACATGTGGCACTTGGTGCAAAAGACTGGATAGCCTCCTGGATAGCCTCAGAACTAAGTATGACTCCTGCTTTCTCTGCTAAATACAAAAAGAGAGGCTATACAGCGCATGCAGTGTAGGGACCTGAGGATTAAATGCTGTGGCTTGAATAATACTGAAGAAGACTGGGACTTTGGATGGGGCACTAGCTTCCTAATGCTAAAAAACGCCATTATGCTGCCTTGATTTGTATTAGCCCTTGATAAAGGACTTTTGCTGTCCGAAACACGGCCCTGTGTCGGGTGTTGGTAATTTTACCTTGAAATATTCGGGCATGGATTGAATTTCCACGGATACAAGATAAGTACGATGACTCAATATAAGAATTCTTATTTTAAATGGTGATGGACTTGCACTTATAGCAAAATACAAAAAAAGCTTAAAAAAGAGGTTTTTCTGACCAATGATTATATATAAGGCAGAGTACGAAAGTCATAGTACTATACGATGATGCCTATTATGATGTCAATGCTTAATAATTTTTGTGCCCAGTTTATTAGCTAAGATTTTTTGGGATTTTGTTGGTACATAGTAGTTTGTAGGTCAATAGCCAAAGTCACAAACTCACAAATTATCCGTCTAAATGGCAAGTTTTGAATATTTAGCAAACTTATCTGGCTAAAACCTAGTTGGATAAAAAAAGAGAGGTTCCTGGGTGTCCTAAGTTATCCGGCTAACTTAGTTGAATTTCAGTTCTATCTGGCTAAGTTGCAAAGATAACTTTAGACCCGCTTCAGAACAGGTCCAAAAGTTATCATGTCTTGTGTGGCTGGATAATTGTTACTTGGCTGGATATCTTCAAAACAGAAAAGGTTCCGTGCAGGAGAGAGGCTCCGTGGTTTGCAAGTCCGCCCCCTCCCCCCACCTCTTCCTCAGTTTTCTTTAAATATAAACACTGAGCTGCTTTCCCAGACCCCCCTCTCCGACAGTCCCTATGTCCTGTGCGGCTCCCACACAACCCCCCCCCCCAGAACCCCCATGCCTCCTACGATACTTAAAATCCACTGCCAGGAGTGAGGTAGCAGCACTAAAAGCGTAAGCTACCCACAGTCTACGCTTCCAGCGCTGAGCACCGACTTTAGGCCGTCTTGCACTCTGTGAGAGCGCACACAAGGTTCTCTGAATTAACTCAGGATGCATGGCTGTCTTATTTCTCAAGTGTTTAACTAAATTAGAGCGCGAAACGCTTATTTTCAAAAGAAACCTACTAGTTACTACTGGGTTCCAAGGGTACAGATGCATTGCCGTGTTTCTCTGGGCTATGAGGAACAGCAGCAACAGCGACATGCGCCTTAAAAAATGGGTGATCCATAAAAAAAATAAATTAAAAAAAAAAATGAAGCAGTCAGAAAATGTTTATGTGTTGGTGTGTGCCCAAGAGCAAATGCAACGCTGAATCTTTACTGAAGGAGAGGGCTGTCGGTCCTACTCTGGAGCTGTTGTGTTGGGATGACAAGAAAGAAATGCACCCTGTAGCAGGCTGAGGCCTATCAGCCTGGCCAATCTCCATTTCATGGAAGGAAACTGAAAATAAATGTGTCGCTAATGATGTCTCTGTAACTGTACTACTATGTGACAGCTGCATCCATGAAGGAATCCAATAAGTTGCATTTTCAAGCATTGCTGTGACCTTACAGGAAAATACTAGTGCTCAATAGCCTGTTTTATGAAATTTTGTACAATAAACATTAAAAATAGAAGTAATGCATGGCATGTTGCTAAGTTTTTACATCAGGATACATTGGTACAACAGGTTTAAATGTTAAAGCCTAGCTAGCACTGTACATACAAATGTTTATAATGCAAATGAACAAAGAAAACTTAATGGAATACAGCAATAAAAGTTGTCATGAAGCTTTTAGAAAAATGAATGTCACAAAGAAAATCTAATAAAATAAATGCTCCAAAAGCCTCTGCTGCCACAGGAAGCCTCAGCCTCTTCCTGAAATATTCATTGCTATCCAGTAGGCACACTGGGACACCAGTGACTTTAGAACCAGTTTTTCCCAGATCATGTCTGCTGACAAGGATATGTACAGTACTGTGTTTCTTGACACTTACCGGCTAACCGGCTTGTCCCGTCCCGCCCAGGAATAGTCTCTGATCTGTGCGTATAGAGGGCTGGGAGGTCAGGGATCTGGGAGTAAATGTAATTCACTGCATCTGGTGTGAGAGAGAACAGAAAAGGCTGTCAGATTCCTGCATGCTTCAGGGCCCTAGTAGCTTCGCTGCTGAGGCAGCACAGGGTTACAATATCAGTCCAAACAAAAGACATGAGCTTTCTACTGAATTGCTGGATCAAAGCAAACAAAGTGAAATGTCATTGCCTTGTGACTAGTGTTCAATAGAGGAGCTGAGGTGGGAGGAAACATGTCCAGAGGACTAAAGCGCCAGGCATTATTAAACTGAGAGCAGGCTCTGGATTTTTACTAGGTCAATGACCTCCCAAGAAAAATGAAACAATGCTGTGTAAGTCACTTCCAGCTCCTAACACACGTACATTGAGTATGAGGATTTACATCTGAAAACTGTGGAGGCAGCTGTGGAATATCGTCCTCCAAAACAGGAAGCTAGGGCCTGGCCGGGTGCCTCAGTAGCGCTGTTGTGCGTTGCTATGCGGGAGATCTGGGTTTGATCACCAAGCCTGGTTTCTGCACTGTGGGGTTGCTGTGTACAACAGTGATACTCAATGATCATGACCGGAGTTCATATGTACCGGATTCTGGGCAGAATTGTGGTCTGTGGCCCCTGATCAAAGGATTGTCATTACAATGGATGGGGGCTAGATAGAATAGGGGTTTAAATGAGGGGGGAAAAAAACCTCCATCTTGTGCATGAGTGCATGAAGACTCATGGTGCTGTAGCCCAACAGACACTCGTTCCAGTTGAGCTGGAAGCCTAGAGAAACAGGAGGAAACTACTGGGCCCCCAAAACACAGTGACATAATAAAGATAAACTACTTATAGTATCAGCAAAGTGATGGCATGTCTGAATGCGGGGGAGCCTCTGCAACAAAAACCCCTTCTCTCTCTCTGAAGAGAGAATTATACAGTTTATTTCTTGGCCCTTGCTGGGCATCAAAGGCCTATGAGCAAAGGAAGAGGTTTTAAAGATGGAAAAATGATTAAGGAGATAAACAGAAGTTGGGGAAAAAGCAGAGAGAAAAAGAGAATATGGGAAGAGACTGAAGGAATCGGGGAGAAACAAGAAAGTGAAGAAAAGCAAAGAAAGGAGGTGTATGAAAAAGCAGAGGACGAGGAAGAAGAGAGACAGAAAAGATGAAAAGCATCTGAAGGAAAAGGAAAATAAGAGTGGCAAAGGTGGAATATCAGCATGGTCACAAAGGGATAAAGAAAAAGGACACAGAAGAGTGTAGCATGGCATAGAAAGAAATGGGGAGAGTGTCTGAAAAGAACATTGAAAATTTTAACCTACTCTGAGCTCAGATTTGGAAAAGGTGAGTAATTCAATCTAAAATCCAAATCCAAAATACATGCAAAAAAGAAGGTGAATCAGATCAAGAAACAAGACTGCAAACGGTAGTAGAGAAAATATTTTAGTTTAGTGCTTCAGTATTTCAGATGTGGGTATGTTCCCAATATCCTCCTCCGTAAAGATAGAGCTATAAAATTCATTCAGTTTTTCTTCTATTTCCTTGACCTCCCTGAGCACTCCTTTTGCCTCTTGGTCATGTAGCAGTCCAACTGACTCCCTCACAGGCTTTTTGCTTCAAATGTACTTGAAAAAGCTTTTATTATTAGTTTTTGCCTCATTGGCAAGCTTTTTCTCAAAGTTCCTCTTGCCCCCCCCCCCCCCCTCACCCTGCTGCCGCAGCCGCCCTGCTACGGTACCCCACACCAACTCGCCATACAAAAGAAAACTCAAATTCTGGTATCGCTTCATTAACAGCCACAGAAACACCTGGGAACTTTTGATTTTCTGTCACCCTGAGATTGTTGTGAATTAGTGGAGAAGAGGTAGAGGGGAGCAGGGAACACACAAGCTTTCTCCTCTCTCATAAAACCCTCCTATCATCTCTTCTTCTTACTCACCTCTTCTATTTCCTCATTCCTCCTTCCTTCTCACTCACTCCTTCCCCTCTTAGTCAGTCACCCCTTCCCTCCCCTCTGTCACTCACTCCTCCCTCTCTCTCAGGCTCACACACACATGCTGGTTCCTTCCCTTCCTCCTCAGTCACTCACCCCCCCCCCCACTCACCCCTTCCCTCTCAATACTCCCCCTCCCTGCCACTCATCCCATTTCTTCCCTCTGTCACTCAACCCTTCTCTCTCACTCACTACCACGCGGGATCTATTCTCACTGGGGAGGGGTGGGAAACCCTCCAGTGCATCACAACAGAGCGCTGGAGGGTTTTTTGCTACCTTGCGCAATTACAATGCTGACCCCCCCCCTCCCCCTCCAATCCTGTTTAATTATGTTTAATTTGTATTCTTTTTCTAATCGGGGCCAATGCAAGGATATTGGGCAACTTAATTAAATCATACAGCTTTGTGCCCAGGCCTCTCGCCATCACAGCCCTCTCCACACAATTTAAAATTATGCATTTATAATACAAGATTTTACATGAAAAACGACAACAAGTATATTATATCTACATGTACTGCTGTGGGGGTCAACTAGAAAACCCTGCATAAAAGCCAAAAGAACACTTGAAACATATGGCATTAGGACTGTTGTAACACATTGGATGTGGACTTGGTCTTCAGAGAGCCATGAGCAAACTACAATTCAACTATAATATAACAAACCTCTCATTCCAAAACAACACTAACTGCCAGCACTCAAACAGGAACAACCCTACCTATGAAAAGTCAGCAATACGAATATTACACCAGGCCTTAAAACATTAAATATACCACTTATCAGGAAAACAGAACAAACTAAGCAGGTATAGATCCCTACACAGAAACCACACGCTAGTAGAATGCCTCAGCTCGGTCACCCAAACAGAACCCAGACAGACCCTCTCTAAATATAGAAAAAACAGACCACAAATAGAAGCATGCAAACAAAAACAGAACCGGAAATCGCAATAAGTCAGGTATGTAGTACACCAATGGAAAAACAGAAACATCACCATTCCTCAGAAAACATTAAGCAATAAAATCAAATCTAAAGCATTAATGATAATGGTAAAACCATACTAATAAAAAGAATATTTCAAAACAATTGATGAACAGAACATCATCCAATAACTAAAAACACATTTTTTTACATTTCCCAAATACCAATAAAATATTTCATAACTCCATATAGATCAGATAACAATCAATAAGAATAAAATAAAAATCACTCACTCTCCATACCTGGGAACTTTTGACTTCCGGTCACCCTGAGATTGTCTTGGATTAGTGGGAGGGGAAGGGAGGTGCACAAACTTTCTCCTCTCTCATATATACACATGTTCATTCTCATGTTCACACAAACATACACAAACTCTCTTTCAAAACTTATACAGGCTCACAAATACACACACACATGCTGGCTCCATCTCTTTCAGACACACACGCTGACTCCCTCTCTCTCAGGCAGACACTTGCGTGCATGCACACACACACACACACACACACAGGCTCCCTATCTCTCAAGCAAGCACACACACACACATACACACACACATTGGCTCCCTCTCTCACAAGCACACACATATACACTGGCTTCCTATCTCTCAAGCACATACAAGCTGGCTCCCTCTCAGACAGACACACATACATAAAATGGCTCAAGCACACACACACACACTTCCTTCTCTCTCATGTACATACATGCTGGCTCCCTCTCAGACAGAAAGACAGACACATATACACACGCTCCCTCTCCTCCAGTTGGGACGAGATCTTTGGGCCTTCTCCACGTTGGCTGCTGAGCCTGGTATGATCTTTTTGCAACCATGGTGCCTCCTTCTGGGTGGGATGGGATCCCCTGGTGGCCGTGTGAGCCTCTTTCACTTTGGATGGGGATAGGATGGGATCCCCCGGCTTCTGCATGGGCCTCCTGCAGCTTGGACGCTGAGCAGGATGGGATCTCCCTGCAACAGCGGGGGCCCCTTCATTTTGGCCACTGGGTGACACCCAGCCACTAAGGGTGTCTAAAACTGGTGGTGCCTGTGCACAATGGGCGCTACGCCCCTGGCCCATGCCCCGCCCACAATGATACCCCACCCCTTTTTGAAAACTTTTGAGATGTGTGCACTGTGGGTCGGATTTTAAAATGGTTACGCGCATAAGTTATGCGCGTAACCCTTAAAAAAGCCCCTTGCACGCGCAGAGCCTATTTTGCATAGGCTCAGTGGCGCGCGCAAGCCCCGGGATGCAAGTAAGTCCCTGGGCTTCGCAAAGGGGGCGTGTCGGGGGCATGTTGGGCGGGCGGCGCAAATTTTGGGGTGGGGCGGGGGCGTGACGCCGGCCCGGGGGCGTGGTCGAGGCCTCCAGACCAGCCCCCGGGTCGGGTGATGGTACGCCAGCAGCCCGCTGGCGCACGCAGTTATACCTGCTTCGGGCAGGCGTAACTCTGCCAACAACGGTGGGGGGGGGGGTTTAGATAGGGCCGGGGGGTGGAAAGAAAGTTCCCTCCGAGGCCGCTCCGATTTCGGAGCGGCCTTGGAGGGAATGGGCAGCGCGCGTAGGGCTCGACGCGCGCAAGGTGCACAAATGTGCACCCCCTTGCGCACGCCGACCCCGGATTTTATAAGATACGTGCGGCTACGCGCGTATCTTATAAAATCCGGCGTACTTTTGTTCGCGCCTGCTGCGCGAACAAAAGTACGCGTGCGCGTAAGTTTATAAAATCTACCCTGTGGGAGATACACATGTATCTTGGTGGCTTTTAAAATCTGCTCGGTGCACGCAAGCCTAACTTCTTCACGCATCCCCTAATTAATGAGTGTGCCAGGCTTTTAAAAGTCACCTCTAAGAATGTAAATGTTGACCTCCCTAATTTGAAAAGCATGAAATAAACAATAAAGAAGATGGTGATGATACAGCTGTTTGCTTAGCAAAATAACTGAACCAATCATACAGTGACTTGCAATAAAAGATTACAATACTTTTCAGATTGTATTTTAGGATACATTTTCAACAAGGTGCCTAACAACAAAAGTTAGCTGCTTTTCGGCCCACACAAGTCAACCTGATCTTCAAACACAAAGTATCTGTGCAATTTGTAAGTTGGTTATGTGGACATCCACTCACAGTTTTCAGTCATGCCCCGGAAATGCCTTCCCCACCTCACCCCTGATATATCTCTTTTTAATGCTGATAAAAATTATCCAAGACATCAAAGTGCCTGCATATTCTTATGGGGCTGAAAATCCACCTAGGTGGATTCAGTCAATCCATCTGCATGCCTCCTGCTCTTACCTGCATACACCCCAACTATGCTTTTCAAAATTCACCCTTTTAAAGATATTTAAGTATGTGTATGTCTGTGTGTGTGTGCATATACAGTATGTATGTGTGTATATATATATATATATATATACATATATACATATATATATATATATATATATATATACATATATATATATATATATATATATATATATATATATATGTATATATATATATATATAAAATTAAAGCATGTGGTGATATGTACATACATTTTGGTCTTATTCCTCGATTACTTTAACATGATGAATTTGTACAAGACTATAATCTCCATTCGGGAAGTGCGTTAGGTAAATACAGAGTTCTATCTTGGATGTGTCCTTCAAAGGCCCGTTTATGTGCATGAGAGCAAAATGAAATCAGGCTCAGGGTTTTGCAAGTGAGGAAAATTAAAGCATAAAAACTAAAAATGTGAAAGGGAAAGCCAGAAATCAGCTGTGCTCTCTGGCATTGCAAAGGAAAGTGAGTTGGGCAGACCAGATGAGCCTTATGGTCCTTACCTGCAGTTCATGTTTTATGTCCTTGCGTTATCTTAAAACATCTAAAGGTATTGTATCCTTCAGCGACATTGCACCACACGTACACAAAATTCAACAAAATGGGGTAGATTTTAAAAGGGTGTGCGCGGGTGTACATGTGCGCACGCTACCTGGCGAGCGCAAATTATAAAATCAGGGGTCGGCGGTCGCAAGGGGGAGCACAATTGTGCACCTTGCGTTTGCCGAGCCGCGCTGCCTTCCCCCCGTTCCCTTCCCCCTAGCCTGACCTTCCCACCCCTTCCCCTAACCTTTCCCCCCCCCCTAGCCCTACTCCAACCCCCCTGACTTTTATCTTACCTTTTGTGCCTGCCTCTGGGCAGGTGCAAGTTGTGTGCACAGGCAGCCTGCCGGCACGCGATCCTTCAACACCGCCGCTGTGACAGAAGCCTCTGGCCCCGCCCCCCCGTCCCGCGCCTTTTTGCAAGCCCCGGGACTTACACGCGTCCCAGGGCTTTACACGTGTCGCCAGGACTTTTGAAAATAGGCCTGGCACGCATAAGCCTTTGAAAATCCGGCCCAATGCTTTTGAACATGGTGAGGCCAATAGTCCAACACATTTAGCCGGATAACGCACAAGTTATCCAGCTAAATATATAGTTTTCAATATTGCCAGTACTTACCAGCTAACTTTTATCCAGATAAGTCATAATGAGGTCCATTGTCAGACACTGTCTGGTTGGCAAAGTTACTGCCCGATTCACTAAGGCTTTTCTCCCATTCTTTGTCTATGGGAAAATACCTTGATGAATCAGGCCCTCAGCCGGGTAAACTTTGGAGGTATATTCAATAGTGCAGCTGCACGACTGAATATAAATGGCTATCTTAAAGTTAGCTGGCTAGCTTTACCCATCTAAATTTAGGACAGTGCGCCAATCTGACCAGACTTAGCTGCCACACTGGGTCATGAAGTTAGCAAGTAGCACATTTAAGACTAATCGGAGAAAATTCTTTTTCACTCAATGCACAATAAAGCTCTGGAATTTGTTGCCAGAGGATGTGGTTAGTGCAGTTGGTGTAGCTGGGTTCAAAAAAGGTTTGGATAAGTTCTTGGAGGAGAAGTCCATTAAAGGCTATTAATCAAGTTGACTTAGGGAATAGCCACTGCTATTAATTGCATCAGTAGCATGGGATCTTCTTGGTGTTTGGGTAATTGCCAGGATCTTGTGGCCTGGTTTGGCCTCTGTTGGAAACAGGATGCTGGGCTTGATGGACCCTTGGTCTGACCCAGCATGGCAATTTCTTATGTTCTTATGTTAGGTTAAGGTCTAACTACACCTTTTTCCTGTGCATTAGCAACCAAAAAGGTTTTTATTGTACATGCCGGTTCGAGAGAGAGAGAGAGAAAGCAAGAGAGAGAGTGCGTGAATTAATCAGCATGTGATGTGAAAAATAGTGCAGGTGTGATAAATGTATTGTGCATTGCGGGAGCAGGGAAATTATCCTAACCACACTCCCTTTTTTTTTTTTTTTTTTTTTTTTTAAATCGTGGGTGCTATTTCCATTATATTTATAGCATTTTGTTGAATCTAGGTCTAAGTTAGCTGGCTAACTTTGAATATCAGAGTTAGCCAGATAATTTAGCCGGCTAACTCAACTCCTCACAGTTATGCCCCTGGAATGGCCTTTATTTAGCCGGCTAATTCTAGCCTCCTAACTTATTATCCAACTAGAATTTAGCCAGACCCTAGATCTTCATTTAGTCAGATAACTTCTGAGTTGTCCGGCTGAATGCTTTTGAATATGCACCTCCATAAGGCTAAAAATCAGCCAAATAAGTAATGGGCATTTTGGAGCAGGGACAGATTAGCCAGTAAAACTTAACTGACTAAGGGCCAGATTCATTAAGGTTTTTCTCCCACTTTGTGTCTATGGGAAAAACCCTTAGTGAGTCAAGTACTAACTCTGATATTATGAGTTAGCCAAATAAGATTTTCATCTGTCTCTGGCCATACCCTGGAGCACATCTAAAGATATCTTTAGCCTTAAACGACTAAATTCAAAAGAATATAGCCGCCTAAGTGCCAATGGCCTTACAAAAAAAAATGTCCAGCATGTGTGTACCATCCTGATTCCCACTTCAAGGGCAAAAAAAAAGTGCCCTGCCGAGCCAAGCCACCCCATCCCCCAAAACTGTCCAAGTCTTATTTAAAAATAAAAGTTTGCCGGGTTGGCACTGGACTCCCCCTCCTCCGTCCCCTTCCTGGTTAGGCTTGCTCTTATATGGAATCTCTCTCCTTTCCTCCCCATCCCAACCTTACCCCCCTCCCCCCCCATCCCACCTACCCGCTACCTCAGTTGACCCGTTTCAGCACCAGGATCTCGGTACGCTGTGATCCTGGCAGCTTGCAGCTTGCAGTATAGCTCTGACAGCATCGCTGGAAGCATAAGATACCAGCACTGCTGTCAGGGATTGGCAAACTTTTATTTTTAAACAAGACTTGGAGAGGTTTAGGGGTGGCTCGACGCAGCAGGGCACTTTTGTCCATTGAGTAGGGGGCTGGGAATTGGACCTGCATGCAATATTTTTCTTTTAATGGCCATCACCACTTAACCGGCAATATTCTTTAAAAAAAAAAAAAATATATATATATATATATATATATAAAAAATATATATATATTTAAAAATAAATAAATAAATAATAATATATGTCAGGCTAAAGTTAGCCAGATAACTTTATTCAGGGATATTCAGCAGGACATTTATCTCACGGAATATCCAAGATAAGTTATCCAGGTAATTTTAGCTGGATAACTTAAACTGTTAAGAGGCTTCTTCGAATACTGGCCTCGTTGAGTCCTTGGTTCTAAGAAGCTGGTTCTTATTATTTGCATGATCAAGTATCAACCATGTATCTCAGTGATATCCACCAGGAATACCCAAAATTATTGGCTGCTTTGGTAGTTTCTAAGACTATTACCAAGATGTACAGCCAACAAGAGACTCCCTTTAACAGCAGCCATGTGACCTCTAAAAGACCTTCCCCTCCATGGCAAAACAGGAGAAACCATCGGACAACA
Source organism: Rhinatrema bivittatum (assembly GCF_901001135.1). Lineage (NCBI taxonomy): Eukaryota > Metazoa > Chordata > Amphibia > Gymnophiona > Rhinatrematidae > Rhinatrema > Rhinatrema bivittatum. Next base: position 535,785,075 of record NC_042615.1, on the reverse strand, counting down.
GAGCAAATAAAAATCTGAAGAATGGAATATAAAACGCTTACCTCCATCCTGATTTGCAAAACTCTGTAAGAACAAAAGCATAAGAAAGAATTAAAAATAAATTCAGGACATGAGGACATTTAGCATACATTTCCTACAGCCCCCAACAACACAAGTGATGCAGGAAGGGCAAGTGCGGAGAACACCCTCGTCTGCATGTCAGTGAAGGCAGGAATCAGTCCTTACCCTCCTCCGACATCTAAAACTGCTTTCCTAAGGTGAGAACCGATGGTAAATTTAACTCGTGCAGGAGAAGGAAGAAGAGGAGCGGGGCACAAGTGTGATGGGAGCGGGTTGGTTTGCGTGTAGCACTATAAAATGTTAGTAGAGGTAGTGGTTATGTAGTATCAAGTTTTCATTCTAGAACTGATCAGCATCAGGTTTTGAGGCATGCCTGCTTGTCTGAGAACCCTTTGGGACAAAAGTAGTAAATGATACAGATGTGTGTGTGTATATATATATATATATATATATATATATATTTATATTTAGTAGTCCTCACCTATTACAAAAATACATTCCTATTTATGAGGAACAGAAACATTTTTTTAATAATCAGAAACTGTCTTTTATTCTATTTTTATTTATTCCATCATTTTAGTACAAAAATACAAAAGTGCAAACAATAATATAAGTTAACAATTCATTAAAACCACTTTTCAAAGAACTTTTTTAAGCAGAACCAAGAACCTGAATAATGTCCATCTCATCCTTACAGGACAATATCCTAAAGATATCAATCTTCCAACCCTGATGACCATTCCAGACCTCCTTCTATTACACTTGAGGTTTACCTTCAAAACCCTTAAAGGTTAATCTTCAAACCCCAAACTTCAAGTTAATCTTCAAACCCCATCATAGAGGTCTCGATGTTTCACCGCCAAACGGCTTCGTCAGGGGGAGAGTAATATCAATTCACATAAAACTGGTACAGTAATTCATTAATGTGTAATTCACGCAACCCAGTCTGTTTAAATAAATAAAGGACTATGGCAGAAAATCATATGAAGCAGCCAAACTTGCCTGTCGAACACCTTAGTTACAGACGCTTACTATATTAAAGACCGTCAAAATAGGCTTCATCGAACAGTGATGACTTTATATCTCAGCCTTATTTTTAATCATAGGTCTGATAGTTATCTATATTTCAATATTTTTTTGTTATATGCTGTGCAAAAGTTCAACTTAGCTTTAGCGTAAAACGCTGTCTTTTTTCAACATTTATGAAGCCTTGCTTCCTCAACACGCCCTACATGGGTCCATGTTTCAAACAGCCAGTTCTTTTTATCAAGGGTTCAATAACAGCGTTGTAGGTGAATTCAGTGATCGTATAGCATGGCGTTTCCGCGTTTCTTTTCCTGTCAGTTCATTACCCATAGATTCAAGCTGGTTGATATTGTCTATTTCAAAGACTGACACCGTTTCATAAATCCCAGCCTTCCTCTTCATTCCATGTTACAGAGAAAATTTTTTTTTTTCCAAATGGCAGGCGGAATGCCATTGCTGCGCAGTCTGGTTTAAATATCCAATGGAACTTCCGGGTTTCGCACACACGATTACGCAACCACCACCCCCCATTCGAAAAATTTTCTCTGTAACATGGAATGAAGAGGAAGGCTGGGATTTATGAAATGGTGTCAGTCTTTGAAATAGACAATATGAACCAGCTTGAATCTATGGGTAATGAATGACTACCAGTTTTATGTGAACTGATGTTACTCTCCCCTTGACGAAGCCGTTTGGCGGTGAAACATCGAGGCCTCTATGTCGGGGTTTGAAGATTAACTTGAAGTTTGGGGTTTGAAGATTAATCTTTAAGGGTTTTGAAGGTAAACCTCAAGTGTAATAGAAGAAGGTCTGGAATGGTCATCAGGGTTGGAAGATTGATATCTTTAGGATATTGTCCTGTAAGGATGAGATGGACATTATTCAGGTTCTTGGTTCTGCTTAAAAATGTTCTCTGAAAAGTGGTTTTAAAGAATTGTTGACATATTATCGTTTGCACTTTTGTATTTTTGTACTAAAATGATGGAATAAATAAAAACAGAATAAAAGACATTTTCTGATTATTAAAAAAATGTTTCTGTTCCTCATAAATAGGAATGTATTTTTGTAATAGGTGAGGACTACTAAATTAAAAACAGTTCACGTCTGTCTGTCTTTATTTGTTTGCTATATATATGCACAGAAGCCTGATTTATAACTTATTTTTATCTATTGCCTACAATTTCTTACCTCCATGTCTTCCAACTTGACATTTTTCATATATATGTAACCATGCAACCATGCAAGTGATTCATAATTACTGGATTTCCTGCTGCAAAGATATTTGCTTTGGAATTGCCCAGGTTTTGCATCTCACCCTGTATTGTACCATGTGATCATGTTCTTGTGTGTTTGTCTAAGAGAACCCTTAGTGGCTGTGATTGTCAATCAGGGAGAGGTCAGCCTAAGAGGAAGCTGGCATGAAGAAAAATCTAGTGCAATGTTTCTCCACCTTTCTGATGCCAGGGACCGGTTGGCTGACCACCTAAACTGACGTGGACTGGCTGGCTGATAGAGCTGAGAGAGACAGCAAAAGAGTAAGGGAGGAGAAGTTCCCTCCCATAGCTGAGGAGCATGGGAGCCTAAAGTAGGGGGGGTGGGAGGAATACATGGCCCCACCTCCCCTTCCGAAGTCTCCCCCAGCCACACCCTAATGATTTAAAGATTTATGACAAAGGAGCTGTGCTTCTTGTACCCACAACAGGGGAGGAGAAAAAAAAATCAAGTCGCCTTCATTCCAGAGGCTACAAATACATACTGTAGGGGTAGATGCTGCCCCTTTAAGGGGCTTGGTGGTTGCAGCAGCCTTCATGGTTGCATAGCTAGGAACCCACTGGGTTGTTTTTTTTTTTAGTTTATTTAAAGAGCTGGAGAGGGGAGAGTCCAGGGCTCAGCTGAGCCCGATGTTCGATGTTTGAGTTTAGTCTGCCGGCCTGATCAGCTATTCAATGCCAGCGGGTCGTGAAGAGCCGGGGAGGGTGGTAGCAGTCTGTCTCTCCGCACCTGGAAGTGGCAGCAGTAGGCAGCACTTTGTGGCCTGGAGTGAAGCCACTTCCAGGTCTATTTTGTCCCTGGGGTTTAGGGCAGTAGAGAATGCCCCACTCGCGGCTGCGGGCGGTCGAGTGTGAGCTGGTACCTGTGGCTGCAATGTGGACCTGTTTCCCCCAGCAGTGACTGCCACTCCATTGACTGGCAAATTGCTGCCAGGGACTGCTGATGAACCCACAAAAAAAGTAGTTGACAAATACAGATCTAGGAAGCTCAAGCTGGTGATAGGCAGCTTTTATTAGTGTTCATTTCTAGCAAGTGCGTCGGAGTGTTTTTGTTTTTTTTGTAAATCTCAGCCCTAGAAGATGTCGGAGGAATCTGGAGGGTTCTTGGAGAATGCTGGCATGTATTTGTCTCTGTTTTCTGATTATCTCATTGATCATGATTGCTTTGAATCATCTTTGAGAGTACTGCTGCGACAAAATCCACAACATCTGTGTACTGCATTGCTGGAAAGACATGCAAGTGTGTGTGCTGTCATGTAAAAATTAAATTATTATTATTGAAACTAATAATCGGTGTGAGGTGCTGCTTTCCTTGAAGAAGTGCTGCCAATACTGAGTGCTATATCCCAAGGTTAAAAAATAAACACTGTAGTTTTTATGCCTGAGAACAAACCCTGTCCTGTCTGTAAATTACATCTGAGCAAGCGGCGTATATATCGATATCCATGTCTAGACACACACACACACATACTCCTTAGACACTTGTGCTCATGGATTGTCTTTTGTCACTGGGTACATAAACAGTGCGTAGCGCCAGCTGATATCCCATCATCTTTAATACAGTTTTGTACTGCCCCTGGGGAAGGGGGTGTCTGCTTCCATAGCTCTTCCTTAAAGCCACGGATCCTCTAGGGAGGAAATATATTTGGTAGCTTTGCCTTGGAGGAACTTGCAATATAAATGTGTCAGCACCAGAAAGCTAAGGAAGAAACTGAGAAAAGAAAAAAGTGAGATATTTGAATCTCTCACCTCAGTGCGCTGTTCAAAGGGAACTTTTCAGCAAGATTAAATAGGAAAACAGAATATTTTTTGACTATCTCCTAAAAAAAAAAAAAAAAAAAAGACCAAGTTGGCAGTTATGACCTTGGCTTTCTGTGTTTCTGTCGTGCTATTAATCCGTGCTATACATAGCACTCATGATTTTTACAAATTTTTCTAACTACGTTTTCCTGCAGCGGTATGTGAGGAATAAGTACCTTTACTGCTGATACCATGAACAGTTTTTAAATTAGAACAATAGACACCTTGGAGGCAACAAAAAGTAAACAGCTTGTGAGGAAATTTTACAGGTGTTAAGAAGTAATTGCCAAAGAATTAAACAATGTTGGTCAAACTTTGCATACTAGCCAGTATGCATCACTGCACAGATGCACAAAATGTAACTTTCCAGCTGCCCCTTTCTTAGCCTGCGTGTTAATGAGATCCACAGGCTTTCTGGGAAGGGATGAGTCTTATAAATAAGAAATAAGGCTTCATCGACTGAACACGCGATGCGAGGGGCCACAGTCACAGGCTGCTGTTTTTCAAAAAGGCTGTAGCCATCACCTGAAGATCAGGAATTTGGGGTTTTAAATGTGATTTTTAAAAAGTCTGAGGGTGCACATTAATTGTACTGCTGCCTCTCCTTCAGTTCTATGTTCCATGATTTCATGAAAAAAACTGAAATGGAACAGCAGGGTGAATGCACTAGACTGGGGAGTGGTAGGTTGTAGGTTGCTAAGGCCCCCCCCCCCCGTGTGCTTAAAATGACCTCTCTTCAAACCACCATCTTCCAATGTTGCTACCATCAAGTAGCCCCCCTTCCCAGGTCACTGCACTGGCTCTCCATCCGCTTCTGGATACAATCCTAGCTTCAACTACTCACCTACTGCTACAAGCGCCTCAGTCTCTCATCCCTTCCTTCACCCCTCTTTGTGAACTCTGCTCTTATTCGTGCCTCTCTCCTCCAATGACAACTCCAGACTGCATTGTCCACCTTGCTGTGCCATATGCTGGAGCAGCATGCCTTTCTGAGGCCTTATTCAAAAACTGCCAAAAAAACCCTCCTTTCTGCTTTTAAATCTCAAATCCTGGCTCTTGATGATCATAACCTTTTTGACATTAACCATGTTTACTATAATAGATTTCCTGAAGCCTCATTTGTTTTCTCTGTCTGTCTTGACTAGATTGTAAGCTTTATTGAGCAGGGACTGTCTCTTACACATAGCTGTTCAATGCTGCATGCATATAGAAATGACAAGTGGCAGCAGTAGTGGTCAGGTAACCCAGATACATGTTTCATTGCCTCTTTGCCTCCAGAAGGACATGTGTCTTGGGAGTTTTTCACTGTCTTCCATGTTGTTTTGAACAGGTTTTTCTGGCTTTTGTACACAAGCAGGGCTACTATCAAAGCAGGAGATAATATGGGAGTATCAACCACACTTGGAAAAGTCAACATTAAATGTAATAAAGCATGGTGGCAATTTTTTTTTTTAATTAAAATTTTATTGATTATTACAAAGAAAAACATCACAGTGAAAGGATCAGATACAGACAACTTCCTTAAATGGAACATTGACCAAAATACAGAGGAGCTATCACTGTGACCCATCCAACCACCCTACCCCCCACCCACCATGGAGTTCACCATAGGCCTGCATACCAGATCACATAGGCCTCATAACAGAAAATAAAAATATAGGTCCACAGAATTCAACAGACAATGTCAGCATCTGTATATCAAAAGCAAAATACTGGGTGCAAATATAATGGAAAATTATACATCAGAGCCACAGGTGAAATGAGCTTGGGAGAGCTGCAATTAAAAAGAGGGAGGGTCTGTCCCATTGAGAAGATAATAATGACACCTCTATCCCCTACTCACCACAACAAAAGAAAAGAAAAAAAAAAAAAAAGGAAAAACTGCACAGGTCCCGCTCATGCAGAGAAATCAAGAAAGGTTCTCCATACAGCTTCAAAGGAAGCCACGGGATTGTTCCGCGCAGTGGTTAAGGAAGCAATCGACAGTGAAAATGTAAGCTATCCAGGACTCTTTGAAAGGAAGGCACTCCTCCTTGTTTCCAGCCCATAGCAACCACATTGCGTGCTGCAATGAAAACCTGCAAACAAAAACGCTGCTGCTGTTTATTCATCCCAGGGACTGGTAAATTTAGTAGGTCAGGCCCGGCCTCAGGGGTAATACCCATAACCTAACATTTTGCCCAGCCAATCAATTACTTCCTTCCAGAAAGGAACAATTCCGTCAGACTGCCACCAGATGTTGAAAAAAAGTCCCTATCAATCCACATTTTTGCCAGCAAAAGTCAGACTGATTGGAGTATAACCTGAGTAACTTAACTGGAGTGATGATGTACCATTGGTACAACAGCTTAAAACAATTCTCTTGCAGCTGGGCCGAAACAGAGCTCTTACTGGCATTGGTATAAACAATATCCCAATCCTTTGGGCTGAGAGGCTGCCCTAGATCCATATCCCATCTCTGAGTATGTAAAAAAAGGTTCTAATTCCGGTCCTTTAAGTAGCATATACATTTTAAACACTGTGCCCCGAATAGTGTCAGTTTCAGCACAGTAGTTTTCCAGCATAGGTTTACTCCCTCTCAAGTTGTTTGATCTCTGCAGGGAACCTATAAAATATTTATCCCGAGCATAGGCCAAAAAATCTACAAACCCAAGATGATAGATTTCCACAAGGGAATCCTGTGCTAAGAAACTGCCGTGCCTAAATAAATGCCCAAATAGTGGTAATCCCAGTCGCTTTCCAGATATTAAACAGGTTGGTCTGAAATCCTGCCGGAAAATGTATATTATGGAAAAGGGACGACTGGTAAAAATAGACAAAGTCACCCACCAAATTAGCTTTCCATTGTACCCAAACCTGTAATGTGGTGCGGAGGGCAAAAGGTAAACACTGCAACGGGCGCTAAGAAGAGCAAGGTTGCCATGGCAAAGCAGCTAGAGGCATCACTCCAAGCATCGACTGCTCTATAGCCACCCACTGCTTTACAGAGGTAAGTCTGCCTAAATCTATGAGCGCTCTAAACTGTGAAGCAGTGAAGTACCAGGACAGATTAGGAACCTCAAGGCCGTCCTGTGCTTTGGGTTGAAAAATAATCCGACGCGCAACCCTCGGAGGGCGTTGCTGCCAAATGAAATCAAAGATTTTCTTCTGTCATAAATGAAGTAGTGCAGCAGAAATAAAAAATTGGTAGGGTAGAAAACAGATGCAATAGGCGCAGCAGCCCGTTCATTTTAACTATAGCAATGCGGCCGAGCCATGAAAAGGTGCCTCTCTGCCATTTCTCTAGGTCCCTGTCTATGGCTTTCGGTAAAGGTATATAGTTGAGGCTGAATAGGTCTGAAGTACGGGCACCTAGAAAGACTCCCAAGTACTTTTATTTATTTATTGTTTTTGTTATACCGAGTTTCATGATAGGCATCACATCAACCCGGTTTACAAATAACAAGGAGTGTAAAGCATAACATAACGTAAAAAACAATATTTTCAATAAGAACCTTGAACTTTAAATACAGTGAAAATACTTAAGAGATGCTTTAGCCCACCCAAATGGAAAATGCTTTTTAATAGTAGACACCTCTGATCCTGCTACATTAATATTTAAAAGTTCGAGATTTATCAAGGTTTACCTTGAGGCCAGAGACCTTACTAAACAGCTTTAATTCGATTTCAACACCCTTTAGGGATGAGCATGAGTCAGTCAGGGTACAAGGTCACCACATTTTCTTTTATTGATCATATTGTACGTTGTATTTTTATTCATACTTTTAGAGTAATATTTTTGTTTTATTTTAGATTAGTACGTTTATATTTAATTTTAACTTGTTGATTATTTTAGAATCATTTTGGTAAACCGCTTTGGTCAGTATCCTTACTGGTAAAACGGTATATAAATATGTTAAATAAATAAGTAAATAAATATGTTAAATAAATAAGTAAATAAATATGTTAAATAAATAAACAAACAAACAAACAAACATAATAACGTCTGCAAATAAAGATAACTTAAGTGACTCGCCCAGGCTAACCCCCTTCATCTGAGGTGATGCTGGTACCCTCAAGGCAAAGGGTTCCAGGAACATCGCAAATAACAATGGAGAAAGGGGACATCCCTGTCTAGTCCCCCTGCACGTGTCAAAACTATTCTCATATCCTCCATTTATTTTTACTTTAGCCCTAGGGAGCTCATATAGTTTCCTTCCCCTTTGAAGAAAGGAAGAACCAAAGTTCATTTGCTGTAAAGTTTTAAATAGAAATGACCAAATGGACTAGGTCAAAAGCTTTCTCGGCATCAAGGGATAACAAAACAGAGGGGATGTTGTCCCGATCAACCCACCACCAGAGCCATATGCTGCAGAATAAAACCCACCTGGTCAGAGTGAACGAGCATTGGCAGGAATCTATTCAACCTCAGAGCCAATACCCTAGCCAATATCTTCAAATCCAAATTAATCAATGAAATGGGCCTATAAGACCCACAGAGGAAAGGATCCCTGCCCGGCTTGGCTATAACAGAAATCCCAGCCACATTCGAATGTTCAGGAAAGGAACCACCATCCCATATAAAATTAAACATATCAGTTAGTGGTACAACTGGAATATGGGAAAGCTTACAATAATAACCACTGGAGAAGCCATCCAAGCCTGGAGATTTACCAGACTTGAGCATCTTTATAAATTCAGGTGTGGTAATCGGACTATTTAGATACTGCTGCTGCTCGTGGGTAAGCGAAGGCAAGGAAAGGGCCTGAAGGTAGCAATCAATATCAAAATCACTGATTGTTGTATCCCTACTGTAAAGAGAGGCATAAAACTCAGTGAAACACCCCCGAATCTCAGCCACTGTGGTGTGTACTTTACCATGTAAGTCTTTAATTTTGGTAATGGAACTTTGAGCAATTTGGGCTTTTAACTGCCAGGCTAAATAATGACCTGCTTTATTCCCTCCTTATTAATAGGCCTGTTTGATCAGGTCCAAATAGTGTGCTAAATGATCATCATCAAGTCGTTGCAACTCAGATCTAGCTTCTAGCAGCCGGTGATAAATAGTGTTGGACTGTGTACACATGTGCTGATGGGCAAGATGTTCTATCTTGGCCAGAAGAAGGACCTTTTTCCTTTCCATCTCCTTTTTCCATGAGACAGCCTTAGAAATAAGTAAGCCTCTTGCCACAGCTTGAGCATTCCCAGACTACTCCCTGGGAGACAGAGAACTGAGAGTTTAATGAAAATATTCTTTTAAATGATCCCCAAATTTTTAACAAAAGCGTCATCTCTGAGTAGGGTTTCATTCAGACGCTAACAATGCTGCCCACTGTTCATATTATGGAGATATAAATCGAACACACAGGGGCATGATCTGACCAAGTAATGGGACTAATCCCCACAGTGGACACCCAAGTTGTAGAATTTTATCAACTAAAAAGTAATCTATACCGGAATAGGTTGCATGTGGAGAGGAATAAAAGGTATAAGTATGAGAGGTGGGGAATCTTTGCCTCCATATGTCAGTAAGACGCCAGTAAGATATAACAGATGACGGAAGCTTCCTTAGCCCTTGCAGTGAGGTACTAACCAGGCGTGAATTATCCAGGTTAGGATGAGAAGTAAAATTAAAGTCCCCACCTAAAATTATAAAACCTTCCCCATAGGAGTCCAAAAGCTTCCTAATAGATTATAGGAAGGATCCTTAATCCTGATTAAGAGCATATAAGGACACTAGGGTAAAAACATCAATCCCTAAATGAATTTTATTAATACATATTGGCCATGTGGGTCCGAGATCTGAAATAATATCTCATGAACCAATTGAGATAAGATAAGCATGCCCACTCCTGAGTATCTTGCGCCCTTAACACTAGCTGAAAGAAATTTGTGTGGGTACTCTTTCAGTGACAACAGGTACTCATGTCTTTTCCAGAGATGTGTCTCCTGCAAAAAGGCAATGGTTACCTTCTGAGAGATTAATTCTCGGAAGAGTAGATGATGTTTCCTGTGGGAGTTAATACTCTTGACATTGAGAGTATATGATTGCTGCGTCAGAGGTGGACCCTTGGGCTGAGGTGGGGTTGACGCAACCCGTAGGCAAGGACCTACAGGTCCCCACCGTCAGCAGGTGGAGTGGGCTGAAGCTAGAGGCCACTGGAGCTTCACCTATACCAGCCCTTGTTCCCCTCGGGTTGAGCCTTTGGGTGCCGGGGCCGGCAGGACTTAGGTGGGCCTGAAAGTTAACTATGGATGGAAGGTGGTTCAGCCCAGAGACAGCAGCCGGTAGATGGCATAGTCCTATCCTGAATAATCAACGAACAAAGAAGCAGAACACCTCTCTAATACAGTCAGAAACCAAACAAAGAGAGGGAAAAGGATCAACAGTCCAATCCACAAAACTTCAACTAATTAATGGCAAATGACAATATCATAAAGATCTTTGCTTTGGAATTTCAATCCGCGGCCTCTCGCCTCGCAATGGGCCGCAAGCCTTAATCAGCTTACAAAGCAGGATATAATATTTAATCATTTATTGTCATTTTGCTCATATCAGTACTAAACTTTATTCTAATCTCTAAGATATGTGCACTTTTTAATATGTTGTGTTTGTTTTTAGAAGGGATTGAAGAATGTTGGCAGCTTTATGCAAAGAATTGTTGAGAAATATCCCCTGAAGAAGATTGTTTTCTACAATCGAAACATGATTCATGTCGGGAATGATTTAATTGATATTTCACAAAGCATGGGCTAAGTATTCCTCTCTCTAAATTTTGGAGTTAAAGAATTTTTCAATTTTTAATGTTGGTGGGAAGTATAGCTTTTGTTTCACATTTATACCTTTTTTAGGGAAGTTTGGAAATAAAATTGTGGCAAAAAATTAAGAGATTAGAATAAAGTTTAGTACTGATATGAGCAAAATGACAATAAATGATTAAATATTATATTCTGCTTTGTAAGCTGATTAAGGCTTGCGGCCCATTGCGAGGCGAGAGGCCGCGGATTGAAATTCCAAAGCAAAGATCTTTATGATATTGTCATTTGCCATTAATTAGTTGAAGTTTTGTGGATTGGACTGTTGATCCTTTTCCCTCTCTTTGTTTGGTTTCTGATAGTCCTATCCTGGACAGGATTCGGTACAGGAACTCGGGCGCCAAAGAAATGATAAGTAACTGGAGGCGCTCAAGCAAAGGAAGGCCTAAGCCTTGTAAGTCCACGTCCAGAGAATAGGCAAGGAGAGGCATCACTGACAGGAGAGGATCAGAGCTGGCGACAAGTGGAAGTTGTGGCAAGCAGTGTAGAACTCTGGACACAGGAGAGTCTGTAGCATAGTCGTTCAACGCAATCGTCAGGACACAGAGAAGGCAGACGTGGTCAGGCGTAGCGGAGGTCTGGGGCTGGAAAGAAGCTGAAGAGTAGTCAGGCGAGGCAATGATCAAATCCAGAAGTCAGTCCAACACATAAACGAACAGGAATACGGAGAACAGGAACTGGGAACCACAGGAAGCAGGAACACCATGAAGACACAATTCAAGGAACAGCAACGAGTACTCGGAATACGAGGAGACCTGTTGCTAAGGCAATGCTATGGAGCGAGGCCTGAGCTTTTATACGCTAAAGAGTCTGACGTCAGCATCCAGGTCCGCGGCCAGGTTCCCGCCGTGGGCCCTTTAAAAGAACTAGTGATGCACACGCGCCTAGGAAGGGGTGCGGTGCTGATGGCGGCGTCTCTCCACGCGCCACACAGAGAGGCCCGACGAGCAGGGACATCTTGGCTGGCAACACTAGGTAGCATTTATTTATTTTTATTTAAGATTTTTTATATACCGGTGTTAGTGTGTACATCACATCGGTTTACATTATAACAATAGCTTGGAAAATACATAGAACAGGGATATACATTAAAACAGGGAAGTAATAAGGTATGGGCCATGTGAACGAGTAGAGAGGCATAGAAATATAGAGTAACTGGCAGAACGGTTCAGAACCTAAGAAGATAAGGTTCAGAGTGCCGATTCATAACATGTTGCAAATATTAATGTATAACGAGGTAGATAACAATAAAACATAAACATATGTTAATTATATACAATATGTACAGGAGTGCATAGATGTACAGATTTGCATGGGGTTAAGGATAGGGGGTAGAAGGCTAAGGGGAGGAAAGAAAATGGTCTAGGGAAAGGCAGAGGTGGTTAGTCGGGGTATGCTTGTGTGAATAGCCATGCTTTTAGTTTCTTTCTAGCATGGCAGGACCAGAGGCACTGGAGGGAACCCGAAGTCGGAGCTGGTGGCCCACCGCTGCCAGAGAAGAGGAGCCAGACACTGGAATCCATCTGAGAAGGTGAGAGGGCCGCACCGTGGGGCAGCGGCGGGCGGCACGCGTAACAATGAGCTGTCATTTTTGCATGAGTAAAATCACTGCAATAAATAAAGGCAAAAAGCCCAGGAAACCCACACTCAAAAGCACAGAGCTGAGCCCACAAAACAAGGACAAAATAGTACAAGTAGACCATAAAGAGGAACTTCAAACCCCATGATCCCCTCCAGCTAACAACCGATCCACTCAATCCAATCGGCAAATCCCTTCCTATAAGGGGCTAACCCGCAGGCAAAAATGAACGCCCGGTCATCCCCCTCCCCAAGTTTAGCAAACAAAAAGACTGATAATGACCAACACCCTTACCAAAGCATAAAGTGCAGAAAATATATAAAGCACATAATAGCAGGCAACTGTGTCTATGAGACACCAGACAGAACAGCACATCAGAATGCCACAGAAATAGAAAAAATGACAAAATCAGAGATCAAGGCAGATAAATAAGAGTCTCATCCCTGGTCCGAAAACTGATAGTGATTCTTTGGAATGGCACCACAAACGTCTTCTCCTTGCCCTGCTCGGCGCCATCTTGGAAATGTGTCAGTTGTCGCTGTATTCGGGGCTGAATTTGGAATGGGGAAGGCGATAGCCAGGCCTGCTTGTTTAAAGACCAATGCAGCTTCAGAGAGGGACCTGTAAGGGGATCTGGTAGGAGATCCCCTTACACTGGAACTGGAGAGCAAAAGGAAAAGCCAATTGGTAGCGAATTCCTTCCTGGCGCAGTGCACCGGTAACTTCCCAGAGCTCATAATGTTTTTGAAGTGTGATCAGTGGCAAATCATTGTAAATTGTGATTTCATGTCCGTTCCAATGCCAAACAGCTTTTTACTGGGTAGTTTCCACAATATCCACCTTTTGGGTAAAGCTGTGTAGGCAGAGGACAATGTCTTTGGGTTGATTATCACGTTTAGGGCCCTGTGCTCTATGGGCCCGCTCTATTTTAATGTGTTGTTCAGGGCAAGGGGAGCCGTCTGAAGGGCCTTCTTTACTGGCGAGAATGAAGGTGCAAATCGCACTTGCTGGAGTTATACAATTAGCAAACTCCTCCATTTCCAGTATCCCTTTAATTCGGATATTGCATTGTCTCGAGATCTTCCATTTTATCTGCTAGGAGGGCAAGCTCGCTGACCATGGATTTATTTTGCTCACTTATGATGTTCAATGCCGCACCGTGGCATTCAACTCGGGTATGAAGCTCATCCACTTGATGCCTCATCGCCACTAAGTCCTCCCTGAGTTGTAGTTATTAGAAATACAGGAAAGGCACCATTGAAATCGCTTCTTAAATGCTTTAAAGTATTGGTGTACACGGTGAGAGGGAAGGAGCTCCAAGATTAAGCGTCCATCTTTAGAACTCCCAGCATGGTGGCAATTTTATGGTCCACTTCAGTGAAATAAAACCTTTATCACGGTATTCATGCAAAATAACTTTATTGTCAGATGGCTCCTTTTGTGAATTCTTAGACAGGTTAATAATTCGTGTATCCTCTGACATGGTTCCGTGTTTCACCCGTAGGCTAAATTGGGAGGGACAAGAAGCAACAGTCTAAACCATTCTATAAAAAGACAAAAGCGCAAAGGTAATAGGGACCCAAAAGGAAAGTACAGTCAGAGAAATATCTAGAAGGAATCAAATTTACATACCAGAGAAATATTGAAACAGCAGTAACAGGAGCCCTTACGGAGGTCTAAACACAGAATCTTATAAAATAGTTGAAACTGGCTTTTTTGACTCCCAAAACTGCTAGTCACATGGTCAACATAAGCAAATCACACTGCATATCTATATGCTGTAAAAAAACACAACGCCAATGCAATTGCTGCGTTTGGCGATCCATGAGGCAAGGCTGTGAACCGCCATGCTTACCTCCAGCTCCAATGCTGTGGCAGACCCCCGAACCATGATATAGTCGACCGCCATGTTCCTGCAAGCTAAACTCAACTTCCAGCAGGACGCTGCCAACCCCACTCAAATGTTCCTCCTAGGCACACGAGTGCGTTTGGCTGAGATTTAAAGGGACTGCGGCAGGAAATCCCCCATGGCACCTACTTCTGATGTCACTGCCTTCAGCCCTTAAAAGGGCCTTGCTCCCAGCAATCCACGCCACGCAATAGGTCGACTACCTCCTGGTAGAATGAGTTGCCTCAGTGTACTTCATTCCTGTATTCCTAGTCTTTGTTTTGGCAGTTCCTAGTCTGTGTTCCTGAATTCCTTGACTTCACCCTGTGGTCAGTCTTCAGTTCTTTGTCACCACCCCATCATCAGCCTTCAGTTCCTTGTCTTCAATACCTCAGTCTTCAGTATCTTCTTCTATCCACCTGTGCTGCTCCTTGCCTCCCTACTTGACTCTCCTTCCTGAGTTCCTCGGAAGGATCTCTGGTTTTGACTTTGGCTTGATTCTCAACTTTGACTGAACTTCACCTGCCCAGATCACTTGCTGTCTCTGACTGTGTCCAGCCTGTCCCGGACCCTGGTGTGTGACTTAACCATCTCGACAGATCTTCATCTTATCCGCAGAGGTCTGCAACGAATTCCTGCTGGCCCCAGCACCCGAGGGCTCAATCTAAGGGGAACGAGAGTTGGTGTAGGTGAAGCTCCAGTTAGGCCTCTACCACAGTCATCTCTACCAACCAACGGTGGGAACCTGCAGGGCTCCTTCCTGTAAGTTGCACCAACTCCACCTCGGTCCAAGGGTCTGTGCCCGAAATAGCAATGGCAACCTAGATCATGTGATTAATACGCCTATCATGGAGGAAGAATGTAGGCTGTCAAAACAATGCAAGGCTACTTCACCTGCTGCAAAGATAAATTACAAAGAAATGATTCCAGAAAATGAAACCACTCAATCTCTAGGTTTAAACCCATAGGAGAGAGTGATTGTAGGTTGAATATCCACCTCTGCTCGTGTCTGATCACAAATGCAGTAAAATCCCCATCTTGCGGAGAAGAGATTAGTGTCTACAGCAAAACATCTAAGGTCTGAAGGGGAGCGTGACGCCTGTGTCTGACGTTCCACCAGAAGGGCTTCCTCTTGAAGGGACCAAAAACATGAGCGATGCTTGAAATCCAGGTTTTCAGCATGCAAGTGATTTCCCCCCAAATATAGTTTTGAACATGGACAGATGATCACGTAAATTACCCCAAAGGAAAGGCATGATGTAGAATGATGTAGGGTAAGGGTGGCCAACTGGCATCTCTCAGGCTGCTCTTTGGAGGAGTTTGTGTAGCTCTTGGACCTAATCCCGTAATTGTTATATATGGGCGGCAGGAATAACAAAAGCGGCTAAGACAGCCTCGAAAGCAACAGTATGGTGAAAAGATGGGCACAGCAGCAACAGCTGAGGCAGCATGGCATGGCTCAGATACCAGCAGTGAACAGTGCAACTCACAAACTAGCAATGGCATGAAATCGGCACTGCACCAGCAAATCACTCACGCTTTTGCACATGGCTATCCTCCCCGTTCTAAGTGTCCTGCTCGCAGCGAAAGTTGTAATACCTAACTTCCACTGCAGGCAGGCTGCTGAGGACACGGAGGACCACCACCTACAGAAGCAGAGCGAACTGCTGGTGTTGTGCCGATTTCATGCCGCTGCTAGCCTGTGAGCCGCGCTGTTCCCCCCACTGGTGTCTGAGCCGCGCCGCCGCTCTTCGCTGCCAAGGCTACCGTGCCTTTCTTCTGCTGGAGCTCTCTTCACAGTGCCATTTTGTTGAGCTCTCACCGCTGATGAGATTGCCCGGGCCAGGAATCTCTTGCTCCACTGCTTTTGCTTGACCCTGGTAGGGCATTAATTCAGCCTCTTGGGTAGGGATGGGAGGGGGAGGGGCTGGAGCAGAAGTGAAAAATGAGGGAGATGGAGAGAGAAGAGGAAGATGGAGAGAGGAGGAGAAAATTTTGGAAAGCTGGGAGGAAGGCTGAAAAGAGGTGAGATGGGGAGAGGAGGAGAAAACTGGTGAAGGGAGAAAGCTGAAAAGAGGGAGGCAGAGTGTGGCAGTCTCCCGGCATCCACAAACAGCAGAGAGAGAGAGAGAGAAAGAGGGGCAGAGAAGGTAAAGTTAGTGTCATTATTACTAATAACCTTTTAAATGTTTAAAAGTAGTTACAAACATTTGTGGCTCTTGAGCTCTCTTTGATTTGGTTTTTCGGCTCCTGCTCTGTGAAAGGTTGACCACCTTATAACAGTGAACATCCATGTTCATTTCATAACAGTATCCCCACAGAGCAATTTTTCAGCTTACACCACCTCTGCATGCCTTTTGGGAAGATTTTGTCTCACAATCTAAAATTACGTCTGGCAGATTTCTGAACACAGGAAACCTCTATTGGGTCATTAGACGAGCGCTCAAACGAGCCCAGCATGTGAACCGGGACCCCCTGTTTATTACTCCACCGGATCAGTCTGACCATTTATCTTGCTTCCTTCATTTTTCTGGCCATGTTGGTCAGGTTTGCTCAATTATTCGGCACCATTGGTCGACGCTGGCTCCTCACATGATTTTCAAGGATCTTCCACGCTTTTGCATTGCACCAGGGTAAGAATCTTCAGGACTGGTTAGTCCACACGGAACTGCAACCACGTCAAACCCCCACGCCTCTGAATCTTGGCCATCATCCCTGTGGTGAATGCACTGCCGGTCCGCTAGCCCTGTCACTCGCTACATTCAACAAAGAAAGAAGGCAACAACTCGTTTCCCAACAACTGTAAAGTAGAATAAAGGTACAAGGGAAAACAAAATGACAGCACAGCAAAAATTTAGTACATACCAAAAAAAACATTTTAAAATTAAATGTCAACACATTCCAGTACACAGAGTTGAAGGTCTATAAAGACTCTAACTTAACTTGATCCCCAGACAAATAAAGCACATACATAGAATTAAAAGCTAAACAAATGCGATTTGCATATACACAATTCTCACCACTACTCTCTTTCAAAACACAAATAAAACTAATCAGATAGAAAGTGTTTGTCCACCCAAAAAAATCAATAATACATTATGTACAAAATGTTTTATAAGTTGTAATGATGATGTTAAATAGATGATACCCGTATCGTGTATTCAGTCCTTTCAGGAGGAGGCCCCTCTGGTGGAATACTGGACACAGGCTTCACACTCCCCTTCGGACTCAGATTTTTTGCTGTAGACACTGTAATCCCTTCCCCGTTAGGTGGGGAATTTCTACACTTCTGATCAGATGTGAGCAGAGGTGGATCTTCAACTTACAATCACTCTCTCCTGAAACTGAGTGGTTTCGGTTTTTGTAATCATTTCTTTGTAATTTACCTTTGCAGCAATTGAAGCAGCCTTGCATTGTTCTGACAGCTTGCATTCTTCCTCCATAATAGGCTTCCTTAATCTCTTGATCTAGGTTACCATTGCGTTGGCATTGTGTTTTTTACAGCATGCAGATACACAGTTGGATTGGTTATGTTGACCATGTGACTATCATTTGATTGGTTATGTTGACCATGCGACTATCATTTGATTGGTACAGCAGTTTCTGGTGCTAAAAAAGCCGATTTCAACTGTGTTTATAAGATTCTGTGTTAAGACACTCCATAAGGACTCCTGTTACTGCTGTTTCAATATTTCTCTGATTATGTAAATTTGATTGCTTCCAGATATTCCTCTGGCTGTACTTTCCTTTTGGGTCCCTATTATCTTATATACCTTTGTGCTTTTGTCTATTTATAGACTGGTTTAGTCTGTTGCTTGTCATCCTTCTCGATGCAGCCTATGGGCGAAACACAGAACCGTGTCAGGGGATGCATGAATCATTAATCTGTCTAAAACTGACAAAAGGAGCCAGCTTACGACAAAGTTATTTTGCATGAACACCGTGATAAAGCTTTTATTTCACTAAAGAGTGCCACCATGCTTTCTTATATTTAATGTGGGCTCCTATCAATTCCATTTACCTGGATAAGCAGCCGTTGTCTGAGTAAATTGGTCCGTCTGAAAATTGCCTTCTTCAAAGTAGCTAAAATGTGTGCGCGGGCTTCCACAACACATGAGCTTTTAAGAGAGGTGTTCCTGGTGGCGTGTTTTTAGCGGGCTTGGAAAACAACGTATGTAAATTGCATTTTCCAGTCTATGCGCGTTACTTTCCATAGAAATTTCTCTGGCACAAAATGCAGGTAAAAAGTTCAGTGTAAAGTGAATTTGCCTTTCCATCTTTGTACCCGAGTGGGCAGTTTGCAGAATGTCAGCCTCCCCACTCTCATACAGAACATTCTCTTAACCCAATTAAACGATGGACCTTTACAGGATGCTAAAGGTTATAACAGAAATCACATGTACTATTCCTCACGACTAATTCATATTTCTAGCTTGTATCAGACTGCCTACAGTAGTTACCTTTGCATGGCTAAGTTAAGGCCTCTCTTTGTGGGCACTTCTCTCTCTCTCTCTCTCACTTTTTCTGATTATGCAAAGACACTGAAATAAAAAATACTGGCTAGCCCCAATGACAATCGGTTTTAACAATATAATACAGAGTCAGAGTTTTGAAAATCCAAGGTGGATTTTCATGGCTGCCATATAAAGTTGAATAGGGCCAGGAGAAGGCAGTGTCTTCAGTACTGATTTAGGAACCAGAGCAGGAAGAGGCCACCATCTCTCTAACATTTAATGGAGCCTGCAGGTGGAGAAGACTGTGGCCTTCAGCAGCAGGGATGATGGAAAGGGAGGATAAGGTGAAGGGCTGAGGAGAGTGAGACGGCTGCAAAAGGTGGGAAGAGAGGAGACTGAGAGGGCTGCAAGGAATGGGAAGTGTGTGTCTGTGTGTGTGTGTGTTTGTGTGTATGTGGGAGGAAACAGGAGTACAGTACAGGGTGAATGCATTTTTAACCTGGCAAATAAGCCATGGAGGAATGTTTGAATCCCTACAGAACTGTCCAAGCATGTATTAGTTTTAAGAGACACCAATTCTGTAAATGGCATCTGGAAACCATGACAGTATGCACTGTGACAAGAAATGTCCGTTATTCCCTTGACCCACAAGCCTTCCTCCCCACCCCCACTTCAGAGATACTGTACTTGGTATTTTTAACCCATATTAGTCTACAGATATCTCTTTGCATCCAATGTGTAAATCAGTTGTGTGTGTGTATATATATATATATATATATATATATATATATATGTATTTTTTTTTTTTTTAGTGTTTGATGGAGACAAACATCCAAGGCCAGCCCACCCAGTCTGTTTTACCTACATCTGAGTTGCAAATCAATCAGCCTTCTTGGCTAATGTGAGGCTCATGTGCACAGCTCCAAACTCCCAAGCTTTCCCAGAGCTGACCTGGCTGCCTTTCAGTTCATAGCTTATTAACTAGGAGGAAGATGATGTTCTGTTAGAGCCCAGCCTTGCTTCTGTTTCATCTTAACTTTAATTTCCTTTACCTTTTGCAGTTCCTCAAAGGACTTCTCCGTCTCCTTCAGCTTCTCTCGGATGACTTGCTCTTTGGCAGATATCAAGGACTCCTCCTTCTCCAGCTGCGCGATGTCTTGCTCTAGGCTAGAGGACAGACACATGAGTTGGAGG
The DNA here is from genome assembly GCF_901001135.1 of Rhinatrema bivittatum. NCBI lineage: Eukaryota > Metazoa > Chordata > Amphibia > Gymnophiona > Rhinatrematidae > Rhinatrema > Rhinatrema bivittatum. Next base: position 535,765,008 of record NC_042615.1, on the reverse strand, counting down.
TGCTTCTGTACATAGGGCATGTTCCCCCTGATTTTACTTCTCTAAAATACGCTTAAAAGGGTGAAAAGGCACATTGCAGTAGAAGGCAAAAGCTATGTATGATCCTCTCAGGAGCCAACACCATCAGATAATGAACGGGGAGCTAGACTCTCCAAAATTCATCAAGGAGTATCCCCAATCCGCAAGCAAAGCCTACATTTTGGTTCCAAAGTTGGAACCTTCTTTAGGTTCATAGCATGGAAAAACAAATCCCAATAAATCATTTTCTCACATGATATGTGAACTCTTCCTCCACCTGCCAACCAAGAATATTTGCCAAGTGAATGTATTGATATTGGTCATGACAACAATCCCACGTGCGTACATAGTGGCAGCGCCATACCAGTTCCCCTGGCATTTGCACAGGAAAAGAAAAAAAACTTTCAGGTAGCAATTTTTCAATAGCCACACATAGTTTCAAAGCATGTGGAGGCTTTTATCACACGTACTTGCAGATAACTTCAAACTCGGATAGTTTCTGTTTGAAAATGAGCCAACATAAGGTATGTGTGGTAAACTCACCCGTGTGCCTTTGAGCCTGTTACTTGTGCGGAAGCAAAATAGCCCACGTGCTTTACAAAACTGACTATCCATGTACCGTTTTCCTCCCTGTCGATCTCAGTGCAGCCCTGGGAATGTCTCTTTTTAAGCCAGCGAAAAATATGCACTCCGTGAACCCTGCGCGTGTTGCTAGCCCGACTAAGGAAGGGCAATTTTTGGCCAGGTGAATTTACCCGGGTAAAACTCAGTTTATTCGGGAAAATGCTTTGAAAATTGCCCTCCACATGAGCAAAGAAATACAAGTAGAAAAGCTAAGTCCCCCCAAACAACATTATATTCAATAGCATATTAATTTCTTTATGTGTAATAATAATAATTTCTGACTGCCACCACCACGCCCTTTAGAATCTAAACAAGAGCTTGTTGTGATACTCTTTTCTGGTTACTCTGTCAGAGTGACTTGAATATATCTTATTCTGATCTGCCTTGTCTAGTGGTGATGGCTTCAGAAAGAATCATCTTGTATTTTAATGTAGCCTTGCTGTAGGATAAGAGAATGCCTAGCAGAAATTCTTGTGACGGTGTTAACATGAGCAGATGGGACTGTGCAGTCAAGTCAAGGGCCCAATGTGATGGCGTTAAGCCTGGTCAAGCTGTATGTTTTTGACTTCCTAAGCCTTTGCCCACCACGGGGCACTCAGCACAGTCACTCCATAATTGCAGGATGAGTTTTTTTTCTTTTCAGGTATCATCATCATCATCACTTATTTGATACACACTTTTCCAGCCAAAGAGTTCACACTGTGTTACAGGAGTCTGAGGATTGCATTTATAGTCTTAACATGTGCAAAAAGAGGTCCATGATCTCATCACATCAGAAAACTCTTGTTACATAGGCCCATATTTAGAACAGGGCAGCAATAACAGTTACAGTACCTTGGGTGGGCAGTGTATTTATTTATTTAGGGAAAAATGCTTATTTTCTACCTAACAAAGCCAGCTCTTCTAGGCAGATTACAATACAGCGGTTAACTAAAAACATCAATCAAGCCAGAATGTATACAAATAAAATCAAATAATAATAATAATGATAATAATAACAATAATGAAACAAACATCAATACAAAAACACTCTATATAGTACAAGCCTGCAATAATACCAAACAAGTAAAAGCTTCTTGGAACATCAATGCCTTAAGCTGTTTATGAAAAACAGCAAAATCTTTTATCATGCTCAATGCCTCAGGAAGAAAGTTCCACAGGACAGGACCCATCACTGATACTGCATGGGAATATGTCAGACAAGCAAGCACACTTAATAGATGGTCCAATAAGCATTTGTCCACTGACCTCAACTGACAAGTAGGAGTATAAAACTGAAAAATTTTAAGTAAATAGGAAGGGCAGGCATCTTGATGGACTTAAAAACTAAAACTAGGATCTTAAATTTGATCCTTTCAGGCACTAGAAGCCAGTGCAAAGTGTTCAACATGGGAGAAACATGTTCCCAAAGTAAACCCCAAGTATCAGTGGAGCCGCAGAGGTTTGTAATACTTGTAGGTCCGTAAAACAGAAAGAAGGAAGCCCAGTTTACAAGGAATTACGGCAGGGGTCAGCAACTTGTGGCGCGCCAGAGTATTGCTTAGTGGCATGCAGCAGCTGCGTTGCTGCATCTCGCGCATAACTGTGGCAGCGCAGTGAGGATGTGCCCGCGGGCTGAAGACACAACTGAAGCAACATGAAAAAGGCCAGGGACTGTCAGAATAAAAAAAATTGGTGGCAGTAGGCCAGCTTCTCCCCCTCACTCCTTCCTGATTCCTTAACTCACCCGCTGCTATCCAAAAACAGAAGGAGGAGAACGGGAGTTGCAGCTGCTCAGGCGCATCCTTCCAACTCCCCTGCCAGGGCCTGATTCAAAGCACTACACCGTGACCTCGCGGGGAAGGAGGAGGATGCACCCGAGTAGCTACAATTCTCCATCATCCTCCTGCTGTTTTAGGATAGCAGCGAGTGAGTGAATGTTATGGGGTTACAGGTAATGAATGGGAGGGGAGGAGAGGTAAACAGACCGGGTATCGCCATGGAGTGGAGGAGGAGAAAGAGTGAATGCACCGGAGGATTGCCATTGGGGGGGGGGGGGGGGGAGGAGGAGGAGGGGTAGATGGATTGGGGATCACAATGGGGTGGAGGAAGAAGAAGAGGGGTGAATGAACCATGGATCGCCATGGGGGGGAGGGGAGGAGGGAAGGAGTAAATGGACTGGGGATTGCTATGTGGAGGAGGAGGAGGGGTGAATGGACCATGGATTGCCATGGAGGGAGGAGGAGGAGATGATAAAATGGACTGGGGATTGCCATAGGGGGTACGATGGAAGGAGTGAATGGACCAAGGATTATTGTGGGGAGGGAGGGAGCGAATGAACTAGGTATTGCCATGGGGGGGAGCCCAAAGTTCCATTTCACCCCACATGTGACCAATGATCATGTTCTTCTCACGGGCCATCCAGCACCTACCGCTGTGCGCACAAGGGTGATTGAATGTGGAAGACAGAGTGTGTGATTGTATGTGGGAGAGAGAGAACGAGCATGTATGATTGCATGTGTGAGGGAGAGAGAGAGCGAGCATGTATGATTGCATGTGTGAGGGAGAGAGAGCGAGCATGTATGATTGCATGAGTGAGGGAGAGAGAGAGCGAGCATGTATGATTGCATGTGTGAGGGAGAGAGAGCGAGCATGTATGATTGATTGTGTGAGGGAGAGAGAGAGCGAGCATGTATGATTGCATGTGTGAGGGAGAGAGAGCGAGCATGTATGATTGCATGAGTGAGGGAGAGAGAGAGTGAGCATGTATGATTGCATGTGTGAGGGAGAGAGCGAGCATGTATGATTGCATGAGTGAGGGAGAGAGAGAGCGAGCATGTATGATTGCATGTGTGAGGGAGAGAGTGAGCATGTATGATTGCATGTGTGAGGGAGAGAGAGTGAGCATGTATGATTGCATGTGTGAGGGAGAGAGAGCGAGCATGTATGACTGCATGAGTGAGGGAGAGAGAGAGTGTGTGTGTGATTGCATGTGTGAGGGAGAGAGAGTGAGCATGTATGATTGCATGAGTGAGGGAGAGAGAGAGCGAGCATGTATGATTGCATGTGTGAGGGAGAGAGAGAGCGAGCATGTATGATTGCATGTGTGAGGGAGAGAGTGAGCATGTATGATTGCATGTGTGAGGGAGAGAGTGAGCATGCATGATTGCATGAGTGAGGGAGAGAGAGAGCGAGCATGTATGATTGCATGTGTGAGGGAGAGAGAGTGAGCATGTATGATTGCATGTGTGAGGGAGAGAGAGCGAGCATGTATGATTGCATGAGTGAGGGAGAGAGAGAGTGTGTGTGATTGCATGTGTGAGGGAGAGAGAGCGAGCATGTATGATTGCATGAGTGAGGGAGAGAGAGAGCGAGCATGTATGATTGCATGTGTGAGGGAGAGAGCGAGCATGTATGATTGCATTTGTGAGGGAGAGAGTGAGCATGTATGAGGGAGAGAGTGAGCATGTATGATTGCATGAGTGAGGGAGAGAGAGAGAGAGCATGTATGATTGCATGTGAGGGAGAGAGCGAGCATGTATGATTGCATGAGTGAGGGAGAGAACGAGCATGTATGATTGCATGAGTGAGGGAGAGAGTGAGCATATATGATTGCATGAGTGAGGGAGAGAGAGAGCGAGCATGTATGATTGAATGTGTGAGGGAGAGAGAGTGAGCATGTATGATTGCATGTGTGAGGGAGAGAGAGCGAGCATGTATGATTGCATGAGTGAGGGAGAGTGAGAACGAGCATGTATGATTGCATGAGTGAGGGAGAGAGAGAGTGAGCATGTATGATTGCATGAGTGAGAGAGAGAGAGCGAGCATGTATGATTGCATGTGTGAGGGAGGGGGAGAGAGAGCGAGCATGTATGATTGCATGTGTGAGGGAGAGAGCGAACATGTATGATTGCATGAGTGAGGGAGAGAGCGAGCATGTATGATTGCATGAGTGAGGGAGAGAGAGAGCGAGCATGTATGATTGCATGTGAGGGAGAGAGCGAGCATGTATGATTGCATGAGTGAGGGAGAGAGTGAGCATATATGATTGCATGAGTGAGGGAGAGAGAGAGCGAGCATGTATGATTGAATGTGTGAGGGAGAGAGAGTGAGCATGTATGATTGCATGTGTGAGGGAGAGAGAGCGAGCATGTATGATTGCATGAGTGAGGGAGAGAGAGAGTGAGCATGTATGATTGCATGTGTGAGGGAGAGTGAGAACGAGCATGTATGATTGCATGAGTGAGGGAGAGAGAGAGTGAGCATGTATGATTGCATGAGTGAGAGAGAGAGAGCGAGCATGTATGATTGCATGTGTGAGGGAGGGGGAGAGAGAGCGAGCATGTATGATTGCATGTGTGAGGGAGAGAGCGAACATGTATGATTGCATGAGTGAGGGAGAGAGCGAGCATGTATGATTGCATGTGTGAGGGAGGGGGAGAGAGAGCGAGCATGTATGATTGCATGTGGGGAGAGAGAGTGTGTGTAACTGCATGTGGGGTGAGAGAAAACGTGACCCTATCCCTGGGCGCAGGCTGACAAGTGTGTGAACATGGCGCCCGCGTGCGGCTATGAAATTTACATGTATGATTGCATGAGTGAGGGAGAGAGAGAGCGAGCATGTATGATTGCATGAGTGAGAGAGAGAGCGAGCATGTATGATTGCATGTGTGAGGGAGAGAGCGAGCATGTATGATTGCATGAGTGAGGGAGAGAGCGAGCATGTATGATTGCATGTGTGAGGGAGGGGGAGAGAGAGCGAGCATGTATGATTGCATGTGGGGAGAGAGAGTGTGTGTAACTGCATGTGGGGTGAGAGAAAACGTGACCCTATCCCTGGGCGCAGGCTGACAAGTGTGTGAACATGGCGCCCGCGTGCGGCTATGAAATTTACTGTCTCTGTGAATTGGGTCCTATGTTTGTTATGAAACCTACATTTTTCAGTTTGCAATATATTGTGAGTTTCCAAGAAGATGGTAACCTGCGAAAAAATAACTTTCTCAAGAATTTTCTCCAATGTGATTAAAGTGGAAATTGGCCAATAGCTAGAAGGATAACCAGTACATTACAATTTGATATGCAGGGACAAGCAGCAGATAGCTATAGTATCAAGATTCAATAGCATGCTAACACCAAGTATCAGCTATTTATGATTTTCTGTCACAGACAGTGAGAGAGCAGTGTTTAAGCAGTTATTCCAATAGCTAAGTTGTGTGTCTGGTGTGGGAAGAGCAAGTGTCTGTCAGGGGTCATTAGGGACTACAGATCATAGCTCAGCTTGAGGCTAAGCAAAAGGTGCAAACCCTAATAAATATCTGAGAGTTAGGCTCCTGAATTGGCCCTTTAGAAAATTTTCTAGGGCTGTGCCTAAATTTATGATCCTGCATTCATGAGGACCCTAAATTTAGAGGCCTAAAAAGGGGGTGGCTACTGGAGCAGAGTTAGGGCAGGGAAACAAAGTTAGGCATCCTAAATCTAGGTAAATGAATAGACCTAAATTTAGGTCCCTAAATTACAGGCTCTTAAGGTTTTGTGAATTTTCAGCTGAAAATTGGTTCCTATTTTAGGTTCCTAAATTTAGGTTTAGCTTTTTATGAATATCTGCCCACTAGTTTTCCCCAGGTGGCCACCTATCTTGTCCTGTTTATATTAATCTAGAACAGGGGTGGCGATTCCGGTCTTTGAGGGCCGAAAACCAGACGGGTTTTCAGGATATCCCTAATGAATATGCGTGAGAGAAATCTGTAGGCACTCTGCCTCAGTTATATGCAAATTCAGAGGACATCCGGAGGCTTCAGAGTTGGTTGGGCCATAGCCTGTGTGGCCACACCTTTTCAATGCCCCAGCAATCCTCAAGACTTCCACCAAAACCCTGCTGATGATGGAACAGCTCCCCTATGAGGAAAGGCTGAAGAGGTTAGGGTTTTTCAGCTTGGAGAAGAGACGGCTGAGGGGGGATATCATAGAGGTCTTTAAGATCAAGAGAGGTCTTGAACGAGTAGATGTGACTCGGTTATTTACACTTTCGAATAATAGAAGGACTAGGGGGCATTCCATGAAGTTAGCAAGTAGCACATTTAAGACTAATCGGAGAAAATTCTTTTTCACTCAACACACAATAAATCTCTGGAATTTGTTGCCAGAGGATGTGGTTAGTGCAGTTAGTGTAGCTGGATTCAAAAAAGGTTTGGATAAGTTCTTGGAAGAGAAGTCCATTAACTCTATTAATCAAGTTTACTTAGGGAATAGCCACTGCTATTAATTGCATCAGTGCATCAGTAGCATGGGATCTTCAAGGTGTTTGGGTAATTGCCAGGTTGTGTCCTGGTTTGGCCTCTGTTGGAAACAGGATGCTGGGCTTGATGGACCCTTGGTCTGACCCAGCATGGCAATTTCTTATGTTCTTATGTTCTTAACTTGCAGTACACCCGTTTCCAGAGCATCCATTCTGTCTGCTACTATGGACTCCAGTAAATTGCGTGTTCGGACCTTGAGCGTCTCTGCCTGTTTGCCTGAGGCTTCGACTCTGCCATTCTGAACAAATCTGGTTGCCAAGCTGACTGTGCAGTGGCTTAACCAGCAAGCACCATCATGACCAGCTCAGCTCTTTTCTATTGCAATTTCAGAACAAATAAAAATCTACTTTATTTTGTGTTGCTCTTTGTCAGTCACAATATCTATGCATGTGCCAGTGGGTGTGTTCTTTCATAGGCTTCGGTTGTTATGGTGCTCTTTTGAGCTAACAGCTGAGGCAGTCGCTTTCACTGAAAAATTGGGTCTCATAACACACAGTCAACAAAAAAATAAAGGGCAGGAAAAAGGAAGCCATAATGGTTTTCCTCACCAGATGCAAGTGCCAATTCAGAAATTTCTTATAATCTCTCTCCTTTAAAAGGAGGAAGGAACTTCACTGCGTATATTTCCAATGCTTTCTTATGAAAACAGGTCTTGGGTCTTATGCAAATTCATTCTTTTCTTTTTTGACCTGGCAGTTTCCACCTTCTGGTTTGTATCTCCAGCTCAGCGGGGTAATCATGAGCCTTCCTTTACAACTACCCAGGGACCGTTGCCCCATTTTATAGCTCCTACTCCCCCCACCCACCATCACGGTCACTGCCGTGAATGTTCTGCGCTGGGGGCCATGCACTGGGTCTCCTTCCAGCGCCCTGAATCTGGCCAGCAGGTGTCACCCTTAGCGAATGAGCAAGACTTTCCTGCTCCTCCTGAGGCTGCCAGTGCTGCCTGGGAATCATCCATAGCCCCAGGCAAACCTGACCGAGGGACCTTCTGAACAGTGAAGAACAGCTCCTGTACCTCAGCCACCAGGGCAGCCCGTGTAAGTTATTCCTGAAGTTTCAAAGCATTTGTATTTAAATCCGCGCACCTAATGACCCACGCAGTCCCTAAGTTAGTTTGTAAAAAAATAAAATATGACAGGAGTCGAGTGGCATCTTATAGACTAATCAAATTATTAAAGCATGAGCTTTCAAGCTCAGTTTGTAAAAGTTTCTCATGTGATAACACAGAATTAAATAAAATAACCAAGAAAAATCGATCCAGCTGTCTACTTTGTCATGCTTTATTTTCCCCTTCCTCTCTTTGCTTTCCTTTTGAAGACTTACTTTCATGCAGTACCAATTGTTCAATCTCAGATAAAACCCGAAAACACTCGGGTTTTCTCCAGCACCAATATGGCTATTTCAACCCCCCCCCCCCCCCCCCTTAAAACACAGGGGAACTTTTTATTTATTTATTTATTTTCATAGCAGGCAGGTTTTTCTTGCTCCTCTGGGCTTCTGGCGGGAACCTGCTCCAACTTGGGCTACTGTGCCATGAGCTTTTATTCACTGTAACCTGAAGCTTTTCGCTCCCCTGATAACCCAGCCACCACAGTATGTATGTGCAACCGCCCAACCCCACCTGCAGGTGTCACTGTTGTGCAATTGCTGGGATCCCTTCCTCCCTGGGATCGTGAATGCAGGCTCCGGCAGGGTACCCAGTTGCTGCTTCCCTGATGAACAGAAGTCAGTTCCAGGATATGAATCTTTATCTCCAGCATGGTGGTGCATAGTACTGTCGCAAGGAGTTTGAGCCAGCTAGAAAGATATATAAATGTTTAGGAGCATTTTCCTGCATTGCAAGACCTAGGAAACACTTGTCAATAGGTGCAGAAAATCGTTATTTAAAACTCAATGATGTGCGATGTTTCCAGTTGTGTGGCTACAGTACCTCAACTGATGAGGCAGATATGGAACTGTTCATGCAAAAAAAGTTATTGATAAGACCCACAGCTTACCCATTGCATGTTTGTACTTTAAACAAAATCTTCATCTAGAGCTCCAGTAACTCTGAAAATTCATTGACAAACATAGCAAAAAAATGGAGCCTGCTTAAACACACAGGCTAGATCCAGGACTATATATATTTGCAGTATGGCAAAAACAGATCATGGTATCTTTTCTGCTTATCAGATTACAGAGACTTTGTTTAAAGTATAAATGCACATTGGGCATTTATAAATACCTTTTTGGATTAAAGCATTGTGATACATACAGGTGGGCTTTTCTGCTACTGGCTGGGCTAGGCATTTCCTACTCCTGGAGCTTCTGTATGCTATATAAATTTTGCCTCATCCAGCAAATCATGAGTGGCATCTCCTAGACTTATCAAAAGTTGGATGAAACATCAGCCCGGTGGCACAGCGACAGTGTTTTGCTGTACAGAGGGACCCGAAGTTCAGTTCCTGGGTTGGCTGAAGCTGCAGAGGCAGCATTCACAGCCCATGGGGATGGGAAAGTCACAGTTATCGTACAATGGCGACACCTAGTGGTTGAATATACTGAGTACATGATTGCAGAGTCCTTGAGGGAATGCAATGACTGGACTGAAGTAAATCAGGAGGCGATACAAAGTAGGAGGGAAAAAAAAAATCCCTTGCTATTTGTGAACAAAGATTCCTGGCACCAGATCTTCACTGAACTGGAAGCCCAAAGGAAGAAGTGGAAGATTCCTGTAAAAAATAAAACAAAAACACACCACCACACAGGAAGAACATAGAAACATAGAAATGACTGCAGAAAAGGACCACATGATCCACCCAGTTTGCCCAGCAAGCTTATGCCATTATCTGCTGCACTGTGCAGGTTACGCCCATGCTTATCAGTTTACCAGACCGTAAAAGTCAGGGCCCTCGGAAGCTGTTTGAATCCAATTTCCCTTTACCGTTGCCGTGAAAGCAGACAGCAAAATTGGAGTTGCATCAAATTTATTGGACTTAGTGATTAAGGGTAGTAAGCACTGCATCAACTATTTACCCCCATGTTTATTTGTTTCCCAAACCGTAAAAGTCTCCCCTCCATCACCATGGGAATAGCACAGTGTCGAGGTGTCCAAAGTTTATCCTGAAGAGGAATGTGATGAAAAGACCAGAGCAATAAGATCAGGCAGGAAGGACAATCCCAGGTTCCAAGGCCTCTGTCACCAGAGCGAACAATTTTATCATTGTTCTCTCCTAAATAGAATTACTTAGTCTCTCTTTTCTGGTATACTTCTGATATGTCATTTCCCATTTAACAGTGGCATTGGCTTCCTTAACAACTGTGGCCTGTTTTTGAGTGTTTAAGTTTATCGCCTTAATATTATTAATTGTATCTTATGGGTTTTCATAAACTCACAGTTTTTTCCCCTTCAAAGATTTCTCTTGAAGATGTATATTTAAATGCATGATAAATACACAGTTTAACAAAGGACACATTACGAGTTAATTCACAGAAACCGTCCAACAGCATGACTAGGAAGCCTATATAACAAAAGCTAACAGTGCAAGCACACGCTCACTTCTCCCTCCCCCTAAAAACAAGAGGAAAGCCCCCACCACCACCACAGCCGGATATACTGTCAGAACTATCAGAAACAGCCAAGAAGGCTGTAGCACACAATATCTAAGTAAATACAACTATTGAAAAGATGCATGAATGGTCTCATCTTGGGCCAACTGCTTTTCCATCCACCACCTATCCACCAACTCCCGCCCACTCCCGCCAATTTTTTTTTTTAAAGTTATTTTATTCTTAAAGAAAAATACACCCATAGTTGCAGAGGGCACTGTGGACGTGTACAAGTATTTGCTGGTCTTCCTCTACCCACCCTGCCATTGCTTCCATTAAGTACATCACATACCGTGAAGGTCTCATCACCCTCATCTTCTCCATCGGCAGCAGAGAGACTAACACCGTAACGGCAGGAACATAAATAAATAAATAAATAAATAAAGGTGACTCCTGTCCCAGCCCACCCACACAGAGCTGGAATAAATTCTCACTAATCAACACTTATCAATGAGAGCCTGTGGAGAAGCACAGAACAGGGAGGAGTTTGTCTAGTTGAAGAAAAGGTTTCCTTAATGCTGCTGACATGAAAAATTCTTGGCCGTGCGGTAGGAGCACGCAGGCTTGCACTGAAGCTCAGGAATTAGCAGTGTGGTATAGCACTTAGATGACTGAACTGTAAATTCGGAGACCAGTACAGCAGCTCCGCCTCTCCTGCAATCCATTTCAGGCATACACTTCTCCCTCATATACATCCCCAAGCCAAGCCCCTCTCTCAGCACCCAGCACCCCCTAGCAATTTCCTCTCTCATCCTTCAGCTCCTCCTCATCCCCACAGACCCTACCCTGTGCTTTCATTCCCCAACAGAGCCGCCTCCTCCTCCCAACCCTCCTGACACAACCCCAACCGGATTTCCTCTCCTCCCAAAGCCTCCTTACAAACCCCACCCCAGACGCTCTTCGTTCTTCTCATCCTCCCAGATACTCCTCACAACTCCTCCTCAGTTAATTCCCCCGGCCAATACCTTTCTCACCGCCACTAACTCGGGCCAGCAGGAGGAGGGAGAGAGAGCAGTGGGGCCTCGGACCACGTACTCCTCTGCCATATGAGGCCTAACTAGTGCTTTGAACCACACAGCACTCGTCACTCTGTGCGGGTCAAAGAGCCAATCAAGCCCCGAGAGGACATAGCCTGAGGCACTGCCGCTCTCCTCTTCCTTCTGCCAAACAGGATCAGTGGCAGGCAGATCTGCCTTCTCCTTCCAGACCCCAGTAGGCTCTGCCTTCTCCTGCTTCTCCTATGTACACTGTGGGACCTTGGTGCCTAACACATGTGCAGATAAAACAGTGCAGAGATGGACAAAACATCAGGCACGCAAGACAGCTCACAGTATACAGTACATATTGCAAAGAACATCCACAAAGTCTATTTTTGGTTCCCTACAAGTACAGAAGGACATAGAAACAGAGAATAATATGCTGGAGGATAATAATTGTAAGACCCATCCAGTCTGCCCAATTTGCTTCCATTTGAATGCCATAGCATTCAAGCTTTCTCTACTTTGCAATTAAAGATCCCTCTGTGCTTATCTCATGTCTTCTTGAATTCTGTTGTTGATTCTGCTTCCAGGACTTCCAGTGGAAGGCCATTCCATTCATGATGCATCCATCACCCTTTCTGTGAAGAAACATTTTCTAATGTTACTCTTGAGTCTATGAGGTCAATATTCAAATGCCATTTAGATGGATATCTCACAAGTTATCACTCTAAATGGCAAATGAGATATATTCAGCCACTTATCCAACTAAATTATAGATAGGTCATTATCTGGCTATAATTTAGTGGATAAAAAAAAAAAGAGGTGTTTCGGGGGCATTTCTGGGTGGGATTTAGTTATCCAGCTAACTTAGGGGGTCATTTTCAAATGCTTATCGCGTGCGATAGCATGCTGCGGCGGAGTCGGGGTGGCGAGGGGAGGAGTCGGTGCGGCGAGGAGGCGGACTCGGTGGTGTCTTCGCTGGCAGCGATAAGGTAAACAATTTTAATGTCGCCAGTAGCGCGCCCAATAGCGTCACCTTTCATGATGGCGCTATTGGGTGTGAAAGCCGGTAGCGAAAACACCGCAGTGGTGTGAAGGCTGCCGGCTTTCGCAGGCCCGCCCCCCCCCCCCCGCCCGTTTTCGCTGGTTTCACCATTCTGCGATAGAATGGTAAATCCAGGCCTTAGCCAGATATAACTGAAATTTGACGAAGTTATCCGGCCTCATGTGGCTGGATAATTTGCTACTATTCCAGATATCTTCAAAAGATATCCGGGTAAGCAGCACTGTGAATGCAGGATAAAAGAAGAAATGTTAAAGTGCCTATGGCCATTTTTGAACTTTCTTCACTAACTGTATATAATGCCCTGTTGGGCCATTCACCACCAACCCTCAATCCCCTTTCAAATTCATTAAAAATTGCGTGTGGTCGGTGAGTGGTAACCCCCACCCCCAGCCCCTTCCTCAAAATAATCACAAAAAAAAACTACTGCTGCCCCTAGTCCCTCTCCTCTTCTCCCCTCTCCACTCTTAACATATGGGTGTCGTATTTTATTTATTTATTTACTATTTTTCTATACCGGCTTTCAAGACAAGGGTCACATCAAACTGGTTTACATTTAACAGGGTGTGCATTATACAGAGAACTCGAGCAACTATAATTGGTGGAGAAATTGCAGTTACAATAAAACAGGGAGGTACACAATTGGGAGCAGAGGAAAAAGAAGAAAAGAGAGATTGATTGACAGCAAATTATATACAACGATTATTTACAGAGATGCAAAATTAATTCCAATGTGGAAGAAATGAAGTCATGAATGAGGTTGATGACAGAGTGTTGGTGTTTAAACCCATTGATAACAATGTGTTTGTGATGACGGTGGCAGGGGTCAGTCTGTGTCTTGGTTGGCTTTTTTAAAAAGCCAGGTTTTCAGCCTTTTCCTGAAAGTCGGTAGGCAGGCTTCCTGGTGCAGTTCAGCTGGGATGGAGTTCCATAAAAGTGGTCCTGCTGTTGAGAGCGCTCTTTCTTTGAGGGATTTGTGTTGAAAGGTTTTTGCGTGTGGAACATGCAGTGATTCTTTATAACACTCCCTAATGGGTCTGGCGGAGGTGTGTTTTTTGAAAGGAATTTGTAAGTTTAGCGGGGCGTGTTGATGGATGACTTTGTAAATGATGGTGATGGACTTGTACATAATTCTGTCGTGAATAGGTAGCCAATGAAGGGCTTTCAGGATTGGGGAGATGTGGTCGAATCTCCTGGAGTTAGTCAGAATTCTGGCAGCTGTATTCTGCACCATCTGTAGAGGTTTGGTATGGGAAGCAGGGAGACCTAGTAGAATAGAATTACAATAATCTAACTTGGAAAAGATTATTGCTTGTAAAATTGTTCTAAAGTCCTGGGAGTGGAAGAGTGGCCTAATTCTTTTAAGGATATGTAACTTGTGAAAGCAATCCTTGGTCGTTTGGTTGATGAATGGTTTTAGGTTGAGACGGTTGTCGATGATAACTCCTAGGTCTCTTATGTGAGAAGTTTGCAGGTTGGCTTGGAGGGTTTGAGGAGATGTTATTGTTTTCCGGCGTTTTAATAAGAAAGTCCGTTTTTGAAGCACTGAGTATGTCTAACCCCCCCCCCCCCCAAGCCAATGAAATCCCTGCCGGGAGTGGCATATACACTTAATGCTCCTGGCATGCTCTAGCGTAGCCTCTGTCACAGCTACGCTGGAAGCGTAAACTACACACAATGTATGCTTCCAGCGCTAGAAGCAGAGCCCTCAAAGTTGCAAAAGGAAGGCCATCATAGTCAAATCCACTCAGCACCAATGCTTGAACTATTTGGATGTATTGCCTCTCTTTCTCTGTAAAATTGCGAGAACAGAATGCTACCGGCTTGAACATTTTGTTGTGTTCTCAAGGCAAGACTCCTCTTTTGCCATAGCTGCTTACAGCAGCACTCGCCACCATTGGCAGGTTAGGTTTGAAGGAGGACAATATGGAAGCTTCATATACTATTTGTTTCACAGCTTTGAAAGATGCTTGCTGAGGCTGGTCCCATATTCATCCATGTCCATGATTCAAGCGTGAATACAAGGATTGAGCAGCTGAAAAAACCTGCAGTAGGTTTCCCCCCATCACTCCAAGGAATTAGATGAGATCCTTAGGATTTTGAGGAGTCTCCATGTTTGTAATTGCTTTCACCCTTTTAAGGTTCAAGGTCATTTCCTTTCCAATGAGTTGTCCTAGGAATTCCATTTGAGGCTGTCTGAACTGGCATATTTCTTTGTTTAATTTCAATCCTGAGGCCATTATTTTCTTAAGTTCTTTTTACAGTCAGCAGTTGGTTAATTTGCTTTTTTACATGCAGTATATCAAATTTAATAAATAATAATTCTCCTCGGGTATGGTCCGATAGACTAACACCTCATCCATATAAGGTAATATGCTATCCTGGCCTTCAAGAAGCTCGGCCATCTTGCACTGGAATATCTCAGGGACTGAAGTCACGCCATATGAAATTCTTTGGCAACATTAACGTCCCCAAGTCATTATAAATTTGGTCAGCTTGGCATACTCCCTATCTAACAGCCTCTACCAAAATCCATTGGCTGCAACAAGTACAAAGAATACAGCTTCTACCATTCTCTGTTCTTGTGTGGGTAGGTTGAATTTCTCCCTTTTGAAAGTTTTATTAAGTTTTATCCGGTCCATACATAGGGAGATCCTCCCATTTCATTTGGTCACTGGAACCATAGGTGCACATCATTCAGTTTGTTCAGTTACTTTTTCAATCATGCCAGTCATTTATTTAAGCTCTGCCTGAAGCTTTGGTATTGGGATGTGAATTTCGGATTGCTATACTGCAAAGCTCTGTTCCCTTTTTTAAGACAGTTTTGACTAGCTCCCCCTTTAAAAGTCCCATCTCACTGGAGATGCTTATTACTTCGACAGGTTGAATTAGTCCTACTGCCACCCCTGCTTGTCTGCTCAGTAGATTTTTGCCTGCAGAAACCACTGCCACCATTGGGAAAGAATTTTCCAGGGGTCCATCACAGGTGTCGAGGTGAGTACATGCTATGAACTGACTTTTTGTGGGTACTACACCCCCTGGACTTGTGAGCATCTAGTTAACTGGCTTGAAGAAAGGTGTCTTACGTAGACATTCAAGAAGCTGTTGCTATTATGATAGGTGTCTGCTCCAGAATCCAATTAGAATTTCACTGGAATACCTGCAAGGTACAGGGTCTTGTTTCATGCTGGTTCCTAATCTAATACTAATTGTTTCACGGTCAGCTTGTCATTGGCTTCTTTTTTGTGTCACAGAGCCCAGAAACCAAGGTACCTCACTTACAAGTATGATTAATTCTTGCGCCTGCTTAGCGCAGAACACTTTTGCAAAGTAGCCCACTTTCTGGCCATTATTACATTTTCTGCCTAAGGCTGGGCATACATTGGTGGACAGATAGTCTCCACAATATCTTGCACATTTTCTAATTTTTCTCTAGCCGTATGGTCTCTGGGTGCTTCCTTGATACTGCAGCTTTCTCTGGGATCATAAGGGCCCCAGCTTTGAGGTGTATTTTTGTCACGTAACCCCTCCTCTACGCTCTGTGTACTTGGAGCGCAGTTCTGTGCTTTAACCAGTTCATAGTGCCTACTCGTCTCTATGGCTGCGGACAGCATCACATCCTTCTGCATTTGCAGCTTCAGTGACATAAATTTGTACTGAATTCCATTCACCAGCCTATCCCAGATTTGCTCCTCTTTAGTGACTCCAAAGTTACAGTGCTCGGCAAGCTCACACAGCTGCCTAAAGAGAGATTCCAGCCAGTTCCTTCTCAAACTGAGATCATTGGCGGAACCATGCCCTCTCATCAATTATATTGTGCTTGGGAATGAAATACTCCTCTTACTTTTCAGGACCTTCTCATTCATACCTCTTCCTATCTCCCTCAGCCTGGAAGACAAATGATTTGAAGCATGCACACTTGTATCACCTCATGCAGCTTGGTTTCCCATGCTGTGCCCGGCAAACTGCTGGTGACAGCCAGGACAGGATGCCAGATAAGCAAAGTCGAGACCTGCAGGAGGGTTGAGTTTCACCATTTTGATGCACCATGGCGCATAACACAGGCTGGAAATGGCTCTGAAGCAGTCAGATATGTCTGAAGTTCAAACTTCTGACAACATCACATTATAGACAGTTTATTCAGGTACGGGTAAGCACTGTCCCAAAGACTCATCTACATCATCTAAAGAAGAACAGCAAACTTCATTATTATTTCTTCAGAGCGCCCCTAGTGTCCCATGACTGTTACTAACAACTTTATTAACAGCCTTTAAGTGAACATTACACGTGCTGAGTTACTGAATATTTTAGTCCACCTCACAAGGGCAAGCAATAGGAGAGAGGGGAGAGATTAAGATTTGGGGGAGAGAAGGGGGAGCAAGATGGAGGAGGAAAGAACAAGGGTGGGAGAGGAGGAAGAAAAAGCAGTGAGAGGGGAGATAGAGAACCAAGGATAGCAGGAGATGGAGGAGGACAGGGCCCTGGATTGGCAGGTGAGAGGAGGAGGAGAAAGGAATCGGGGGTGGTAATGTAGGAAAAAGGGAATGCAAGAGAGAGGAGGAGGAAACAGTGAAAGCAGAACAGGGAGGAAGAATAGGAAGAGAAGGAAAAAGTGTAAAAAAAAGGACAGAAAAAGAAGAGAAAATATTAAATCTCCACTGCTGAAGGAAAGAGAAATAATGAGGAGACAAAAGTGAAATAGGAAAGAAAAGGTAAGGAGGTCACCACAGAGAAAGAGAAAAACAAAAGAAAAAGGCAGAGAGCAGAAAAAGAGAGAAGGCCAAGATGGAAAATCAAGCCAGGGTCAGAAAAGGCTGAAAGCTATTATCTGAGAGAGAATCGTCCTGTAAGGCTGACGAGATCCCCTCTCTACGGGTTAACATGTGGAAACTTCTAGCTGTGGGTGTGTAGTCGTTTGGTGAGTGACAGGGTCCAACCCCTACAGAGTGAGCCAGCGTCCAAATTCTGAAAGGGTGACTCCACGAGTCGCTGGGAGGAGCTGTCGATGGAGGAGGAGACTGCGGCAAGCACAGTGGCTCTTCCAGCTCCAGGAAGGGATAGGGCATGCTTTGCTTTTCCTTCCCACTGGGAGAGGTGTCGTTTTCTCTGAGCAGTTACTTTGGAGGGACAGACTACGTAGGCTGTAGGATCTTAATCTGCTGACATATTTTATGTTTGTAAGTAGTTTGAGGATATCTGGAGGGGTCCCTATTGTCTGCAGTGTTCTGGCAGCTGTACGGACCTCTCAGAGGCAGGACCATGTGCCTGGGAGGCTGAAGACCCCAACCAGGTATTTGGCTAAACTTTCCAAGCTCCAGAAGGGTTTCTAAGGGAGAAAGAACCCCATTAGGAACAAAAGGAGGGCCCAGTTTCCTACTAGCTAACTCAAGTGACATGAGAATTTGTATTTTTAAAACTGGAACCCTTTTACTTTTCACTTCGGTAAAAGTTATTTTGTTTCGGAATAACACCCATTGCAAGAAGACTTTATTTTGGGAGACTGGGGGGCAGATTTTAAAATGCGCACCCGGCGTAAACAAGAATACGCAGGATTTTAATAGATACGCGCGCAGCCGTGCTTATCTTTTAAAATCCGGGGTCGGCGCACGCAAGGCTGCGCAAAATTGTCAGCCTGCGCGCGCCGAGCTGTGCAGCCTGCCTCCGTTTCCTCCGAGGCCGCTCCGAAATCGGAGCGGCCTCGGAGGGAACTTTCTTTCTGGCACCCCCCCACCTTCCCTTTCCTTCCCCTAACTTATCTGCCCCCTGCCCCTAACTAATTCCCCCCCTTACCTTTATTTCAAAAGTTACGCCTGCCCAAGGCAGGCGTAATTTGCGCGCGCAGGCTGGCTGCCGGCGCGCCATGTCCCGGTCCAAGGGCTGGTCTGGAGGCCGAGGCCACGCCCCCTGGAATGCCCCCCGATGATGCGCCGGCCGCAACACGCCCAACACGCCCCCCCCCCCCCCAGGAAAGCCCCGGGACTTACGCGCGTCCCGGAGCTTGCGCGCGCCGCCGAGCCTACGCAACATAGGCTCGGCGCGCGCAGGGGGTGGAAGGGGCAGCTTTTCGGGGGTTACGCGCGTACCCCTTTGAAAATCTGCCCCGTGAGTGTGAGCCCCTTGGGTCTTGCAGCTTTTAGCTGTTTCGCCACTGGAGAATTCGGATTTGGATTTGTGACCATTTTTCCCCTACTCTGCAGCATCTGAAGGTAGACCCTTGTCTTCTATAGGGAGTGCCATGAGAAGGGGGTTACATTAACTAAGAAGAAAGTATTTCCCCAGTAGTGGGGTGTGAAGAAAGAGAGAAAGTGCCCCCCCCCCATCTTCCTCCTCCCCACAGGATAAGCAGAACTCAAAAGATATGGTCTGTATCCTATAGGAGGTAAAGTCCATGGAGTTGGACACGATGCTACAACTGATGTCTATATATGACTTATATAGAGGAATGACCACTTCCTTTTTTATTCTGGTTATGCCTCTCCCACCCTGGCATTCCTCTGCTTCTGGGCATTGCTCTGGCACACTGTTTTTGCTAACTTGAGATCATCAGATACAATCATCTGAGATCTCTCTCCTCTTTGCTGCACATCTCACCCGCAATCATGTACTGCTGTCTCTCGGATTCTGCACCCCAAATGCATGACTTTGCACCTTTTCATGTTATATCTCTGCTAGATGCAGTAGCGGAGCACTTACTGCACTACGGCTGAAAACAAATACAAGCAAACAAAATGTTGCCTACTCTACCCTGATCTTGAACAAGACAAAATTTAAAAGTCCCATTTCCCTGTGCAGGAAATCATTATTTGTCAGCTAGTCTTGGTTTTGGCCTGGTGCACTAATAATATTTAAGATCAAAGCACTGGATAATAATAATCGCCTATGCAATTTACCCCCCCTAGTTTAATCAAAGAGTCAGGCAGGTCAGAAGTCGGTTGCTGGAATCTCTGCAGTGCATTTCGTCCAGAAGGTGCTTCTGTTCTGTATCTCAGCGCAGAGCCCTTCCAAGTACCGATCCCCCTGCCTGTCCGCTTTATGAGTATGAAAAAAAACTGCAAGCCACAGATGCAGATTTCCTGCACACACACACTGCTGTAAAAGCTTCCAGTACACTCTTGTCCCCTATGACACCCCTGATTCAGCTGGGGTAGGATGCTGCATTTAAAAAGCATTGCTTCTCCCATACTGATTCCAGCAAGCTGAGACAAATTTCTGTAAAAACAGCGTCTACTTCCTCTCCCCTTCCATTGTGCATCAGAAGGGTGATTAGTGCGTAGAATTCCCTGAGGTGGCAGGTAAGTTGCAGCATTGCGTTTAATTGCTGCATTATTCTAGCTATTGTGGCAGCCGGCCCACGGCTTCACAAGAATGGCGCATTTACATTTCTTTTCAAGGTGTGATGCTGTGCGGCTCAAGCCCACCAGACTTTTATCTCATGCATACACACTGCGTGCTTGTACTCTCGGCTGGCAGAATGACGCAGCGGTCAGAACACTGACCTGTAAACTTAGAAGACTCGTTAATTCTCCTCACTGACCTTGAGCACGTCACTTAATTTTTTTTAATAATATGGTCATCTTTGTAGTACTACTGGAAGCATGGAGCACTGTACAATCATAATCAATTTTCAGGTATGATAAGTCCCTGCCCAAAAGAGCTTACAATCTAATCAGGCACCCGAGGCAGTGGAGGGTGACGTAATTTGCCCAAATTCACAAGGAATGCCATTGGGAGAAATAGGATTGGAACCCTGGCTTCCCTGGTTCTCAGTGCATTGCTTGAACCACTAGGCCATTCCTCCTCTCTTTCTGTATTCTTCTTCCTTGAACTCTAATTCAGGCTGTATGTTCTATAGAAGCAGGAAAATTGTAACCATGGTTATTATTCTGTAAAGTTGTGAACTGTGGAAAAATTCTGCAGTGGAGTAAATCTCCATGGGACAGAGACAAATATCACTTACGGACTAAATATCTATCTATCTATATACACATACATACACACATGTATGTGCACATATATTGCTGGGTTTTGGGGGTTTTTTTGCAGCATGTACAGTATTTTGTACAGTGCACATTAATAGTGCTATATAAATATTACTATTATAAAATATTTATATACAAGGAAAAAAACCATGGATTAATGTCCATAGTAACAGAGGCCTGCTTCTAAATACCACAAAATGGATCCTTCTTATAGTTTGGTCTCTCAAACAAGCTATTCAAATTTTAGGCCATGACAATCAACTTGTTAATGAAGGGAGATGCCATTCCTGTGGAATCATTTCAAGGTTATTCTAAGTGTTCTTGGGAAAGTCAAGCCTATCAGGAAACTTGCAGAATTGTGGGTTTAGCTCAGTTTATTGTTCCCACCCTCCAATGTTTCCTGCTATTGTTCTTGCTAACTTCTCATATTTTCTATGGCCATGATATGGACACATTTCTCAAAGTTTAAGCAGCCCTGAATCACAATAAATTTAAGAAGAATATTAAACATTTGCTTGTCATCTGCTTCTGGCATATTGATTTCCCTGGGTAGATACAAATCGTGGCCAGGCAGACTAGCACTGAGAGATGACCCAGCATGAACTCCTCTCTCTGCTGTCTGTGAATTAGCATTAAATCAAATCACAGGGCATGGTGATATGCCAATTTACCTGCAGGAACTGCATTAACATATTACGGTGCAGGGCCATCCCTAGCGAATTGAGGCTATTCTCAAAGGCCCTGAGGGTCAGCAACTTCTCATAGACCAGCTGGTGTGCTGCTCACCGGCAGCAAAATCCTTTTTTGCTATACTATGGGCCCATGGTAACAGTAGCTCTCTTTCAGCCAGCCTCCCATCCCCCTAGGCATGATCCTCTCCCCCTCCTTCCTAGCAGCAGGAGAAAAGGAACCTTTCTTACCTGAGCCTGCTGCTGCCTCCTCCTCTGCTGGCTTTGCTCTGAAATCTGTACTGGTGGGCCTATGTTGTAAGACCTCAGAGTGAAAGCAGAGGAGGTAGAAGCAAATAAGTAGTGCTGCTCTCCTAGCAGAGGAAGAAGGTGGTCCCCAGGTGGGTTGATTTACCCTAGGACCTGTATACCCTAGGGCTAGCCCTGTTAAAGGCAAAAGGAAAAAAAAAAAAATGGGACGGTGTGATTACCACCAGCAGCACACTGGTATGTGTGGCGACCCCTTGCAAGCTCTGCTAGAAGACCATAAGAACATTCCATACTGGGTCAGACCAAGGGTCCACCAAGCCCAGCATCCTGTTTCCAACAGTGGCCAATCCAAGTCACAACTACCTGGCAAGTACCCAAAAACTAAGTCTATTCCATGTTACTGTTGCTAGTAATAGCAGTGGCTATTTTCTAAGTCAACTCAATTAACACGCAGGGTTAGGAGTTAAGGGAGCCTACCATTCCTAACAAGCACCCGCTGTGCAGCTGCGTGCACATGTTATAAAATTGGGCGTAGATTTGTGCGCGCCGGGTTGCACACACAAATCTACGCTCGTGCGTAGAAACGAAAATCTGGCCCTAAGAGTGCAAGCACACGCTCACTTCTCCCTCCCCCTAAAAACAAGAGGAAACCCCCACCACCACCACAGCCAGATATACTGTAACTATCAGAAACAGCCAAGAAGGCTGTAGCACACAATATCTAAGTAAATACAACTATTAAACAGATGCATGCATGGTCTCACCTTGGGCCAACTCTGCCAATTTTTTTTTTAAGTTATTTTATTCTTAAGAAAAATATACCCATAGTTGCAGAGGGCACTGTGGTCGTGTACAAGTATTTGCTGGTCTTCCTCTACCCACCCTGCCATTGCTTCCATTAAGTACATCACATACCATACACCGTGAAGGTCTCATCACCCTCATCTTCCCGTCGGCAGCAGAGAGATTAACACCGTACCCCGGCAGGACAAAAATAAATAAATAAAGGTGACTCCTGTCCCAGCCCACCCACACAGAGCTGGAATAAATTCTCACTAATCAACACTTATCAATGAGAGCCTGTGGAGAAGCACAGAACAGGGAGAAGTTTGTCTAGTTGAAGAAAAGGCCCAGGTGTCGGGACCCAGCCTTCAGGCCCGACCCCATCATTGGGCCTGGATTTGGGTTGAGGCCCTGATTTTGGGATCTGGCCTCTGAGTCGGATCACAGCATTCTGGGCTCCAGCCAAGACAGAGACCCAGGCAATTAGACCCAGTCTCCAGGTTGGGCCGAGGCATAGGACCTAGCCTAGTCGCTTCCTCGGAAACCTGACAGATCAGTTAAGTGTTCAGGTGGCTAGAGTCTCGGCTGAGGGCCCTGGTGTCGGTCTGGGCCTAGGCCAAGACCCCGGCGTCATGCTCAGGCTTAGGCCACAGCCCCTGCTTTGGGCCTCGGCCTATGCCCTAGGCAAGGCCCCAGCTTTGGGCCTAGACCAAGGTTTGTTTCATTTGGAGGGGCCCTCAATTCATTTTTGAGGCCCCCCCCAAATAAAACAAAATTGCTCTTATTCGTCACATTTTGCAAATTAGTTTAAAACAAATGTACACCCCTTTTGGATTTTGATTTGCTTCCTGCCACCAGTTTGCAGGAAAGACTTTGATTTTTGAATTACAGCAGAGTTTTTGTGTGACTGGACTGGTGGGCAGAAGAGCCCCATAGAGAGACAAAACCCTAAGAGACATGAAAAGACTTTCTCCCCCCCCATGCAGGAACCTTGGAAGATCATGGGACCTTGTGTGGACCATGACCATTCCCATGCACCCTTGTTCCCAAGGGCTGACTGGGATGGGGGCTACACCATTAAACAAAATGGCCGTTTTTGTGTTACCTGGATTATATGCTGAAGTATTCCACACTCTCTTGAAAACAGACAATAGTTTTAGTTGCATACTTATTTTTCTATTTAATTTGATTTATGACCTGCCTTTCAGCTACTTCAGTGCAGGTTACATTTAGGTAGTGTAGCTATCATCCCAGTACCATCCCAGAGGGCTCAAAATCTAAGTTTTGTAACTGAGCTAATGCAGGATAAAGTGACTTGCCCAAAGTCACAAGGAGCAGCAGTGGGATTTGAAGACTGGTTTCCCTGATTTGTAGCCCGCTGCTCTAACCACTAGGTTACTCCACTCCACTTCATGATATATGTGATTACAGTCAGAGTTGATGGCAGTTTTTAAGTAATCAAGAAACTCTGGCTGATTACTTTTAAAAGTAATAAAGTACCAACAGCCTTACCATACGCAGTGACATGGTGGGGCAGAACCCCTGCCCCAAGCAACCAATAAAAGCGCAATCAAGTCAAGTGTTTCATACCAGAGCAGTCTATCAATCCGTAACTGCTTCTTGAAAATTCAGAGTCAGGCATTTTTTTTTTTTAAAATATGTTTATTAAGATTTTTAAAGAACAACACATATTAAACAAAAATACAGTTAAGGTCCCTCTATCCGTGTCCTTTGCTCTTCAAACTCCCCTCTCCCCAAACCCCCCCCCCCTCCCCCCCATTTCCCGGTGGATTCTCAGGTAGTAGTCCCATACAAATAGGAAAAGAAAAAACCCATAACATATAGGTCCATTAAAGTGTCTTCTGATGAGGATCCTGGTGTGACGTGGACAGTTTCATGTGGAGGTTCCATCTTTACATTCAATATTCTGATCCTTGTGCCATGGGTCCTTGGCATTATCCATAGAAGGAGCCAAGTAGTCTGTAAATGCTGCCCAGATTTGAGAAGTGAGTACAGCTTTCTTTGGCATAGTATGGGAGAGAATCGCATGTTCCATGGAACAAAGCCGCACCATTTGCCTAAACCAGTGTTCATAGCTAGGCCCACTGGAACTTAGCCAATTCTTTAGGATAACTTGTTTCCCCACTACTCCTGCTTTCAAGATAAATAAACTTTCAGGAGAAGATAGTGGTATATAGAGTGAGTCATGGATTCCAAACAACTAAAGGTTGGGGTCTGGCGGCAGTGCCTTTTTCATGAAAAGGGAACATGCGTGACATATTCTATTCCAAAATTGGGAGCTTAAGCGACAATCCCAAAAACAGTGGAAATATCCGCCATCCGCTCGGATATATTTTGGGCATACATGGGATTGCGTGATTTTCATTTTATGGGCCCTTGCAGGGGTGATATAATATTGCCAAAGAAACTTGTAATGCGTTTCCTGTAAAAGAACATTATCTGCCACTCTGAATACACTTTTGAAACATGTTGTAAATTCGGCAAACGTTAAAGAGAATAAAGGCCATTCCTGCCATCTGAGGTACAAGGGATATAAGGGTTGCATGTCTACGAGCTCCGTCGCTGCTTTATAGTAACAAGAAATTGTGGGCTTGCCCCCCTTCCCCCTCAACACCATCTCTCTGATTCGCTGAGTTCATGGGGTCTCTACAATAGGAGGTTTAAAAGTTTGTAAAAAA
The DNA here is from genome assembly GCF_901001135.1 of Rhinatrema bivittatum. NCBI lineage: Eukaryota > Metazoa > Chordata > Amphibia > Gymnophiona > Rhinatrematidae > Rhinatrema > Rhinatrema bivittatum. The sequence continues at coordinate 535,740,058 of NC_042615.1, read as the reverse complement.
TGGGCCAGCTGCAGATAGGCATAGTTGTCTGCTGCCGCTAAGTTGTATTTTTCCTGGAGGTCGGGGAACGGTAAGACACTCCCACCACCCCCATCCAGTACATCATAAATATAGGTGATACCGAGCTCTTTCCATCTTTGGAACACTCCACCTCTACGCCCCGGCGGAAACAGGTCGTGGCCTGTTATAGAAAGCAGCGGTGTGGGTGTACTTGGGATAGTACCCAGTTTGCAGAGGAGCAGCCAGGCCTTCCTACACGAGGTCACTAGCTCTAGTGTTCTAACTTGAGCGGGAAGTGATTGTGTGGGGATTTGTAGCAGAGGGTTTAGCGAAGGTACCTCTAACCATTCCAGAAGACAGGAATATGGTGTCAGCGAGGATGTGGCATAGAGCCAATCCTTAATATGCCGAAGACAACACGCCAGATTGTACAGTTCGATGTTCGGGCATCCCAGCCCCCCTTTCTCTCCAGGACTCATCAAGACATACAGAGGTAATCGAGCCCGTTTGCCTCGCCACAGGAAAGAACGCAGTGCCCTCTGCAACGCTCTTTGATCTGATTTAGAGATCCAAAGAGGCGCTGTTTGCAATAAATATAGCCATTTAGGTATCAAAACCATTTTATAAAGTTGTATGCGGCCCACCAAGGACAAAGGGAGCAGCGTCCATCTCTGCAGTGCTGCCAAAGTGGATTTCATTAGGGGTTTTATGTTGGTTTTATATAATCCCCCTCCTCGTCTGGGGATCCGAATCCCCAAATAGGTGAGAGTGTCTACCGCCCAGCGTAGGGGGAAAGTACCTTCCCAGGTAGCGCGGACAGTATCTGTAACATCTAATGCCTCAGATTTTTCGCAATTTATTTTCAGTCCTGCAAAAAGGCCAAACTTTTGTTGTATGTCCAGAACTGCTTGTAAGGAAGAGCATGGCCTAGTAAGAAAAACCAGTAAGTCGTCCGCAAAAGCGGCTATTTTAAAAACATGTAAGGGGCCTCCCACCCCAGCCACCAGGGTGCTGCCAGTAATTTTACGCAAAAGGGGTCCAGGGATAGGATATATAATAGCGGGGACAACGGGCATCCCTGCCTGACCCCTCTCTGGACAGTTACTTCGCCGGAAAGGCACCCATTTGCTAATGTACGGGAAATTGGATTATGATATAACAAAGATAAGTAGTTCAGGAAGTCTCCCTGTATTCCAAAACGTTGGAGTACCGAGAAAAGATATCTCCACTCCACTCAGTCGAAAGCTTTCTCTGAGTCAAAACCAATGGCAAGGGCTGGAATGCCTTGCTGTTGGCAAAGGTTCATGGCTGTTAACAACTTAATGATGTTGGCATTGGGTTTGCAGCCTTTAACAAAACCCGCTTGGTTGTGAGATATTAGGCAGGGGAGCAGGACATTTAGTCTTTCAGCTAAGACCTTTGCCAATATTTTATAATCACAATTGAGTAACGATATAGGTCTATACGAGGCAGGGTTGGTTAGATCTTTCCCACGTTTGGGGAGAACTATAATATGGGCCTTGTTAAAGGCTGAAGGGAAGCTTTGGCTAGAAATCCCTTCCGTATACAATTTAGTTAGTGGAGTGGAGATAAAGGGTGAGAGAATTTTATAGAATTCATACGAAAGGCCGTCTGGGCCTGGGGACTTTCCTGTTTTTGCATCCTGTATGATCTGTGTAATTTCGTAAGTCTGCAGCGGCCTATTCAGGAATGTCCATTGGGATGCGGAGAGTGCACGCAAGGGGAGGTCTTGAAAAAAGGCCTCCTCTGCTGGTTCCTCCCCCGATATATCCGAGGAATAAAGTGTGCTATAATACTTTCGGAAGAAGTCACTAATTTCGGTTTCATTGGCCGTGGCCCCCCCAGAAGGGAGTTTTAAACTAGCTACAAAGGACTTCGGGCGCTGAGCCCTTGTAAGGTTTGCCAACAAGTGGCCCGGCCTATTCCCAAATTTAAAGAATGCCTGTTGACCCCTCCATAGGTAGGCTTGAGCCCTGGTATCTAAAAGGGTGTTAAGGCATCCCAACACACCATAGAATTCCTCCCTATTGCTGTCGGTGTTGTGTGTTAACAGGGCCTTTTTCTTTTCACGCAAAGAAGCCTCAAGTTGCAGAATAGATTTATTTATTTGCTTGTTTCGGGTGTGGACGTATGAAATCATCTCTCCCCTGAGTACCGCTTTGGCGGCCTCCCAGAAAAGATGTGGTGTCTCAATATGTTGTCGGTTATTCAAAGCATACTCTTTCCATTTTTCCTTGAGGAACTTTTGAAATTTAATATCATCTTTAAAGAAGGCCGGAAAGCGCCACAATCGTGCACGGTGTGTGGAGGATTGAGTCTGCATCTGAACTGATATTGGGGTGTGATATGAGATAGCCAGCGTTTCTATGTTTGCCCTCTGCACTTCAAAGAAGGCTTGCTGGGAGACTAGAATGTAATCTATTCGTGAGAATGTGCTGTGGGATCTCGAAGTGTGGGTATAATTGCGTTCATTGGGGTGGAGCGTTCTCCACACATCAAGGAGATCCAGGTGATAACAAAGATAAGCTACCCCCCTCTTGCACTTCCCGATAGATGTCATTTTTGGTGGGCTTTTGTCCAGTGAGGGAGCGTGAACAAAATTGAAGTCTCCCGCTACATAGATTGTGCCTTGTGCATGTAGGTGGAGCAAATTACACAGACTTTATAAAAAAACTATGAGAATATACATTGGGGGCATAGATCGAACATATGGTTACTGGCTTGCCATTCCATTCTCCCAACAAAATGATGTAACGGCCTTCGGGGTCTGAATAAGTCTGGGTCACTTGCAAATTAGTGGCTCTGTTAATTAAAATAGCTACCCCACCTTTTCGGTTTTTTGCCTCCGCATATTCACACCTGCCCACCCATTCTCTCCGGAGTTTCTTACTCTCTAATGCTGTGAGGTGGGTCTCCTGAATACAGGCTACGTCAGCATGAAGACGTTTAAGGTGGGCCAAGACTTTTCCCCTTTTTATTGAGGTTCCCAACCCATTTACATTCCAGGAGATCAATTTTAACATTTTCTCTGACATATAAAGGCAAATAGCATAGCACAAATTCCAATGTAACTTTGAAAATATAAAGGGGGGGAGGGCCCCCAGCCTGGCCCTCATAAGAACATAAGAAAATGCCATACTGGGTTAGACCAAGGGTCCATCAAGCCCAGCATCCTGTTTCCAACAGTGGCCAATTCAGGCCATAAGAACCTGGCAAGTACCCAAAAACTAAGTCTATTCCATGTAACCATTGCTAATGGCAGTGGCTATTCTCTAAGTGAACTTAATAGCAGGTAATGGACTTCTCCTCCAAGAACTTATCCAATCATTTTTTAAACACAGCTATACTAACTGCACTAACCACATCCTCTAGCAACAAATTCCAGAGTTTAATTGTGCATTGAGTAAAAAAGAACTTTCTCCGATTAGTTTTAAATGTGCCCCATGCTAACTTCATGGAGTGCCCCCTAGTCTTTCTACTATCCAAAAGAGTAAATAACCGATTCACATCTACCCGTTCTAGACCTCTCATGATTTTAAACACCTCTATCATATCCCCCCTCAGTCGTCTCTTCTCCAAGCTGAAAAGTCCTAACCTCTTTAGTCTTTCCTCATAGGGGAGTTGTTCCATTCCCCTTATCATTTTGGTAGCCTTCTCTGTACCTTTTCCATCGCAATTATATCTTTTTTGAGATGCGGCGACCAGAATTGTACACAGTATTCAAGGTACGGTCTCACCATGGAGCGATACAGAGGCATTATGACATTTTCCGTTTTATTCACCATTCCCTTTCTAATAATTCCCAACATTCTGTTTGCTTTTTTGACTGCCGCAGCACACTGTACCGACAATTTCAATGTGTTATCCACTATGACACCTAGATCTCTTTCTTGGGTTGTAGCACCTAATATGGAACCCAACATTGTGTAATTATAGCATGGGTTATTTTTCCCTATATGCATCACCTTGCACTTATCCACATTAAATTTCATCTGCCATTTGGATGCCCAATTTTCCAGTCTCACAAGGTCTTCCTGCAATTTATCACAATCTGCTTGTGATTTAACTACTCTGAACAATTTTGTATCATCTGCAAATTTGATTATCTCACTCGTCGTATTTCTTTCCAGATCATTTATAAATATATTGAACAGTAAGGGTCCCAATACAGATCCCTGAGGCACTCCACTGTCCAATCCCTTCCACTGAGAAAATTGCCCATTTAATCCTACTCTCTGTTTCCTGTCTTTTAGCCAGTTTGCAATCCACGAAAGGACATCGCCACCTATCCCATGACTTTTTACTTTTCCTAGAAGCCTCTCATGAGGAACTTTGTCAAACGCCTTCTGAAAATCCAAATATACTATATCTACCGGTTCACCTTTATCCACATGTTTATTAACTCCTTCAAAAAAGTGAAGCAGATTTGTGAGGCAAGACTTGCCCTGGGTAAAGCCATGCTGACTTTGTTCCATGTTCCTCCCGGTTGCCCATGTCCAATTGTAAACAGGTAACCTCACAGGTCTGAAACCACCAGCTTGCCATAAGGAACTATTTAGCAATAGAAAAAGACTCATCATCATAATCCACCATAATCCTCCTGTCCCCTCCCCACCCTCCAACATCCCCCTCCCCACTTATCCAGTTAAATCCTATTTATCCGACTAAGCAGCATTTCAATATTGGCCCTCATATTTCTTGAATAACGTTCGCACGCTATACTCTCTTCATCGGGTCGAAACAAAATGAGCATGTCAGAGCAAATGATGATATCCTCCCCACGTCCAAAACTCTAATTGTGACTCAAGGCCTCCTCAGGATGGGGAGGCTAGGAGAACATGAAATGGATGTGTCCAGAGTCTCCACTCCACATAACGAGTACATAAAGAGAAAGAAGAAAAGAAAACCATAGCTCCGGTGGGGGTTTTTTGGTTTTTTTTTTCTCCAGCTTAGAGGACGTCTCCCTCAGAGTCTAATGATGTGTAAAGAAAAAAAAAAAAAGAATAAAATAAAATAAAACACCAAGAGGCCAGACTCCTCATTGCGGGCTGAGGAAGCTATAGAACTCTGTTCGTGCCCGGGAGGGCCCGGTCCATGTAGAGTCCGCGAAAAACACTACTAGGGCACAAATTTGGTCCGGGCCGGCGTTTCCCTCGCGGTAATGCACATGGGGTTTTCTGGTGATCTCCATTGTCCCGCTAAATGCCGTTTTCCCCAAGCCTTGTAATTTCCTATGACTCTTGGGCCCTGATTCGGCGGCGCCACTGCCCTCCCGGCATGTTGTATGGAACCCGGCCCAGGCTTGGTAATTACGTCTCTCCATTCCCCCCATTGCTGAAATAATTATACGTTTTCTTTTTTTTTTCTTTTGAGGGAGTGTAACAGTGCAATAAACTTACTCTGCAAAGATGCAACAAACGGTTTGGTAACTTCGGGGTCCAGCGGGTAAAAAACGTCCCGAGACCCCCCGCAGCTTGTCCAACGCATGGAGTCAGGCCTGTCTTGCCAGAAGCCCGATGGATCAAGTAGTCAACGTATCCAGGAATGCTTGTGCGGATGCTGGCATCTCAAACACCCGCAATTGGCTGTCCTGCCAGACTTTTAGCCGTGCCGGGAAAAGCAGCGTAAATTTCAGCCCTTGAGAGTGTAGACATGAGCAGATGGATGAAAAAGCCCGTCGGGCTTCCGAGACTGCTGCAGAATAGTCCTGGAAGATCCGGATAGGTGTTCCGTGATAAAGCAGGTTAGAGTTAGCCCTGGAAGCCCTCCAGATTTCAGCTTTATGGGCTGAGTTGAGGATTTTCGCAATTATAAGGCACGGGCGTGCGTTGTTGTCCTTCCTTGCCCCTAGCCTGTGTGCGCGTTCAACCACGAGCTTACCCTGTAGGTGCGGGAGAGCTAGTGAGGCGGGAATCCATTCCTCCAAGACAGTGCAGAGTGTTTTTTCTTCGGTGGTCTCCGGGAAACCTAAGAATCTTAGGTTGTCTCTACGTGCCCTGTTTTCCAAGTCGTCTATCTTGGTTTGGAGGGCTTGAAGTTTTTTATCTCTTTCGGCCATTTTGATACCTTCACTCCTCGTCTCATCTTCTAAAGATGAGATCCGCTGCTCTGCTTTGTCAATCCGAGGGCTCAATTCACGCAGCGTTTCTTGCACTTCCCCTAGTTGTGTTGTGACTTGCTTCAGCTTTTCGTCGAGGGCTTCTCTTATGGCCTCCTTTATTTCTATAATCGTGAGGGCCTGCTGCAGGGGGTCCCCGTCTCCAGCGGCCGCCATTTTGGGATCTGGGTTTTTCGGCTTTTCTTTCTCCCGTTTTCCTCCTTTTGCGGCCATCGTCGGTGTCAATTTGTGCATGTAAGGAATAATGGACATAAGCACTATCCACTATGTATGTTTGGACTCCGCTGAGTCAAATTTCAAGCTTGGATGAGGCGCGATTCGTGGAGCGGGCTCTGGAGCTGGGGAGAAACGCTGCTTCCCAGCTCACCACATCACGTGATCTCCAGGCATTTTTTTTTAATTGTGGGAAGCTGAAGCTTTCAGATTAGTTTCCCATACCGTGGAATGTCTGTAGGAAAAGTCAGTGCTCAGCTTCCTGCTTTTACGGGACCCAGGCCAGAAGTCAAGAATTCCATCGCATTCTCAGAGCAGAGGTTCTACATCAGTGCTCCTTGACCCAGTCCTTGGGCAGGGCCATGCAACTCTATCTCGTACATATTTGTTGTTGATATCAGACCGGTTGGGGGCGTCCTCATAGACTGTTTTGGGGACCACTGTTCTACAGATGATGCCTTGTTATGCATCTTTATACAGTGCAGAGTTGACAGCTTGCCTACATGTCATCATGAAAATGAAAGTAAGATTGTTTTGGGATTTATTTCATTTACAAGAAAAGCACATCCTTAGCGACCACAAGCATTTCCACCCAGGGGATCCAGCGCACGAGCCAGCAGGCTTGCTGATTTTTTGCTTCAAGGCAGGGTCATCAATAGGACAATTCCTGATTTTTCTTTTGTTTTCACCGTCCTCTATCTTTCCATCCTCGGTGATGACCTTTTAATTAATCACTATAACAGATTCAGCATGCCGATATCAAAACCAAACAGTAAAACTGCATTCTTTTGACTTTTACAGATAAAGTGGTGTAGTTGCCAGATTAATCCAGTTGAAGACACAGAAGTAAAGGTTAACAAAACAAAAAATATTAGAAGGTGATACTTTTTATTGCTCTAACAATATACAGTGAGCCCAATATTCAAAGATACCTGGTTATCTAAGCTTTACGGATATAACTTATCTGGACAACTTAGAATGGATATTCAGCAGCTGCCACTTATCCAGTTAAATCCTATTTATCCGACTAAGCAGCATTTCAATATTGGCCCTCATATTTCTTGAATAACGTTCGCACGCTATACTCTCTTCATCGGGTCGAAACAAAATGAGCATGTCAGAGCAAATGATGATATCCTCAGAAAGTACAAGTAAATCACAAAATGCATTCCAATGATAGTGTGAAGGAGAAAGGGGAAGTGTGAGTGTTGAGGGGTACATTGATGTGCCAGAGCATCAGAAAGAGACAGGCAGTAGAAAGCCCTAGCTGGAGCCGGTTGAGCCCAGCCAGGTAGGCCCAGGCTCCAAAATATCTTTTATGGGGCGTTCTAGGGGTCAGAGAGGCCAAAAGAGGCCCTAGCTGTGCTTGGAAAGGCCCTGCGAGATAGGCCAAGGCCCCATGGATGATATAGAGGGCATTGGTGAGGCCCTTTTTGTTTGTTTTTGACAGAAATGTCAAAAAAATACCTAAACATTTTCAGATTTTTTTTTAAGCCAATTTAGGTTTCTTACATTTCGAGCAAAATGAAAATGGCTTTATTCGTCCTGTTTAACACATTCATTCTAAACAAATGTATATCCCTACTTATCACCTTCTGATCACTCTAGAACATCAGCTCCCCCTTCCCCGTCAGACCATCACTCTAATGCATTTTGTGATTCACTTGCATTTTCTGGTAATGTTATCTTGGGCTCTGATATGCTATTTTGTTTGACCTCATGAATAGAATATAGCTCTCAAAAGCTAGCAAGAAATGTACTAAATTAGTCCAATAAAATAGTATCACTTTATAATATTATTTGTTTTAGTAATCTTGATTTCTATGAATTTTACACAGATTTAAATATTTATATATAATACAGATGTTCCACTGTAAAACACTATGGGCCTCATTTTCTAAAGTATTGCAGGCCTGTGATACTTTAAGTAATGAGGGGCGGGGGGCCGAAACGGGGGGAGGTCCTGCACGAGCCGGCAGCTATCGCACTGCCGCGGTGCGATAGCTGCCAATTTCACACCCAATAGCGCCACCATAGAAGGTGTAACTATTAGGCGCTCGGACACGAAAAGGGCCTTACCTTTTCGTCATCCACGGCGTCTTCGCGGAGTCGGCCCCGGTGACGCCTCGACTCCTCCTCTTCTGAGGCCGACTCCGCCCCCATTTTGGTATCGCACGCGATAAGGGACTTTTCACGTGCGAAACGTCCCTTATTGCGTGCGATCCAGATGGAAAATGAGGCCCATTGAGGCAAACTGCCTTGGGTTGAACTTGTTTCAAGGAAGTTGGTATAAAAGTATAACAGAACAGAACATATTTTATAAGAGCAGAGGCCCTAAATTTAGGAACCTATTTTCAAACAAACTTAGCAACCTAATTTAGGTACTTGAAACTAAGGGCCCTAAATTAGGCCTGCTAGGTTTCTAAGTTAGGTGCTTAGTGCGGGGAGTCAGCGCCAAGTGTCTAATTTATTTCTCCTGACCAGACCTCACACCTGGCCCCTCTTCATTTTTGGCAGCTGGTAAAAATGGGCACCTACATTTATGCCTGGAGAAGAGACATCCGAGGGGGGTTATGATAATAGTCTATAAAATGATGAGTGGAATAGAACTAGAAACTGTAAATTAGTTGTTTACTATTTTAAGAAATACATAGATTAGGGGGCACTCCATGTAATTAGTAGGTAGCACATTCAAATCAAATCAGAGAAAATTCTTTTTCACTCAATGCACAATTAAGCTTTGAATTCATTACCAGAGGATGCGGTTAAGGCAGTTAGCAAAGCCAGGTTTAAAAAAGGGTTTTGGCAAATTCTTGGAGGAGGAGTCAATGAACTGTTATTAACCAAATAGACTTAAAAAATAGCTATGCTTATTACTGCGTAACAGCAGCATGGGATGTATTTACTGTTTGGATCTTGCCAGGAACTTGTGACCTGTATTGGTCACTGTTGGAAACAGGATACTGGGCTTGATGACCCTTGGTCTGATCCAGTATGGCATGTTCTAATATAGTAAACCTCCCATACCAAAACAACACTAACTGCGAGCTTGCCATACTGGATCAGACCAAGGGTCCATCAAGCCCAGCATCCTGTTTCCAACAGTGGCCAACCCAGGCCATAAGAACCTGGCAAGTACCCAAAAACTAAGTCTATTCCCTGCTACTGTTGCTAGTAATAGCAGTGGCTATTTTCTAAGTCAACTTAATTAATAGCAGGTAATGGATTTCTCCTCCAAGGCCTTATCCAATCCTTTTTTAAACACAGCTACACTAACAGCACTAACCACATCCTCTGGCAACAAATTCCAGAGTTTAATTGTGCGTTGAGTAAAAAAGAACTTTATCCGATTAGTTTTAAATATGCCACATGCTAACTTCATGGAGTGCCCCCTAGTCTTTCTATTATCCGAAAGAGTAAAAAACCGATTCACATCTACCTGTTCTAGACCTCTCATGATTTTAAAGACCTCTATCATATCCCCCCTCAGCCATCTCTTCTCCAAGCTGAAAAGTCCTAACCTCTTTAGTCTTTCCTCATAGGGGAGCTGTTCCATTCCCTTTATCATTTTGGTCGCCCTTCTCTGTACCTTCTCCATCACAATTATATCTTTTTTTAGATGCGGCGACCAGAATTGTACACAGTATTCAAGGTGCGGTCTCACCATGGAGCGATACAGAGGCATTATGACATTTTCCGTTTTATTCACCATTCCCTTTCTAATTCCCAACATTCTGTTTGCTTTTTTGACTGCGGCAGCACACTGAACCGACGATTTCAATGTTTTATTGTAATTGTAGTTCAGTTTACTCATGGCTTTTGAGGGCCAAGCCCAAACCCAACACACTTTACAATAGGCCCAATACCATATAGGTTTCACGAGTCTTTTTTGCAGGGTTTCCTTATTGGCACCACATAGTATATATAAATATAATATGTATGTTGTTGTTAGTGATAGTTTTACCTTAGAAGGCGATGCTTTGAATGTCCTTTATCATGTAAAATCTATTATAAAAGCATAATTTTTAATTGTGTGTACTTAGGTTGGGGAGAGGCTGTAAGGTTCATATAGGGTGCCTAATACCCTTGCCGACCCTGAAAGAGTTCACCACGTACCAGCCCTCAACATTCATCCATCTCCCACTTACCCAGGGGACAAATGTTGGGGTGATGTACGGAGGTGAGCTTGGATGTTCTTTTTAATCAGGCAAGTAGTGCCCAAACAATTAGGACTGTTTCTGTATCTTTAGGCCACATTTTCTGGATTTCTGATTACTTCTCTCTCTCCAAACATAGTACAGAACAGTCGCTTAGTATTGGCACTTCTGTTAGTAATGCTGTTTTTCTCAGGAGCAGGCAGAAAGAAGACCCCAGCGGTTTTCTAGCATCAAGCATTTTATTGATCTGGGAATGAATAATTATACTTTATGATTTGTACAAAGAATGTACGTAAGAAAAAGTGACATTAATTGTAAACATAACATAAAAAAATTGGCAGTGCGAGTGTGGGCGGAGCTGGGGTGGGGTTTGTTTGCCCCTTACCCCAACCAAAAAGGCATTCTGCTGCCCTTGAGAGGAGAGATGATGGATAGGGGTAAAGAGAGATGGGACACTGGGTACGGTGGAAAGGGGGCGAAGGGGGCGAAGGGAGAGAGATGCAAGACTTGGCAGAGGGCAAGAGGCAAGTGAGAGAGGGATGCTGAGTTGGACGAGAGAGAGGGATGCTCTACCAGAGCTGCCGCCGATATGCAGGTGTATGGGGGGGGAGTGTAAAATTCAAGGTTTGCCAAGCGCCTAATACACTTACACCAGCACTAGTTTTCCCTGATGTTCAATATGAAGTTGGAAGAAAGGAAGGCTCAGAGGAAACATAAGAAAATACCACTGGTCTGAGAGGGTACAGGGAATTGCAAACCAGCAGCGGTGGCAGCAACGAGCAATGCACAGTTGGCCCCATGAATGTAAGGAAGTGTTTTAGTGCACAGTGCCACTGCTCACCCCTAGTGCCTGGGATAGAGCAGCAGAACGTGCTTTGTCCTCTGTCCTCTGTCACAGGCGCAGCTCGACCCTGTTCCTGGCGGGATGGGCTCTGCTGGCTGCCTTGTACTGCCACCTGGTGCCTCCCTGCACGCCTCTCTCCCCATTCTCATCACAGTCCCATGATGACTGTGGCAAGTGCCTGGCTCGAGAGCATTTTATTTTCATTTATATTCCACCTTTTGTGACACTTCAACGTGGACTGCATTCAGGCACTGTAGGTATTTCCCTGTCCCCACAGGGCTCACAATCTAAGGGCCCGATTCACTAAGCATTTTTCTCTTAAGACCCAAAACGGGAGAAAACCTTTAGTAAATAGGCTCCTACGTTGTACCTGAGGCAATGGAGGAAAAAAAAATGGACTTGCCCAAGGTCACAAGGAATGTCAGTGGAAGCTGAATCCTGCCTTTCCTGGTTTGTAGCTTGCTGCTCCAACCACTAGAAGGGTGCTGGGGCGGCACAGAATTAAACCTGGCAGGGGTGGCTGTGCTTTGGGTAATTTTGGCGAGGCTCAGCTGCCTCAAGCCTCTGATGCCCCCCTAACCTGTAACCCCGAAGTGCTTGCCTTGTTATCACCAGCAGCGTTCACACAGCCACTGCTGGAGGAGAAGAGCAGCCGCAGTGCTACAGCGGGAGATATCCCGGAGACCCAGAGCAGAGCCCCTGGACCCAAGGACTTTGGGAGTTCCCTGGTAAGCCCATGAACATTCGTTGTGGATATCCGGAATACTAGAGCTCTTCTGTATGCGGCAGAGAAATGAGTTTGAAAAAAATTGCAGGCGTAACGGGCTTCTGTGTCAAGGAGACAAATCTATTGTAAAGCAGCCCGTTATTTGGTGTTATAGCAGGACACCTGGTGGCCATTAATATTATAGCTAGGGACCAGAATTTTAAGTTGAGACCTGGTACCTTAAAGATACACAATGAGCAGAAGTTACAAGGGAAACAGTTGTAATAGCAAAATAAGTGTACAAATGTATTCCATTCCCGCTATATTCCACTAAAGGCTCTCTTTACATGTACATCTGGTATCTATATACTTCTGTATCTACATGTTTTCTCACTACTTCCTGCTGGAAGCATCTCCTAATCTTATTTAACACATGTGGTTAAGGGATGTGTATGGACCATAGGTAGGGTTGCCAACTGGCTCCAGATTGTCAAGACAGGTTGATCTAGTCCTGGTTTTACTCCCCTACATGCAGGTATTTATTAGGGATGTGTGTTCATTTAAAACGAAATTGCAAAACGTGATGAATGAGGCAAATTTGTTTCATTTGGTGGACCCCGAAATGCATTAGGGGGCCCCTGAATGAAATAAATCGTATTCATTTGTTTTGTTTTAAACTAATGATTCGGGCCTAGGTCTAGCAGGGGCCACAGCTTATACCGAGCGCGACGCCTGCTCTTCAGTCTATGCCCAAAGCCAGGGTCTCACCTAGAAACCACAAAAAAAACAAATAAAGCACACTCCTTTGTGAGGGATATAATTATAATAAATATACGAAACCAGATATCACCTCAAGAACAATTTTCAAGAAATATTTCTAATATTTTGTGATAAAGAGAAAAAAATCTCTACATATTTCAAATGAATCCAATGCAATTTTTTATCCACCATAAAAGTGGAAAAAATTTTTGGGAAAGATGAGGAAGGTTTCATACAACTTCATGTCATTGCATCCAGCAATGTATAATGTTTCTAATCACAAACCAACCTCCTCCAACCCGTGAATAATTTTTATGTATTTTTAGCGTGATTTAATTTAATGAAAAAAATAATTTAAAAATATTTCTTTGAAATTCTGCTTAAAGTCCTTTGCACTCAATTGAGTTTATGCTCAAGAAATCCCAGCACAGTCTTGAATGAACACCGAAAAAAAGTTTTAAATTTGACTCGGGGAACACCCCGCTGTTCCTTTACGTCTGAAGATTTTCTTAATCACAACGTGATTTTCAATGAACAGCGATCAAGCGTTCTTACAATTTTACTGGGCACCCAGCTCATCACATTTTTATGTCTGGAGACTTTCATAAAGAATTTATTTCACACTTGAGTTTTGTTGACCTCATATTTTTCAACAAAGGCAAGCAATTCTCAATGAACGCCGACACTAGTTTTTTCAATTTTGCAAAGGGAAACTTCCCAGTTATTTATCTATGTACAATCAAACTTTTGGCTCCATGTCCCTTTCCCGACAAGGCCTCGTTTCGAATCGTAGATTCTTCATCAGGGGACAGCAATTTTTAAATCCTCTGTTTGAAGGCTTTACGGCGTCTTCACAAACTTCCAATCGCCAAATACATGGTCGCCATTGTTAATCTAAAACCACAAGTAGCTTCCCTCTTTTTATTCACACAAAGCTCCTTCAAATTCAACCAATCACTAAGGAACGTTGTAACGTCATTACGTAGGTACTACGAACAGACCTGATCTCACAACAAAGTGTTCCATTCCAGTTCTTCATTTAATCCCTTAGGGGATTGCGTACCCAACGTGAAAATCCAATAAGCTTCTCTTAAATCCAGTAAATGTTTACGGTCACCACCGCGGGGAGAGATGGTCACATGATCAATAATGGTCCATTTTATTTCGGAAAATAAATGGTCATTTTGTACAAAATGTGAAACTATAGGAGCAGTTAACACACGCGTCTGTACTCGGAATTTATGCTCATTCAATCTGGTTTTTATGTTGCGAGTTGTCCTTCCAATATATACTTTGGGGCAACTACACCATAGAGCATATACTACATAGCTGGAGTTACAGGTAGTGTGAGTTCTTCTCCTATTAGTTATTCCCGCACATTTTACTTTCAGAAATTAGCGCCTACCCAAAGGTAGGCGTTAATTTCTGCCAGCACCAGGAAAGTGCACAGAAAAGCAGTAAAAACTGCCTTTCTGTACACCCTCCGACTTAATATCATGGCGATATTAAGTTGGAGGTCCCAAAGTAAAAAATAATTAAAAAAAAAAAATTTTGAAGTCGGCCTGCGGCTCGCGGGTTGAAAACCAGACACTCAATTTTGCCGGCATCTGGTTTCCGAACCCGTGGCTGTCAGCAGGTTTGAGAACCGACGCCGGCAAAATTGAATGTCAGCTGTCAAACTCGCTGACAGTCGCTGCTCCTGTCAAAAAAAGAGGCGCTAGGGACGCGCTAGTGTCCCTAGTGCCTCTTTTTACCGCGGACCCTCATTTAAATACTGAATCGCGCACACAGGAGAGTGGCCTGTGCGCTCGCCCGCTCTCCCGCAAAGTTTACTGAATCGGCCTGTTAGATTGTAAGCTCTTTAGGATGGGAATTTTTGTACCTGAATTCTAATAATGCAATAAGCTGCCTTGCACATCATTTGACAAAGCAGGCTAAACATCCAAAATTATTATTTGCTACGGTGTCAGTTTTCAAGCTGCTGTAAAGTCCATGGGTACTTTTTATCCACAGTCTTTCCACCAGTTTTCAAAGACAAGTACGTGCATGCTGTTATTTTGGAAATCACCACAGGCATTTTACACTGGCTTTCTCTGCGGATACTTCTTCAGACCAAGAATTATGCAAGCTGCATTCTCCCCTACCCTAACTCTGCCCTGGGAGCACCTGAACCACAATAAGGGTGTTGCAACTGTCGCTGCCTGACGGCTTCACTCCGCCTACCTTTCTTTTTCTGAGACTCCTCCTGCTCCCTGTGGACATCTGGCTGTCGCGGCGTCTGCTCGCCGTCCTCTCTGTCAACCCCAGACCGGCTTGAGCGCTGCCTCCCGCCATGCTCCTCAGGAACCTTAAGAGCGCGCGTGCTGTGCGGCCCTCATTCTTATTTCCTCTTTGGTGCGAACCTCAGGGGCGTCCCCCTGTGATGACGTCACGCTGCCCGGATATTTAAGCCTGTTGTTTATTGCTAGCCTTGAGTTAGCAAGGGAATTCCTACAGATGGGAGTCGCTCTCCGTACCCAGCTACTCTGCCTCCAATGTCTATTTGGACTCTTTGCTGTTATCGAGCTACCCGCTCCTCGGGGGCCTCTCTGCTTCTTTCAGGTCGCTATCAGGAACCGGTACTCGCTCCTCAAGGGCCCATGTTCCCTGACTCGCTGCCTGTGTCCATCTCCTCTTCTACTTGGAAGAATTTGCTACAGACACCATCAGTGAGAACTACTACCATCTACTCCTCAGAGCTGTTTCCCTGGAACCAGGTACTCGCTCCTCGAGGGCCTGCCTCCGTTCCAGCACCAGTGCCATCTTGTACGGAGAACTGCTGCGTGAGTACTTGCCAACAAGTCTCTGTGCCCAGGGATCTGGTACTCGATCCTCGAGGGCCAGCTTTCCCTATCTCGGGGCTTCTCCATACTGGGGACTTTGTGAATATCTCAGTGTACTCATTTTCTCAGTTCTTCTTCCTACAGCACTGCTACCGGAGAAGCCGCTGTTCCAGCGCCTTGAGGAATACTAGCCCAGCCGGGCTCCATCTTCTACTCACTACCGCCACCTCTGGTGGCTTCACAAACTGTCTAATAAAAGATATAATCTGTGTTTGTGTGTCCAGAGCTGAGCCTGACCTGTGGCCCCTCACGGGTCTTCCCCCCCCTGGGCATGGTCAGCTGCCACAGTGTCCAAGGGTCCACCCAAACCCTACAAAACATAGCAGATTGCTAACTCCATGGATCCGACACAGCTCAATGCTCTGCAGGCCATTCCGGACCTGGCCTTGCGCATTGCTGAACAATAAGACACATTGGAGAAACTCACTTCTGCGTACCACCAGCTACACGCACAGAAGAATCAAGGCGCTACTTCCAGTAATGAAGTTCAGTTACCTGAAGTAACTTTAAAGACAACTGTACCTCTGGCTGCTTCAGTTTGTTTCTCTGGAGAGATTCAAAGGACTAGAGGTTTCCTAAATTAGTGCTGCATGCATTTTGCATTACAGCCTTCTCACTTCCCCACGGCCTACGCCTTGGGCCTCAACGCTGTGGGAACCTAAGGATCCAATTTTGCAGGATATTGACGGATTCTTGGATTTGTTAAAGTCCATCTTTGACGATCCTGCTCGAGTGACTGTTGCTGGTTCTACCCTGGTGGACCTGAAGCAAGGCAACTGACCACTGGCTGATTTTGCAATAGAGTTTAAAACTCTTGCTATGGAACTTTGCTGGGATTCCAAATGCATGAAAACCCTCTTCTTCAGAGGTCTGGATACTCGCTTGAAAGACGAGCTGGCCGCTCGTGAGACACCTGATTCGCTGGATAAACTAGTGGCCTTGGCTACTAGAATTGACCACCGGCTCCGTGATAAGGTGAAAGAGCTCAAGCCTACCCCTAGACCGGTTCAGAAGGAGGTTCGTGCTAAACCTGTACTCCAGACAGTCCCAGCAATACCTGTTGCCAGTCACCTGACTTCAAAAGAGAGAAGACTGCCACAGTGTCCAAGGGTCCACCCAAACCCTACAAAACATAACAGTGGGTAAACTTACAAGGGTTCTCTAATTTTACCTGTATAAGGGGCAGGCAATTTTCAGCAAGATGGTTTACACTGATAAAACTTTTTTTTTTGTGCCTGCAAAAATCTGTTTGAGAATTATGCTCTATAGCTTTCATTGCAAGCATCAAGCAGCAGGTCAGTAGCAATGTGGTAGCTTCCTATTTTCCTTTCCAGTGATCGAACTAGGTTTCATGAGAAACTCTTCCCAAGAAAAGAGATTGCCTTTTGGAGTAGGTGGTAAATGAGTCTCAGTTACTTGTTGGTTGCCGTGGTATGTCAGAGCTTCTGAGACAGGCCTAGCAAGGATGCCATAAAGATGCAGGCCCACTATATCCAGCTTATATTACACAGACTGATTAGAAACACTTCTTTCTGGTATTAATTATTAACTGTCTGCAGCTGGACCAATTTTTTTCTTGGTTTTCAAAGGATTTATTGTAACACATGGCCTGATGGACCTCTCTGCCTTCATTCCCCAAAGAAATAGAAGCAAAATGCACATTAGGATTCAATCCCCGTCTGTTTTTCTGTTTCGTTATGCATTCACATGGATTAAAACATCTGCACTTCAGTTTTTGGAGGGTACAGGTTCCTTTCATATAACATCTTTATAAAAGTACTAAAAATGTTGGCTGACCGCATGTGGCAGACACAGCGTGGGCAGCCTGACTTCCTGATCTCCTGGGCAGGCTCTTTGCCGACAGGAGTTCCAGCTGTGGGCTGCCCACAGCTGGAACTGGTGTATATGGACCTGTGCCTTTGACCTGCCTGCAGTACTGGGAATCATGCTGGAAACAGTGAAAGTGCCAATCTGAATCTTTTATAGGACTTATCCCTGGCATGGCAGAGACTGGTACTCAATCCGCCCAGGCTATGGAGTTCCTCCGTGGCTTCTGTATGCTCATTTGGAGGAAGTGTGTCATTTCTGTGTGATGGCAGCGTCCGTGTAATGAGCATGCAGACTCAGATTCATGCAAATATGATGAACAGTCCCGGGGGCTGTACTCAGATCAGCTACGGCCTTTGTAGATGGTGCCTGCAGTGATGTGACCGTGTGACCCACTTTTTCCAGGGAGACTTATGGCCCTTCCCCGCTTTCTGAGATTTCTTCCTGGCAAACCACAGTACTTTTGGTGCCGGCTGTAAATGGACAAAGCAGGGCAAGAAACCCATAACACATTGGGGTAGAAGCTGAAAAAGCAGAGCAAGCCGCCAGTGTCTCTCTGAAACTGGGTCACATCACATCCCGGGCGTATACGGTAGTTTTTTTTTTATTCTTGTAAGTGATATGCTTGTCAATTTAGCATAAGATTTATCTTTTTAGAAGAGCAGCGGCTGCCCTGCGGAACTGTGGAATCTGACTGGCTTCTGATGCTGAGGTGTAGACTGAGGTGTTCATGTTGTTAAAACAATTAAATATTACTATTTCTGCATCTATCTGATGCCTTGGACCAGGGCACTTTATAACAAAGACACCAAAGCAGCTATAAGTCCCTTCCCCAGAGAGCTTACAATCTAAGGGCATAAGTCAGGCAAGGAGCGTCAGTGGAAGACGCAGGAGTTGAGCTCAGGTTGCTTGGTTCCCAGCCCACTACTGTAGCTACTGGGCCACCAGTCCTCCTTGGGTTACTAAAGTCACTTTAAAAGTTCCAGATGCTCATTGTCAAGTCCCAGGAAACCTGTGGCAGCCCCCACTGAAATGAACGGAGCTGCCATCCGTTTCCCGCCGCTGTTCTCAGAGGTGGGGGGGGGGGGGGGGGGGACTCCAGTCCTGCAGGATAGCGTGTGTGAATAAACCAGTAAGGAATGACCGCTCACGGAAGGCGGATTTTTTTTTGTTTGTTTTTTATAAATAAAATAAAAATAACCTGACATGATAGGTTGAAAACAATGATTTCATAGATGCACTCAAGGTAAAGGAATTAAATGTGAGAACAGATGAGAGTCAAAGGTCAGAGTCGGCCGCTCACTGTGCGAGGCCATATTGCAATTAAAAACATCCAGGCAGTCCAATATTGCTACTGCAGAAGATTATTTCATCGGG
This sequence comes from Rhinatrema bivittatum, assembly GCF_901001135.1. Lineage (NCBI taxonomy): Eukaryota > Metazoa > Chordata > Amphibia > Gymnophiona > Rhinatrematidae > Rhinatrema > Rhinatrema bivittatum. The sequence continues at coordinate 535,721,154 of NC_042615.1, read as the reverse complement.
GATGAAAGGTCATCTTTTGCAAAGGAATGAATGGTGGAAAGGCAGAATACATTTTTGCATGTATGATGCTGGAATGCCTGGGTGGGTTTTTTTTTATCATTAACTGGAATATGCATTTTCTATATTTTACTTTTTTTTTTTTTAATTGGCATTTTCCGTCTCTTCCTATTTGGGCTTCCAGCTCAGCTTGCCAACTCTGACAGAAAAATCCTGCCACATACATGTTTTCGTATCATTCTCATCTTGCACCTCCCACCCAGCTTCTAGCATTCACCCCTTCTTCCTCACGCCTCCAGCTTTTGCCTTCACCTCCCCTTCCTCGCGATTCATCAGTTCTCCAGCATTCACTTTCTTCTCATTAGCCCCCAGTCTATCCCCTCCTCGTCGCTCTCTCACTCCAACGTTCACCCCTTCCTTGCGATTTGTCAGTACTCGAGCATTTGCCCGCTCTCATCTTTCCCTCCGCGCTAGCATTCACACCTCCTCCTCGCTCCCTCCCTGCCACCTGGCACTCGTACCTTCCTCGTCATCCCATCTGCCCCAGCCCTTACCCCCCATCCTGGCAGCATTCCATCTCCTTGTTACCCCTCCCCATTTTTAGTATTTAACCATCACCCTTCCCCCCCCCCACATCATTCACCCTTTGCCTAGCGCTGTGCCTCCCTCCTCTCTCTCTCTGCTGGCAGCGGGAGCTCGGGGTTCGTAGTCGCCGGAGCAGAGACGAGCTGACCAGTGTCTGCTGCCCCCCCACCTCCTCTGACCCTAGGGCAGCAGTGCAGGGGGGCAGAGGGGGAGGACGAACTAGGGAGGAGGAATAGCCTAGTGGTTAGAGCAGTGGACTGTGAACCAGGAGACCAGGGTTTGAGTCCTGCTGTCGCTCCTTGTGACCTTGGGCAAGTCACTTTACCCTCCATTGCCTCAGGTACAAATAACTTAGATTGTAAGCCCTCTGGGGATAGGGAAATACTGACAGTACCTGAATGTAAACCGGTGTGATATCTCAATTGAGATCGAATGTCGGTATATAAAAATAATAAATAAATGAACTGCAGAAAGCACAACAGCTCTTGCCTTCTCTGCCTCCAATCTGAGCTGCTGCTTCCCTTAGGCAGTGCATTGTTTAGCACAGTGGGCAAGCAGCAAGAAAGGCAATTCAAAACTGGCTTTTCCACACCACTTTTGAACTTGTGCCAGCAGCCAGCCTGGCTAGATAAAAAAAACCAACCAGCCCAGATAAAATACCGCCCAATTGACAACCCTGCTTCCAACTAAACTGGAACCGGCCTCTACTGGATCATGAAGCTTCATTAAAAACTATCCAGAGTTCCCTCCCACACCCATGTTTCATTTCCCTCAATCCTCTGTCTCCCCTCCCCCATCTAGTTTAGCCAGGGCCAGGGTATGGATGCAACCTGCGACTGGCCACTAGGTCCTGCCATCGTACAACAGCTGAGATTCTGCCCTGCCTTCCCCAGAGCCAGCCGGAGCAACTGTGTTTAAACAGCATAAAAGGAGCACTACGTGCTACGCAGGCCATTTTCTCTGTATGCATCCTGTCATGAAACAGTGAAGTCTGACAGGCCAGGTAGAGAGAGGGTGATAGAATCAGCTTAGGTACATTTACCTGCCTCATAAATGCATGGACCTGGCTGCCCTAATTCTTGCTATCAAGTATCAAAACCAGTTCATGATATCTACTCTTGAATTAACTAAATACTATTCATACACTTGTATGATCATCAATATCTAATTAGATTAGTTCATTTGTATCTAGAACTGTAAAATCTCATAATTCAGGAATAAGTTGTGCTGCTGAGAGAGGGGGGGGGGGGGCTATGCCATCTGTTATTTGTCCCAACAGTATCCTTTGATCTGGGCTACAGTGTAACTTGGGGCTAAGCTGAGCATTTGCTCCAATTCAGATTGGGCATTGCAGCAGCTCTGAGTTACAGCACAGAACACTTGTGTTTCTGGCCCATAGTTCCTCCTTTCTCAGTTTTTATTTTCCAGCACAGTCAGAACCAGAGCTGGGATCCTGGCACTAGGAGCCTCCATTCACAGTTACAGTATCCAGGGATTTCCCCCTCTATTTTAAGGGACCTCCCCTCCCACTGCTCCTAGCCTGGTCATTGCAGCAACGTCCCTGAGGTGGGAGCCACACACCAGGCCTCCTTCCAGGACCCCCGTATCATGGGGCTATAACTCCGGCCACCAGGTGTCACTCTCAAACCATGACTATGGCTCCCTCCCCACCAGGGGGCTGTGAGTGCTATCTCTGCAGCAGCCCATGCCCACCCGGGGAGGGGAAGATCTGATCCAGGAATCAAATTGGAGATCCCTTGCCACTCAGCCACCGGACCAGCCCAGAGAACACAATTTTACAATAACACAACAATAGCTGTCATCTGTCAAGTATTGTCAGTCTATGAAGCACTGCACGAGATAACTCATAAGTGCCCTGTGTCCAACAGTATAAGGTTCTAAGTTTGTGGCCATGTGTTTAGTGTAGGTCATGCACTGGATGGTGGAGGTGCTGAGAAGATACAGAGGAAGCTTATAATGAAGACGATCTGTCCTGTCCATCCAATAAAAAATACTATCATAGAGCAATTTGTATATTTCAAAGAAGAAAATGTGGAGTAGGCATCCCAGACTGACTTGGAGCATACTATAGAGGGATTTGTCTCCTATGTTAATGAGATAAACACATACTGTACACTGATTTCCAAAGGCTAAGTCCTGAATTACAAGGCTATTCTCCCATTCTGCATGTTTATTTGGAGGTCCATATTCAGTCACTGTCCAGAAAGCACAGTTAGCCAGATAAACTTCTTTGGAGGGATATTCAACAGTGCAGCTGTGCTACTGAATATAGCCGGCCATCTTTAAGTTAGCTGGCTAACTTTATCTAGCTAACTCTAGGGCAGCCCTTTGGCATGACTGAACTTAGCCGGCTAAGTTATCCGGCTAACTTTGAATATCGGCGTTAGCAAGATACCTCAGTTCCTCCCAGTTATGACTCCGGAATGCCCCTAACTTCTCTGCTAATAAATTAGCGGGCTGGAATCTAGCTGGAGAAGTGCCCAAATCTCATGTAGTCAGAGAACTCGATTTATCCGCCTTATTGCTTCTGAATATGAACCTCTTTATTTGATGTATGCTCTGCCTTCCAGACACTTCAAAAGCGGATGACATTCAGGTACTATAAGAATTTCCCAGAGGGCTCACCATTTAATTTAACGCTGCATTAACACAAACCCAACATGGCAAGCAATAGGCTTCAAAGTGGCCCGTCAAAGGAATGTATGCTCGACTAATAATACCGAAAACTGACTTACCCCCATTTTATCACTCACACTTCTCCTTCAGATTCCACCGATGGAGTAAACGTCAAACACAAAAATACCCATTTTCCTGACGACAGGTGAACATGCCCGCGTAACAGTTAAGAGCCAGACTAGCTCTGTCCATCCACAGGCTTCACAGCAAATGACTGGCATGTGATTTAGGACCTACCACGCCTTCATGCAGCAGGGGCATTGCTCGGTGACGACTTCACCCTAGACACCGGTGACAACAGATCTCCAGCTCTAAGGCTCCCTGGCGGCGGGGGATCCTGGAACAGCGCAGTCACAGCTCTGCAGAAGAACGGGGGTGGCCTGCACCTGGTGTTAGAAGGGGCCTTGTCATCAATACCTTGCTGTTTCCCCATTGCCATTCCCGGGCCCCTGTGCATGGACAAAGCTTGCTGCTGCTCCCACGCCACCTTCTGACGCTTCACCAGCATTTGATGCTGCCGAAATAAGATGTTCCTTTTTCCCCCCCAAATACTGCTTCTGTTGCTGTCAGTGATTAGTACATGTCTGCACAAGATCCGAAATGAATGCACTAATCCTTGCTAAAAGAAAAGGTTTCCTTTTAATTTGTCCCCACGTTTCGTTGCACAGCAAGCAGAGCAGCATTATGCTTTCCCTCCTCTAACTCTTAAAAAAAAAAAAAAAAACAACAGCTTTAGAGCAGACTCTCATTCTAAAACAGAAATTAAGATAGATTAGGAGAACTGAAAGCCTATGCAAGCTGGCAGATGCACTGTGCTACAGTCAGCCACAGAATAGAAGAACATCTATAGGGAATACACAGGTATGTACATCTGGCACCAGCCCGAGAGCTAACCATTATTATCAGCATAAAGGCTGTTGGATAGGTGTGAGTGCCTAAACAAAGGCCTCAATTCTGTTCAATTCCTGAGCAGTGTAAATAGCCCAATATTTGGATAGATTCATCCTGTGGCATTTTTTTTCCTCGTGTGACTAAAATAATACCTGCGATGGTACAGGAGAGAAATTTGGCATCGTCCTGCAGAGATTTACCGCTGAGCATAATCTTTTACACACCTCAGCATTTTGCAGATGGGAAGCTATTGAATATAAATGTATTTAATGTCGCTTTCCTCTCCTCCCCTCCTCCCTTCCCCCAGGGAGCATAGTGCTCCCAAAAGGTGCCGTTTACCCACAGAACAAGCACACTACAGGTAGTGAGCATACAGGCATCCCTACATTATAACATCAGTGTCTCAACTGCCATGACAGGATACCCTCTAAAAGAGAGGGCCGACAGGAACAGGCAGCAGATAAAGGCTGCAAGGATTGCACTAGCCCGACACCTCAGTGACAGTGCTGTACACTGGGTTAACATCGGTTACTAACCTTAACAGAGGCATAGGTGGGGAGGGGGTAACCTGCATGGAGCAGTAGTTTACTACCTGCTGAAAGTTTCTTCAAGAGTTTGCCCTGAAGCAGCATGGATAATAGTGAAACACGGCTGTGTCAGTGTTTTTGTATGAAAGATACGTATTGTTGCTTATAGTAGTATTGCCAGCATCGTTGGGATTGGATAAAAGAACTTGTTCGGATGATATAAAGTTCACTTAAAAGCAATGACAAATCAAAGAGACTTTGACTGTCATTTAATAAAGAAAGTTCTCCTGCAATGTGAAGTTATTAAAGGTTTTTTTCTGCGAGATGGCAGCTTGCAAAGACTGAGCACTACAGTAATTTTAAATTCTATACCCTGTGTTGATGAGTCTGAGGTTTTTCCCTTTCGCGTTGCTTAAAAGTAGTTCTTTATCTTGTTTAGATGCTTAAGAGACCTTTAGAAAGAAGTATTAAATTGAAAAAAATCCCAAAAAATTACTTTATAGAAAAGTTGCAAAATTGATATTGGTGTTTTGTTTGCTTGGGTTCAAGTGTGACACACTGAATGAGTTGATTTGCTGTGGCGATTTAACTTTAGGTGTAACATTTGTTTCGCTTGGCAGTCCGTGAGCTGTTCCCGCCAACCGCCGCAATCACCTCCCTGTCCAGGCCATCCCTCGCATGCCCCCGACACGGCCTAGTGCCTCCAACGCGGCAGGGTGCCGCCAGCGCTCCCACGCACCAAGATGCCAGCAACAACTCACACCGCAGGGCGCTGCTGGCTCCATCCACCTGTGCTCCTTTCTAGGCGTATGTGCACCTGATCTCACCCTATTTAAAGGGTCCCCGGTGGGAAAGTCCATGTTTACGCCTATATAAGGCCCCTGCTGGCACTCCTTCACTGCTCAGCAACAGGTCCACCTATATATCGTAGTGCGTGTTGCTCCAGCATCTAGTCTTCGTTCCCACTTGTCTTCACTTCTGTTTCAGCTTGTTTTCAGTTCATATCCTCCTTGTCTTCACTTCTGGTCCAGTTTGTCTTCTCCTGTGTTCTCTGCTTGTTCCTTCCTTTCCTACCTACCTGCCCTGCCTATCCATCCTCCCTCCAGACAGTTACCTGGTTTGACCTTGGCTTGGTTAGCGGATATACTTGACTGCTTCCTGCCTCTGACCATTGCTTGGACCCCGGATATGCATGACTACTGTCTGCCTCTGTCTACTGCCTGGACCCCAGATACATCTGACTGCCCCGTCTACAACCCTAGCCAACCACGGGCCTCTCCTGCCATCAGCAGAGAGCCCACCTAAATCCTGCCGGCCCCAGCACCCAAAGGCTTAATCTGAGGGGAATCGGGATTGGTATAGGTGAAGGTCTAGTTGGGTATCTGTTATGGTTAATGGTGTTTGGGTGGTTCCTTGGACACTGTGGCAGCTGACCACGCCCACGGGGGGCAGTCCCATGAGGGACCACAGTGTCAGGCTAAATTCCGGACAGACAAACACAGATTTTAATCTTTTATTAAACAGTTTATGGAACTACCAGAGGTGGCAGTAGTGAGTAGTGGTTGTAGAGCCTGGCTAGGCACGTCTCTCACAGAACGCTGGAACAGCGGATCCTCTCTAGAGCAGTGCTGTAGTGGAAATAGACTGAGAGTTATGAGCACACAATAAGATTAGCCTTCAGAGTCCCAAATAGAATAGGAGAGCTCCGAGACAGGGAGAGCAGACCCTCGAGGAGCGAGTACCTGATCTCTTAGAGCAGAGAGACAGTGGTGTACGCACTAGCAGTAGCAGAGATTCCAGTAGAAAAGAGGTCTGGCACCGGAGCAGGGAGCAGGCCCTAGAGGAGCGAGTACCTGATCCCGGCGAAGCAGTACTGTGGAGAGAGATGGTATCTGTACTCACTGATGGTAGCTGTAAGTTAGTTCTTCCAAGTAGAACGGTAGAAGTTACAGGCAGCGCCACAGGGAACATGGGCCCTCGAGGACGAGTATCGGTTTTCTGATAGCACCTGAAAGAAGCAGAGAGGCCCCCGAGGAGCGGGTTCCCCGTTAGAGACCCTGAAGGGTAGTAAGAGTTCCAGATAGGGCTGGAGTGGCAGAGTAGCTTAGGAACGGAGAGCGAATCCCATCCGTACGAATCCTGTTGCTAACTGAAACGAGCTAGCAAATACTGTAGGCAGATATCCCTGGAGTCGTGACGTCAGAACAGGGGGACGCCCCTGAGGTATGCGCCAACATAGAGTTAAAGATGAGGGCGGCGTGCTCGCGCGCCCTAGAGGTACCTTAAGAACATAAGAAAATGCCATACTGGGTCAGACCAAGGGTCCATCAAGCCCAGCATCCTGTTTCCAACAGTGGCCAATCCAGGCCACAAGAACCTGGCAAGTACCCAAAAACTAAGTCTATTCCATGTAACCATTGCTAATGGCAGTGGCTATTCTCTAAGTGAACTTAATAGCAGGTAATGGACTTCTCCTCCAAGAACTTATCCAATCCTTTTTTAAACACAGCTATACTAACTGCACGAACCACATTCTCTGGCAACAAATTCCAGAGTTTAATTGTGTGTTGAGTAAAAAAGAACTTTCTCCGATACCTTAAAGGAGAATGGCGGGAGGCATCACCAAAGCCGGTCCAGGGACACCAGAGAGAACGGCAAAAAGACACCGTGGCGGCCATCAGTCCAAGGTGAGCGGGAGGAGCCACAAATAGAGAGAGGTAGGCGGGGCGAAGCCGTTGAAGACTGACGGACACAACAGTGTCTTCCTCACCTGGGTCTGCCTGTTGATGGTAGGAACATGCAGGGCTCCTCCCTGCAGGAAGAGTCAATCCTGCCTTGACCCAAGCATCCACAGACAATTTCTGCACGGGGTAACCTGCATGGAGCAGAAGTTACTACCCTTACAGAAGGCAAGGTAGTAATCTGCACGGATTAGCAGTTACTTCCCTAAACAATTTACTGGGCAGATTGGATGGACCAGTTGGATCTCTTTCTGCCATCACTTACTAAGTTCCCAAATAACGCTGGAAATAACTACAACTTTTTTCCAAGCATTATGCCTGAGATGGCTGTGCATTACAGCCGAAATGGGATTTATCACAAATACCATTTTGGAGAGGGGGGAGGGGAGGAGACGCACATATATTCGTCAACTTTTTATATTACTTTAAGAGGGGGCATTCTGAACTCTCTCTCTCATAAATCTAGGCCTAAATTAGGTGCCTAGTTCTGAAAATGAATGCTAAGACCCTAACTTTGTTTCCCCACTTTAACTATGTGCCTGAAGCCACCCCCTTTTTAGAATCCTAAATTTAGGTACCTAATGAAACTAGGGGCCTAAATTTAGGGACTCAGCCTTAGTAAATTTAATAAATGGTCCAAACTCTTTGAAAATTGACCCCTCTTCTTCTGAAAGGCCAAATACTAGGTTCCAACCTAACTTCCAAGGGAGGTTTATTCCACAAAGTAGGGGCCATTCTTAAGAAGGCTCTGGACAGTAATTTAGCTTAACTCAAATCCTTAACGGCAGGGACAACCAGAAGCGATTCTCAAGACTGCAATTCACTTCGTAGCAAATATTGAGCCAGTTTCTCTCTCAAATAAACTCGTTCCTTGCCTCTTAATAACCAAAACACCAGGGTCAAAATTTTAAACTACAACCCTGCGTTTATAGGAAACCAATGTATAGACTGTAACAAACAAAGTGAAGAGGCTTCTCTGGGTTGCTTTAGTACTTTTTACAGTGGAATTCTAACTACTTGAAGTCTGTGCATTAATCTCAACCATATCATGAACAACAGGCCTACAACATTTTGAGGCCCATATTCAGCCACTGAGTATATTCAGCGGTGCGGCTACACCTCCCTCCCGCCTGCCCCCAATGTATGCGGCTAAATTCTAGCCACATCCGGTGCAGTGCAGGTATCCATCTCAATGGCTTTTGAATCTGGACCTTTTCATGTCTAATAAAGGACGTAGTCTCCTTATTACACATAACATTAAAAAAAGCATCCAATAAACCTGTCTGACATGAGTTTGTAATGTAAAAGCTGAGTCAAATACCATTCCTAGAAATCTCACTGAAATAATCTGACCACTTTCCCAGATTAACTCAACTGGATCCAAAGACCAAGCATCTGCTCCAGTTGTTAACATTTCAGTTTAACATTTAAAACCAATTTATTTGCAGCAAGCCACTTTGAGATGTCATTCAAACCATGCTGCAGGTTCTTTAAGGCATCACATTTTCTTGCGGTCACTTAATAGCAATATCTACTGGCTGACTAAATAAGTATATGTACGAAATCTCACACTAAACAGCATGTGTGTCATCAAAATTTAATTGGCCCACTAAAATACCACTAAATGGGTGATACACTAAGGGGTAGATTTTCAAAGGGTTACCCTTTAAATCCCCCCCTGCGTGCGCTGAGCCTATTTTGCATAGGCTTGGCGGCGCGCACAAGCCCCGGGGCACGCGTATGCCCCGGGGCTTTGAAAAAGAGGCGGGAAGGGGGCGGGGAAGGGGCGGGGCGGCAGTCTCGAGTCCTCCGGCACAGCAGCCGTGCCGGGGAATGGCGCACCGGCAGCCGGCTGGCGCAAGTTATGCCTGCCTTGGGCAGGCATAAAGAAGGGAACAAAGGTAGGGGCGGATTTAGGTAGGGCTGGGGGGGGAGCGAAAAGAAAGCTCCCTGTGAGGCCGCTCCAATTTCGAAGCGCCTTGGAGGGAATGGGGAAAGCCTTCGGGGCTCCCCTAGGGCTCGGCACGCACAAGGTGCACAAGTGTGCACCCCCCTTGCGCGCGCCGACCCTGGATTTTATAACATGAGCGCGGCTGTGCGCGCATGTTATAAAATCGGGTGTACATTTGTGCGCGCCAGGTAGCGCGCACAAATGTACCCCACACGCGCTGTTTTAAAAATCTGCCCCTAAATTTTCATATGTACACATAACAAATAGGAATTGTTCATGGCAAAAAAATTGTTTCATTTTTCTTATGTTTCATTTTTAGTTTTATCATTTCAATTTTTTAAAATAATTTGTTGTTTTAAAATTTAAGTATCTTTTTTTAGTACGCACTAATTTAAATTAGTCTGCAGTAATTCAAATAGTGCGCACTAACTTGAAATGGTGTGTATATTAAAAACAAAACAATACAGGACATTTGGTAGGTTTTTTTATTATTTTGTTTAAAAAATGACATGAAACAATATAGACAATGTCACTGACGTTGTCTGTGTCGTTTAAAATTAAAGCACATCCCTAGCAACAAAGAGCCTCCGTAGTGTCTGAACACTACTAGCAATGCATCCTAACCATAAAACCATAGCATCTAAAAAGCTAATACTTTCTGTTCTCTAAATAGTATAAGACTGTGACAAAAATAGCACGTGCATGCTAAATTAAACATGCACAGTTGCCTTTTCTCATGGTGCAGCTCCTTTGCTGCAAACCTGGCACATGGCACAGTGAGCCTGGTTGTCAATGCTAAGAGTAAATGCAGCAGGGCATCTGGACCCCAGGAAGGAGGTGAAAGAAGAGGCTTCCAGGAGAGATAAAACCAGACTGAAAATACATACCTCACCGGTCTGCCAAGGAGAAGGAGGACTGGGATCAGGAGTCTCAACCAGGCCTAGTGCAATCTATCCCATTGATATTGACGAGGGAAATCTGCCAGATCTGAATGGAAAGGACACCAGCATCTAATCATCCTCACTGCGAATAACCTATAGTGTTGGGGCAGCGAGGACATGTTGACCACTATTCATGTTGAAAGCTCAGAATGCCTGTTGTTATCTTTCGACAGACTAATCACTGCGAGTAACATCGGTGGGCTTTGCCATGTGCCAGCAAATCAAGATCGCATGTCTGACACCACTCTGTGATGCACCTCTGAATGTACTACTCATCTTCCATGACATTCACGCCAACCAAAGCATAAGTTTGTCTCAGAGAGCCGCAGACCAGGCGTGGAAAGGCTGGAGAGGGGTGTCTAACCTTGGGAGGGAAGAGAGTGCCTGGTGAGCATCCCTCTTAATTCCCACTCAGTGCCTCCCGCTCCACCTCTGCTGCCTCCACCTCCACGGCAACACTTGCTTTGCAGATTGATTGTGCTACCTGAGGCCAGACAGGACATAGAGCACATGCATTACAATGTTTCAGCACAAGTTCGACAAACTTGCGGGATGGATTTTTACTTGCACTAGTTACAATCATTTGCCTTATATGCACTGCAGTATGTACGATAATGTTTGAAAGGTAGTTCTCACTGATGAACCTTTCATTTGAAAACACATTTTCTCGTCTACATAAATGTGAAAATCTTTTTGGAAGTGCTCAAACGTGCGACGATGTTGTCTTTCTTCTCTATTCTCTTCCTCCTCTCTCTCCCTCTTCACACCTCCTGCTCTAACAGCCCCCGTTACTCTCTCAGCAGCCCCCAATGCGTGCTGCTAGCCGAGTCCTTGAAATAAAGTGTGAGCTAAAAATGTAACACCTGGGCTTATCGAGTGCGTGCTAAATAGTGCATGAAGGAGAGTACACCAAGCTATTTAGCACACACCTGCTAAAAGCCTGGTTTACACTGGTATTCCTCATTCATATGTGTGCATATGTTAATGCCTTTTCAAACCAGTTTAGCAGGCATGCGAGAGCCTTCGTGCAGAACGCACCACTTGTTTGTGCACACAAATCGGCCTTAGCATACACACTAAGCTTCGGTGGATAGCTCCCTAAGACTGCGCGTGTGCTGGGTGCACAGGGAACCACAGCAAAGGCCTCTCAGTCAGAGGGGGGCTGTCGCTACAATGGTCACACTTAACGGGAGGAGCTTAAAGTGGCGAGAGAGCCCAGGTAGTTGTGCGCAGAGGTTCATGACATTGTAACTCCGGCAGAGGCCCTGTTCCCATTGAGTCGGAAACCCAAAGGAATAGGAGGAAACTGCGGAATCAAAAAAAAGAGGGAGAGTGAAAAAAAAGAAAAAAGAAAAAAAAACTCACCAGACTGACCTAATCTGCTTACTTTCACTACCTACGGCAACGCCAAAGTTGGTTATTGATCCCCTGCATTATCCTTGCCTCCCCAGCTCTCGGAATCCTCTGGACTTGCTCTGGGTTTCCCCTTCACCACCTCCACTCGGAGGCTGTACCATGCACCCGTGATCAGGCATTGCCAGTTCTGGTACTCTGAGATTATAAACAGGGTCTTGTTTTCAGCGAAAACAAAAATGTACAATGTTTAGAATATTGTAACATGTAAATAAATTAACTAGATTCTTAGGTCAACTATAGGCAAAATATAACTTGATTATTTGAGCTTTTAAGGTAGCATTTAAGTTGTTTTTATGTTATTTATATGTCATGTTGCGTGAAATGTTCTCACCCAGAGCCCTCATTGGAAGGGCGGATTTATAAATGCAGGAAATGCGTAGAATAAGTAAATGAAATAAATAGATATTATTTATAGCCTGCAGAACAGATCAGAGTTTTAACATTCCTATACAACGTTCTATGAAGAAACACGTCTCAGTCAATCCCTCTCTAATCTAATGTCATTATCCCTTATTTCGAGGTCAGCAATACCAGGCAGGCATGCAGACTGAGGCACTTGAAAACATCTGACTGGGTACACTCCCCCCCCCCCCCCCCCCACACACACACACCAGAGCTAGAGATCTTGGCAGGGCTGCTCTATCATAAGGAGATACTGTCCTGGTTCTGGCTCTGCCCTGCATTAAACATCACACGTTGCGATATGATAGGGTGGCAAGTGAATTTTGAGGCCAACCAGGGCAGCCGGTCCATATCCAGAGACAACATGTCAGCATGCCTCAATGCCACTGTAAAAAGGCAGCCTTCAGTCAGACAGAGCAGGAAGAAAAGCAATGTTTACTTTCACCAGGTATTGGACTTTGCAATTAAAATATGATGTTTTCTGTACAACTGCTAAATGTTTAAAATTATGTGTGTAATAACTGACAAGTCTGCTGCACTACAATTTAAATGAGACTAGAAAATCTTGCTAGCTACCATGGAACAGCCCTAGGCTAAGGAAATATTATCAAGAAGGCCACTACTAAAATTAATAGGAACCAACTCAGTCTATTCCTGTGCCAGCAGAGTGCTACGGTTGCTCTCCACTTCTCACTGGAGGTAGCTGTAGGGGCTGCCTCCCACATTCTTGTGTGTGTGCTGCTGCTGCTGCTGTGATAAACTCATGCAGAGACAGGTGCAAGGTTCCTATTGGCCCAATGTCTCATCCCCCACCCCCGGAAACAGCACTACTTGGCTGACTCTAGGCGTGAACCCCTGAATATTTTAAGTATCCAGCAATGTCTTTGCTCCAGGACCTCGCCTAGACCCATCAAATAACAAAAACTGCCCAATATAAGGCATGAATCCAAACCTGTACAATCACAAATCTCATGCTTCGGCCACCAAGCAAGCTGCTTCCTGAACTTACATATCAGCTTTGTGCAGGAGCCAGGTTGATCTTCCCTGGATCGTTCTAATTTTAGCATAATGCCACCAAAGCAAGAAGAAGAAAGATGCTTCAGTCGTGATGCCTATTGACTTCTTGCCCGTTCTGTAGAAACATCCAATGATGCTAGTTCTCATCCTATGAGAGCTTGTCCAAAGGTTTAGGTGAGCTGATTTGTGGATTAATTCAAGCTACATTGACCTCGGGGAGGTGTTGGTTTGGGTTTTCTGAGGTGAATGGTATTTTCATTGCCAAAGTGACCACTGTTAACCAATAACTAAGCCTGAAGTCACAGCAAACTTTACCTGTCTATGACTGCTGATCTTCTAGTGCGTATCTGTAGGTGGCAGAGGCTGCAGTAAATAAGCAGAACCTTCCCCAAATCCATGGCATGGTTGATTGTAAAACCAACATGGCTAAGTCTAGACCTATGAACTCAAGACGGCAGCTACTGCAAGGGAACACGAGGAAGCTTTGTCATTGTTCAGGTACAGTCCTGAACTGGACCCTTTTTCCACTACAGGTCACAAGAGTCAGCTGACATTTGTATACAACTGATTCCAATTTGGCGATTCCTTCCTCTCCCCTGCAGGGTAAAAAGACAGTGCCGGGAATGAGTTAGGCTTTGGTGGTAAGGCTATCCCTACAAAACACATGCGGGGAGTTTATTTTTAATTTCCCACGCATACTTCGTAGCAGGGAGTCTGCACCTACCTCTGAGTGCAAAGGGAGTCCCTTTGAAAATGAGATTGTTGGGAGGTGGGAGGGCACATGTTAACACATTTTATTAACCTCTAGAGATGCCTTAAATATGCAATCTAACATGATTTTAACAGGTGTATTAGCGCTTTTACCATGCAATTCACTAAGCGTTCAATATTCTAAAGATTTATGCGGTTAAAATCAGTTTTTAACTACATAAATCTATCCGATTTAAAGTTCCCCCTCTTACTGCACCAGCTAAAATCTGTCTATACAAAATGGCCGTGCGCACTGATTTAGTGAGAAAAGAAAAGGCGCCAGGTTAGGGTTTTCAAATTTAGCAGGTTAGTGTGATATTTAGCAATAACTTGCTAAATGTGCCCATTTAAGAGCCGCCGCACAAACAGTTGCTATAAATCTAACCACAGAAAGCTGACTTGTCTTGCCTCCTTTGTTTCTGTTCTAGGGCTCCTCATGCAGCAGGTCAGAAGGCATGCAGAATCAGAGGGATCACAGCACCAGGCACTCAAGGAAGCCAGCAAATGAAGTGTCAACTCTCTAGGGATGGAATTGCCATCTTCTTCATACATTGAGCCTCAGTGAGGATCCTAGAGAACATGTGCAAGGATATCTGGGAAAGCTTCAGGATCAAGCCTGAACTGCAGGAACCTGGAGACCGAGCTGTCCGGAGAGTGGGACCTGGCTTCTGAGCCATTCTCCTTCCTCACCAGGGATAAGTTGATCAAGATCCTGGGGGTGTGGACCCGACAAAACAGAGTAACCTAGAAGTGTTGAGGCACTTGAAAGTGAACCTGAAACTAGACCTGTGAAGACTGAGAAAGTTGTGCATTGAGGGAAAGCACCTGGTGCTGAAGAATGAGGTTCTACTCGTTCTCCAGTATGCAGTGCTGGCTTGGCTGTGTGCAACATGATTTCCGGCAGCAGTGGCCAGAGCCATCACCAAGGCAGTCTTCTCCTTCATCTGGACCTCCGAAAGGATAACGTGAAACGTGCACTTTTGTTCAAGAGGAACCTACAGTGGGGGAAGGGAAGCCCCCAATCTCGCCAACATACTTTGAAACTTCTTTGTCTGCAACATCATCACGTAACCCCTGTCCTGCCAGCTAGACTGCTTGCAGGCACTCACTTGGGAGTACTGGGACCAGGTACTGACCCATCCTCCCAGGTTCTTTTCCTGACAGAGGAAACTGTAAAGTCCTTCAAGGCCATTGGACTGCTTGGAAGTCTTCTAGCCAAGTCCCGTATGAAAAAAGAACAAAAAAGGAACACAATGATTTGGGGATGTTTAAAAAAAAATATATTTTTTTACTGGTTAACTTGACTGAAGGTAAAAATTCACCGCAGTTTCACATTGGGGCAGATTGTCAAAGGGGTACGCGCGTAAGATACGTGCGTACCCCCCGAAAACCTGCCCCAAGTTCCCCCTGCACGCGCTGAGCCTATGTTGAATAGGCTTGGCGTGTGCACAAGCCCCGGAATGCGCGTAAGTCCTGGGGCTTTCCTGGGGGGGCGTGTCGGGAGCGTGCCGGGGAGGGGGCGTGTCACAGCGACGCGTCGTTCGGGTGGCGGGGCCGCGGGCGTGGTTCCGGCCCGTGGCCGAGGCCTCCGAAACAGCTCCTGGGCTGGGGAATCGCCGCCGGCCAGCACGTGCGAGTTACACCTGTCTCTGGCAGGCATAACTTTTAAAACAAAGGTAGGGGGGGTTTAGATAGGGCTGGGGGGGGGTGGGAGGGAATGGAGGCAGGCTGCGCGGCTCGGCACGCACAAGCTGCCGATTTTGGGCAGCCTTGCACGCGCCGACCCCGGATTTTAAAGGATACGCGTGGCTATGTGTGTATCTATTAAAATCCGGCATACTTTTGTTTGCGTCTGGTGCACGAACAAAAGTACGCGCGGGCGTAGTTTTATAAAATCTACCCCTTAGTGCACTTCAATACAGAAATAACATTCTAATAAATCACAGAAACAATCAATGCCAGCAGGTATTCTTGAAAAGTGGCCCTGAATGGCACCTGCAAGCTGCATGCAGAACCTAGAAATTCCTCCAAATATAACTTCATGTGAGCCTCTGTTGATAAATTTGTTTTTTGGGTTTTTGGTTTTTTTTTCTTTTTTAAATAAGTTTGCATTTCTAAAAAATGCACATCAGTACAAAACAAGAAATGAACATCCAACACAGCAGTAGAGAAAACATTTTAATCTGTTAGAAAAGATGTTCAATCAGCACGAGCATAAATAAAACCAAAACGGGACAAAAACATTGCAATTTTCTATATGCATAAAAAAAACCAACCACCCCGAACAGATTAACACAAAGCAACTATCAAAACACACTACACACATCATGCTCCATTCATCCATACCATTCACCCATCGGACACTTAGCATTCCCAGCCCCATATGTCATCACTCTTCCACACACCCATACATACACAGTGCAGGGAAAGGAATCGCCTATAAACTAAAGAAGTATAATATCAATTAGTATACAGCTGCCAGCTCGTAACCAGTCACCAAAAACGTAATCAGGCATTGGTTTTAGATATTTTGCCCCAGTCCCAAATTTTTAGTCCTATCAGGTGGCAATTGATCAAAAAACACTCTCCACGTTGCTATATAGGGCCCCAGTTACCACAATACATCCAACCTTTCCAACTGCATAAATTCAGCCCTTTTAGTGTGCCACATTCCCAGGGCTGGTGGTGCTTCCTCAGTGCACTGAAACAAAAGGCATTTGCAAGCCAGGTGCAGAGCCAAATAAAGAAAGTGGTCCATAGGTTTAAAGATCCCTGAGATATCAGAGAGATCTCCTAGCAGCATATCTCGCCGCTTTGTGGAAGCCAAACCCCAGTACATTTCTGTAACATTAGTAAAACGTCTCCGCAAAACATGGACACCTTATGCACCTTAAAAATCTATGTAGCAAAGTACCATTTTTCTATGTGGCACCTAGAGCACAGAGGCATATCCGCAAAATTCACATGACTTTATCTATCATCCTCAAAATAAGTGTGGTGCAACACTTTGAATTGCATTTCTTTCAGATACATATCAGCAAGAACTTTAAGCAGAGTCTTGCAATATTCTCTGTATGTCTTCAGGTACAATATTTTTGTTTAACACTTCACTCCAGTGTCTACTCAAAGATTCCACAGCTGCACGTGGCAGCTGCTGCTGGCAAAGCAAGTGCCCCTGGGAAATAGAGTTCTTCTCTCCTCCCACATTTTGTACTGCTTTTGCAAAATTATGTGCTTTACTGACATTTTCAGGCCAATTTAGAGAACCTAAGTGGTGTCTTGCTTGTAAGAAAGAGGAGAAATGTGCATTAGATAAAGCAAATTTGGACTGGAGTGCAGAAAAGGATTGGAAGACAAATTTATCCTCCTTAAATAACTGTCTGAGACATTGCAGGCCAGTTTCCTTCCAGCCTTGAAAAATTCATTTATAATCCAGACTTGGAAGAAAATCCTTATTTCCCAATAATGGTAAGAAAATACATGTGTCTAACCGCAAACCCCACCGTCTTCTAAACCAGTGCCAAGCCAGGACGCCAGCCCGAAGCAGCACATTGTCTAGGCATCATGCAAGCGATTTACAAATGGGGTGAGATTTTGGAGAGACCATGCTCTTCACTGTATCCTTTTCACAGTATGCACAGTCTGTACACCACGCCACAACCAAAGGCATCTGGCAAGCAGCATTATAAAATCTGAGATCAGAGAAATCAAGTCCAGCACACTCTTTACTATTTATCAGTTTGTTATAACCCATCCTGGCCCATTTCCCCCTGCCGAATAAATTTAATAAATAGGGACTTAAGCAAAGAAAGATCTTCATCTTCAATAGTGCACGTCTTCCCTTGAAAGACACAGGCAGATCCTTCCGTCAACGTACATAGCTGTGATTTTTATCAACAAAACAAGTTCCTGTATGTTGAGATTATATAGCAATGAGAGATCTCATATTTGTTGAAGTTAATTTTTAAAACTGCGAAGGATTGCAATTACAAAAAGAGTTATTGGATAACGAATACTGCCTAGTGGATCACCCACATGAGGAGACCCCCAGATCTTCCCTGGATAGCCCTAGATCCCTGCCCTGTTAGGTTACAGCAAGAGGGACAAACCATTCCCTCTAGGGTTGTCTGTGATGGTTTGATCTCCGCCTATGAGAGGGGGCAAAGAGTAGGGGTAGTGTGGTTAGTTTGGTTTAGCTTTTGAAGAGGGAGGGTCTCTTTTGTTGGTTGCTGTTTTAGGGCCTATCACCCTCATTTGGCATTTTGTTAAAGGAGAAGATATCTTGCAATGCACTCACTGCCTGTGAGAAGAGACTTTTTGTTAAAGGGTGAGATTTATCCGGATTCTTCCTGAGGTGAGACCCTGACCCATTTTGGAGAGGGCGAAGCCCCAAACCTTGGGTTAGGGGTGAGAATATCTGTGTACTCCTGTCCAGGCAAGTGAAGGGGCTGCAGTGACTCCTCGCCTTAGAATAGGATTCTTATTTGGATTTTGCAGTGTTTTTTCCTTTCAGATTAGTGAGGAGGTTTTGGTTATCACCCTTCCTCACGTTGGTGCTGGAGCTGTATAGCCTGGCTCCCTTTTCTTCACCACCAGACCTTTCCCTCTGAGAGGTTACTTCAGGATGTTTGGAGAATAAAGTGCAGAATCAAGACTTTGGAGACCCACAGCAGGATCTGTACCCTGGGAAATCCAGAACAGAGTACAGAAGCCTCTGGACATTTTGTTGGACTTCAGGTGCATTTTTTTGTGGCTTTGGGGACCCTCATCAATAGGATTTCCACGCCAGGCTGGGACACTTGCCCATTCAGAGCCAGGAAGGGGTAAGCTGTCTCTCAGACAGAGAACCAGGACACATATACAGAAGGACAGTGGGAGATTTCCCAATGTAAAAGCCTCAGATGGAACACACATGTAAATGGAACAATTATATTAGTGATTGGATATTTACTTCCATTTTGAAGCATCATCAGTAAATTTTATTCAACAATTCATCACACTAAAAAGTGCTGGCACACAAGTGAAAGGATTTAACCACACTGCCTGGGCCAAGACGTTCATACTCCCCCTTGGACCTTGGAGATACACGCAGGAGGAGAAAGCACAATAATGGAGATAGCCCCAGATAGAAATATTTTTATGGACCCTCAGGATAGCATAAAATCCTCCAGAAAAGGGTTGCACACAAAAAGTAAAATATCATCTGGAAAGAAAGAGATTTTTAGCAAATTTGAGCTCACGCTAATACCCTGAAAAAGCTGCAAACGTCTCAGGCTTATTTCCAAGGGCTCTACCGCCAAAACAAATAAAAGTTGGGGAAAGAGGACATCCCTGGTGCACAGCAGGTCTCGACCTAAAACTAAGTGAGACAGAGCCATTGATAAGGAGCTACGCATTAGAATTTGATCCCTCAGCCAATTCAGAATGCTTCCATACAAACCAAAACACTCAGGTGCCCAGAACAAACATTCCCAAGACAAAGCATCAATGGCCATTTATTAGCCTTTTGATTTGGGAAGCAATCAGCTTTCTAACACCTCATACAAAACCTCATACAAAACCTGTTTGATTGGGAGCCACTAGTGTTGGGAGAACCACATTCATTATATTTGCCAGTACAGCTGCCATAATTTTTAAGTCTGTATTTATTGAAAGGCGAAAAGAGTAAATGCTATGAGGATCTTTATTCTTCTTTGGCAGAACGACTTTTAGGGATTGATTCATATCAGAAGAAACAGAACCATGTAATAGGATATCATTATAAAACTTTTGTTAGAGGGAATAGCACAGGAAAATTGAGACTCTTACAGAATTCTGATCAGAGTCCATCCAGTCCAGGTGCTTTGCCTAATTTAAGCTCCTCCACAGCCAAGGAGAGCTCCACATCTTTAACAGGTAAATTAAACTTACTTAATTGTTCCCTCAGTGAGCCAGGGCCAGACAAATTCCTTAAAGGAACCTTCCTGCACCCCAGGATTATCAGGTTGCCCAGGGGAATAAGCCATGAAACGACTAGTAATATCCTCAGTGGCATGTTTAGTGCATCCAGAATCATCCTTGATGCCTACAATAACAGAGCGCTGTCCCCATATTCTTACCAAATTGGCCAGCATCTTACTGTTTTTATTTCCATACTTACACAATTTATATTTGGAAAAACAAAATGATTTCTTAGCTCTGGGGAATAATAAAGAATTCAAAATTCTGCCAGCCTGATCCAGTATATGTTTATGTACTCCAAATAAGCTGTCTTGATGTTTGGTTTGAGCTGCTTTAACAGCATTGGTCAGTCTAAGGATTTCCCCATTCCTGATCTTATTTTGCGTAGCTGTGTACGAAATAATATGTCCCCCCCATCACAGTCTTGCCAGCCTCCCACAGAGAAGAAGATATCTGTGGTGTAGCAGTAAAGGACATATACTCAGTCCATTTAGTTTGCAAATAGATACAAAAATGTAAATCCTGAAGCAGACCAGGATTTATTCTCCAATTTTGTCCACAATCTCCTAACTCAAAACTCAAAGAATCAGGTACCTGAGTAGAAAGAGATATTATTCCTGTTATGGAGTCACGTACTTTGGAGAAGAGCCCCTCAGAAAATCAACAAATAATCCAGTCTGGAGTAACTCTTGTATGGATTGGAATAAAAGAAGAAATCCATTTTACCAAGGTGCAGAACTCTCTCGATATGCAATAAACCTAGCTCTTTACACACACAATTCATTCCCAAAGCTTCATCCCCTGGCTTAAATTCCTCAGCCGGCTTACAGTCTAGGCCAGTGGTTCTCAACCTTTTTTCTGTCGGGTCACACCTGACAGATGGTTCTCATATGCGTGACTCACTGAACATGTGACCATCATAGGGCTAAATGTAAAAGTACAATTTGCATCCATAGGAACCCCCCTGACCCACAATAATGGATGTAAAGCAGAATTATGACATTCCCCGTACAACTCACCTTACAAAAAATATATTCTGGTTCTAGTGTCATCTCAGTAACAGCAACACAAACTAACTACCAGGCTCAATAGCTCTACTTATGAAAAGACAGCAGTTTATCACTAATGCATGTCCTCTTGAGAAAATACAAATAATGATACAGTAAAATACCTCACCTCAGTCACATACATAGAACCGACCTAACATACTCCCAGGATCTGCAATGCACATAAACTAATCCGCACACAGTTTACACCTGTATTATGGAATACACTCAAACAGTAACAACCCTACCTATGAAAAGGCAACACTACAAATATTAAATCAGGCCCTAAACACCAATACACCTCCTATTAGGAAAACAGAACTAGCCAAGCAGCTATAGAGCCCCACACAGAAATAATTGTATAACTATATTAATAAGCAGAATAAATGTTTCACAACAACTATGAACAGAATAATATCCAACAAATAAAAATTTAAAAATTATTTAAAATGCTCCAAACACCAATAAAATATTTCAAAACAGCAGACACATCACATAGTATTCAGTAATTAAAATGGCAGTCATCAAGAAAAATAAACTTAAAAAACCACCTTTACTAACCCCCCTCCAGCAGCTCTCCTACTCCTCTTCCATTGCAGGCCAATAGCATACCCCTCATTCCCATAATCACTTTCTTTCTCACACACACACATACTAGTTACACCCCCATGACCAGTTTCTGTCTTTCACACACCAATCATCTCCTGACCAGTCTTTCTCTTACATACACACCAGTCACCTTCCCAATCAGTCTCTCTCTCTCATGCACACACTCACAGGCTTCTCACTCCCATGCTGTGTCACACACACACCTGTTCCTCACTCCTATGTTAGCTCTCTCCACATGCACAGGCTTCTCATTCCCACAATCACTTTCTCTCACACACACACACACACACACACACACACTCCAGTCATCTCCCTGACCAGTCACTTCCATTGTCTCTCCTATATACACACATCACCTCTCTGACCAGTTTCTCTCAATCACACACATGTTCTCTCTCACACACTTTACATAGATGATCTCAATCAAATGCTCTCACTTACACACAGGCTCTCAGTCACAGTTACACATGAACACTCTCAATCACACATACATTCTCTCACTTACAGAGGCTGGCTGTCTCTCTCTCTCTCTCTCTCATTTCCTGCCCCCCCCCGAGCACAAATGGTAGCTGCAGCAGCCTCTTCCTCTAGCTCCCGCAGGTCAAGAAAGAAGAATCCCATCGGCCATGGGAGGCTAATTCTGCTGTCTCCTGTGCTGATTTCTGGCTGCTACTGATTTTGCTTCTGGCCCATGCTACTGCTCGGGGCTGCCGCTGCTACTTTTTCGTGCAGCATGGCACTTTCTTCTTCCCGCGCACCCCACTGCACATCACTTCCTGTTCCAGGCCAGGGTGGGGGCAGGTGCAGGAAGAAGAAAAGGCCCAGCCGCAGTTGCCAGCCTCCACGAACACTGCTGCCGTTCCCATCCAGGCTTGAACGTGCTGATAGCCCGGGCGGCAACGGCAGCAGTGGAAGATAGCCTGCCTCTCGCTCGGTGAAGGAAGAGAGGGGAAGAGCAGTGGGAGACCAGTAGCACACGACACACCTGCCGCTGCTCGGCGACACACTGGTTGAGAAGCGCTGGTCTAAATCATTCCCTTTTCAATTTAGCATGTTCTTCATCAGAAAGATCTGTCTCCTGCAGCATAATGAGATTTTAAATCTTTTAAAACATAACTAGCAGCTTCCTGTGCTTAACAGGGAAGTTAATACCATCAAATTTTAAAGTAGTGATATTAACCTGCACCATTAAATCTAACACAATAGGGAAAAAGTTAGCACATGATCTGTCAAAACAGACTGTAAAAGTACATTCATAAGAATCCTGGATACCTCCCAGCCGAAGCATCCAAGACCGATCATTGTAATAAAAATACCGGTATTTTCTGCTTTAGTGTCGAATATTTGCTGGAGAAACTGTAGTGGTTTTGGCACTTTCTTCCATATATTGTGGCAATGCGAGAAGATCATAGTTTCTTTTTGGCAGCAAATTTATCACAACTGATAAAGGTGAATGTTACTGTTGAACCTTGTCATGCCTTGCTTAACCTTCCCGTATCCACTCTGAATAAGCACTTACAACATTTTTCCCGTTGTGAGTTAGCTGCCTTTTGGAAACGAGTGGAGGTTCCATCAGTTTCGCTGGTGATCCAGCGCTTACATGGATATTATCGATTAGCTCGTCTCATTGCTTTATGACATAAGTCTATTGCCATCCTTCGAGACTACCCGGGGCCCTTTCATAACATGGCTTGGAGCCCACTGTTTTGGGGTTTGATGTTCATGACTAATGTCACGATCCCTTCATTCATTTTTCTTAGGTTTTTATCTCATGTTTTCTTAATTATTTGTACTTACTGTATGCTTTAGTTTCTAAATTCTAGTGCTTTAGGTAATGCTGCATTGTGCAGTTGTTCTAGACTTCTTCAATGTAAGTAATGAACTTGTCATGCTCTGTGGGGGGATGGGGGTGGGTTAATTGATTGCTTTCTATATACACTTGAGATGAAAATAGGTGTATTTACATGCATGTTCTGTTTTATATGTGTTTATGCCGCATCATCCAATAAATGTTTTCAATTTAAAAAAAAAAAAACGGTGTAGGTTAGAGAATGGGGGAGGTTACCATTCATATGCAGCTCTTCCCTTTGAGGGTAAAGGAATGGCCGTCCCCCTGAAAGGTTTTTTTAAGCAGCTCTCTCCAGACAGACTGTGGGCAGTCCCTTATGGTTTGCTTAGAGTCAGGAGGTCATGAGGAGCTCTTTCTGTGTTGGTTTTTCAGGCCCAGTCAGAGGAGTCAGGCACATCCTGCCTGGGATCCTGATTAGGGTCGGGAGGGTAACTCCTTCCAGTCCACTCACTGACTAGTTGGAATTTCCTCTGGGTTGCTTTTTCGGGTTTTTGACACATTTTCTTGGTCGGAGCCTTGTGAGGCCCTGGGTAGCACCTGGGCTTGGAGCACGGGGAACCCTGTGTCTGGGGCTATCCAGATTAGGGAAGACCTGCCCTTCCAGACCCTCAACGCGGAAGGGGTAAGTGGCAACCTGTTGCAAGAAGGAACTTGTGCATTAAATTCCTTTGAAAGGAAAAGGACTTCAGTTTTGAAATCCAGGAGAGAGAGAGAGTTTTTGGCTGCCCCTTCCTTCCTGCATTGGAGCAGGGCAAGCTGCCTATCTCCAGGTGATCCCTCCCATCTAAGAGCCCCACTGTTACAGAAACTAAGAGCAAACAAGAGAAAACAAGAGCAGCACCTAACCGTGAGTATGAGCAAAACTGAGAACTTTTGAGGACACCCATAGGAGTCTTCACCCCCTGGGGAAAGTGAGAGAACTGGACTCTCTGTGCAAAAGACAGTGTCACCAATTTACCAGCTTGGAAGGGGGTTTCTCCCCAGCATAAGGATACCCTGCCCACCTGGGAATGCCGCTTAGCCAAGCCCTGCAGGGTGGAAGATTTCCTGGCCCTGGTTCAGAGACTCATGCACAGACAGAGGGGAAAGACTGTAAGAAAAAGAGCGAGACATTGTGATGCAGAGGATTTTGTTATTGCTACCATTCTACAAACTGATTTGCCAATCAGTAAAGATTTCGTTTGGACACTAACTCTGCCTCCAGCGTGGTTTTTGGGCTTAAACGTCATACACTAACATGTATCAGACCCCATTCCCCAGGGGCCATGAGAGAGAGGTGTATCCAAGCCACCCTTAGCACTCTGGGTCCTGAAAGAGACACTCTTTGCCCCCACAGAAAAAGGATCCAGGCCCTGGAGAAGAGAGACCATGAGAGAGCTAGCCTGAGAGTTTATGGCCCCCATCGGAGCGTGGTCCGCCTCCCAGGATGGGATAACAAATATGTCAATGCTTTCTAAAAAATCTCCCATATGCATTCACATGTGTAATGAATTTTCTTTAACAGCAATGTATCTGATGTCGGGATATTAAAACAGTAACAGTTGCTTAACTTTTTTATTTGACTATTTCAGTAGGTAAATGCCTTACATAATCTGCCAGTTAAAGCAGTTATGTAACTGACACGCCGCGCCCCTTCACCCCATTTTTTAAAATTGTAATGTATTCGATTCTGCATAAATAATCGCTATTGTAAAATATATATTTTTAATAGATAGTTTTTGTTTAATTTCTTTTAGTTTATCCTATTGTTCTTCTATTACACAGATTTTCCCTCCCTGCCAGCATCTTCTTGAAGCATGCTCCTATTTTAACAAAGTCAGTATTTTTCAAGTGCAGGACCCTGACCTTTCTGTGATACCTCTCTGCCACTGCTCTTATATAAAACCATAGGGGTAGATTTTCAAAGTGTTACGCGCATAAGTTATGCACGTAACCCTTTAAAACCACCCCTGCGCGCGCCGAGCCTATTTTGCATAGGCTCGGCGGCGCGCGCAAGCCCCGGGACGCACGTAAGTCCCGGGGCTTTCCGGGGGGCGTGTTGGGTGGGAATGTCAGGGCCGACGCGACATTCAGGGCGTTCCAGGGGCGTGTCGGAGGCATGGTGCCGGCCCGGGGGCGTTTTGGGGGCGTGGCCAAGGCCTCCAAAACAGGTCCCGGGCTGGGGAATCACGCGCCAGCAGCCCGCTGGCGTAGGCGTAACTTTTAAAACACAGGTAGGGGGGGTTTAGATAGGGCCGGGGGGTGGGTTAGGTAGGGGAAGGGAAGGTGCGGGGGTAGAAGGAAAGTTCCCTCTGAAGGCCGCTCCAATTTTGAGTGGCCGCGGAGGGAACGGGCAGCGCGCGCAGGGCTCGGCGCGCGCAAGTTGCACAAATGTGCACCCCCTTGCGCGCTTCGACCCCGGATTTTATAAGATACGCGCGTATCTTATAAAATCCGGCGTACTTTTGTTTGCACCTGGTGCGCGAACAAAAGTACGCGCGGGCGCACTTTTAGAAAATCTACCCCATATTGTCTGATGATCACTGGAGCTGAGGTGGCAGCCCACTTGGACATTAATTATTTTTATTTATTTATTTTAAAGTTTTTTTTTAACCCGCATTCATTTGCATATCACATCGGTTTACATGGAACAGTTTTTAGCAGCAACATATGAAATTTGCATTGAACTAGTGTAACAGTAACGAGAGCATAAATGAGGTAAGTACATGGAACTAGTATAACAATCATGAGGATATAAATAAGGCTTGTCGGTAGGAGGAAGTAATATTTCAAGACCATGAGGCAGGTTGCAACAGTTTAAACTGCAGTTGTTAATTGGAAGGGAAAAAGTTAAAGTGGTTAGGCGCATAGATAATCTGGATGCAATTAGAAACATTAGATCCATTAGAAACACTTTTCCTGTTTGTTCGTACCAGGTTCAGTATCACTTGCTCGTCTCGTGGGTTCTGTTACCAATTGTCTGAGGAGTACCCTGGGATGGGAAGCGAGGAGCTCTCTACTTCTAACCAATTTCATAGCCGGAATGCTCTTGTCCACATCTGGCAAATTAAAATCCCTCACCAGAAAACACTTTTCCTTTCAATGCCGCCTTATGTATGACATTGATTATCTCTCTAGCCAGCTCTTCCACTGATCCTGGAGGTCTATAGGTCATTCCAATGTGAATGAAAGTGCCATCCCTCTTTCCAAAGCAATTCACAGCGCCTCCTCCTTTCCCTGTGCCCCCTGTATTTCACTTGCTTTAATACTATTTTCTTCCTTCCCTGATCCTGCTGAACAGGTTAAGGCCAGGAATGACCACCTCCCAGTTGTGGGACTCTTTAAACCAGGTCTCTGCGATAGCACTGATATATATATATATATCCGTATCAGTTACCATTGCTGGTAAGCGCATTATTTTATTAGCTAGACTAAAAGCATTTATACTCATAGCCTTCCAAACCTCTCCCCCTCCTTCTGTATAGACATATATCAGCTTTTCTTGTTATGCAAGATAAAACAGTGGCAAAAGGTCTTTGGCAGGTGAATTATTCCCTAAGCGATATTTGCTCACAGGTTTGGATTATCAATAATGCTGCATAGCCGTTTGAATAAAGTGAAAGTAGTGACAGCTGGCTAACCGAGGTCATCGATTAGTACAACTCTCCTCTCTATCACATGATCTCTCCCTTGCTTTTATTTTTCGCATTCCTTATTTCCTCCCCCCACCCCCCTTTCCCTAATTACTGATTCATTCATGTACTTATAAAATGATAAAATAGAACCGAGACAAGTTTTGGGATTGTTTACACTAGTGGTCGACAAAGCCCAGCACACGTAGTGAACGAACACATCTTGTCTGGCAATGTAGGTGCCAGCACTACAGATCTTAAAACACACTCATGGTACAGGCCATCTGCAGCAGTCAGGGACAGGCATACCGGGCAAAGGCAGGATTCCCCTTGTGGCTTTCTTAATTAAGTGCGCAGGCTGTCCACATTTGGAAGGGAACACCCTCTCCCCACCCATGGGAGTGTTTTTATTCGGTGGCACCCACACAATATTAATATCCAGGCACCCACACAAGTTGTGGATCATGTACAGTTTGCCACATCATGATTTCCACCTCGGCATTGTATTTTTCAAGATTACATAAAAATGTGATATTAAAACAGAATACAGATTGCCAGTCAGTTGGAGTAATCTACACCATTCAATGTCCCTGTAATTTATGGTATGTAGGGAAGACCAAAAGATCCTTTAAAACACGGCTGATTGAGCATCGATCTTGCATTAATATGGGACGACATTACTGCACCATTAGTAACCCACTGTTTACAATTTTCCCATGCCTTTGATGATTTAAAAGCTTGTGTTCTGAAACAATTGGTACCTTCATGGTGAGGAGGTGATTTTGACAAAAGACTACTACAGGCAGAACAACTCTGGATTCACTCTCTTGACACAGTACACCCGATGGGCCTTAATACTATGCTTGAGTTAAACGTATTCTTATAATGACAGTAGTGGTTTCTGAATCCCTCCATTCTGACTGTCCACCATGAAGGTTTCTTTCCCGGAGTGTTTTCTGAGGGGAAGCCGTTTTTTAGCGTCTTGTTACCATGATGAGAATTGACGTTGCTGACGTCATGATGCCCGAAAAAGAGCGGGCTATTTAATCCCAGATACTAGTTTGATGCGGTCTCTAGCCTGGCATTTAAGTGCAAGTGATTTGACGGAGACATCGCGTCCTGGTTGGAACAGGTTGCTACACCTTTATAAGCTAAGTACAATGCTTTTTCTCATAGTTAATAGAAATGACTGTAAAATACTTTTGGTTTTTTCATAGACTCTTTTTTTGTGACATTCTTGACTCCTGATGGAGCAGCCGAGTGGCGGCGAAACACGGCCGCTGTCGAGTCAACTGTATTGAATCCATGAGTTTGAAATTTTAAGAGTCACCAACATAAGATTTAAAGGGCAGGCATACATATAAAGAACACTGGATGGTGTATCATTCAATTTTCTGTATTATAATTCTAAGAGTCATCATTAATACTATGAGATCTACAGAAAGTACAGATTTACATATTGATAAAAATATCCATATCATTATTTTGTTAAAAAGCACCGGATGATGTATCATTTATGGTAAAACTTTCTTTGACAGGCTGCAAATGATTGAAAAGACCGAACAGCTCGGTAAGGTACTGAGCACATCGTCACAGGCTTGCTGATACAGTCCTGTTTTCCACTAAAATATTTTTTCACAATATTGATTGGCTAAAGGTGAAGAGCATTTTTGGAAAGAAAATTTGGCGATACCTTTTGTGATTTTTGGCTTTGAGCGAATAGGTTCGCAGTACTGCTCTTTGTTATTTGTGACAATTATCTACAGCCAATCTATATTTCTAGAACGCTTCATTTCTAGTATGGGTGGACAGCATATCAATTAGTCTGGTAAAGTACAGCCAACAAGAATACACAGTAATATCAAACAGTAGAGGAAGAAACAACAGCCCATCTATTCTTAAAATGCAATGATATGAACTATGTAGGCACAAACACAGGCCTTTTCGCACGCGATAGAATGCAAATTAGGGGGAGGGGAGGAGTCAGGGCGGGGATGGGGCGGAGACGGCAGTGTCTTCACTGCCGGCGATAATGTTATTAAGATTATCGTTGGCAGTAGCACGCCGAATAGTACCACCTTTCACGGTGGCGCTATTTGGTGCGAAAGCCGGCAGCCGGCGCACCGCCGTGGTGCGAAGGCTGCAGGCTTTCACAGGCCCCCCCCCATTTTCACTGAATTCATCATTCTGCGAGGAATGATGAATCCAGGCCTATGTTTGATAAACAGGAAGTACAAGTCCATAGACGCAATGTAGTAAAACTGGGCCTGTGTCAAAATGTTCCTTAAGACTCAGAGTCATTCCCAGGCCAGTGGCTCTTGTGATGGCTTTTGCATATATCCCTAAAAGGAGTGAAAGTATTAACAAATTGTAAATGAAATTAACCAAAAAAAGAGACAAAGAAATAACAGCCTGAACAAACCTTCATAGATTACACAAGATTTGGTCCGGCTCGAATCATCCCTAGTCACCCTCTTATGAATGATCCCTTAGTCTATGATAAGAGGCCCTGAGGATGGCCTAGCTTGTAGATTGCCTGTTCTGCTAGTGTTCTTTCTTTGTAGTAATAATACAGTTGACTGTGAACCACCTTCCAAAGCAAAGATTTTTTAACCATCTATGTGGCCATCATGTTATGCACTCCTGGTATAAATTACCTTTGTTTGCCTTACATATAATCATCAGCCAATGTTCATCACTACTTTGTCAATTTTTCAATGCACATAAAACTTATCTTATGAATTGAAACTCCCCTACTCCTAATGATGTCAAGCGCTGCCAACTGCGGAATATTCGTATACAATGACTTAATATCAAAAGACACCAAAAATATGGGTTCGAAATCCAGTGTGATCATATTTAATATGTTTAACATATGCTTAGTATCTTTTACCTTTGATCGTTCTTTAGGTACTTCCTGTTTAAGAAAAATATCAACAAATTGTGATAATAGATCTAAAATAGAACTAATGGAAGCTACAA
This sequence comes from Rhinatrema bivittatum, assembly GCF_901001135.1. NCBI lineage: Eukaryota > Metazoa > Chordata > Amphibia > Gymnophiona > Rhinatrematidae > Rhinatrema > Rhinatrema bivittatum. The sequence continues at coordinate 535,691,202 of NC_042615.1, read as the reverse complement.
TAGGGCGTCCTGGTGGATTTTCTAACTGCTTATGCACTTTTGCTAAAGTATAAAGGACCGGGATCACTGGGTCTCACGGTGTCAAAAACAAAATTTCATGATGTGTCAAAAAACCTTTTGTAGCCGCCAGATTCTTGACAAATAAGATCTTTAACAGCAGGTGTGGGATTTATAGTACATCTCATTGTGCACCTGTGTTTTGATTTCCTCACAGTATCGATGGCAATCCTGAATAACAACCGCTACCCACTTTGTCAGCTGGCTTTATAATCACATCGGTCTTTATACTGAGTTGTTTTTAATACTGCTCCTTCTTCTTGACTCATATTCCATTCAATCTTCCATCAGAGAGATTCAACCGTAATGACATCTTTCAGTACAAGATCCATAAAGGTCTTGATATGTGCGTCAATAGGACCATGCGGGACCCATCTTGACTTTGGCTGTACCACAGAAGTATCTAGTGACACACTGATATTGGTCAAAAAATAATTTAACTTGCAGAAGTCTAAAAAGATGATATACATCAATCTTACACTGAAACGCATTATGAAAGTATGTGGGTACAAATGACAAGCCTTTATTTAATATTCATTCCTGCGCTGCAGACCAATGTGACATCCACCAGATCCGATGTATCCACGACCATCTACCTGGTCACAAACACGTCAGGTACCTCTGTAATTAATCTTTCTAGCACAGATATTACCACAGCGCAGGAACGAGGATTAAATAAAGGCTTGTGAACCACCTTCCAAAGCAAAGATTTTTTAACCATCTACCCCCTTTCACCATTATACTAGAGATGAAGGTGAAAGGGGGTAGACTCAGGAGCAATCTTAGGAAATATTTCTTTACCGAGAAGGTGGTGGATGCATGGAACCAGTGGAGATGGTGGAAACAAAAACAGTATCTGAATTCAAGAAAGCATTGGATAAATACAGGGGCTCTCTAAGGAAGTGATGAGAATTATAATGATAAATTAATTGAACAGATGGGCAGACTAGATGGGCTGTATGGTCTTTTTCTGCAGCCATGTTTCTATCTTATTCCTTCTGTCTATCCCCCTATGGCCTCATATTGTTACCCCTTGTTCTAGAGTTTGCTTTTCAGTAAAATTACTTGCCTTTTGTGCATTATTTGTAAACTTCCAGTATTTAAATGTCTCCCTTGTATCACCACTCTCCTTCCTGTTCTCCAGGATGTACCTATTTGGTGCCAGTCAAGCTCACTTAATATTTAGGAATATGACATTTTGGTGCTATTGCTCTGTTCACTTCCAGTTTTACTAGTTGCATCTGGAGTCTCTCTTCCATAAGTGGAATATATTATGCATATTAGAAAATATTAGAAATGTAATCCAGAGTTAGATTCTATTCTTCCAAAACACCTGCATTATTTTATCTCAGCTGACAGTTTGGGGATTACTGTAGTTTTCCATTCTCATTCAAAAATATCCTCCTTTTATATTGCTTCCTTTATTATTCTGTCAGTATTTTGAGGAGCTCAGCAGGGCTCTATAAACGGTTTCACCTCATCAGCAAATGTGTCAAAATTTGGCAATTGCTCCTGTTTATAAAAATGCACAAAGCTGGATGGCTTTGGTTTGCTTGGACAGGTAAGCGTCTTCAGTCTGCCCTGAGCTTTTGCCAAATTTTATGACTCATTTGTGAACACAGAGAGGGGGGGGGGGGGGGAGTGTGAATAAGTCACTTGGCAGTGAAAATGTGTCAGGGAGAAGGATGGGGGATCTCTAGCATCCATGCCCATAGCAGCCTGTAAGGGCCCTGCTGACAGCAGACAAGGTCCGAGAGTTCACCGCAGTCGTCCCCTTTAGGTTGAGTCCATGGACAGGACTCTGCTTGAGTTCTGGTCTCTTGCCTTAACTGCTGTGACGTGTGACCTGCAGCACAGAACCACTGAAAGAGTTAACTGACCATCTAGCTAGGCACAAGAAAAGGGGAGGCAGAGCTAACAATAATCAGACCCTAGGTAATTGGCAGTGGGAAGAGGTGTGGGGGAGGGGGAGAATGGAGAGAGGTGAGAGAGAGAGAGTCTGAAGGCAGACAGATTATGGAGGAGGGGAGGAGTAAAGTAGGTTGGCCACCGGTCTGGTTTTTTGCTTGGACAGTTAGGTTTCTCACACCTATATCCAGATGAAAATTAAAAAGTGTAGTTTTGTCCAGTTGTCTTCAGTTTCTTCTTAACACCAATCTCCAGTTCTCTCCTTCTCACTGCTACCAATTCCCAGTCATTCTCTGACTCAAACCCATCCCTCCATCCCCCCACCCCCTACCGACCACCACTGTTTCCCCATCATAGTCACTGGGCCTCCCCCCCCCCCCCTAGCTGCCAGGAAGAGAACAGCATTTTACCCCTGTGTCTGCCTCCTCCTCTGCCAGCTGGCTTCAGTCTGGTGCTTTGAAACACGGTGCTGGCAGGTCTCATGAGACCGGGGGCTTTGTGCAGTTCAGACTGCCAGACTGAAGTCAACTGGTGGAGGAGGCAGATGCAGGTATGCGTTGCTCTTCTCCTGCCAACCAAGGGAGGAAGCATCAAGGAGAAAGAATTGGGGGGGGAGGGATCAGTGGGAGAAGCAGCATGACAAAAATCTGCAGGGGGGAGGGGAGTCCAGTCGCCACCTCCGGGAATTAGCTGGATAAGTTATCCGGCTAACCCAGTTCCCTGTTATACCATTCCCCTCCTACCACTTAGCTGAATAAATACTTAAGTATTTATCTGGCTAAGCGGCCCCTGCTGACTGCGGCCAAATATTTCATCTGCTGGATGTCGAAGCTTATCCAGCTACGTGGCGCTGAATATCGGCCTCTAAAGTTTTCACACGAGGCACAGGAGCTGCTACAAACTCACAGATTTACTCTAGTTATGAAAATACTGCTGAAGTGAAAGCAGATGTTTCTCTAGCCCCAGTGTATTTAACAATAACAGTCATCTTTGTAAGTGACTGTACACAGCACTGTACAAAAGGAGTTCCAGTTACCAGATCCCTGCTATTAAAGCAGCAGCACTAGCCACGTTCCTTAGCATATTAGCCTGCCTACCTCTGGCACTTCTGCTTCTCCACATCTTTGGTATGGCCTAATATATATTTCTTATATTTTCACACTCCTTTTGAATGAAAAATATTGACTTTTGAATTATGTCTGCAATGCATGTGTGGCTATCCCCTTCCCCCAAGTTTGTTTTTCAGCTGCGCACACTCTGGGGCAGATTTTAAGAGGCTTACACGCGTAAATCCAGGTGGATTTACAGGCGTAGGGGGGGGTTAAGTGCGCCGGGCCTATTTTCAAATGGCCCGGCGATGCGCATAAAGCCCCGGGACGCGTGTAAGTCCCGGGGCTTGCAAAAAGGGGCGGGAAGGAGGCATGGCCAGAGGCCTCCACATGGCCGCTGAGCCGGTGGATCGTGCACTGGCAGTCAGCCGGAAGGCATATGAGATAAAGATACGGGATTTGTTGTTTGTTTTTTTTTCGGGCTGGGGGACGGGACAGGTAGGGGAAGGTGGGGGAGGGAACGGGGAAAGCCAGCTGGTCTCCTCGAGGGCTTGGCGCGCGCAAGGTGCACTAGTGTGCACGCCGACCCCTGATTTTATAACATGCGTGTGGCTGCGCACGCATGTTATGAAATCGGGCGTACCTTTTAAAATCTGCCCCTCTACGTTTAGATTTTATGGGAGTAATATTGTAACAGCCCACACACATTTGAAATCAAATCCGCACATAAGATACACCAGTTTTCAAAGGAAAAAGTATGTGCATGCTGTCCCTTTCCTGCTAATCTGTGCACAGATTTTTTTGGTCAGTAACATTTATTCTCGTACTTTTGAAAATGCAAAAATTGTGCCTAAGTGCAAATCCCCTCCCCCAAGCTCACTGCCAGGAACACCTCTCATCACTGCAGCTAAACTTGCACGCATATAGGCTGGCAGCTTTGTAATAGACCATTTCCAGGGTTAAAGCACTATTTTACCCATGGAAATACCTTGGAAAATGACCCTCCGTGTGGGGGGTCATTTTGTAACAGAGCGCGCTGTGGTCAATACCCGCCTGAGTCACACCAGTTTTCACAGCAGACTTGCAAGCACCTGACCACTTTAAAATGCTATCTGCACACACTTACATCTGCTAAAATGGGCTCAGACATTTTTTTACACCCCCCCCCTCCCAAACTCCTGTGTTTAGTCCAGGAAAAAACGTACCTGCATGCATGACACATACATGTAAACCTACTCGCATATTAGGCAGGCAGTTTTGGCCATTTCTGCGTGTAAAACACTGGTTCACTGGCAAAAGTCCTTCTGAAAATTACTCTCCCTGTGTATAAGTGTGACACCGCCACGAGGTTCCGGTAAGGATCAGCACAGCAGCTCCCTGTTCTACTTACATTCACCACAGTGGGAGTGATCAAGGGGGAAAGAACTTTCAAAACTATAGAGCACTAAATATCTCCTCAGGAATTAAATATAAATCAAAATGAGCCCTGGAAGGAGCAAGGGATCAAGTCAGGGGCGGACTGGCCTATCGGGGGATCGGGCATCCCCCGGTGGGCCGATCGCTTCAGTCAGGTGGTCTGCCATGCGCGGCCGTGACAGAGCCACGCTCGGCAGACCACGTGATGTGTCCTGGGCCGGCCTGGACGGCGAATACCCGGGCAGGTCCGACATCGTGAATCCGCCGCTGGTCAAGTCCCAATCTTTGTGCAATGGCGAGAGTCAATGGTCAGACCAGGGCCAGTGAAGGGTGTTAGGCACCCTAAGTGAACCTTACAGGCTTGAGCACCCCACCCATCTCACACACACAGTTAAAAAGTTATGAATTTATAATAGATTTTACATGAAAAAGACAAAGCACATTCTTCTTACAACAACATTTATATTTACATGCACTGCTCTGGCATCAACCAGAAAATCCTGCAAAAAATACACTCGGAACCCATATGGTATTAGGCCTATCATAACACGTGTTGGGTTTGGCTCTCAGAAAGCCATGAGTAAACTAAATTACAATTACAATATAGTAAGCCTCCCATATCAAAACAGTATTAAATGCCAGCACCCAGAGAGTAATTACCCTACCTATGAAAAGGCAAATATTAAACCAGGCCCTAAAACACCAACACATCTCCTATTAGGAAAACAGAACAAGCCAGGCAGCTATATATCCCTACAGAACTTACATGCTAGCAGAATATCCCTCCTCAGTCTCACATGCAGTATATAGACAGACCTTGTCCAAAAGTAGAGTAAAGAGACCATAAAGTATAAATAGAAACGTACAGACAAACTGAACTGGAAATCCCAACAGGCCAGTAAAACAATGGAAAACCAGAAACATCACCAGTCTTCATAAAACATCTAATAATAAAAGAATAAATCTGTCAAAAAAGCTGACAAATACACCATTTAATAATTAAAAACTCATAAAAATTTTCTAACACCAATAAAATATTCCAAAACATCAGACACATGAAATAACACTCAATAATTAAAACTAATAAGGATTTAAAAAATTGCCCTTTCCCCATCCCTGGGAAACATTTGAATTCCAGTTGCCCTTAGATTGTCATGGTTTTAGTGTGTGTATTTGTGTGTGTTGGGGTAAGGCAGGTTCTGCACGCAAGCACTCTTTATCTCTCTCATCTACACAGGCTCGCTCTCTCATATACACACACTGACTGGATCTCTGACACTCACGCATAAAACGCAGGTTCTTTTTCTCAGTCACATGCACATGCGCTCTCAGTCACACTCACATATGCTCCTTCACACACACACACACAGACACTAGCTCTCTAACTCTCACATGCAGGCTCTCTCAGACATGCTCTGAGTTACACACATACACACACTCTCTGTTACATGCACACATGCTCTCAACCACACTCAAATGGTCTTTCACTCATCCACTTTCCCCTGCAAAAAGTAGATAGGGCAGCAGCCTCCTCCTTTAGCCTCCACAACCCACGGAATTTTTTTTTTCAGCCATGGAGGAGAGGTTTGGAGGGGGGACACTGACACTGCTCTGCCTCCAGCTCCTATCTGCCTGCAGCTCCAATGCTTCCTCTTATTTTGACTGAAAGAGGGGAGCAGGACAGCTGCTTCTCTTCCTGACCGCCAGGGGGGGCCTGACTGCTGCTCCTTCTGCTGACCACGCATGACCATGCTCCTTCTCTTGAACACGGGGAGGCGCAGCTGCTTGTCTTCATCTGATCACACTGATGGCCGGCTACTAGGCCTTCTGCTCCTCTCCACCGTGCTGTTCTTTTCCACTCCTAAGCTAGATAGTATTTCCTCTTTCCCATGCGTGGGCCCACTATATCACTTGCTGTTCTGGATCCCGCCTTGGGTGGAAAGGAGGATATGTGATCTGCATGCCACCCCCAGAACAGTGACGCTCTAGGCGGCCACCCTTGTCCACCTAGTGCTTCCACAGGCCCTGGGTCAGACTCATGTGTACCAGGTTTAGGATTGTAACCTCATCCAGATTAGCCCACAGGTGGATTCAGTTTGATTCTGCCCCATTTCGTGCATGGAGATGTGATCCTACTTCTGTTAGGGACATCAGAACCTAACTTTGATGCCTGCAATCAGGCAAAAACCAGGACACAAGGGCTTCAGTTCCTGTGGCCCCTGTTAAAAGATTGTCACTGCAATGGTTGGGTAGGTGGGAATGACAGCTCATGGTGCTACTGCCCCAGTGAGAGGTCAGTTCTGATTGAACAGGAAGCCCACAGAAGCAAGAAGAAACTGCCATTATAAGAATAATATTAAATGAGAATGAACAAAAAGAATCTTAAAGTGAAATATCTAAAAATACGTTATTATTCAAATGTAAATCTTCTACGTCTGAGCACAGGGCATTTAAGTAACTCAAGACTGCACTGAAACAAGTTGAAGGAGATTGGAAACAATATCTCCAAGGGTTAAAGATCTCTTGCTATGAGTATTATACTTAGCTGCCAGAGTTCTCTTACATTTAACAGGCCTGAAGATCTTGGCTGCATATGCCACCATATCATTATTGTCTTTATCATCATTATTGTCTTAGGCTGTAAATCTTTGCTTTTATGATGGTACATGAAAGAGGCACTGTCATTTGGAAGTGCTGCATGGGCCCGTACAGCCGGTTACTAAGCTGCCTCCAAAGACAGGATCTGAATGGCAGGAAAGCAGGAAGGCACCACACATCGAGAGAGAGAGAGAGAGAAGCTTAACCACATGGAATCCAATGGAAGCACAGGATATTCAGATTAGTATGGGATTCTATCAAGATGCTGACACAAAAAAAAAAAAAAAAGGCATTTCCATTGCAATAAGAGTTTTGTTTTCAGAATACTTTTCATTACGCACAACAGAGAATTTCAAGCTTGAGGTAGTTCCTCCTTTCTCCTTTTATTTTCCAGCTCAATTGGTGCCAGGATCCCAGCTCTGGTTCCAGGAGCCTTTGTTTACAACTACAGTATCCAGGGATTTCCCCCTCTATTTTAAGGGACCTCCCCTCCCACTGCTCCTAGCCTGGTCATTGCAGCAACGTCCCTGAGGTGGGAGCCACACACCAGGCCTCCTTCCAGGACCCCCGTATCATGGGGCTATAAATCCGGCCACCAGGTGTCACTCTCAAACCATAACCATGGCTCCCTCCCCACCAGAGGGCTGCGAGTGCTGTCTCTGCAGCAGCCCCCCGCCCACCCGGGGAGGGGAAGGTCTGATCCGGGAATCCAACCAGAGACCCTCTGCATGGCAACGAACAACACTGCTGCCGAGCCACCGGGCCTGCCCAGGCTTGAATTTTAATCTCGTGCCTCTGCAGAACTGCCCGCGACCTGGAATGTCTGTTGCAGAACATTAAGTCATTTATTAATGTCCCCAGCTTCTGTCAGAGACCGAAGGAGGAAAAAAAAATATACCAGCAAACTATTTTTAACCAGGTAAGTGCATGGAAGGAATGGGTGCACCAGGTAGAGCGTGCATTTGAGACGGGTGGGGAAGAGGGGAGCCAGCCTAAATAAGGAGAGGGGTAAAAGGTGCCAAGGCAGCAAGCTACAGCTTCACTCTCCCCTGCAGCCTCGAGCTGACACTGCTGCCGCATGAGCCAAACTCCTCTGGGACTCCAGGGGGAACTTTAATTAAAAGAGCCCAGCAGTTTCATTAAACTAATTTCAGAAAATATTAAATGTTTGGACGTGGGGGTGAAGGAGGGAACTGTTGCATGAGAGAACATTAAACTCAGGGCATGGCCTTTAAATTCTTTACATGGAGCTGAAAATTAAACAATTAGAAAGGAGCTTTCAGCTAAGCATTTTTGTAACCATCCACAGGATTCACCCTGCATTATCACAGTTTGCTGTTACATTTTTTGCGCCCCGGTGCCTATAGAAACAAGAGTGTCACCTAGCCTATATAAATTTAAAAATGTGCTGTCCCAAGTGCACATCAAAAGAATAACGGGCTTGGAGTCACCCGTTAGAGTCCAGAAAGGGAGCAGTGGGGGAAAAAAAAAACTATTCAGGGAGGTCAGCTGAATATCTTACACACTATCCTGAGGTTAGAAATAAAGGTTGGTAGATCATTAATGAACAACTCATGTGGGATTTTATGCAGACTCTCGCCGTTGCAAAGGAAACATTTATCTTCTCCTTACAGCATGGCAGAGGGTAGTCAGTCCTCTTTGGATGTGAAAAGCTGCTCTGATAATGTCAGGTGGGGGAAAGCGCACTGAGCCTGCTCGAGGAGTGATCAGATAGCAATCTAAGGGGAGGAGGCCCAAGATGCTTACCCATGCTTTAATGACAACCCTGCCTCATTTACATACGCGCCCCAGAAAATGCCTTGTCAGAGCCCACAAAAAATCAACCACAACTGCTTAGCAATGTACAGCTGGCATGGAAAGTTAGCACTTATCAAAAGATTTCTAAATATATTTTCCCATCTCTGAAATCTTTTTTTTCCATCATTCCCAGACAGCTGTTCTGTCCAGTAAGGTAGAGCATTAGCACCTCAACTTCCAATGCAAGTCATTGCTTTACAGGAATGTAATGGTACCACTTTACAAACAGATAATGAATGCACAGTCTGAACTGTCAAAAACTTGACAAGCAAACCTTTATTTTGGATGTGTAAAAAAAGTAATTCTTTTGGAAATTACCTCATTTTTAAATGGTTTTTGTTTATTTAGTAGAGATGTGAATCGTGTCCTCGATCGTCTTAACGATCGATTTCGGCTGGGAGGGGGAGGGAATCGTATTGTTGCCGTTTGGGGGGGTAAAATATCGTGAAAAATTGTGAAAAATCGTAAAAAATCGAAAAAACGTAAAATCGCAAAACCGGCACATTAAAACCCCCTAAAACCCACCCCCGACCCTTTAAATTAAATCCCCCACCCTCCCGAACCCCCCCCCAAATGACTTAAATAACCTGCGGGTCCAGCGGCGGTCCGGAACAGCAGCGGTCCGGAACGGGCTCCTGCTACTGAATCTTGTTGTCTTCGGCCGGCGCCATTTTCCAAAATGGCGCCGAAAAATGGCGGCGGCCATAGACGAACACGATTGGACGGCAGGAGGTCCTTCCGGACCCCCGCTGGACTTTTGGCAAGTCTTGTGGGGGTCAGGAGGCCCCCCCCAAGCTGGCCAAAAGTTCCTGGAGGTCCAGCGGGGGTCAGGGAGTGATTTCCCGCCGCGAATCGTTTTCGTACGGAAAATGGCACCGGCAGGAGATCGACTGCAGGAGGTCGTTCAGCGAGGCGCCGGAACCCTCGCTGAACGACCTCCTGCAGTCGATCTCCTGCCGGCGCCATTTTCCGTACGAAAACGATTCGCAGCGGGAAATCGCTCCCTGAGCCCCGCTGGACCTCCAGGAACTTTTGGCCAGCTTGGGGGGGGCCTCCTGACCCCCACAAGACTTGCCAAAAGTCCAGCGGGGGTCCGGAAGGACCTCCTGCCGTCCAATCGTGTTCGTCTATGGCCGCCGCCATTTTTCGGCGCCATTTTGGAAAATGGCGCCGGCCGAAGACAACAAGATTCAGGATTCAGTAGCAGGAGCCCGTTCCGGACCGCTGCCGTTCCGGACCGCCACTGGACCCGCAGGTTATTTAAGTCATTTGGGGGGGGGTTCGGGAGGGTGGGGGATTTAATTTAAAGGGTCGGGGGTGGGTTTTAGGGGGTTTTAGTGTGCCGGCTCACGATTCTAACGATTTATAACGATAAATCGTTAGAATCTCTATTGTATTGTGTTCCATAACGGTTTAAGACGATATTAAAATTATCGGACAATAATTTTAATCGTCCTAAAACGATTCACATCCCTATTATTTAGTACATTTTTTGAGAAAAAAAATATCCAAGTCATTATCATGTCAAAATGTCTTATGTCATTTTAATGTTTATTATGTATGTAACACTGTTACTTGCTGACTATTCTAGATCAGCGAGTTATACATTTTTAAGTAAATAAATAAACTCCTGCACTGCTTTCAACTCCGTTTACAGAAGAGAATGTATGGGAAGAGATAGGAAAACTGAAAGTGGACAAGGCCATGGGACAGGATGAGGTTCATCCCAGGATACTGAAGGAGCTCAGAAATGTACTGGCAGGTCCGCTGCATAACCTGTTCAATAGATCCCTGGAAACAGGAGTGGTGCCGAGTGATTGGAGAAGAGCAGTGGTGGTCCCGCTCTACAAGACTGGTGGCAGAGAGGAAGCTGGAAACTTCAGGCTAGTTAGCCTCATCTCGGTGGTAAGAAAATGAATGGAGACTCTGCTGAAGGAAAGGATAGTGAACTATCTACAGTCAGGAGGATTGCTGACCCTGAGGCAGAATGGATTCACCAGGGGAAGGTTCTGTTAGACAAATCTATTGATTTTTTTCATCGGGTGACTAAAGAATTGGATCGAGGAAGAGCGCTCGATGTCATCTACTTGGATTTCAACAAAGCTTTTGATACGGTCCCGCACAGGAGGCTTGTGAATAAAATGAGAAGCTTGGGAATGAGCGCCAAGGTGGTGGCATGGATTACAAACTGGTTGACGGATAGAAGACAGTGTGTAATGGTAAATGGAACTTACTCTAAAGAAAGAACAGTCTTAAGTGGAGTGCCACAAGAATCGATGTTGGGACCGGTTCTGATCAATATCTTTGTGAGCGACATTGCGGAAGGAATAGAAGGTAAACTTTGTCTATTTGTGGATGATACTAAGATCTGCAACAGAGTTGACATGCCAGAAAGAGTAGAGAGAATCAGACATGATTTAAGAAAGCTTGAACAGTGGTCAAAGATATGGCAGCTGGGATTCAATACCAAGAAGTATAGAGTCATGCATCTGGGTCGCAATAATCCAAAAGAGCTGTATGTGATGGAGGGTGAAGGGCTGTTGTGCACGGAGCAAGAAAGGGACCTTGGGGTTATAATGTCTAGCGATCTGAAGACGGAGAAGCAATGTGACAAGGTGATAGCTAAAGCCAGAAGAATGCTGGGCTGCACAGAGGAATAACCAGTAAGAAAAAGGAGATGATAATCCCCTTGTACAGGTCCTTGGTGAGGCCTCACCTGGAGTACTGTGTTCAGTTCTGGAGGCCGTATCTCAAAAGGGACAGAGACAGGATGGAGGCAGTCCAGAGAAGGGCGACCAAAATGGTGGGTGGTCTCCATCAAATGAGATATGAGGAGAGGTTGAAGGACCTAAATATGTATACCCTGGAGGAGAGGAGCTACAGGGTAGATAATATACAGACTTTCAGATACCTGAAAGGTTTTAATGATGCACAATAAACAAGCCTTTTCCATTGGAGAGAAATCAGTAGAACTAGGGGTCATGAAATGAAACTCCAGGGAGGACGACTCAGAACCAACCTCATGGAGAAGGTGATGGATGCCTGGAATGCCCTTCCGAAGGAGGTGGTAAAGACAAAAACAGTGAAAGATTTCAAAGAAGCATGGGATAAACACTGTGGATCCCTAAAGGCTAGAGGATGGAAATAAAGAAAAGAGTGTATGGGGTTAACTTGCTGGCGTGGCGGTTACTAGCCTTAACCAATAAGCCTTCATACTATTGATGCAACTCCATCATTGCTCTCTGCTTTAACAGCAGGGGAAAAGGGGAATTAGATTCAGACATCAGCCAACAAGGACATTGAATTTTATGGTCTGGGAAAACAAATAAGCGGGGTGGGGGGGGGGGGGGGGGGGGAGGGCGGGTAACTTGCTGATGTGGCTGTTACTACCCTTAACGAATAAACCTGATACTTTTGATGCAACTCCAACATTGCTCTCTGCTTCAAGGGCAAGAGGTAATGGGGAATTGGACTCCAACAGCAACCAACAAGGTCCCTGACTTTGACGGTCTGGGAAACTGATAAGTATGGGGGTGACTTGTATGGCGCGGCAGATGCTACCATAAACTTGCTGGGCAGACTGGATGGACTGTTTGGTCCTTGTGCCATCTTTTCATTTTTATGAGTTCGGGATTTCTCGTGGACCTCAGGTATTGGGTAGGAGATCCAGTCATGGTTAGGACAACCCCAGATCAATTCGGACAGTTATTCTACTCCCTGGAGGATAAACCTGGTCCGAGTCCCAGCCTGCAGGGATACAGCCACAGAGAGAGAGATATCATTTAATTTCTGGCTCTTGTACAGCTGAGGACACTGGATGTAAATGGACACTTTATTTTTTGCGCCTATTGATTCTTTTGAGAGAAATCATTCTCTACACATACAGGTAGATTTTGTAAGGCGTGCACGCTTCCCGGTGTACACATGGACGCGCGCACATGCGTGCCGGATTTTATAATTCGCGCCTGCATGGGGGGTAAAATTCTGCAAATTTGTGTGGCGACGCATTGCAGCGTTTGACCAGGTGGGGCTATCCACTTGACCTGCTGAATTTTATCTCCTAACGGCAGCTGTACCCAGGCCCCAGGAAAATTTTAACACAATTCACTGCTCTATACTGCTGAACTCCTTCAGCACAGGTCCCTCTCTGTGAAAACAATTAGAGCAGAGACCAATTTAAACAACATTTTCTTCCTTTCTTTGCAGCTAATATGGGCCCCTGTCCGTGCAGGTGCTTAGAGTAGAAACATCCCACTGAATGACACCATAATGAAACACAGTATGAGCAGTGGTTGGCTTGCCAGAGGACAGAACTGCATGGACCCTGACTATTCTTATATAGAGCTGTATTATTTTCAAGCAAATTAACAATAAAAAGTCTGCTTACCTTCGCAGTACTGGCAGTTTACAGATTATGCAGTTTCAGCAAAGTTCTGACTTTCTTCTACTGTGGTCTGGGGCCTTCCTCTTCCCTCTTGGCCCTGGCTTCTTATTCCTCTTCCCAGGGGAAATGTCCTACAACCATGATTCCCTCATGCTGTCTTAAGGTAGACCAGGCTAAATGCCTGTACCTGGACTTTTAAGGAGGGTCTAACATGCACTCCTTCACAGTGCACAATGACAAACAATGCAATCCATACAGAAAACAAAAACCAGTACACAGTCTAAAAGATGACAATCGAGAGAAATCTTCACACGAGAGGTTTTCTTCCTCTTCTGCTTTCTGGCTAAGGTACTCTTAGGAGAATGGGACCCTACTGGGTTTTCCATCACGGGTACCTCTGTTCTAGTGCGCATACCTCTGTAGTCCAGCAACCACCATGGAAACTCTCCTCAACAAATGTGCTTCTGCTGATTCTTCCTAAGCAGCAAACTCTGAAACTAGCGGTACCTTCTCTCAGTCTGGTAGTCCTCACGCCAACTCCAACCAGAAATCCTCTCTGTAAACCTTACGACGAATCTTCAGTGAAATGTAAGGAGTATGGGGCTAACTCCCCTTATCACTATTCTTCACAACTTTTGGTTCTCTCCATCTCAGAATCCTGCTTGGATCCCAAGAAAATCTCCCTCCTCCTGGAAGACCTGAGGGCTCTGACCCTGAGCCTTAGCTACCAAAGCGGGGCTCCTGAGTTTTATGAAAACACAATTACTGCAGGGCACCTCCTGCTGGGGAATGTCAAGGAATTTAGTTTAATAATGTCCTGTTACTCTCTCTGACATCAGGCATCCAGTGCCTGTGAAGACTCTGATGTACACAGCAAGGGACACTTTGGTGGCATCCTTACATTGTATTTATTATATTTCTATACCACTTTGTCCTAGAGGCATAAAGTAGAAATGCACATACAAAATACAGTCACAAATCAATGCGATATCACAAAGTTATGAACCACAATACGCCTGCCAGCACCTAAGGACTTGTATTCACATCCATCAGACACAATTGGGAAAGCGATCTACATGATGGGAAGGCCCTTCTCACCTCCCACTTCCTCAGTTCTGCATAAGGATACTAAGTTCGTCAGTCACGAAATTAACCATGCTATATCCAAACAAAACTGATATTCTTTTTTACCCTTTCCAACAGGCTACTGGTCATTGTCACAGAAAGACAAGGAATGTCTTTTATCTGTGCCAAATGAGCACAAAGAAATGTAGTCACATGAAGCTGCTATAATGTACCATCTAACGATGGCACTGGACACCACAAAAATGTAGAATCCACATGCTTGCTCTCATGCTCATTGCCTGATAGACCAGCAATCACCAGCTCCTTCCCAGCCACCAGCCCCGATACACTTGAATGGCTAAAGCTAGTCTTCCCAAACTAATACTAGATTATCTCTAACCATCCCTAGTGGGTCTTTCCTGTATCTTTGGTAAACTCATGTGTAGGGTCTAGATCCCTGCCCTAAATCTGAAATAGTATTATCCAGTTTCTTGCACTCCTGTGATGCGTGTGCATGTTGGTGTGTGCCTGCCAGGAGGTATGTCAACCACTAGATGGAAGTGGGGTCTTCACCTCTAGGATGCAGAGAAGAAGAAGAAGGAGTATTTTGTGGAGGGTCCCTGGAAACCTATGAGAGAGTGAAAAACTGCACAAATTCATCTCTGGGAGTTCCTTTGCTTCAGTCTTGGTAATTGTGCCAGTCTGTAGATTGAGCTCAGTTATCGAAAACAGATTCTTTGATATTTGGGAAAGCTTATGGCATGGGGTCTCTGGGATATTTTGTTTAATAATAATAAACTTATTATTATTATTATTGTAGGATCTTTGGAAAATTTAATAGAATGGGATCTTTGGGATATTTCTCTCCAGAATCCTGAAATCTTGATAATCCTGCTGCTGTGCCCATCTGAGATCACTGAACTGAATCCTGTAGGTGGTTTGGACATCCAAGTAATTAGATTATTGAATTAACATCTTGGGTGGCAAGACTAAGTAGAAGATCTCTGTGCTCTCAATTTTTGAGCTTGAATAGCCTCGCATGGGAAAGTCTAAGATTCAGCCTGACGAGTTTATCTACAGTAGCAGCAGTGCCACCAGTGCATATGGAGCCCTATCCGTGTCCACAGTGGGAGTTGGTGCACGAGACGACATCTGTGGAAGAGGAGGAGGAAAAGCTGAAGTGCCCCATGTGTGGCTCCTTCTGCCAGAATCCCAGCATCCTGCCCTGCTTGCACAGCATCTGCTTGGCCTATGTCCACAACATCCTGATGCAGACGTTAAACACAGCACTGCTATACCTCAGGAGGTCTCAGACTATAACTACCTGAACAAGACGGGCCTGTACAACAAGGTGGGCAGTGGTTATGGCTGGTACGGGGGTCTTGCCAGTGCATCCACCATCCCCCTGCCAAAAGCCTCCCCCAATGGGGTCCACATCTTCCTGCCAGTCATGCCACCCTCGCCCTAGCACCACTTCCGCTACCACTCTGCCTCATTGCTGTTCATACCCCACAACCTCATGTACCACCTACTTGCAGTGCCACCGCAGCCTGATCCTGGATGAGCGAGGGCCGTGTGGCTTGGTCAAGAACCGCATCCTGGAGGGGGTCATTGACAGCTATCAACGGAGCAAGATGACAGAGCTCAGGTGCCAGCTCTACAGGAAGGTCCCCCAAGGAGGCCATGGTGATGTGCAAGCAGTACAGCGTCTTATACTGCATGCCTTGCCAGCTGTGCTGCCGCCCACCCTGAAAGACACTAGCCAAGCACTGCTTGGTTGCCACTAGCACAAGGCCGGCTGAGCCCCTGCAAGATTTGCACCAGCACATGCCACAAGCCGGAGAACTGCAGCATGTACTATGTCCAGTGCAAGATGCCAGTCTGCTACAAGTGCCTGGAGGAGGGCAAGCACTCCAGCCATGAGGTCAAGTCTGTGGGCTAAACAGTGGTGAAGCATTTTGTTTTCTCAATTGACTGAAATATAGGAGACTGGGCCTTTGCCTGAAGATTACCATCCTCTGTTTCTCAACTTTGGAATGTAAAAACACCTCTTGAGAACATTTAACTTTGAGAATGGACTGTGTTTTTTTGGAGAGTACTTTTGCTCTGTCCTTACCAGTAGGGCCCAGAAAGATGTGTTTACCTCCTTATGAACAAACATGCAGAAGAGCCCACCTCATATAATGTGAGTGCAAAGGGGCTATATATATATATATATATATATATATATATATATATATATATATCTTTCCTCATATCATTGTGCCTGAGAAGTTTAGGGTCTCACAAATTGTTGTTGGAACTAATGTTTACTGCAAAGATATGTGATCAGCTATAGTGGATTGATAGTTAGCTATACTAGTGGCTAAGTTGTGAGCTAAATTGTGTTTTCAAGACTGACTTAAACCCCAACAATACTTTGCTGTTAAGTCCTGATGTTAGAGCAAGGCATCCTCCTCCATCCCTAGTGCTAAGGGAGTCAAGTGGCTCATGGTTTATGAAGGTTCAGGAGACAGGCTATGGGTGGTCATGGAGCGGCATCCTGTGAGTATTATCCTTTACATGCCTCTCATTGTTCAGTATAGCAAGAAGGAACCCATCACTCCAGAAAGTCCACCTTAAATCTCATTTGAAGTATGCAAAGGAATACTCAAAGGATACTGTTGTGCGCCCCATCTGCGCCCAGCCCACGCACAGGCCTACTCATCTCGCTAGCTCCTCTACAGGTCACGGGTCGGTCTCCCCAGCGGCAGCCACAAGCTCCTCCAGGCCTTGGCGTCCCGTGGCAGTGGTCGCCGGGCCTTCCACTGCACACCAGGCTTCACGCCAGAGTTCGGTGTCCCAGTGGCGTTGGCCACGCCCCTACGCGTGCGCGGACTGCCCGGCCTCTTGTAGGGGTGGGTCCCAGCTCCACGGGGCGCCCTGATTGAATGTACGATATAAGGAATCCCCGCCTGCACTTCCTTGCCTTGGCAATTGGGTCAGCACTGTAA
Organism: Rhinatrema bivittatum; assembly: GCF_901001135.1. Taxonomy (NCBI): domain Eukaryota; kingdom Metazoa; phylum Chordata; class Amphibia; order Gymnophiona; family Rhinatrematidae; genus Rhinatrema; species Rhinatrema bivittatum. The sequence goes on along the minus strand of NC_042615.1, from coordinate 535,673,914 downwards.
GTGTACTAGTTTGCCTCCACGTTCACAGTCTTGTTCCAGTCTTGTTCCAGCGTCCAACTGTTCCAGCCTTGTCCAGCGTCCTTCTGTTCCAACGTCTGTCTGTCCTGTCTCCCCAGGTAGTACCCTCGGACTGTCTCTCTGGTACTGACCTCAGCTTGCTCCTTGACCATTCTGTTCGCTGCCTGGATCCTGACCTTGTCTGACCTCTGGAACCTGACCCTTGCTTTGTTGACTACTCCTCGGACTGATCCTCGGATTCTGACCCCGGCTGCCATTGACCAGGTCTCCTGATTCTGGCTTGTCCCTTGCCTTGTCATCGCCTACGCTGTACTGGCCTTCCTTGCTCCTCCTGACCTACAGCCTAGAGTCCGACCGCGCTCCCTTGCTGTTCATGGGCACGCCTCTCTACTACCTCTCCGGGAGACCCTGCGAGGCCCACCTAAGTCCAAGCAGCCCCGGTCCTTCGGGCTCCACCCAGGGGGACCGTGGGCTTCCAGTGGTGAAGCTCATCCTAGCCTCTGTCTCCTCCTGTGCTCCGCCCCCTGGAAGCAGGTGCTTCCTGGTCCCTACCAAGGAGCCGTTCTACACTGCTCCAGGACAAGGGTCCACCTCCAAGCGCAACAGATACTGTAGCCATGCGGCAAAAAGTTCTGTGGTCTGATGAAATCAAAACAGAACTTTTTAGCCTGAATGCAAAGTGTTACATTTCACACAAACCCAGCCTTGCACATCACCCAGAGAACACCATCACTATGAAGGCGCACGGTGGTAGCAGCGCGTTAGGTAGATGATTCTCATTGGCAGGGACCTGAACACTTACCAGGATAGAAGAGACAAGGAATACGGAAAAGTACAGAAAAAATCCTTGAGGGAAATGTGCTGCCCTCTGCAAGAAAGCTGAAACTGGGACAGAAGTTCACCTTTCAGCATGACAACAACCAAAAGCACACAAAGCTATACTGGAGTGGCTAAGGAACAAAAAGGTAAATGTCTTGGAGTGGCCCATTCAGAGCCCTGATCTCAATACAATCAAGAATCTATAGCTTAACTTGAAAACTGCTGCCATCAACACTCTCCCAGGAACTTGACACAGTTTGAACAGTTTTGTAAAGAAGCATGGTCTAATATTGACAAATCTAGGTGTGAAAAAATGATGGAGAGCTATCCCAACAGGCTCACAGCTGTATTTGCTGCTAAAGGTGCTTCTACTAAGTATTGACTTAGGGGATGGAGATTTAGCCAGTTGTCGGGATTTCACTTTTGGTTTTTTTAGATATGTATACGCTTTGTATACATTTTTGGCCCTGCAAGGTGTGGGTATGCTGTGTTGATGAGGGGGAAACAATATCCTCATTTAAATACATGCAAGTCTTCACACACAGACACAACATGTGAAAAATGTTCATGGGGGTGTAAACTTTAAATAGCCACTGTATGTGTACATATTGTGTGTCATTTTGCTCTGTGCACTTAATTATAGAATTTTAATTTTTTTTTTTTTTTAGGATTGCTGACCTCAGAAAGCGAGCTGATCTGTTAAATCTTCCTAGTGAAGGATGCACAGTTTGAAACAAGTGACTGAGGGTCATGTGCCAGAGCTGGGCCCCTGCTGTCATGCACAAAATGGGGGTAGGAGCAATGAATAAAAGTATCACTCTTCTACTCTATAATTATAAGGCATTTGTCAGACCACGTATGCCATATGGGGATTCCGTTTTTGGTACCTGTCCTCACAAAAGATATCCAAATGAAAAGCCAAAAAGCTAATAAAAGGGTGACCAAACTGTAGGAAAAAAAAAACTACGTTTCACGGGAGATTTAATTATACCACACTGACATGCCAATGAACTTTACACGATCAAGTTGGCTCTCTTCACACCATAGGAGCAACAAAGAAAGCAAGAAAGTACCCTCCAAGATAGATTTCACCACTTTCAGAAGAATAGCTTTTATACTCAAAGACTAGAGAAATTATGGAACATTTTGCCATTTTTGATAGTGGAAGCAGCTAAAGCTACAGCACTAAATCAAATCAAAAGAAGTAGTTTGGATGAGCTTGTAGAGGATAATAATGGGAACGATGATACAGTTACGATCTAGAGAAGAGTGCTAATCCAGCGATTCTTTCAAATGCTTTTATTGATTTACCATAACTAAAGTCGTATCGGTGTAAGTAATGACTGGAAATGACAGAAGGGTAAATACAGCCTGACTGTACTGTAAGAATAGCAAGAAAAATAGAGAGCTCATGTCTTTATCTTAATACAGACAAATGCACAGCCATCGTACACATCAGTTGCAAAAGACATGAGAAATGCTTAGTGGAGATTAAAGAAGGCGAGCGTGTTAGGCTTTTGCGCCAGTGTGTGCTTGCAATGTAGTCTAAGAAGACCAAATGTTAGGGATGTGCAGAGGCAAATTTTTTTGTTTTGGTTTATCCATTCATTTTATAGGTCACCTACTTTCGTATGGTTCATAATAAATGAAAACAAAATGTTATATTTATTTGTTCCACTTGTTTTTAGTTTTACATTGAAGGCGATGGGGGAAGCAATGCTTAGGCCCCCCTTGACTTAACTGTAAAACAAAAAATGGGCCAGGCCAAGGCCTGCATTAATGCCAAGCCTGCAGCCTAGACCTAGCATAAGGCCGGGTCCCATCACTAAGGCCCAGACCTAGGCCTTTGCCTGACACTGGGGCCTGGCCCTATCAATAAGGCCCAGGCCTAGATATCTGGCTAAGTGGCAGCTGCTGAATATAGCCAAATATTCATATGGTGCCACTTAGCCAGATAAGCCCAAACTTATCCGGCTAACTGATGTTGATCATTGACCTATTGATCATTGACCTCTATGTATTTTTCCTATAGGCACAAAATGAAAAAAAACAAACCATCTTTTAATACATCTGGCCTAAAGTTTGTAATTTTAAGTCAATCACCATATTCTAGGTCTGGAAGAATACTTTTTTTTTTTACTGTAGAATTGACCGGAGCTGCACAGTATATCATTGCCTTCCCCAGGATTGCCTTGCAGAGAGCTCGTAAACAACCAGACAAAGCCTCCCGTACTCCAAGAACCTCTGGACTTTTTTCAACCTCGCAAACTTAGTGGGGAATTTTCGAAAGCAATCTCCGCAGGTAAAACAGTGTTTTATGCATGGAAATGGGCTCTTTGAAAACTGTTTAGCCTCTCTGCGTGTAAGAAGGGACAGGTGTAGTGCCGTGGCACATGCCCTTTCACATGCAGAGAGAGAGGAGGCGCTCCTGGGAAGGGGGCCCTCGTACCTACATGCGCATAGTTACGCACATAGGTGCACGCTCGCAATTCTGCAGGTGCAGATCTGTACATGCAACTTTCCAACCCAAATTTTCAAAAGGGAACATTTTTTTCTTTCAAAACTGATGTAAAGGCCTTGGGTAAAAAGTACCAGCCAACGTCACACTTCTGCGCATAGTCTGAAAGTTGCCAGTATCATAACGCGAGCTACCTCCTTGCTTCAGCACTGAGTGTGTATTGGGCTTTTATATAGGATGCACCACAGTATAATACGCAGAACACGGCCCCAGTACCACATTACCATTGCCTCATTAAAGACACAGCATGGCGATGGTAATGCTGCTACGTTCAGCAGCTCAGGTTTCCTCACACTTAAAAACACAAAGGAAAAAGATGGCTAACATGGGGAAATCCCCCAGACTCAAGAAAACAGGCTTCAGGGCCAAGACGGTGGCTCGGTGGCAGTGCTGTCTGCTGCCATGTGAAGATACTTGGGTTCAATTCCTGGCTCAGGTCTTCCATGCCCTCTGTTAGCTGGGACTGTGGATGCTGGGGAGACAGCGTTTATAGCCCCCTGCGGGGGGGGGGGGGGAGGGAGGCATGGAAGTACCCAGACTCCTTAGAGAGCAAGTATCAATGCATCGTGGAGTCTTGCTAGTGATATGTGCAATTACTCTTTAACTACTTAACACTTCTACAGCACTACTGTATAAAAACAGATAAGAGACAGTCCCTGCTCAGTAGAGCTTACAATGTCATCAAGACAAACATACAGGCCAAAAGAGAATTTGGAAATTTCATTTACTAAGACAAAGGTTAAAAGGGACCAGATGTAGCAGATGTTTCTCCCATAGGGCCCAATCTTTCATCAAGAATACCAGAGCTACTAAGTTACTGTCTTTGTCTTCACCACCTCCTGCATCGCCTTTTTTTTTTATATTCTGCTTTTTTTGGCTCTTCAAAATGGATTACATTCAGGTACTGTAGGTATTTCCCTATCCCCAGAGAGCTTACAATCTAATATTGTACCTGAGGCAGCGGAGGGTAAAGTAACTTGCCCAAGGTGACAAGGAGTGATGGTGGGATTTGAACCTTGGTTTCCCTGGTTTGTAGCCAGAGCTACTAAGTTACCCAGTTCCAGAAGGAAGACTACAGGTCCCATAATGCATTGGGGGCTAGAGATGTCAGAAATCCAGAACTGATCTAAACTCTCCTTTCTAAATCTCAGTAACTTGGCAGCTCTGGAATACTACTGCAATCAAGTTACCTGCTGGCTCAGTGGCAGTGCTGTGCAGTGCTACAGGGACGGACTCCAGTTTGATCCCTGAGTCAGGTCTTCTACTCCCCAGGCTGGCTGGGATGCTGTGGAAGTAATGTTCACAGCCCCTGGGGGGAGAGGGTAGTTAGGTACTAGGTATGCTGAGGGGAAGGGGGACATAAAATAGAGAGAAATGTAGTTGCAACCTGTAGGCTCCTGGGGCCAGATCCCAGCTCTGGTTCTGAGTAAGTTGGAAGTGAAAAGGAGCAGGAGGAATCTACCAGGTCAGCAATAAAATATGAAACCTTTGTTGGGGTGGTTTGTTTTTTTTAAACTCCTCTTCATCTGCAGAGTCTCCAAAGTTTAAAGCAAAAGACTTGGAAGCTGAGGGCGTTAACAGATTTTCCTCCCAGACTTGCATGTAATATTGGCCCAGCACTGAAGGCTCACAACAGAGTATGCGAGAGGGAGGGAGAAGGAGGCCTTGAAACAGTGGGGCTTGGCTTTCACTAGGCTCATCAGATCGGCGACTGACTCCCCTGCAGTCCATTGGGAATGGCATTTCTGGGTGTGACCTGGCCTATCAGGCATTCCACGTCTGATGGTGCCATCCAAATGAATTCCAGAGAGTGCTGGGGACGCGTGATACCTCATGACAGCTGCCTCCTGAATGAGGCTTCTACATTTAGAGCGTAACTTTCAAACAACTCCGCGCAGCCGCATATACATGGCCACGGGGAGGTCTATGATAGTAATTTATAGCTTGCGTGTATCAGATATGCATGGATTGTAAAATACGCATATGCCCACCCTGCAGTATACACGCATGTATGTATGTATGCTTGTGTGAAGTGCATTGACCGCTAGTGTTTCAATGCATTGAACATGTGTACTTTTCCTACTGATTTAAAAAGATACGTTGCATGTACATTTTACATGTGAAAATAAAGCAGGACTTGCGTGCGTAAAACCCGATTTATGCATGCAGCTCAGTATAGTTTAAAACATGCCCGTGTAATTGACATGATCAGTTTTCCCAATTCCTCCACCAGTTCGCCCAGTCCTTCTCCAGGTCATCAAGACCCTCCTGGTTCTTCAACTCTCCCCAGTTCGGCCAGACCCTCCCACCCCAGCAACAGTACAACATACAAAAGTCTGATATACTACCACCACTGCTTAACATTTCTATGGTGCTACATGACATATCACTTACGTAAGAAAATCAGCAGGCGTAAAATTAGGCATATTGCCAAATGTACACATGTAAGTGTCTTATAAAATAGAAACTTATGTGCGCAACTGTTGGCCCCATCCCGGAACGCCCCTGGACCACTATCCGTTTTTTGTGTGTGTTTATGTGCGTGCAAAACCTAAAGCATGTGCATACTTTTGATGTTTATGGAATATCCACTGCTTGAGTACAGGATACTTACACGGGCATATATTCAATTCTACGCGAGCAGCTCTTTGGAAATTCACATCTTAGTGATGAGGTTTCAGTGCTAACAAATAAACACACGGTAATTTTAAAAAAATGCCGTACACATTAAGGGAGAGGTGAGGGTAAGCTTACAGTAGTGTCTGATTACCCAGCCATGACCCACTCATATTTGCTGAGGTAATGAGCAAGCAATCCTTTTCTCACCATCTCACCTCTTGCCTGCATTTCTGTGGACATGTACAGCCTGCCAAGGCATCTACCATAGGGAAAGGAAGATGTCTCTGTGTGAAACTTCCAGCCCTGGGAGCTTCCATGGGTGTGCATTCACTTTGTGAGTGATAGGGTGGGTCTGTGTCCCAGGGTTATAGAGGTGACTGCACGAGTCACAAGGGGGAGTCAATGTCCTGAGTAGGTGATGAGAGGCAGCCAAAGGGCTGTGGCTCTCCAGGAGAGGAAAGGGCAGCTGCCTCTCCCTGCCCGTCAGGGGAATGTGTTTCTCTCCTGAACTTGGTTGAAAGGATTACAGGAGGGGTCCAGCTGTCTGTCAGTATCCAGAAGACACTTGTTCCTTAGTCCCAGGAAAAGACACAACCTTGTCTGGGGACTGAAGGTGTCCACCGTGTAGTGAGTGCTATTTTCAAAGAGGATTTCCAAAAGTTACAAAGAGGTTAAGGGAGAAAAACTCCAGGGGACCAAAAGGAAGTCCCACGTATCTGCCACATTAACTCAAGGCGCATGAGAAGTTTCATCTTCCACGTATCCTACCCCATTTACTCAAGGCGCATGAGAAGTTACATCTTCCACGTATCCTGCCACACTTACTCAGGGTGCATGAGAAGTTACATCTTCCACGTATCCTGCCACACTTACTCAAGGCGCATGAGAAGTTTCATCTTCCATGTATCCTGCCCCATTTACTCAAGGCGCATGAGAAGTTACATCTTCCACGTATCCTGCCACATGAGAAGTTACACTTCCACGTATCCTGCCCCATTTACTCAAGGTGCATGAGAAGTTACATCTTCCACGTATCCTGCCACACTTACTCAAGGCGCATGAGAAGTTACATCTTCCACGTATCCTGCCCCATTTACTCAAGGCGCATGAGACGTTACATCTTCCACGTATCCTGCCACATGAGAAGTTACACTTCCACGTATCCTGCCCCATTTACTCAAGGCGCATGAGAAGTTACATCTTCCACGTATCCTACCCCATGAGAAGTTACACTTCCACGTATCCTGCCACATTAACTCAAGTTGCATGAGAAGATATATCTTCCACGTATCCTGCCCCATTTACTCAAGGCACATGAGAAGTTACATCTTCCACGTATCCTGCCACATTAACTCAAGGTGCATGAGAATTTATATCTTCCTGATTTTTGGCTGCGAAACTATACAAACTATTTTTTTTGTATTTTTGGAACATTTTGTACTGTTTTACCTATTTTGTGGACATTAGTAAACTTTGCTTTTGTTTTAGACACCCACTGTGTGGTCTTCTTTTATTGAGCCTATGGTGGGCACCCTTGGGCCTTGCAGCTTCTTTTGCTGCCTCCTGCTGGGGAATCCTGATCCGGAGTTGCAGCCAGCTTTTTTCCCCACTCTGCAGCATCCTAAGGTGGCCCCTTGCCTTTTTCAGGGAGTGCCCTGAGAAAGTGGGTTATGCTCACATTAAACCACATTGTCAGAAGTAGACAGCATTTTGGCCACCCACTCAGGGATCTAGATCCACACACACACACCAGGACACAGGCCTGGATTTAGGCACAGGCAATTGCTGGGGGTGCCAAATTTTGAAGGTGCCAGCTATACAGACCAAATAGGAGCCTGCCTCTCTTTGCTTTAGGGTCATGTGCAAGCACAGCTTCAAAAGGGGGCGCTGCCGTGGCACTCAGCCTACGGGCGACAAAGTCTGAAATCCGGCCCTGCCCGGACATACGTCCACCTCCTGCGTCATCTCATCAGCAGCTTCCAGCTGAGCCAGCACACTGGATGTATATCAGCAAGTACCAGTGAAATCCCCGAGAGAAGCATCATAACCCTTCATCTATTCTGGGTTTCATCTGATCCTGCCAATGCTATAAAATTTGACAAAAATATTTGAGATAACCTCTCTTCAGACTTTATGCATTCACAAATGAGGAAAAGGTCAAGCTTTTGGCATTCGTTTTAGCACTCTCCAACTGATGGGATTTTCCACAGAAAGAAAATTCAACAAAAGTGCTTTTATGTTAATCAGAGGGAAAAATGAAAGCGTCTCACTTTACAGCACTATTGGTGTGAGACCTCCAAGTCTGATACCAAACTGAACATAAATGTTATAGGCAACCATGTCTCTTCCATTTTTTATGTTTTCAAAGAATGCTAAGTTCAACCCAAGTATATTTGTTTGGTCTGAATAGCTGTTGTGGTTTTTGTATAGTCCATAAGTCGGCTGAAAAGAGAACTCTAAGCCCTGAAAAGCTTTCCAACATCACATTGTTTTTTGTTTTCAGGCATTTATGATAAGATGGTTTAAATCTTTCAGCATGGATTCTTTAAGGACAAAAAACATACAAATACAGCTGGGGTATTGGAAGGCTTGCTGCATAGGGCTTTTAAGACTTTCTGTGGAGTGATTTCAATGATTATTAATATTATTTAAAATGTTTATAAACTGCATTTCAAGCCTCAACCTGTGGCTTGTCCACAGTGGTGTACATTAAACAAAAATACAAAATATCAACACCCCAGAAATTACAAATTTCAAAAGTACATATAATTAATGCATAGTAAAAAAAAACCCAAAACCTATGCCCCATAGGGCCTTAGAGCTACCTAAAACACAAACAGCTCACAGTTCTCCTGTTTGTCAGGTGCTAAACTCAAAGTCTGCAAAAGTCATATTCTTAGACCCCCCAAGACTTCCCTCCAGGACAACAGACTGTCAAGTAGTAGACGCAGCCTATAGGAAATAGCCATGCTTTCACATTGTTTTCTGAAGGTTAGGTAATTTTCCTCAAAGTAAATATTCTGTGGAAGGCATTTCCATAACAGAGGTGCCAAGATAAAAAAAAGACCTATCATGCTTCTCTGATTGATAATACGAACAACGGAGCACCCTGGCTTCACCACAGCTGTCGTGCCAGAACACACCATGGCAAACGTATTCTTCAGGTAACTAGGGCCAGAGACTCTCATAATTAAAAAATGAAGTCTTCAACTGAACCCGAAAACTAATCGGTAGCCAATGTAAGGGATGAAAAAGCGGACTAGCAGCTACATATCTAGGACACCTCAAAACAACCCTAACCGCAGCATTCTGGGCTACTTGAAAGCGTATGTGTGAGCCAAGTTGGAAGATCCATGCATAGCCCATTACGGTAATCCTGCTGGGAAACTATTAAAGCAACGCATCATTTTCCTAAGCAGTTTGATATATAAATATGGACGAAACTTGCTTACCGGCCACAATTGCAAAAACGCATTAACAACAAGTACCCCAACATGCAATTCTAGATTAAATGAAGCATCTGACTCTATGCTGACTGCAAGCACCAGCAAAAGACAAACCTGATCCACCTGTAAAGATAGAAGATGGTCAAAAAGATTATGATTATCTACTTGTAAAATTTCTCTGTTTGCCATGCTTTCAGGACTAACCTGCTTATCAGGAGGCAGTTTCATATTTCTGCATGGCCACCATTCAGCCGTGAAGCTACCGCTAGCCCATTCTTACCCAATGGCATTACAATTTGAGTATCATCTATGTGAAGATTCCAAAAGAAAGGATGAGGTCTCCCAATAGCTGCATGAAAATGCTAAAAAAAAATTGCAGAGATAGTATTGAGCCTTGTGGAACACCTCTGCTGAGGCACTTTGCTGATGATAGAACACCCTTTATACTGACTAAGAAAGATCTACCAGAAAAAAACAATGCAGTCCATTGCAAGGCTTACTCTTCTATCCCCAACTTATATCTATTGAAAAGAATGGCATGGCCCACATTCCACTGGGTGTTTTGGAGGCCTGTTTATAGCGTACTGGAGGTTGCTCGGGGCTAGTTTGGAGGCTCCTGAGAGGTTCTTTTGAGAGACATATGGAAGCTTGCCGGAGGAGGGGGGTTTAAGGCTTTCCGCAGGGTGCTTTGATGATGTGCTTTTGAACGTAACACTGCAAAAAGATTTTCAGATCACTGAAGTTAAATTATACATTTTCATATGGTAAAAATAACTATCACGCATCTACAATACTGCCTTGATGTAAAATAGCATTTTAGCTATGGTTGCATGCCTTTCTGTCTTTAGTGCTAAATTCTAAAATGCAATGGGGGGCATTATTTTCCCTCAGAATTGTGCTTTTTAGAGAGCAGTGCCTGCAGGCACTGCAGGGTTGTATGAACTATCTGACATTCAAACATAACCTATTTTCTGCCTCTGAAATACATCTTTAGGGGCCGATGTAATATGCTGCGGTAAACCTGCCATGGGTTTTTAGGCGTGTATTTGCACATGGTTTTCTGCACTAATCTTCTGCGTGTATGTAATACCATATTTGACAAGGGAAAAAAAAACGTGTGCACAAATCCGCTCAAAAACCTGCGGCAGGTTTAGCACGAGTACATGCAAATGGCATGTAAAGGAGGTGATTATCTATTAATGGGCAATGCAGGGAGCCCTGCTAGCAGGGAGAACAATTAATGTGAGTTTGTTTTAGCGCCTGAGTCAGGGCAGGAGCTAAGTTAAAGCGCCTGTCTGGAGGTGAGGAATAACAGCGGCAGAGGAGAGAGAGGATGGAGAGGGAACAGGATGAAAGAAGGCAGTTTCTTGCTGAGGAAGAAGCAAGGGCCCGAGAGGAGCCAGTTGTCCTGGTTCAAGCTGCTCGCAGTAGGGCACGCGGGCAGCAGATATTCCGCCTGAGGACAACGCTGCTGGGGATGCCGGAGACTCAGTCTATAGGTGCCTACCCATAGACTGAGCTCCAGGGCTATTCTCAGTCTAAAAAATCCTCTAATGGACCATGGATGTGCCATTCCAAGCCTGATCAAGCTTCTTGGAGCCTGGTCATTTAGCACAAATGTCACTTTAAACAGACAAGAATCTCTGCTGCATTTCCCGCCGCTCACTGGCATCCGCCATTATAGCTTGCAAGCGGTCAGAGTCAGATCATGAAGGGGTTAGACATTGCTCTACCCACCTTCTGTCCCACTCCCAGACCACTGACTTCTTCATTGTCTTACGAAAGGGGAAGGCTTTCGCCCCAAGAATCAATCGCGGGTCTCCATATGCTGATAAATAATGCAGGTTTTTGGCACTGATATCTGTGCGGGTTTCTACATAGGACTTTAAGCGTGTGTATTTGCGAGCGTATTTGGTTTACATGGATTTTCTGCACGTATCTCATTTGCATACCTGTTCTGTCCCCAGCAGTGGGTACATGTTTGTATCTGTATATACTGTAGTTTAACTGTGTTTAGTGCAGTCCTTCCCTTCTGAAGATTCTTGATACTGAAACACTTTTTGTAACCCATGATAAAGGTCTGTGAGCCTTGCCTTTAAGAGAAGCCTTTGCCCTTAAGAGAAGCTCCCTCCACTTTCTCTCACTATCGGAAGAGCTTGAATGCCCCTCAATCTAACTTGAGTCTTCCTAGGTGCCTTATAGACTCAAGGGACTGCCCTTCATGCTCCCCCTGTGTCACATGGTTCTTAGGCTTGCTGCCATTGGACCTTACCCCCTGCCCCCAGCTTGTGGAGGCATTTCCTTTAGCAGCTCTCGACGAGAGTTCAGTTCACCCCATGCTTCCTTCTGAGCCAGCAGCACTCTGTAAAACTCCCTGAAACGATCAAGTTTTTACCTTTTCTCTTACTGCCTTCTTCTGAAGACTAAATCAGCCTCATATCCCTCATGCTTCCTACCTCTACCATATACCAACTCCTGCAACATAAAGACCTCCTTCTCCCTCCTGCTACCCTGTCTCCGGTTACCAAAGATCTTTGCCTTGGGGCTTACGTTTGAGATGCAACAATTGTAAGTAGAATCTACCTGTACAATAAATAATTTCAAACAAAGAATCTTTGTCTTGAGGACTGATTGGAGAAAAAGTTTAGCTGCCTGCCTGACCCAGAACAATACCCTTCCTTTATTATATCCCATGGGGCCGCTGGGTTTTATAGCATATGCTCCAAAAAATGCGTGCAGAAAAATAGCACCAATTTCAGCACAGGTCTTATTACATCGGCCCTCTAGTATGGTGACATTGTAGGCACCAACAGTTACCCTTTTCCTTTGTTTTTATTTATTTATTTGTTTGCTTATTTATTTATATGACATTGTTAGCTTGCAAAGTATTGTATAAGAAATCACATGGTTACAAATTCCCGGTTCATGAGAATTTGCAGTCTGAGTATCAAGAGATTAAGTGTCTTCTTCAAAATCATATAGTAACTAGAAATGAAGAGTTGCCAACATGAGTCTCCACGTTTTACTTGACTGTAAACTAAGCACTATGCCATACTGCTTAAGTTTTTGTTTTTTTTAACAGTATTTGATGCAACTCTCACTAGGCACTCAGGATAAAAGTCTGGGAGCCAGCAGTGGCCAAAACGTTCAAAGTTAAACCGAAGCATATTTCATCTCGTTTGAGGTGTACGTGTATCTTGGCAGCCCTGCTCGTTCAGTGTGCTATTTTGTAGGTATTCCAGCCAAACCACAAAGTTTATTTGTGACCTACCACAATATGGATAAAATCTATTTCGATACCTCTCTCTCTTCTTTAAACAGTACTTGTTATAAAAACAGTCTTCAGTCTGACAACCCTCTGTTGTCCGTTTCCTTTACTCCCATGTTTAAAGAATAACGAACTGGGATAGCTAGAGGCAGCGGCAGAGACATTAGATTCTTATCCCTCTTCTTCCCTTGTTCAGTCCTCTATCGCAGATGACAGGCCTGGGCAGCACTGTGAATCCTTGTGTATGGCTTTCCAGTAGGAGACACATCTTGTTGCTAGGTCGGTGCTATCCTTGAAAACTGGTGTGGTTCCAGAGTCTGCAGAGGCGAAAGATGTAATTGACTTCAAATGAGGCCATCCACTGTACCTACCACTGACTTGGTAGAGACCAGATATCTGAGGGGGACTGCAAACACCTGAACATATTCAGCATCACTGGGAACATTTATTTTGATGAATTAACAATTAAGTTATCTAAGCGCCATTGTCATTTTGACTTAGACTTCAGGCCTAGTTTCTTCCATTCTGTGCCCATAAGAATTAAGGTCGACAAACAAGCTGATCATGATACCTTCTCACTGGACTCAAAATATTTATGCCTAGCTTCATAAGGGTGGTGCAATATACATCTCTTAGGAAAATCTTTAGAGTAGGTCTTTTTTGGAAAGAATAAACCCCTCACACATTTTTTTTGTGATATAATTTAAATGTCAAGATGAATTCAGTTAAAGATGAAATGAAAGTCCTTACTTGTAAAGAGGATCGTTGATGTGAGATTCTTACATTTTGCTTGATAACTGTCTATCATTCTACAACTGAAAATCGTATATTCTGATTTGTTTTGATTTTATCTGGGATTTCTGTTGCCTTTCTGAAGATGTATAAACATGAAATTTAGAGGCTGCCAATATTTTAGTTCCAAAAACTTTTAATTTTCCAAGGGATTTCTTCAGGGTTTCAATTCTGTCTGGAGAGATCATCTTTAAGGGGGAGAAGATAATTCATACAATTTCAATATACGTGCTTTTTGCCAAAATTGCCAGAAGGGTACTAATAAGGGCTAGTGATGCGGTGAGCTGTACACTAGAGAACAGACTGAGGCTACCAAAGGTTTTCAGGCAGAAATACCTGTCAGTCACTAACAACCTGTACGTAGTTGGCCTTCACGTTTTGAAACTGCTCATAGTGCTGGTATTGTGCAGGCGGGAGGAGCAGTGTGCCGGCTGGAATTGTGTGAGCAGAAGAAACACCCAGAGGCAGCAGAATTTTGCTAGGGAGGGAGAAGAAGGTTAGGGCTATCCCTCTAGAAGCAACAAGACATCCCCGGAGGTGGCAGGGGGTAGAGTCCCACTGGAGGAACCCATTTGTACAAAAGGATGGTTTGTTCAGTTGAAAAAACTGTTCTTAGATATTTTTGTGCTCTTCTAGCTCATAAAATGGTTTGAAATGTAAACCTTTACATTTCTTATAAGGTTTAGCCTTTAGCCCACCTGAAAAACCTTTATGGTTTTCAAAACTCCTTAAACTGGAATGCCCGAGGATTTTGTTTTGTAGAGCTGCAGTCTGCAACATGCACAAAGCTATTGTAGTGCCAAGTGGTTGGGCCACTTGGCAATAGCTATCATAATGTAATCAAATTTAATATAATTACTGAATGGAGGATACTAAGAAAAATTTCTGCAGTAACATTGAGCTTTCAAAAAGGAGACTAGAATAAAATGAGGAAAATAGTTTGAAAAACACTAAATAGAGCATTGCAAAGGTTAAAATCTGTATGTGGCATGTATTCTGTTTAAAAATACCATCTTGGAAGTCCAGACTAGATGTATTCCATGAATTAAAAAAGGGAGAAGGAAGATCAAACATCTGCAGCAATGTTAAATGGTAAATTGAAAAGAACTATTAAAGCCAAAATAATATCTTTCAAAAATGTTAAGGAGGATCCAAATGAAGAAAATAGGAACATAAGAGCATAAGAATGCCATACTGGATCAAACCAAGGGTCCATCAAACCCAGCATCCTGTTTCCAACAGTAGCCAATCGAAGTCACAAGTACCTGGCAAGTACCCAAACATTAAAAAGATTCCAAGCTATTATTACCTATTGATTAATAGCAGTTTATGAACTTCTCCTCTAGGAACTTATCCAAACCTTTTTTAAATCCAGTTACACTAAATGCCATAACCACATACTCTGGCAATGAACTCCAGAGCTTGATTATGCATTGAGTAAAAAAGAACGTCCTCCGATTTGTTTTAAATGAGCTACTTGCTAACTTCATGGAGTGCCTCCTAGTCCTTTTATTGTCTGAGAGTGTAAATATCCAATTTACATTTACCTGTTCAAGTCCTTTCATGATTTTGTAGACCTTTATCATATCCCCCCTCAGCCGTCTCTTCTCCAAGCTGAATAGCCCTAATCCCTTTAGTCTTTCCTCATAGGGGAGCCATTCCATGCCCTTTATCATTTTGGTTGCCCTTTTCAGTACTTTCTCCAGTGCAACTATATATTTTTTAAGATGCAGCAACCAGAATTATACACAATATTTAAGGTATGTTCTCACCATGGAGCGATATAGAGGCAAGGAAAGAGCACAAGTGCTGGCAAGTTAGAGGTAAATAATTAATAAGACAGGCTAAAAGAGAATTTGAAAAGAAAATTGCCAAACAGGCAAAAACTCAAAATAAAAACTTCAAGTATATACAAAGTAAGAAGCCGGTGAGGAAGTCAGTTGGACTGCTAGATGACTGAGGAGTATAAGGGGCACTCAGGGAATACAAGGCCATACCAGAAATACTAAATTAATTCTTTGCTTCATCTTTACTCAGAAGGCTGTTGTGGAGATACCTATCCTGGAAACATTCCTTGAGGGGGCTGAGTCAGAGGAACTGAATCAAATCATGGTGAACCATGATAGAGAAAATCATGAACTAAAGAATAATAAATTACCGGGACCAGATGGTATTCACCCCAGATTTCTGAAAGAACTCAATAATGAAATTGTAGACTTATTACTAGTAATCTCTAACTTCTCATTCAAATCAGCTATGATACCTGAAGACTGGAGGGTGGCCAATGCAACACCCACTTTTAAAAAGGGCTCCAGAGGTGATCTGGGTAACTACATACCAGTAAGTCTGAAGTCAATGCTGCGCAAATTGTAGAAATTATTCTAAAGAACAAAATTACTGACAATATGGATGAATTCAGATTAAAGGGGGAAAGTGGACATGGATTTAACAAAGGGAAGTCGTGCCTTACAAATCTGTTGGATTATTTTGAAGGGGTTAACAAACATGTGGACAAGGGTGAGTCAGTTGATTATAGTGTATCTGGATTTTCAGAAGACGTTCAACAAAGTTCCTCATGAGAGACTCACCAGGAAATAAAAAATCATGGGACAAGAAGCAATATCGTACTGTGGATTGGTAATCAGCCAAAGGACAGGAAGCAGAAGGAAGGATTGAATGGTCATTTTTCTCAGTGGGAAAGGTAAATAGTGGAGTGACCCAGGGACCTATACTGGGACTGGAGCTTTTTAATACATTTATAAATGATTTAGAAAAGAGTGTTATGAGTGAGGTGATCTAATTCACAGATTACACAAAATTATTCAAAGTTGTTAGACAAGCTGAATGTGAGGAATTGCAAGAGGACTTTGTGAGATTTGAGGATTAGGCATCTCAGTGGCAGATGAAATTCAATGTGGACAAGTGCAAAGTGATACATATAGAGAATAATCCAAACTCTAAGTACATGTTGCTGAGTCCCATATTAGGCATCACTACCTAGAAAAGGATTTTGGAGTCATTGTGGACAATACTTTGAAATCCTTAGTCCAGTATATAGCAGAGGCTAAAAAAGCAAACAGAATGTTATGTATTATAAGGAAAATAATAAAAATTAAAACAGAAGATATCATAGCACCTCTGTATCGATCCATGGTGCAACCACACCTTGAGTAGTATGTGCAGTTCTGGTCACCCCATTTCAATAAACATTTTAGTGGAACTAGAAAACATACAGATAAGGGCGCCCAAAATGATAAAGGGGATGGAATGGTTTCCCTATGAGGAAAGGCTAAGCAGGTTTTGGCTCTTCAGCCTAGAGAAGAGACGGCTAAGAGGATTGATATGATAGAGATCTATAAATTCATGAGTGGGGTGGAGTCGGAAATTCTCAAATAATACTAGGACTAGGGGACACTCCAGGAAGCTAAAAGATAGCACAATTAAAACAAATCAGTTTGTTTTTTACTCAGTGCGCAATTAAATTGTGGAATTTGTTTCCAGAGGATATGGGGAAAGGAGTTAGCTTAGTTTTGTTTAAAAAAGAGTTTAGACAAGTTCCAGGAGGAAAAGTCCATAAACAATTATTAGCCATGTAGACTTGGGAAAGCCTCTTATTTCTGGTTACACGCAAGAAGGATATTGTCTTTGGGATCCTTCCAGGTACTTGTGACCTGGCTGGGCTTGATAGACCTTTGGTCTGATCTGATAGGGCATTTCTTATGCTCGTGTGTTCTTAATACAAAGAAGAACAAATTTATTTAAAAGTCTTGTATTCCACAAACTTCCATATAGTGTTCCGTGTGGCTTACATAAGAGCATGCATACAATTTTTAAATAACTATACACATACACAACTGACTAAAATACAAAATCATAAGATAAAACATTTATAATGCAGTCAATAAAACAAACATAAAATCAATGCAATATAAAACTGCCAAGATGAGTTATTAATTATTTCATCTTTTAAAGCTATTAAGGGAGCAAGGGTAAAAGCCAGAGCTTTCTCAGTGATAGCCCCAGTATGGTGGAATAACCTGCCACTGGAAATAAGGCAGGAGAAGGAGTATATGGCTTTTTGTAAGAAAATAAATACCTTATTGCGCCCAATGTTATTGAGATGAATAAGGAAACTGAAGTTTAAGTGCTGATCCTAGATCTTTGGTTTTGATGTGTATTATTTGTGATGTGTTGTTTTATGTTATTTTATAATGTCTATATTGTTTTTATGTTACTGATATTATGACATTTTATTGTACACTGCTTTGGGCTGCTTGCTGGATGGGAAGACTGTTTATAAAAATGATGAAATGATGATGACATGAAAAATCTGGGTAAACATCCATAGTATACTTGTTTAGAAGAATTTTTATAATAAAGAATTTAAAAAAGCCATGTTATAAACATTAATGTGCTGATGTTCAAAGTGATATCCCTGTATGGAGATGCTCTGGAAAAAATAATTGATATCTATAGAGATCTATACGGTAAATGGCCAACAACCAGGGCATTAATGTGGAAATGTAACGAAAGGTTATTTCTGATCTGGTCAATTCTTGAAAATACGTTTTCAAAAGTACTCTCATTACAAGTAATCAAATACACAATGAACAAGAATCAAATTAGAAATGGATGGTTGCTATAAATAAAAGCTGCTGATAAAATGTTAGCTTGTCCTCGATTCTTCAGTCACTCAGTAGCAGATCTAATATCACAAAAATAATAAGTGAGGCTGGTGAACAGTTAAAGCCGTTCTCCTACCTATGGATGTTGTCTTCCAGAGCTTTCACTTTTCTCTCATCCTCTTCAGACTGTTTCCTCCGTGCTTCTTCCTCTTCAGGAGCTGCAGCTGGAGTTCCCTGAAACAACCATTTCTCTCTGAGAGACTTGGACTACAAAAAAGAAAAACAAAAAATGAAAAAAAAAATGTACCCATCTGATCTTCATTCACATTATCCAAGATCGAAGGTCATGTATTCAACAGATAAAAAGATTTTGATTTAAAAAAAACACAACAAAATTGCTCAGCTTGTCTTCTCAGTTTATTTGCAGTCTCGTGCAGTGCAGCTGCTACAGGTTCCTTATGTGGCCACTCTGAAATCTTATGGAAGAGACTGCAAAGAGGCCACAAAACCTGGATTAACCAAAGTGCTTGTACCTTTAACCCACTCAGTCAGAGGGATAAGGGGAAATTTGCATCTATTTCTATTGAGAGACAGAATAAGTAATTTTAATTTCAGCTGAGGTTGAAATTTAAAAACACAGAAGATGTGGATAGAAAAGGATCATTTGATCCACCCATTCTGCCCATTTGTAATTGCCTATTATGTGTCATAAGTCTTATTTGATATGTGGCCTTCTCCCTTTCTCCTCCCAACACTAAGGAGCCTTTGTGTCTATCCCATGCATGTTTGAATCCTGCCACTGTTTTGGCTCCCAGGTGTTCACCACCCTTGGAGTGAAAATGTATTTTCTTACACTCCTTTTGAGCATCCCTCCCTTCATGTTCAGATGATGACCTCTCTTCTTTTTGAGATTTTTATTCTCTGGAAATTCTTCATACGAACATAAGGCTTACCATACTAGGACAGTCCAAGAGTCCATCAAGCCCAGTATCCAGTTTCCAAGCCAGGTCACAAGTACCTGGCAGGATCAGGAACGTGTCTAAACCATTTTTAAATGCAGCTACACTAATAGCTTTCACCAGATCCTCTGGCAACGAATTCCAGAGCTTAATTATGCGTTGAGTAAAATAATATTTTCTCTTATTAGTTTTAAATGTATTACCTTTTTGGTACCTTACTGAAGTCTAATAGATATTTGAACATTTATAACGTATCTCCTATTTCCCTTCATTCTTCTAAAGAGTACATCTTTAACGTCTTCAGTTATTCTCTGTGGATAACTTATTTTGCAGGCCATGCATCATTTTTGTACTCTGCCTTTGAACTGGTTCTTCGTTGTCAATGTCGTCTCCAGAAACAAACACAGTAGTCATGGTGGGGGACTCATTACAGACCTGTAGCGAGATCTTTCTCCCCTCTTTCAATTTGTGATACCTCTTTTTATGAATGCGCTTAGCACCAATATGCACCTATTTGCTTTCCCAACTGCTTTGTCACACTGACTTTACCTTCAGGTTTTCAGAGATGATGACCCCCCCCAAGACTTTTTCTTGTATGGTGACTGCTCATTTTTTTTTTTTTTTTACCTGTAAAAAGCTATTTTGTCCTTGAATTTCTGCATCCAAATACATGATTTTGTCTTTATTTATTTATTTATTTTTTAAATCAAAGCGCAGTTGCCATACCTTTGCAATTTTTTCAATCACCTTTCTTCGTCTCTTCCCCTTCTAACACATCTGCTCTATTGTAAGTTTCCATATCATCTGCAAACAGGTATACTCCCTTCTGTTGAGCGCCCCGGCCACACTAAGGCCACTGCTGGGCCTGCTCACCGCTCTCTTCCCTCCGGGGGTCCCGGTCCCTCCTTGCCGGCTGCCGCAGCGAGTCACCTGCGCCCCAGATGCACGGTGCCCGCATCTCCGGCTCTTTCCAGCTCCCAGGCCTCACAGCGTGGCTCGTGTCGGGGCTCCTCGGCCCCGCCCCTAGGCACGCGCGCATTAGGCCAACCTTTAAAGGCGCCACGGCGGGAAACCTCTCTGCGGCGCCCGGCAATGACGTCACCTAAGCCCTGCGTATAAGGCAGGGCTCAGCCGCTCACTCTTCACCTTGGCAAACGGGTTGTCACCTCGAGTGAAGCTAGTTGCTGTCCTTGTTCCTGCGTTCCTTGTTCCTGTGCTTGTTCCAGTGTCCCTGCGTTCCAGCATCTGTTCCTTCGTTCCTGAGTCTTGTTCCACTACCCAGGTAGTACCTCTTCGGACTGATACCTGGTACCTACCTCGCTTGGACTGATTACCTGGAACTGACCTCTGCTTGCCTCTGACCAAGTTTGGACTGATACCTGGAACTGACCTCTGCTTGCCTCTGACCATGCTTGGACCGATACCTGGAACTGACCTCTGCTTACCTCTGACCACGTTTGGACCGATACCTGGTACTGACCTCTGCTTGCCTCTGACCAAGTTTGGACCAATACCCAGTACTGATCTCTGCTTGCCCTGATCATGCTTGGACTGATTCCTGGAACTGACCCCTTGCTTTGGCTGACCATCCTCAGACGGATACCCTGGCTTTGACCCTTGCACTCCATTCAGACACTCTCTTCACTTCTCCTTTGACCACCAGGTCCACCTGCCTTGACGCTGTCTGCGGCCTTCCTCGAGCTAGACCACTAGGCGCTGCCTACCCTGCCTGGAGGACCTTCAGTTCCTGCCTCGTACCCGTGGTCTCCGGTACTCTCTGTTCCGGTCTAGCTCGCCTGTTCTCTGACAGCTACGCACCTCTTCTATTGGTGGGCACACCTCTCCATCATCTCTTTGGGAGACCCCCAGAGGCCCACCTAAGCCCAGGTGGTCCAGGAATCCAAGGGCTCAACCTGCGGATCCCCCAGACCGTTATTGGTGAAGTTCCTGTTAGCCTATGTCTCCTTGTGTGCTCCACCTCCTGGCGGCAGGCGCCCTCTGGGATCCCTCAGAGGGCTGTACCAATTCTGGGCCAGGCCAAGGATCCACCTCCAGCGCAACATCTTCTAACTTTTCCCCATTATTATTGATATGCCCTTTTAATATTTTATTGGAGTGGAGGTGATGGTCTAATGTTTTTATCTATTTATTTCTAAATGTATTATATTTTTATTGTAAACCACTTTGACTGAATAGAACGGTGGTATATTAAGAGAACAAATAAAAAATTATATCACTTTTAAAAACACTGAAGAGGACTGGACCTTAGAGTGGTCACTGGTCATGTTCCCTTCACTTGGGTGGGCCCTGTTCACCACCACTCTCTGAGTCCTGTTGCTCAACCAACTTCTCACCCAGTTTATCATTTTTGTTCCAGCTCCCAGACTGAAAATCTTGCTCACCAATCTTCTATGTGGAAGAGTATTAAAGCTTTTCCAGCTAGGCCACATCTAATATAGTTCCTGGATCTATTACTCTGGTCACTTCATCAAAGAAATCAATCATATTTGTTTGATATGTTTTTCCTCTTGTGAAACCCATATTGCTTATAATCCTGTAACCCTCTAGTTTCAAGTTATTGCACTATTCTGTCATTCCAGTTCCTTGCTCACCACTGATGTTAAACCAACAGTCCTGTAGTTTTCTGGTTTTTTTTTTGTTCCCACCCTGATTAAGTGGTACTGCATCTGCTCTTCTCTTGCTTCTTGGAGCCTCTGTAAGTGCTAATCTGAAGAAACCTGTAGGGCATTCTGAGATCTACCCACTGAGGACCCATAGCCTTGCCCACTTTCAGTTGTGCCAGTATATTAAATACTACCTCATTAATAAATGTCAAGGTGTTTACTCCATGGTCCCTTATCTCCTTGCCTTCTGCATTTGGCCCATCACCCTCTCTCTTTCTAGTGTGAATTAGGAGTAAAAGTATTTAAAATTCTACTTTTTCTGATCCTCCTCTGCACGTAACCCATTCTGCCTTTTCATTCTTGCTAGTTCCCTTTTGGTCTTCCTCTCTCACTTATATACCAAGAAAGCTATATTCCCTGCCTTTAATGATGGGGAACTATAATCTTCCTTTTGATCCTTTGTTTCTCATAATAATTTTGCCTGTCCTCCTCCTGCTGCGTCTGCTTAGATTTTATGAATGCTATTCTTCTTGCTCTTACTTGTTTTCCTACTTCACTGGTGAACCGTAGAGGTCTTTTCATTCTTTTTTCAAGTGATAATTTGCCCGATACAATGATTTGTTCCCTTTTTAATGTTCCTTTTTATTGCTGTTGATAGTTTTAGTATTTCTTATATTTTTTTGTCCTGACAAGAAGACTTCCTGAACATATTAATTCAGGTTGTTTTTTGTTTTTTTTTTAGAGTCAGCCTTTCTGAAATCTAGGCTCCTTTTTCTAATATATCGGGTTCTGATCCAATGTGTATACTGAACGATACAGTACGGTGAACACTGGATCCCATGTTGTCTCCTACCACAACCATTTGTCAGTGCCAGGTTCAGTGTCGTCTCATTGTAAGGATTCCACTATCTCTACCAGGGCCGGTGCAAGGGGATTGGGTGCCCTAGGCACCTTCAGCCTTGCGCCACCCCCAGCCACAGCCCCGACTCCTCCCCCCCCCCCCCCGCCAAAAGAAAACTTACAAAATACCTGGTGGTCCAGGTGGGGGCCCGGGAGCGATCTGCCTCTCCCGGGGCCTCGGCTGCCACTAAGCAAAATGGCGCCGGTGGCCTTTAGCCCTTACCATGTGACAGGGGCTACCGGTGCCACTGTTTGGCCCCTGTCACATGGTAGGGGCTAAAGGCCACCAGTGCCATTTTGCTTAGTGGAAGCCAAGGCCCCGGGAGCGGCAGATCGCTCCTGGGCCCTCCGCTGGACCACAAGGGGGGCATCGGGAGGGTGGCATAGTGAGGCAGGGGCTGGCAGAATTTTGAAAGGGCACTTTTTGCCCTTTCAAAATTCTGCTGCCTGATGCGGCGCCCCCTATATCACGGCACCCTAGGCACAGGCCTAGCGGTTCCTCCAGCCCTGCTCTCTACTTATCAGTTGATCTAACAGCTAGTATTCTCCAATCTACAATCTGCCTGCTGCCCCACTCCGAGGAAATTTTCAAAAGCCCATTTACACGCATAGATCCTTTTGAAAATCAGGACCACTGTCTGTAGATGATTTGAAACTTTGCATTTCCTGGGATCGTCATTTAGTGGAACAATGAGTAGTGAGAAGCATCTCAGATGTCATCAGGATGGCATTTGGTCTGGACAAATGTGCTAAGGCAACGTTCCTTAAAGGAAAACTAGGGAGGCAAGGAGACGCTTTTTCTGCTCAAGAGAGAGAATTACCTCATTTTGCTCACCTTCCAGCCTCTGTTGCGGCTTCTCCTACACTCTATTACCAAGCACTGACTTTGGGGGTAGAACTCGCTCTGCCCCGAAGGACCGATGAGAGAGCCAATCACCAGCGTCCACATCATCGGGAGGGGCTGGAAGGAGGGTATAAGCAGCCCTCCTATGGCACGCAGCTGCCAAAGGTGTGCTGCCGAAGACGCGCGCCAAAGGGGCGCGCGGCTTTGACCAGCTTCGACTGGATTGGCTGAAACATACTCTCAAGTTTTTGAATCCCATTGGTGAATAGATATGTTGAACTTGGTCTTTCCCAATTTCAGGTACTAACTTTTACTTGTTTTAAGTCTCCTTTCTTCCACTAGAGAAACATACTAGTAGGTTACATAAGGATGCCACCACTGCTCCTTTACCTAGCTCTCCTTTGCCTCTTAAGTTGATACCTATTAGTGATGCCACATACTAAGAGAAAGGTTAAATGAAAGCCTTCCTCTAGCACTCCGATAGTAGAGCTGGGACAAAGGTCTGTAGTGGGCTGGTTAAATTCTCCCTTGTTAACTCCTGTTGAGGGGGCCGCTTTAGGGGAAGAATCAGAGCGAGATTCACCCTTAATGACCGTGGACATCTCGTTAAGTCTAGGAGCACCTGAAGTTCCATCGCCACCTGATAAAGAAAGGGTTTACCCCCTAAAGACACCAGGTACTCCACAGGGTGACTGTCTCTGGAGAGGAAAAATGATTCTGAAAAGTTAAATGCATTATCCATGCAAGATCTGGACAATTCTTTTAACTACTTGTAATCAACAGATTATATCTAAAGCTGGAGGGAATGGTGAACATAATATTATTCAGGAAAAACAGAAAGAAAAGATCCAAGAGGTATTAATTAGACCAGCAACAATAACGATGGAAGCTTTATGGAACTATTTGGTCAAATTGGATTAATCGATAATGAAACTAACAGATGCGGTTAAAGAAACTAATACTGTTGTAAAAAGAAATTCTGAAGTATTAGAATTTCAGCAAAAACAGATTGTTAATTTAGAACAACGTTTAATTCAAGTTGAAAAAATAAAAGTACAGCAAATAAAATCAGAAAGTGAATTTCAGAAAAAAACTAGAAAATATAGAGAACTATACGCGAGCATTAAATTTGAGGGTTGTAAACTTCCCTATTATAGGAAAGATGAGCCCTGCTGAATTGTTTAGAGAATATATTATTCAAATCTTAAAAATTGCTGAGCAATTTATGCCAACAATTGTTAATGCTTATTATGTTAACGTAGCAATTAAGATGAAAGAATCAGATCAAATAGAAAAGCAAAAAATGATTTGGAAAAGCAAAAAATGAATGCTGAACAAACTATTGACATCTCCGAGGTCTCTTGTTGGTAACTTTCGTGTTTATCTCTGATAAAGATAATGTTCTAAAGTTCTTTTTCCATAATAGATTAAAACCCTATTACGGTCAAAAGATCTGGCTTTATCTGGGGAGAGAAGCGCAGGTGAATTGAAATGTATAAAGGGGGACTCCTTACTTTTTCTTTTTGTATTGAGTTTACATTGATAATTCGCTCCTGATGAATATGCTTCGCTAACTTTTTCCTAAAAAGATAACAGAAATATGTATTGACAATTGTTTGTTAATGTTTCTTTATTTGTGGTATAATGTATTATTTCTATTTCTGTAAGACTTCATATTACAAAATATATTTGTAATATTGGTTAAAATTTAATAAATAAAGAATTAAAAAAATAAAATAAAATAAAAAAAAAAGGAAAACTAGGAAAAACTGAAAGCATCTTTTTGAGTGCAGAATGCAGCATTAAAATAATTTTGAACAGGAAGGCACATATACATATCTAGGAGTAGGAGACGATACAACAATCCAGCTTAAGTTACCTAGAAAAAAGATCAGCAAAGGAAGCTGAAATCAATATTGAAAAGTGCTTTAACAGCACGAAATAAAATACAAGCCATCAATCAACTTGTGATCCCTGCACTCACCTACAGTTGTCACACTGTGGACTAGCCCTATAAAGATCTCAAAGAGTTGGATATAAGAACAAGAAAACTCTTCCATGTCTACCATATAATCTGTGAGAATCAGTGTATGCTCAATTCCAAAAACTGGACAGTATGGGCCTTGTAGATTACACATATAGGCTCGCCGTTATAGATCTTCAAGCATACTTAACAGCAACAACAGATCCAAATACTCAAAGAGTACAAAAGCAAATGACCAGAACTGGTCTTCATCCTTCAGTTTGGACAATCATTTCTACAAGCAGAAGGAATGAGTGAGAATTGACCAGCACACAACAGAATGTGCAAAACAAGAGAAAAAAAATCTCTTTAAAGAATCAGATTAACAAACAAGGACAAAATGTGCAAAAGCACAAATACAGAAGGAAATATTGAAAGTTACTTCTGCATCCCCTTCTAGATCTTTACCTGACATAAGAATGGCTAAAAAGAGGTAAAGAGAGATTTATTAATGCAGCACAGGACAACGGGCTACAGATAAGATGACTCACAGCCAGCACAGAAAAAAATGGTAAAACAGATAAATGCAGATTCTATAAAACAGAACTGGGTGTGAAATGCTGATGTCAGAAGACCTGTATACAAAAGGGCATAATAAGGTGCACTGGGGCTCTTCCGCTGGAAACTGTGTAAACCCTATAACATCGCTGTGTACGAAAAAAGCACGGGGATCACGTCCCTGAGAGAACTGTACAGAATGAAGAAGTTATGATCACTCAATGCAAGAAAACTGGTTATTGTTATAGAGCAGAAGAAACACAAGAAGAACACTGCATTGATTTCTAAACGTTAAGGTTGGAAAAATATTTTAAGAAGCAGAGATTTGAGAGAGTATTTTCAATAGTGTTACCTCTGAGATTTGAGAGAGTATCTTATACGGTGTTACGTGTCTTCTCTCTGTGCTATTTGTTATTGTTTTTCAAAATCTTTATTTTAAAACAAGACTGAAAATTCCAAGACATTCAGTATCAAGCAATAATGCATAATCAATCATTAGGAGTCCATTACCTCCAGTATCATTAAATAGGGATACAGAAGTCTTATGTAAAGATAATATAACATAACATCAGAAAGTCCTCTTGCCCTGTTAAAAAAAAAACAAACGAATAGTAAGACCAGAATTTGCCCCAAATGGCATTCTATACATCACCGGTGCCTTTAAGCGAGCGCGTCAGCTTCTCAATACGAGCAATTTCGTAAAGTTGTGTATGCCAGCTGGCAAATGGTGGACTCTGCTTCCAGAATTGGGCCACAGTGAATCTGGCAGCTAAGAGCATTCACAAAACCAGTTGTTTTATTTTGACTGGGATCTGAAGTATCCCCCAATAACCCAGCAATGCTGGTCCCAGAGAGAGGGCAATTTTGAAGCCCACCACCTCAGATATTTCAGTGAAGGCCCTTGCCCAAAAGTCTTGGGCATGAGGACATATCCACCATGCATGGATGAGTGATCCCTGCATACCACACCCTCTCCGGCACAAAGGGCTAGAAACATAGAAACATAGAAGTGATGGCAGAAGAAGACCAACGGTCCATCCAGTCTGCCCAGCAAGCTACGCAGTTTATCCATTTTTTTTCCCCCTTTTTCTCCCTCCCACCCGTCTCTATTGGCTTCCAGCACCCTCCGGCCCCAATTGGAATTAAAATTAGAAAAGAGCATACCGGATACCAATATGTCTGGTGAAGAAACTGAATCATCAAGTCAGGCCCTCTATGGCATATTGAAATATAGTGAGCATCATGCCATATATCAAGCCAATTAAATTCATCTAAATCTGTAAAGAGCTCAGCATTCCATTTACAAAATATAGACTGTAGATGTGACTCATCAGATTCAAGTAAGCTTTGGTACATAGCTGAAATTAGCCTGATAATAACATCCATTTTGCATATAAATGATTCCACTAAATTAGACTTCCTTGGAATCCAACCCTTTAATATTTTCCAAAGACTTCTTGAGACTGTTATATATCGATAACATTTACTCTGGAACTTGATATTTTTAAACAAGATGTGCAAAATGTTTGATCAGACTCCCATATCCAACTTACGCACCTTTTTTTGATCGTGTGTTAATTTCATGTATTTATGTGTATTATTTTATTTATTTAGGTGTTTATTTATAAGCTTTTATATACCGAAGTATCGGTGATGGCCTTCACTCCGGTTTACATTTTAAACAACAAGATACATCGAATTCTGCGGAGCAGCTTCAACAGGTTCACAAATTGTAACGAATAAATACAAAACATTCAGAGGAGCAACTTAAAAATGGATAGGTATAAAACTGGATAAGCATATGAAACTTGGGATAAGAACCATTTTAAGGAGTAGAATACGATACAGTAGCATTTAAAAAGGATGACAGATACAACATATAGAACTTTGTTCGGGGGGTACTAAGTTGTGGGATAATCTGGAGGTGAATGGGAGGATTATGGTGGGGAGGAGTGGGGGGGGGAGTGGGACTGCTGGGGGTTGTCATATTAGTTTGTGTATCTTCTATTTTGCTCTGTGAACCACTTGGATTTTTCTTTTTTGTACAAGCAGTATATCAAGTACAATAAATAATAATAATAATGAACACCAAATCACAGGGTGACCACAACTGAAAAGTTCATAAGTATGGTATTTGCAGGAAGGTGTTTGGGCAGGGAAAAGAGGATGGAGGGAGAGGTTTGCTGTTTCAGACCACCTACAAACACCATACATAAGAACGTAAGAAATTGCCATGCTGGGTCAGACCAAGGCAAGGGTCCATCAAGCCCAGCATCCTGTTTCCAACAGAGGCCAAACCAGGCCACAAGAACCTGGCAATTACCCAAACACTAAGAAGATCCCATGCTACGATAGGGAATAGCCACTGCTATTAATTGTAAGTAAACTTGATTAATAGCTGTTAATGGACTTCTCCAATAACTTATCCAAATCTTTTTTGAACCCAGCTACACTAACTGCACTAACCACATCCTCTGGCAACAAATTCCAGAGCTTTATTGTACACTGAGTGAAAAAGAATTTTCTCCGATTAGTCTTAAATGTGCTACTTGCTAACTTCATGGAGTGCCCCCTAGTCCTTCTATTATTCGAAAGAGTAAATAACCGATTCACATCTACTCCATCAAGACATCTCATGATCTTAAAGACCTCTATCATATCCCCCCTCAGCGGTCTCTTCTCCAAGCTGAAAAATGGAAATGTAACCAGGCCTGGCAGAGAGATTGGTTTAGAAAACTAATCAGCTGTGAAGCAGAAGCATAATGCTGGCAAGACTTGTTGAGCTTGTAGCAAACTGAGAAATCTAGTCAGAGATTAAGCAAAGGCCTGGATTTATCAACAGGCACACTAGGCCTGTGCCTAGGGCGGCAAAAATCTGGTGGGTGTGTGTGTGGGGGGGGGGGGGGGGTGGCGGGCAGCAAGCCAGCTGAAGATTAGCTGCCTTCTAGCTGGCCTGAGTATCACTCAGCAACCTTCTGCTTCCTGTTCCAACCCTCCCCTCCCAGAGTAGAGAACAGGAAGGGAAGGGTGAGGCTGGAAGGGACAGAGCAAAGAAAAACCTGTTCTATGTCCTATTCCACACCCTCCCCTCCTGTACTGTGTATGGAATAGCAAGAGAGGGGCGAGGACAGAGCAGGCAGACGGGAGCAAAGAAAAGCTATTCTACTCTCTAATCCAGCTCCTTTCCTCCTGTCATTCAGGGACCTGAGAGGAGCAGATGAGCCTGGAGCAAACTGAGAAGAGCACAGAAGGCTGTGCCTTAGATCTTCTGCTCTGCTGTCCCTTGTCTTGGGAGGGGGTGCAACATCACCAACAGTGCCTAGGGGCGGCCAAATCCTAAATCCGTCACTGATTAAGCAATGAAAAATGTTTAGAAAGTGGGTGAGTGGTTTAGCCAGGGGAGAGGAGCCTGCTGTGCAAAGGGCTTCAGATAACAGGAGCCACAGGTCCTACAGTAACCATGTTGCAATGTGAGTCCTGGGTGTTAGAGCAGTTATGGTATGGCAAGGTTGCTATGATGTTCTGAGTGTATTTTTGGCAGGATTTGTGGTACATTACAAAGTAGCAATAAAATAAAGAGGGTTGAAAAAAATCTATTCCAACCAAAATCTGTAGGAACAGACCATATATGTTTTTTATTCATAAAGTTTAAAGAGATTTGGAAAAGGATATCATTAAACAGTTGTTAAAAATAACACATACACACAACCATTCACCCAAAATATTAAAAAACATATGTTTGAGATAATATCCTACAGTTAAACCCAGTGAATACTTATATAGGGATCCTAGAAAACATTGGTATAAAACAAGCAAAAAATTGTTACATAATCTGGTTTTTATCTGGTCCAAAAACAAAGGACCTAGTAGAAAACATTTATAGAAAAATGTTCAAACATTAATGTGAAATGGTCACATCGTCCACCTTTGCTCATTAAGAGAAGACTCAAATGTATGATAATTCAAGATGATACTTCCAACCTATCTATTTTCCCAAAAAGGTCAGGAAAAAAATCACTGGTAGAGTGTTCCAAACCAGAAAAAGCGAATATCACTGCAAGAAATCATTCAAAAGGTTGCAGTCCACATGTCAAGTAGGATCATAAGTCTCCAAATTCGAACAAATTACAATCCCACAAACTTTGTAAATCCCACATTCAGTGAGTCCCAGAATTGCTAGATTATATATTATAGGGTTGTGTTTTTGCTTTTCTATCTTGCTGTAATATATTACAATGTGCCTGGTAGTGCAGGGAGTTTCTGCGTTAATGACAACTAAAATCTAATTAGTATTAAAAAAATCATATTATTCAATAGAAAAAAAAAAGCATGACTTCACATGGCTTAAAGACATACACTCCCTTTTCAACCCCTGCTGTTTAACAAGGTAGAGATTATTAATCAAATGGGTAGATATTAAGCATTAATCCATACAAACCTAACAATCATATTTTTGGGACCACAGTCATACTTATGTCTACTTATAAGTTATAAATAATAACAGCTTTATGTTTTTAGTTAAAAACAAAACTAAACATTTAATAGAGTCTGCCAGCCAGTGGTGTTCTGTGTTATGTACAGGGTGAGGGCAGACTTTTTCACTTGGCCATAGGTGCCAAATCGCCTGGCTACATTTCTGTTTTGTTTTTTAACCATTCAGTACCCTAATAAAAGATGCTTTATTAACTAAGCTTAGCCTGAAAGGACAAAGGGCCTTATTCAAAAAGGACTTCTCGCCATTCTGATGTTACAAGGTATTAACCAATATAATTTCCATTTACTGGGGACAGGAAAAAAAGTTACTCATTTTGAGAACTTTCTGGAGGTATACAAGCTGTGGCATTATATGTTACAGTTAGACCACTCTCTTTTCTTTAGTTCTCTTGATACGCTCACGCTTTGACGGCAGGGGGAAAAGGGGAATTGGATTCAGACCACAACCAAGAATGCCCAGACTTCTATGGTCTGTGGTACTGATACGCAGACGTAAGGGAAAAAGAATAGGTCTGCTTCTACAGCCAAGTCCATAAACAAAGCACGTCAAGCAGCACTGTCTTTATTTTCAGAAAAGCTCATTACCCAGTAAAAAATGTTGCTAGCTGCAATTTTTATGGGTTATCATAATGCTAGGGATAACTGCATAGAGTGGCAGTAACTGCCCTTAAGAGAAACATGGGAGTAACCTGCACAGAGTGGCAGTTACTACCTCAAGAAGCTTGCTGGGCAGACTGGATGGTCCAGTTGCCGCCGGGTTGGAAAGAGAAAAGGGAGTGATTTTAAGAGCTTTCCTGAAAACAACGGAGACAGGAAGAAGCCGAAAAAGCTTATCTCAGGAGAGAGCTTTGTTGGAGAATGTTATTCTCACCAATGAAATAAACTCTGAACACTGGCAGTTAAATAGAGGAAGGTTTTATCCAGTGAGAATTCCCACTGAGCAGTGCACAATACTGCAGAGAAATACTGCAAAGGGCACACTGTTTGTGTGGAAGACTGAAAGGCGTGAGCTTCTGTGAAAGAAGAGATGAGCTTGAATGTGTGTGAAAGAGAGTATGAGTGAGAATATCTGAGTATGTAGGAGAAAAGGTTTGTGTGTATGCTGCTGCTGCCCCACACTTGCCCTGGCTCCCGTCCACCTCGCCCTGCTCTGCCCCCATAATCCACAACAATCACAGAATGAATGGAAATCAAAAGTCCTCAGGTCTGCACATTAACATAGGTGTATGGTTCAAGGGTAATACCATTCTGTTTTAGAAGAACGATTTAAATATAGGTCAGTGGGAGACAACAGGACCCTATACTTGGTATGGACATTGATAGCCTGGCTCCTTTCCAGATGCGTCTAGATAAGCTATGTGGGCTCTCCATGGATTATGATTCTTGTTGTCCATGCTTTCTGCTTAACTCCCTTAAATACGACGGCCACGGGAAGATAATATTTCAGATCCAACTAAGCCAAGAGCAGAATAAAATGAAAGCACTCTTAAGCTACCAATCTCTCCATTTTATCTGAAAAATGGATACTTTATCAAAATATCAGCAATGATCTCAGTCCCACAGCCTTGCTATGTTCAAACCAGAAGTTTATGCCATCGTGGGGCCTGTAGAGACAAACTAATGTCTCACTAAGTGTTCAGATCAAAACCACTTAAAATAA
The DNA here is from genome assembly GCF_901001135.1 of Rhinatrema bivittatum. Classification (NCBI taxonomy): domain Eukaryota; kingdom Metazoa; phylum Chordata; class Amphibia; order Gymnophiona; family Rhinatrematidae; genus Rhinatrema; species Rhinatrema bivittatum. The sequence continues at coordinate 535,641,807 of NC_042615.1, read as the reverse complement.
TTTAATACTACTCATGCACTGTCTGCTGTATTATTTTTTCCTGTAAGCTGTAATGATAGCCATTGTTTCCTTCACAGTTTCACGTTGAGAACAGTGACTTACAAGCTGAAAGATGTAAATGGATACTGAGAATCTCATTTGCTGAAGGCACCTTTGGCACTACTGGAAGGCCCTTGAATTTCCACATTTGCTGAACATTTTCTGCTACACAATTGAGAGATTCTGTGCTCACGCTGCTGCTGCTGCTAGGGCTCAGGAAAGAGGAGGTAAGAGGGATTCTAGCCTTCTGCCACTGAGGGAGAGTTGAGAGCTACCACTGTTAGGGTAAAATAAAGCTGGAAATAGTCAAGCCTGCACCGCAGCCCACGGAGGAGGAGGGGAGGAGGAAAAAGGAGGATGATTGGAGAACGAGTACCGACTGCCAAAGTCCCATGCATATTTTGAGATCTTCCCTGGCTGCCCGCACTAGGCTCCAGTTTTGGGACTTTGGGTGCTTACCTGTCACCTCTCAATATGCAGTGGCTGCATGGGGAATGAGAGCTCACGCTCTCACACTGTTCTTGCAGCCTGGCCTCCTCCTCCTCTCTCTCAGGATAAATTCCAAAGCTATTTACCAGGGTAAAATGGCTGCTCTCTTCCCTCGCCAGATAAAAGTACATGCGGTCTCTTCCTTCCAGCGTACACTTTAGGCTGGACTGCAGGGAGGTGTTCTCACAGATGTGTTTAAATTGGGGGGGGAAATCAGCACGCGAATGTGACCTTTTCTGCATATAGCTGGTTAAGAACCAAAAATAAACTTGGAGGGGGGGCAGAGGTCCCGGTTAGGTCAGGAGGAAGTGGGTAGGGGGTTGCGCCAGTGGATCGAGAAGGAAGGATGAGGTGCAGGAGGGATGCTCGGAGTCAGGCATTTAATTTACATATCTGGAGGAGCCTTGGGCTGCTCAGGCCCATAACTTTTTTTTTTTTTATAAAACATTTGAGGAGAGCTTTGGTGAGAGGATTGGGTGCTAAGCCCTGACAATCTTTTTAATTATTGTGAGGGGGGGGGGGAGGGCTCGAGCCTGCTTGCCTGAGATTTTTTTTTTTTTGGCATTTAACCAGCTGTGCTCAGACTATGACTGGTTAGGTTTATCCGGGTAAATGTACCCAAATAACGTTATCTCAAATAAAGCAGATCCAACCAATTCACCACAATCGTGATATCAACAAACGCCTAAAAGGTGAAAGACAAAATTTAACATCAATACAAAAATCCAAAATCGCTTTTGATTTGCTATTTTTCATTTCAAAAGATATCGATAAAATTATATAAAAGCAAACGAGAGTTCGGCGATTACAAATGGCTCAAAATACTCTCACACCTGTCATCATTTCCCAGTTCAAAAACATTTCTATTCACATTTTCTTCAAAAAAAGTGACATCACACCAAAACTCCCGCAAAGCCAATGTTCTTGCTGCATTTACCAATTCAAGAGGACTCAAAACTGCTTTTAATCCATACCAGATATAAAATACGTCTTTCAAGATTTTCAAAAAATGAATGCACAGGGATTACTTAGCTTATTAAATGATCCAGCAGCTCTAACTCAGGTCTTCAATATCAAACATCATCACCTCCATGGGAGAATTTGGATTGCTAACTGGAATGAATATATTTTAGGTTGCAGTAAAATATTTGTTGGAACACCTCAACAGCACATCCAGTGTCGTTTGTGAGAATACAAGGTGAGCCTAAAGCAAGGGCATCCCAATAGTAAGTACACCTAAGAGAGGAAAAGACATAGACTGTGAGTTGTGCCACCTCTGTGCGCCTTGAGGCTTGGAGGTTAATCCTCCTCCCTGCCAGAAAGGACCCCGGCACCCGGGGTGTGTGGACTGTGAAGAGAGAGAGAGAGAGAAAAGGGAGCTTGTGGCCCATGGAAAACCGCATACCCCTGTATTCAGGACACCCACTGAAAAGAGGGTTCCATTCAGATTGTGACTTACACATTCAAATGAAAGCCATTTAATAACATTGCTGTGTATTTTCTGGAAAAAACAGAAACCTACTAGTTTATAACTATGCTTTAATCTCCTGTTTTGTTTTCACTTTTCTCTGCAGTTCAGCAGCAAAGATGTGCAAACTGAAGCAACGGAATTGGCTCATTTTGCCATGCGCAGCAACTTAACCTCTGTTGCACCAAAACTGCATTTCATCTCCCTTACAACCACCTCCCCAGACAAAACGTCCAGCACCTCCCGTTTCATCTGTCGGCGCCCTTTTAAGAGGTAATATTAATATTGTTAATATGGCTTCAGGAATGAAACAGCAATTAGAAAGAAAAGGAGGAACTTAATGAATCTATTTAACTGGCAGTTCCATTGCGTCTATTTCTATTCTCTCAAGGAGGAAGGGGGCCCATGATAGCGGCTAGGAAGAGGTAACTACGTCCCTTCCTTGCATATCCGTTGTTAAGAGATGGTGAAGAGAAGTGCAAGCTCCGAACCCCTCTTTTCCTACAAGCGTCCCAGTGGATTCCTTTGAACGGTGCACAGCATCTGAAGTTGGTTGCTCTGGAGAGGCGCCGTCGGGAGGGTCGGCCTCCACAATGGGGGGGATTGTTACTTTTGAATTCTGATGTAACTCTCTGTTCAGCTTTTCATCAAGTATTAACTTGTGGTCATACTTGTTTAATGGCTTGAATTCAGTTTTTCTCCATGCGATTTCATCGTTTGGCATAAACTTTATATACCTTAATTAATAAATATAAAATAGAAATCAAGTGAGCATGTGTTTAGGCGTGCACAATTCGATAAATACCAAGGGGAAGTTCAGAAATCGTTTTTATTATAGCCTTTAGGTATACATTTCCCAGGATGCAAATGCTAATAGGAAGGGAGGGGGGTGATTCTGCCGTTGGAAGTTTGTCATGGGGCTGGGGCACTAAATCCGATTTGCTGGAAACTACAAATTCCACGGCCGCTGTAGCTACTGCAGGGCCGTGGCGCCAAACCAAACCCTGCCTAAACTAACTGAAGCTTACAATGTGGTGGTGCCCACTGGACTTGCCTTAAGCCTTCAGTGCCTCTGGGGCTTGTGCAGGGATCATGTGCCAAGCGAGTCCAGCAAGGAAACTGCACTGCTTCCAGAATTTGGCTCCTTTGCAATAAAATGCAGGTGTGACAGCAGCCAGGGAAGGAAAGGGTTGGAAGAGAGAAGGAATGAGGCTACAGAATGGGAGGTAGAGGTGGAAGGTGGAAGCCCCCCCGGAAAGGAGGAGGTGATGAAAACCTGGGGGCAAAGAGAGAGGATAGGCTGACGGGAACCTGGGAGAGGACAGAAGGGGAGATGGTAACCCAAAGAAGGAAAAGGGAGGAGGACACTAGGAACCAGGACAGGAGGGAGGGCAAGGCGATATAGAGAAAGGTTGGATCTTTAACGAGGATGAAGGAGGGAAAGAAATGACAGGAGTCATGGGGTGAGTGACACGTTGGCATGGTGGGTGGGGAAAAAGTCAGGATAAAGGAGCCCAAGGAGGTAAAGAAGCTGTGAGTAGAGAGGAAAATTAAAGGCTAGCCAGGGCACATGTAAGACTGTGTATAAGAATGCTAGAAGTTGTGGCATATGTGCATGTGTTAGAGTACGTCTGACAGAGGACACATGGCTTCCTCCTGAGACAAATATATGCACCAAATGAGGATGAAGAAAGAGCTGAAACTGAACAATTCTATAAAGAACTAGAAAAGTCATAAAAGAGAATTCATTTTAATCTTTTGAATAGTGCTACCAAGCGTACAGAACACTGCACAGAGATACAGAGACAGTCCCTACTTCTTGGAGCTTACAATACAATCAAAACAGACAAGATAAGGCAGTGAGGCCATAGATGGAATAACTAAACCAGGCGGGTTATAGGTGAGAATATTTGAGGAAGCAGCAGCTTTGAGTAAACCTGAGGCCTCTTAAAAGTCTGTATAGGAAAGCAGCCAGTGGAGAGAGTGAGATTCTACAGTGGCTATATGAAGTCTACATCCCCTTCCAAAATATTCACCTCTTAACCTAGAAGCAAAATGTATAAAAACAGTGTATGTTTTATGTATCCACACATCCTACCCCACAACTGCCAACCAAAAATAGATGAGGAGATGTTGGTGGTGGTTTAGGGGCCAGTTTTTCATGTACTCTACAATGAGTTGTACGAACAGCACAGTACACCTCGGTGAAGATTTTACATCATTTGGAGTGAGGAAAATCTCACAAAGATGACATTTCTACTATGTTCTCTCACCCAAGCTTGATGGACTCTATAACAGGGTACCATCAAGCTAGGGCGAGATAGCATAGTACAAAATTTCATCTTTGTGAGACTTTCCTCACTCCAAATGATGTCAAATCTTCACCGAGGTGTATTGTGCTGTTCGTATGTCTCACTCTACATGAAAAACTGGCCCCTAACCATCGCTAGTACCTTACCTCGAGCTATTAGATGGCCCTCCTATAGGCTTATAAATAGTTGCACACTGGAAGGGCCTCCCCAGAGGTTCTCTCTCTCATTCACTCCACTCCTCTAAAATAGAACTTTTCGGCCTCAATGCAAAGCGTTATGTTTGATGCAAACCCAACCCAACACTTCACCCAGAGAACACCATCCCTATATGAGGCATGGTGGCAGCAGCATCATGTTATGAGGATGCTTCTTATTGGCAGGGACTGGGGAACTTGTTAGAATAGAAGGGACAGTAAATGGAGAAAAGTACAGAAAAATCCCTAAGAAAATCTGCTGCCCTAAGCAAGATAGCTGAAACTAGGAAAGACGTTCTCCTTTCAGCATGTCAGTGCCTGAAGCACACAGCCAAAGCCTCATTGGCATGGCTAAGGAACAAAAAGATAAATCTTCCAGTCAGAGCCCCAACCTCAATCCAATCGAATATTCGAGGCATGACTTGAAGATTGCTGTCCATCAATACTCTCCAAGGAACATGACAGAACTTGAACAGTTTTGTAAAGAAGAATGATCCATCAAATATTGACAAACCTAGGTGTGCAGAATTGGTGGAGACCTCACAGCTGTAATTTCTACCAATGGTTCTTCCACCAAATATTGACTCAAGGAGTGGAGACTTATCCAATTGTTGAGTTTTAGTTTTGTTTTTTTGGGTACATACATGGTTTATCACTCAGTAAAACATTTTTGGCCTTGAAAGGTGTGGGACATGGCATGTTGCATAGAAAAAGAATCACCTCATGTAAATGCATAGAAAGCTGACACACTGGCACAACAAAATGTAAAAAATGTCCAAAGGGATGTAGACTTTCTATAGCCACTGTAAATAAGACTCTTAATTTGCACAACTGAGAAAGGCTCTTAGCACTTAACACACAGACCAAGCCGCCAATAAGCAGACACTTGGAGCCAACAGTAAGAAGCAGGAAATTCCACCATAAATCCAGCTATCCTCTAAAGCGAACACAAATGTTAACCAGTTAGACACATTTAAAGCATAATCATTTAGTTGAAAGCCGGGGCAAGATTTATAGCAGTCCTAAAAGATGGGTTTAGAATCAGAAACACATGTGCAAACTTATTGTCACGGGTGATTTTAACGCTAAACTAGGATGCCAAAAGTATTAGGACATTATGGGTCACTGGGGTAAGGAGAATGACATTACAATAGAGAAAGGTTCATTGAATTTTGCCACAAACATTAGCTTTTAATTCCTAATACATTGTTTGAACAAAATAGATCAGCTAGACATACATGAATGTCACCAAACAGCACAAATAAAAACCAATTTGAATGCATTATCATTAATAAATTTAGAGACAGTATAAGGAGTGTAAAAAGCAGACCGGGAGAAGACTATTGATCAGATCACAGCCCTATCTATATCACAATGAATACTAAGTGAAAGAAAAAAATAGTAAAAAAGGATAAGATAAACTGAAATAGGGAATGTCTCTACAACACGAGCATAAAAACAAAATTCCAGAACAAATTCAAAAGGAAATTGAAACCAAATGATCTTGAGGTCGATCCAATTAGAATTTGGCTATGGATAAAACACGGCATAGAAGTAGCAGAATCAATATATGGGAAAAGTAGACAGGAAAAGCAGCAAGCATGGCTCATCTTTGAAATACTAAATAAAATGTCAACAAGGAAATCATTTTGTGGGGGGGGGGGGGGGAGGAAGTTTGGTTCTGGCAGTTTCCTCCCGTTTCTTGGAGCTTCCTGCTCCGCTGGAACCGGAACGTGTCAGGCTACAGTCCAGTCATTCCCAGGTCCTCCTTTCAGAACCCTACAACTGTCGATCCCAAGTCCAGCCACTAGGTGTCACCATTGTGCAATGACTGGTGCTCTCTAGCGTATACCTTATTTTAGGTACTCCAGCTGAATAATTTTTAATCTAAAACCTTTTCCAAGTCCCTGATTATGCACGTAATCATGAAAGAGAACACTGAAACACTGACAATCAATGCCTAACAATGGGTTCCAGTTACTCATTCATTCTGTCTTTGCAGCCAATTTCCTGCTGCGAGGCAGCTACACACTGTATGTGCCCAAAGAAAGTATGAGGTGAAGAGTGTTGTGATTAGACTACTTAGTGGACCCTGGGCCGGCCTGCCGGAGACTATGGTAAGGTGGACTATTGTCTCCGAAGCAGGGGGAGCAGGCCGGGAGGCGGACACCACGCCGGGTGAAGGAGGTGGCCTTCACACCGGGAATCCGAACTCCCCAGGGGGAGCCTGTGGGAGTTGAGGGGTTAGGGCTAGGAGAACTGAAGAGGTGTCTTCACCCTGAAAGCCGAGACTCCCCCGGGAGGAGCCCGTAGGAGTCCAGCCGCTGGGACTTAGGCGAGTAAGGACGCTGAGAAAGTGAACCAGGATCAAGCAGGTATCTTGGCTGGAACTGAGGCAAGGCACGGAAGCAGGATACTGAGGCAGGAACCTGGCTGGAGCTGAGGCAGGAACCTGGCTGGAACTGAGGCAAGACACAGAAGCAGGAACCAAGCTGGAACTGAAGCAGGCTACAAGCGAGAAGTTAGCGAACTCCGAGGCACACAGCAACTAGGAACCGCAAGGTAACCTCGTTGCAAGGCGTCTGCTAGAGGCAGGTGCCGACCTTACATACCCGCCGGCGTCTGACATCACGGGACGGGTGGAGCAGTGAGTGGCGGGAAAGGGCCTATATCTTCGGCCTGTTTGCGCGTGCGCCCGCCTAGAAGGAGGGCGGTTGGCTTGGGAGTCCCAATGGCGTCGCCCCCGTGGGGACGCCGCTGAACAGGCCCGGATCCCGGCGAAGCTCTACAGCGAGACTGGACCCGATGCCACAACCGGGACCGCAACAAAGAGCACAGGCAATTACAGAAAAACTGATACTGAGCAAAACATTCCTCTCCTTAGGAATGGTATGATGAATTTAAAAGATCATGCAGAGTAAAATCTAAGCAGATTTGCAGTTAGTAAGTAAGGAAGAAGGCTGGAAAAGAAGGCTTTAGCCCATCTGCAATATTGACGACAGAACAACTCTAGGTCATTATAGGGGCTATAAAATAATAGAAAATTCATTTGTTTTGAAATTCCTGGTAATTATCTGTAGCTTCAGTAAATAATGAAATACAAAGCCAACGAGGAAAGACAAAAATGGATTTCCAAAGCGTAAAAGTAGTGTGGTTGCTTTGTTAATCCACTTCAATGTATGGAAATAGGTGTAATAGTAGGAGGCAATTAGTTCTGCCAGCTCTGCGTCTCATTACCCTCTTGTCAATAATTCCCAATGCCTAATTTTATGGGAGAAAATCTGTAGCACACTGTAATGTGATTCTAGTCCTGTGCCAAGACTGTTCCAGATGAGAGATGGGTAGATTATGTGACTGCATTCATCACGAGTCCAAGCGGAAGGGGCCCATTCCAGGCATTTTCTGGTACCCATCGACTTTCATTTTTTTAGGTACGTTTTCAGATTAAAAAGGGAAATCACAAACCATAATGGCACAAAGGAGGGGTATCAAGCAATGCCTGAAGTCTTTCCTTCCCCCTCGGATCACAATTATCACAATCAAAAACTGTTCTTCGGGTCTTGAGATCATTAGGAACCATGACCCATTCATTTCATGCCATAGGAAGAGTAACTTCGAAAATCCCAAGGGCTTCTGGCTGTCAGAAAGTCTCCTGTTACCTGTCTGTCATTCATCAAAAATGTCCAGGTCATAAACATGGTCAAAATCCCCCACACAGCGGGCAATTTTCCAAACTGTCCGTATAGAGGCAAAGTCTGTCAGTATTTCTACCTGCGGGCATTGAACTAATGCTCAAAGAAAAATCCAAGCCATATGTTCCCTTTGAAATTTGTCTCAGGGAAAAGTACCCCCTGGACATCTGCCTCTGCTTCCTCTTGCGAGCAGTTCTTAGGAACACAACACGCCTAGGGGCCGATACAATATAGTGTGCTCAGCCTAGCGCACAGCTTGACGCGCACTTGGACGCACGTTTTGGACCGCATTAAAATAACTCCCGATGCAGTGATGGGATTAGCGCAGCCAAACAGGTGCGGAGCGAATAGCGCCCATCATATGTAAATGCCATGTCAATGAAGTTATTACCCACGATTTAAAAAGATCGCCATTCGCCCAACTCGCACTTTTTAACAAGGAAAGTTTTATGCCAGCCCAGAGCAGGCGCAAAATCTTGCCATGCGTCAGGGGCTCAACTTAAAAACAAAAAAATACTGCTTTTCTGTGGTTCCTCCAACTAAGCAGGAGGAACCATAGAAAGCAGCACCACGCAAAATTAAAAACACTTTCCTGGGGGAAAAAAACAAAATTCTGGGCGCACAATACACACGCCCAATATACACGTTCCAGGTTGTGTTTATTGTGCCAGTCAATTAGCTGCCGAGGGATAAAACAGACGCTCGTACTGAGTGTCCATTTTCCTAGCCTGTACACAGTCACGTCTCCTGGGCGCCCAATGCCAAGGACGCACCAGGGACGCACAATTTCCCCTAGCGCGTCCTTTTTAACGCGGCAGTTCATTGGCATATTTCATCGAGCACCCAGGAAAGGTGGATGGGCAGGCGTTAGGAGAACGGACGCTCAATACGAGCGCTGGTTTTTAGCGCATTTACGTTGCATCAGCCTCAAAAGTTTTGAAAATGCAAAAAGTTATGCACACTGTTGCCTTCCCCTACCTAACTCCAAGCCTGGGAATGCCTCTGCACAATGCAGGTAAAACGACAGGCGCCGAGGAACAACATGCATGCTCTCACCCGCATTTTTAAACTGCAAATTTGCCTGGGTAAATAGCTCTTGAAAATTGCTCTCCCCATGCACAGTAGTCAATAGAATTTTTAGAGTCTGATTCAAACCTGTTATGACGCTGCATGTGAGGTGGCTCATTGCCAGTAATGGCCAAAGCAGATAACGGGACTAGCCAATTGTTGTCTTTTCCAATGACTGATCACCTGGAGCACGTCTGCGTGAAAGGTTAGCACTGCATCCTAAGCCTATTGACGGCGGAGCTATCTATCGGCTGCTGTGCTCTTTTTTCCCTTGCTGTAGAGGCAGTGGTGGAAAATATCTGGGGGTTGTTGGCCCATTAGCAGCAGAGCCTCGCTCTTCTAAGGATTACTAAACACATTTGTCATGTACATGCGTAGATCAGGTCCACTGCACTAATCCAAGTGTCTGAAGAAAATGCCATTGAAGCAAAGCATTCACAGTTCATTTAAAGAGATCAGCTCTACTACAAAGAGCCCCCCTCCACCCCCTCCCATGTCAGGAGGTGCTCTCCCTGCACTGGGCTGCGCATTTAACAGCGAGCAGCTCGTCGTGCCATTCTTGCCAGGCCTCAGGCTCCTCCTACCTTCAAATGCTGCAGTTGAAGTATCTGGTCCTCAAGCTGCTGTCTCTTGCCATCTATTTCCGTCTGCCTTTTCCTTTTTTCCTGGAATACAAAAATATAACAACATGTCAAGGAAATAAGAATGGAGCGCAGGCACTTCCCTCCCACTCTTTCCCCCAGACGAGAGCATAGGTGCAAGGGTTGGTGCTGCCTGCAGAAGCCGTTTCACCTGCAACAAGGGCAGTATTCTTGTAACAGGTGGGCTGCGGGTTGCTCACTGGCGCTGAGTGCATAAGAAATCCAGCGGTATGTAATTAGCCTGAGCTCCCAGAGCAGCAACTTGATACCTCTTCCCATGTGTCTGCAGAAAGAACAAGTGTAATAACAATGGAGACAGAGGAACAAAGATCTCCCTTGTCCGTTTCCATACAGTCTTAGTCAGAGACCAGGTCTTATTTGCCGCAGAAGAATGATCACCAAGCAGTGAGGACAGTTAGAAAGATTACGGTGCTTTCTAACCTAGCTATTGACAGGTGAATGGCTGAAGGCTCCATACGGCCCTTTCGAGTCAGGTTAGCTCTCACCTTCCAAAATAAAGCTCACAGCCTGCAACAGCCGCTGATGTATACTGTTTGCATGGATTTTCCTTTTCTAGTCTTAACACAGAATGATTTTCCTGTTTAGTACATTCAGGCTGACATGATGACTTTTTCCATTATAACCTCAAGTCTTATTACATAAATATATTCTGTATATGAATCTATTGGAAAATACAGCATTCTTACCTTCCTAAAAGCCATACTGAAGAAGGGATAGAACTATGTGGTCTCAAAAACCTCATACATAACATTATCTTTTAATAATTCTTATGTCAATGTAATAAAGGGTTTCAAGCTTGCAAAATAAATAAATAAATAAAAATAGTGCTCTCTAAGACTCATCTGGCTACTAGAATTCCTATCTACCTACGATAAAATAGGTTTAAACACAAGTCTTGACAACTGCCAAGTTAGTGGATTAAACACTATCTCCTCTCCATCTTACATTACCTTTGCTAATACAGAGGCCTTCCTCATGGACTGCCAATCCCATTTCCAAGGGATATAAGAAGGATTACCAGATTGCCCACGCCAGTTGTTCTTCTAAATGAATAACAGCGCCCACATGCATCTTAAGGGTGGGCACTCTGATGGCACTGAGGACCTAAGCAGTGTTTTACACAGGGCAAATGACACTCTGGGCAAAAATTGTGGATGGTGCTACCACCTCTTCCATACATTATCCCCCTTTCTTCCTCCATCCATCCATTCTCCCCCTCCCTCCAAACATTCTCTCTTCTCACATCCATTCTGTCCTCCCTCCAGATATCCTTTCCCCTCTCTCTTCCAGACATTTTCTTCTCCTCCTTCCTTCATTCTAGGCATTCCCCCTTTGTCTCCATCCATTCTCCCCTCCTTCTCTCACCTTCCCTCTCTCCAGGCCTTCTCTCCCACTTTTCCCCACATTCTTACAGGCCTTCTTTCCTCCCTCCTTCCAGACATTTCCCAATTGCCCCCTTCTTCCTCCCTCCAAGTACTTTCTCACCCATTCCCTGCCCTCCCTCTCTCCCTACAATCACACTGTTTCCCTTTCCCCCACATCCCATCCCCCCAGGTTCTCCCCCCTCTCTCTAGGCCTTCCCCCAATATATGTAATGTATAAATTCTGGTGTCACCTTAGTAAAAGCAGCACAAACTCTCCATTTCCAGACACATTGGAAATAACACAAAACTCAATTAAAAGCACATTCCAAACCTATATAGCAAACGTGCCATATCACAACGGAACTAACTCCCACGACTCGAACAACAATAGTCCTAGCTATGACAGACAGCACCGCAAATATTGCACTGGGCCCTAGAGCACCCAATCAGATTATAGATCCCTACACTGAAACACAAGAAGATAAGATATGCAAGCTGTCAGATCAAGGTCCATTAAGCTCAGCATCTGTCTCTGACAGAAGCCAGTCCAGGTCACAAGCATCTGGCAGGTCCCAAAAAGTAGATCAATGTCATGTTACTCATTCCCAGGGATAACGATGGCTTTCTCTAATCTACCCAAACACTAGGAAAATGCCTCACCTCTATCACACATACAAAACACAGAAAACCTTCACCTAACACAGAAATTAAGGGACCACAAATTAAAAGTACATAGACAAAAATTAAACTGGAAACCCCAAGTGCAATACTAGAGAAAGAGAAACAGAAATGCACTTCCTCCTGTTCTGTGAAAAATAGAAAGATATCAGAGAGGCCTATTTCCCAAAGCTGAAATATTCCAATCACTAAACTTAAAATGTTTTCTACCTTTACCGTCTGGGCACTTAACTTCTCTAATCAGGTTGGTCCTGTCTTTTAATCTGCTTTCAGTATCTTACTCTTCATTTTCCTTGTTTGGGTCTCCTTTTCATTTTCTGTTTCTTCTCTCTTTTCTGCTGTTTGCCTCACTTCTTCCTTTAAGCAATATCTCTGGCATTGATCTTTTCCTTAAATGTCATTTCTTCATCTCTTTGTTCATTCATAGCTATATTTCATCCCTCCTCTCTTTCTAATTCTCATTGCCCCAACTCTGCCTTCCATTGCCCCCTCTCAGTCCCCAGTCTCCATTGTCCTTATCTCAATGGCTGCCTCCTTTCTGACTCTCACATCCCCAGCATCTCCAAGCAGATTCTCAGTCTCTCCAAGCATCCCTTTTCAAGCACTCTCTCTCCTTTCCATTTCTCTACATCTTTTATTGTTTTGCATCCTCCCTTGCTTCTCCCTATCCTCCCTCTCTATCCCTTATGACCATTGCCCTTCCTCATACTTGTAATCTTCATATTTTCATCTCTTGCATAAGTAATCACAATCTGAGCCCCCTTTCCTAGCCCTTCTTCCTCTTTTACTCCTTCCCTATTTCCTCATTCTCACTCTTGTTTCCCTCTCTTTCACCTCCTCCCCCATTTCCACTCTCTGTATTCATCCCATTCCATCCCTCATCTACTTTCATCTCCTCGCCAGCTAAAGCTCTTTGCCTGCCACTCACCCTCTCCCTTGCCTCCAGTTTCTTTCTTCTGCCATGTTAGGACCTCTCCCCCTCTTCATCCTCTAAACGTCTAATCCCCTCTCCAGCTCCCTCTATCACCATGTCCTTCTTCCTCCTCAGAGCTGGTCTGCCTCACCCAAGTCCCCTGTACACTCGCAGTCTTCCTTCCACCCAAATGTGGTCCTCTCTACCTCTCTGTTCCACCAGTCCCAGTCCTCTCTCCTTCTATTTGTGGCCTTCCCTTTCCTTTCCTCCTCATCGTGGGTCTTTATCCTTCTTTCCTGGATCCTCTCTCCCTCTTCATCCCCTATCTTGAGCCCTCTCTCCCTATCCCCTCACCTCATGTACAATCTCCCTCTCCTTGTCCTCCCACTACCACCCCATGTAGGTCTCTCTCTTGCCTACCCCTACTACCCCTTGTACAATTTCCCTGTCCCCCTCCATTACCCCATATGATATAGGTCTCCTGCTCTGTGCCTCTGATTCCCATTACTTTTTATCTCTTCCACCCCACCCCTGCCCCTTGCAGCTCTACCACTCCAGCTCTTTGGGCCATCTGCAGTGGCAAGAATGGTGCTTACTAGCACATCAGTTTCCCCTTCCACATGCAGCCTCTCACAGTTTGAGCCGTAAGATCCCATAATCTTGCATCTTATACTGCAAGACTGGCCCAGCACAGCAGAGGAAGCCATCTTGCTATTAAACGCCTCTTCTCCTCCTGCCCATCACAAGCTTGGCAGGGGAGCCCACATACCCAATCCAGAAGGCTTTGAGGAGACTAAGCCTCATCTTATACTATGTTCTATGATCACCGCTGCTGCCCGGCCCACCAGCTGATCAGTCCAATGGACAATGCTGGCAGTATCCAAAACACCCCTCATTTTACGGCACCTTGAGCAACCGCCCAGCGTGACCTATCCAGAGGACGGCCCTCATTTTTACACACACCTTTTCCATCATCATCCCACACTCTGGAAGGTATAAGTAGGAGCAGGTATAGAGCTGTATTATATGCCTTGATCACGCCAAGTGATCAAGGCAAAATTACTTTTGAAAAACTTCCAGTGAAGTTCTCGAAAAAAATCCAAACTGGAAAGCAATGGGAACATCGTCATCAGGCCTAAAATCTAGTTCCCCAGTCATTAGTTGTCATCCTTTAACATCAAAGGACCAGGGCCCTGAAACTTAAGCAGTGAAAAGGTACAATCACAAAATCTTAACTTTATTCAAGAAGGGTACCATGATCAGTGGCATTGGGTACTACTGGCAGATGACTCAGAGCCGACATTACTCCTAAGGGACATATCCATATATTACAACAAAAATATAAACAGGACTAGTCTCAAGGAGCAAAGCCCCAAATGGGAGCTACTAAAGATCCACTCCAGGGCAAATCACATGACAAATACATACAGCCCCCCCGGACAGGGCACATAAAATGTGAGAGGGTCTGGTGCGTGTTTGGAAGCAAAGTGCCAATAATAACTGCGTCAAAGTGATGGTGTAGTGGACCTGGGCCCAGAGGCAAGGGCAGGAAACTCAAACCAGATAAATTTCTCCTCTATGAACCCCTCTGATTGCTCTCCCAACTTTGTCCCAGGAAACACACCTGTAGATAAAGTAGGGAATCACTCCAAAGATATATTTAAACAAACTTTTATTTTCTGGGCTTACTAGAAGTCAGAGTTTACAAAACAGTTTTAAAAGGCACCGATTAAATCAGGATCCCACCAGCTTCCATGAACAATTTATTGTTCAACATTAGTATTGCAACTATTTCGTTCAAAGTGGTAGAAAATACCTTTTCCCCAGCCACTTCTCCCCTTGTTACTCCATGAAATCCCTTCATAAAATATCATTTTCACATTTTCTTCAGCTGAGTTCCAGGATACAAAAGCCAATACAAGATCATTATTTCTTCTTACCACCTATGTATCTCACAGTAATCACCAAGATCAACACAGGAACACTCCTTGATGCCTTGGAAGCGGTTCTCTGGATACCCCAACTCAAGCCTCTGTGGACCAACTCACTTCCATAATGGCAGGATCTTCCCCACTACATCATCTTCTAGACCACCACCAACACCGTTAAGGGCTCAGATTGGATCCCTCATCTGTTTCCCAGATGGGGAGAAGCACAACTCCAGCCTAGGGCCTTTCCGCTTGAGGAGCAAAATTTCTGCAGAGCCCTCTCCTTGGAAAGAAGCCCTTGGTCAGTCCCTCCAACTCCTCCCACCAAATTTCTAATTCAGGATAATATAGTCCCAATACCACTCCCCCTAGAGGATCTCCATCTTCAAACATCTTAAAGGAGACAAGACACAAAAGAATTCGATGACCATTATTTCCACATTTTTCTAAGTCATCCGCATAGTGAAATTTTACCATTCTCGGCACCATCTTGCTCCATCATTAGTTTTCTAATCACAACACTCAACCATTTACAAGGTAGAGGTTAAGTAGACTCCCCACCCAGAACCTTTTCTAAGGAACTGCTCAGTGAGGCAGGGCTATATTTAGGAGGCCTGTCACATATATTACAATTATAATCCACTCTGAAGGAGGTGCTACATGAATTTATGCAATGCAGACACTGTGTAACTAAGCATTTCATCAGGATCAGCAATCAAGAATGATGGTGAATAAACTGTGAACCGACTAGAGGCTAACAGCTAGGGAAGAAATGCCAGTAATATCTCCTACCATTATTTGTGCTGGCAAACAGTTGCAAACTCTGAGATCATCTGAGTCTGCAACTGGAAGGTGCGCATTTGAGAAGAGTGACATATTGAGATTGTCAGAGTAATGAGCGGACTGAACCACTGGCTATGACACTTCCCACTAGGAGTGGCTACAGTGATGCAGTCCAGGGTGTTGATCAGTGAGGACCAAAACTATTCTGGTCTCTCGCTTCTTTACAGGTGTTTGAAGTCTGGGATGGGGAAAAGCCTGCCTTCTGTCTCCAGTGTCTCCAGAGAGTCTTATAATGGGTAGAGAGAGCCATGCAGAAAAAGTTCTTCTGAAGGATACTGCACTATAAGCAGCTGTTCCTAAGCGAACAAGCAGTGGGGTGGAGAGTATCCCCATTCTGAGAGAGTAAACCTTTCATGGGGGAAACGACGACCCTGATCCAAGTTCCAAACCTGATCAAAATTCCACACTGAGGAGCAAGAGGTTAGTTAGTGTCAGGTGTCTGTCCAGAGGTTCCAAGCAGCGTTTAAAGGAGAAAACAAGAGAAGTTGCCCATCTGGTGCTCTGATCCAGTGATCCAGAAATGTACAGGAGAGAAGGAGAATTAGGTACCAAAAAGGGTCCTTGGGAATTACAGAACCCGACATCCATCCAAGAGAGCCTTAAATCGCTGGAAAAGGAGAAGTGAAAGGATCCCGGAAGAGTGTAACAAGGATTATAAACCAACCCCACCTCCCCGTGAAATCCCACCACCTGCTTGGAGGATTTTCCTGCTTTAAACTATATCATTTGCAATTTATTAACTTAAACTGCTCAGTAAAGACGTTTATTCTAGAACACCAGCGTCTCCTTTGCATTATTACCAGCAAATGCCTTGGACCCAGATCGTAATCCTTCTCCCCCCCCTGGCCCCGTCAGAGGATCCACACCAGATTTGCAAGACTGAGTCAGGACTAAGCTCTGGTACTGAATGTGTCCCCTAGTATTAGAGGTGCACCGAGAGAGGGGGGGCCACAGATGCATGCGAGTGTTGATCTCTCTATTCCCAAAACATACTCGGTTGGCAAAGGGAATACCTTCCTGTACACTAATGCCTTGTCCCCATCCCCCCCCCAAATAAAAATAATCAGCTACTCCTATGGAGGCTAATTTAAAATCTTTTTTAATTACAGGACAGGGGTTGGAGGCAACAACGGATAAAAGATTCAGTCTAATAGAGAAAAAGTTCAAAATAACTCAGATCAAATTGAAAAACAGCTTCAACTTGAACACACAGCAATAAATCAGGGCAATGAATCACCAAAGTAGGGATTTTTGGCTTCTGTGAAAGAAAATACAACTTTAAAGAGGTAAAATAAGGCTCTGGCAATTACACGGAGAGCAAAAATAATCTTCAGCTTATCAGCTTTAGCGAAAGGTGCTGACGATAATTTCCCAGGGCCAACAAGGGAAAAATGACAAGTCTACTGGCTAAAACACTGGGAGTAGAATTGCAATCTCTATTGAAACAGATAAAGCCTGCAGAATCAGTAGTGCCAAGGGGGAAAAGTATCTTGCTTTTTTGATTGTGGATTCTGTTTCTCAAGCACGTGAAAGTGAAAATGCCTCTGAAACCTTGCCACATTTAATACTAGAAGCGTGAGCAGGTCTGAAACAATACCAAATGGTGTTTTTTCATTCTGAATCTGATTAAGACTTTGAGCTTCATTCACCCAAAAGCAGGACGTAGAAAAATGTATGGCTAAAAAATATTTACCTACTATGTTTTCCTTTTTTTTTTTTTTACACAAATGCAACTCAGAGGCCCTGCATATCTCAGAAAAAAAGGTGTAAACTCCCAGTATTCAGATTTTAAGAGCAGTGGTGGGGAAACCTTTTTTTTTTTTTTTTTTAAACAGGTCCGTGCCTTATCTGCACCAGGGGCTGAGTGGTGGGGATCGGAGCACCACAAGCACGGGGGGGGGGGGAGGTCCCTTTGGTGCTCCATGAGGGTGGAGGGGGTGTTTCAAGCAGCAGCAACAGTAGGAAAACATAACCCAAGGCACAGTGAGAGGACAATAAAAACCACTGCAGGAGCATGAAGACAGGGGCTGCAGCCCCTCTGACTGGCGTCTGCGGCACATGAAAGGCACCAGCTGGAGATGGCATTGCCAACGCTGCCCACTCCCCTCCATACGGCCACCACCCTCCTCCGATCCTCTTATTCACACACCGCACAGCACCTCTGATCCCCTCTCACTCGTCCTGTTTCATACAATCCCCCCCCATATCTTCTCTTTCCTTTATTTGCTCCTCCAGCTGCATCGCACGAACACAATCTGCAGGCAGAGCGCAGTGTGCACGCGCTGGTCGCTGGGAGACAGAGAGCAAGGGGAGGAGGGCGGGGGCGGTGCTGGCCGGGGCACGTGGGAGGTACTGAGGGAGGGAGTGCGATCAGTGGTGAGAGAATGGGGAAGGGTTTGGGGGTCGCAGGGGACTCCAGTGGCGCTCCCTGGATACAGCAGTGATGGCAGCGGCTCGTGCAGCATGGCGTAACAGCAGAAAGAGATCTCTGGCAACCAGCCTGCCCCACGTCAACATCAAAGGCCCGAGCATGACATATGGCCCCCGATGATGACGTCTCAGCAGAGCCGGTGCAAGGGTATTGGCACCCTAGGCAAACCTTCTGCCTTGCGCCCATCCCTACCCGTGCTGCCCCCAGTCTCAGCCTCAATTCCTACCCTCATTCGCGCCCGCCAAGTGTCTGCTTCTCTGGGCCGCAAGCAGGATGGGCACTGCTCGCGGCCCACTGAATCTCTACTCCACTCATGGCCCCAAATGGCTGCTTTTCGGCGTCCCCTAATGGTCGGCACCCGAGGCGACCGCCTAGTTTGCCTAATAGGAGCGGTACTCCCTCCCCCTTGGGCTGTGAACCCTGCCTCCGCAGTCTGGGGAACAGACCTGATCTGGGAACGGAACCCAGGCCCTCCCCGTGGCTGAACTGAGCACCCATCACTGAGGCACCAAGCTGATCCTGGATGAAAGCTATTTAAATTTCATAAAGAAAATCTTAATTGATATTCATCATTGAAATAATTAAACCACCCTCCCCAACAGCCCTGTCCAATCACCACTAACACCTTCAGGAATCTCCAAGCTGTTGACCCTTTGGTTCTCTCCACCATTCTCTCCTCTCTCCTCTCCACTGTATTGTCTGAGTCAGTTAACAAAGTAGTTTCTTTTTACAACACTTTTGTCACAGATGTGAGCCCTTCTGCTGTGGTGTAGTGTGGTTGGTTTGTTTGTTTATTTATTTATTGGTTTTTATATACCGCTGCTCATCAGAGATATCACGTCAGTGTACATAGAACAAAATCCGCAATTGCGTTTTACATATAACAGTAAGAAAACAACTGAGAAAACTTTACATTAAAAACGGTTAAATGCAAACAGGTGAACCCACTAGGCCCACACCGACAGCAGATGGACTACTGATTCTAGGGCTTGACCTATATCAGTCCCATTCCCGCAGGTTGAGCCTTTGGATTCTAAGGGTCAGCAGGGCTTGTGCGAGGGTCCAGTAAGGAGCAATCAGATGAAGTCAAGAAGTGGGCAGAAGTCAGCGCTAGCAGCAGGCAAACAATGTCTGGGTCCCGGCAGCGAGCAGTGTCTGGGTCCAGGCTAAGGTTGGGGCAGGCACCAGGCAGACGAGTAGTCAAGTCAATAGCAAGGGCAAGAACCAGGAGTCAAGCAGAAATGGACAACAAGATGAAGACAAGGCACCGGGGACCAAGATACAAGGAGGGCAAGGCAGGGTATGACAAGGGAAGGCAAGGCAAGAATGAGGAAGAACAAGGCAGGGTAAAGCACAGAGACAGCAAGCAACATGCACTGCAAGGCAGGAGGACTTGTTGCTGAGGCAAGGCTTGGAATACTCAAACGTCTTACATCATCATTGAGTGCTGACAGTTCAGTTTCCCATTGTGGGGCCTTCAAGTATTGGCATGCCTTGTGCGCATCTAGGGAGACCTGAGGACATGGCGGCATGGCAGCTACTCGACCGTGTTGCGGCATCCGGGGGTAAGTGCATGACATCATCACTGAGCGCCGGCAGTTCAGTTTCCCTTCATAGGGCCTTCAAATATTGGTATGCCTAGGGAGACCCAGGGGCATGGCAGTGTCTCAACTGTGTTGGTGGCATTTTAGGATAAGTGCAGCCAGTTGCAGAACTTCCCGGGGCTGGCCAGAATATTACAGCTATAGTCTCTGCTGCTTTACACACTCTTGTCTATCCCCTTATCTGTCCTGTAAGGTGCACCAAACCTCAGCCTTGGCTCACCTCTAGCATTCACTTCCTAGGATTCTGTGCCTGCTCTGCAGAATTTCTCTGGCTAAAATCCCATGGCCATGCAGATTTTTCGAATTCATACTGACCTTTCAATTTGCTACTGCACTTGATAACCAAGACTACTAAGTCCATCTGTCAAACTCTCTTGCATCCAACCCTCATTGACTCTTTGCCACATTCAGTTCCCTCCCCAAACTTCCTTCACTTCCCTCCACTTTCTGCTTAGTCTATGGCTGACTACTTACATGACAAGATTTACAAAATTAGTCTTCAAGTTCTCAACCAAGTCACTTCTACTTCTCTCTTCCCCATGTCTTTTCTCTCTCCTTCCTCCAGCCTCTGCCAGTTTCTCCTTTTTCTGAAGTTACAGTGGAGGAAACTGTCCATTTTTGCTCCTCCTCCAAACTCACTACTTGTTTCTTTGAGCCCATTCCCACCCAGCTCCTCACTTGTATCTCAACTGCAGTCATCCCTTCCATCTGTCACATATCCACAATGTATCACATTCCACTGCTACTGTCCCTTCTGCCTTCAAACACCCTGTGATCACACCACACCTTAAAAACCACTCACTAGACCAGGGGTCAGGAACCTTTTTGGCTGAGAGAGCCATGAACGCCACATATTTTAAAATGTAATTCCGTGAGAGCCATACTAACTACAACCCCCCACCCTCCTGACTCCCCCAAGACCTACCAAATTAATTTACTACAACCTCCTACTCTCCTGATGCCCCCAAGACCTGCCAAATTAATTTACTACAACCCCCCATCCTCCTAACCCCCCCCCCCCCCCCCCCCCCCCCCCCCCCCCCAAGACCTGTCAAACGTCCCTGGTGATCCAGTGGGGGTCCAGGGCTCGCAGACAAATCTTTAATAAAGAAGAAAAATCTAACAAAATCCCCCACCCTCCTGACGCCCTTCAAAACCTCCAAAATTAATTTACTACAACCCCCACCCTCCTGACCCCCCCCCCCCCCCAAGACCTGCCAAAAGTCCCTGGTGATCCAGCGGGGGTCCAGGGCTCGCAGACAAATCTTTAATAAAAAATCTAACAAAACCCCCCACCCTCCTGACGCCCCCCAAGACCTCCAAAATTAATTTACTACAACCCCCACCCTCCTGACCGCCCCAAGACCTGCCAAAAGTTCCTGGTGGTCCAGCGGGGGTCCGGGAGCGATCTCCTGGACTTGGACTGTCGGCTGCCAGTAGTCAAAATGGCGCCGACGGCCCTTTGCCCTCACTATGTCACTGGGGTGGACCAATGGCGACGTTAGCCCCTGTGACATAGTAAGGGCAAAGGGCCGTCGACGCCATTTTGCTTACTGGCAGCCGACGGCCCTTTGCCCTTACTATGTCACAGGGGCTACCGCCGCCATTGGTCCACCCCAGTGACATAGTGAGGGCAAAGGGCCGTCGGCACCATTTTGACTACTGGCAGCCAACAGCCCAAGTCCAGGAGATCGCTCCCAGACCACTCCTGGACCCCCACTGGACCACCAGGGACTTTTGGCAGGTCTTGGGGGGGGGGGGAACAGGAGGGTGGGGGTTGTAGTAAATTAATTTTGGAGGTCTTGAAGGGTGTCAGGAGGGTGGGGGATTTTGTTAGATTTTTACTTTTTTTATTAAAGATTTGTCTGCGAGCCAGATGCAGCCATCAAAAGAGCCATATCTGGCTCCCGAGCCATAGGTTCCTGACCCCTGCACTAGACCCTTCCTGTGCTGCCTATTTTTGTCCCATTTCCCTCCTCCCTTTTGCTTCTAAACTACTTCAATGCGCTGTTCACTGCCACTGACGACTTTCTTTCATCTCATGCCATTTTTGATCCACTCCAGTCTGGTTTTCACCCTCTAAATTTTACTGTCCTTAGTCTCCTTGACCTATCTGCTGCTTTTGACATTGTTGATCACCACAACCTAAGAACATAAGATTTGTATTACTGGGTCAGACCAAAATCCATCAAATCCTGTTTCTAACAGTGGCCAATCCAGGTCACAAGTACCTGGAAGGATCCCAAAAGATCGAAAGATTCCATTCTGCTTAACCCAGGGATAAGCAATGGATTTCCCCAACTCTACCATAATAATGATTTATGAACGTTTCTTCCAGAAACTTGTCTAAACCTTTTTTAAACCCAGCTACAATAACCGCTCCCATCACATCCTCTGGCAACAAAATACAGTTTAAATATGGACTGAGTAAAACCAATTTTCTCCTATTTGTCTTAAATGTATCACCTAGTAACTTCATTGAATATCCCCTAATCTTTGTACTTTATGAAAGAACAAAAATCTGTTTTGCATTTACCTGTTCCACCCCACTCATTTTATAGAACTCCATCATATTTCCCCTCAGCCATCTCTTCTCCAAACTGAAGAGCCCTAATCTTTTTAGCCTTTCTTCGTAGGGGAATCGTGCCATCCTTGTTATCATTTTAGTTGCCCTTCTCTGTAACTTTTCTAATTCTGCTGTGTCTCTTTTCAGATGCGGTAACCAGAAATGCACACAATTCTCAAGCTACGTTTGCAACCATGGTGCGATATAGAAGCATTATTATATTCTCTTTTTATTCTCCATTCCTTTCTTAATAATTCCTAGCATTCTATTTGCGTTATCACCATCACACACTGAGCAGAGAATTTCAACATATTATCCATGATGATGCCTAAATCCTTTTCCTAGTTGGTGACTGTCAATGTGGAACCTTTGTGTGCCAATAATTTGGGTTGCTCTTCCCTACATGCATCAGTTTGCATGTCCACATTAAATGTCATCTGCCATTTAGATTCCCAGTCTCCCAGTCTTGCAAGGTCCTTTTGCAATTTCTCACAATCTTTTTGTGATTTAATAACTTTGAATAATTTTGTATCATCAGCAAATCTGATCACCTCACTTATTGTTCCCATATCTAGAATCATTTATGAACATGTTAAAAAGCAGCAGTCCTAGTACAGATCCCTCACTTGGATTTCAGAACTCTCCCATTGCACTTTTAGCATTTCCTCTGGTGGATCCTTCTCTACTGCCCATCCCACTATCAATGGTGTGCCTCAGGGTTCTGTCCTGGGCCCTCTTCTCTCTGTATACTAATTTTCTTGGGGCTCGGATTTCCTCTCATAGCTTTCAATACCATTTTTATGCTGATTCCCAGATTTATCTTTCTCCACCAGAAATTTTATCAAGAATTATTGCTGCCTGGATGTTCCATTGCCACCTTAAACTCAACATGGCCAAGACAGAGCTCCTTAGTTTCCCCTCCAAGCCAACTTTCCCTCTTCCTCTTTTCTCTATTTTTCTGGATAACACTGTAATACTCCCAGACCCTTCAGCTTATAACCTTGGAGTCATCTTCTACTCTCTCTTCTTCTTCTCTACACATATGCAAAACATTGCTAAAATGTGCCATTTCTTTTTCTGTAACATCACCAAAATCCATCCTTTCCTTTCTGAACACACTACTAGAACCCTTATCTAGATTTTCATCACCTCCTGCTTGGACTATTTCAACCTGCTCCTCACAGATCTCTCAGTGAACCATCTCTATCTACTACAATCCATCCAAAATTCAACTGTGTTACTTATCTTTCGCCAAAGTCACTACACTCATACAATCTCTCTTCTCAAGTCACTAGCTTGGCTTCTCTTACTCACCTATAAGTACCTTCACTCTGCAGCTCCTCACTAACTCTCCCTATGCCCCTTCTCGTGCACTCCACTCACCAGACAAGTCATTCCTATCTGTACTCTTCTTCTCTACTGCCAATTCCCAGCTCCCTGCTTACCACCTGGCTGCACCATGTGCTTAGAACAGGCTTCCTGAGCTGGTGCATCATGTCTCTCTTGCTTGTTTTAAATGTTGTCTAAAACCGCATATTTTTTAGGATGCTTTTAAATCTTAACACCCGATTGTCCTGCTTACAGCCTCATTAACTTCTAACCATTATCTTAATTAACAAAATTACAAAAAAAGTCTCTTTTGCCCTGCATGTTTGTATTGATTAGATTGTAAACTCTCTCTTAATGTGTTTTTATACAGTACTGCATATATCAAGTAGCACTATAGAAGTGTTAGTAGTAGTAGTAGTAGTAGTAGTAAACTATCTAAGTAATTCAGATGAAAGACAAACAAATCAATGCATTAGGGTTCCCTTCTCTGTTCTGATTCTAATTTCATTCCAGAGGAAATTTTAGTGTTTCAGGTATTTGGTAGCTCTTCCAACTTAGTTACTCCCCGCTATAATGAATGCAAGCAGAAAAGGGAGCTGCTGTGCTGCACTACAGCCCTACATAGAAAACACAAATTCAGCAAAAGAACTGAACAGAGAAGGGAGATTTTAAATACAATAAAAGTTGACTGCTTTATACTTATAGGGAAGGTAATTTTATAACTGTGCACGGTGGGATAATGTCTGCGCATACCTTTTACATGCAGACTTTACCCCAGATTTTCTAAGTGAAATTATGCACATAAATTGGATTTGATAACCCACACATAGTAGCCCAAGTGAGTGCACAAACCCACCTGCACAGTTTCCCGTGACTTGCACATATGCCCGAACTACCCCTCTCCGAAATGCCTCTTGCCAGCTCATATAAAAGTTCACCTGAAACCGGGTTACGCGTATAATTTCACATGACCTGAGCCCCATGCTGTTTCAGTGCGGCCATTTACACGCACAAAACCAAAGTTTATACACATAAAATGGTTCTGAAAATTCATCCCAATAAACGCAAAACATGGAAACTCATAAATCAGGTAAAAAGAAGGTATTAAAATACTGGAAAAGGAGGCAGCAGACACAGCAAATTGATACAAATGATTTTGTGTGTTGAGCAGATTAAGGCAAATGCCCCTTGCCAACCTGGCAAACAGAATTAAACCCAGGCCCCTCTCTCCGCACGCCAGCGCACAGCATCACCAGTCAGCCCACTGGGCCAGCCAGATTCTCAGGCCAAGATTTCCCACTAGGTGAGGCAGGCAGCTGCCTGGGGGGGGTGCTTCCGCCTCTGTCCCGGTGGCACTTTCTCACAAGCACCATTCAGCCTGAGCAGAGGCAACCTGTCAGATCCATCCCCTTAAAGGCACTAGGACCGGCTGGTAGCATTTGGATTACGGTGAACAAGAACTGCTGCCAGCCTAGCGCCCGTGCACCTTTAAAAAAAGAGGGTCTGATGGGAGGCTGCCACCGGGGTTGAGCAGCACTCACGGGAAAGCGCCACTGACACAGAGCAGGAAATACACTTTTAAGCGTGATGCATGCTCAGAGGAAGACAGATATTCCCTCCACTGCCACTCCAGCCTCCAGAGGATACCGCCCAGCCCCACTGCTCCTGCATTCTTGTTCCTGGAGGGGCACCACACTTCCTTCTGCACCGAGGAGTGCTTAAAACGTAAATTCAGCCCTGAACGTTCTTATTTGCCTTTTCATCACTACTGCACACATAGCTGAGGGTTTCAATGCACTGACCGCAATGACTCCAAAGGTGCTTTTTCTGAGTGGTAAATCCTAATGTTGAACCCAGCATTCCGCACAACTGGAATTATTTTTTCCCTATTTGCATCACTTTGCACTTGTTCAGATTAAATTTCATCTGCCATTTAGATCTCCTGTTTCACCGTCTCACAAGGTCCTCCTGCAGTTCGTCACAGTCTGCCAGCGTTTTAACTATCTTGACTAATTTTGTCTCATCTGAAAATCTGATCACCTCAGTCAGTGCTCCCTTTCCCAGATCATTAATGAATAAGGTAACGAATGCACTGGTCCCAGTACAGATCCCCATTGACTATTTAGCCCCCGGCTCTTTGTTTCCTTTCCTTTAACTGGTTACCAGTCCTTAAGGTCAAATGAACTGGATGAATTAGTGGCAAAGAGGCCCTTCTGCAAGCCTGCCCAAAGCAGTAGCCCCAGATCTGCTGGATATAGAGACGGGGTTACCGGAGCGAATGAAGAGGATAATTCATGACCCCCAACAAGATGCTCTAAAAAATCAAGAACATGCATTATGGACTGATCTCGCCCCTCCTTCTAGTTCTAATTATTGCCTTTGGATACCCTTTAGATTAAGATGTCATTATATGAATATTTATGTAAAAAGACTGTGGTTATGCTGGCAGGATTTTACTGGCAGCCTGCCTGCTCTGGGAATCTAGCAAGGAAAAAAAAAAAAGTTTGGCGTGCAGATTTCTAGCGAACAAAGCAGCAGCACAAGGTTGGGGAGGCGAGGGGGTGGGGGAAGAGAAGGAGAGGAGGCTGGGATTAGATGTTAGATTTGCTAGAAGGAAGCGCAAAGACAAACTACCATAAACAACAAAAGAGACTAGAAGTGGGTGGTATGCTTCTGACAACACACTTGAAAATATAATAAGTGTTTGGATCCTCTTATTTATCTGCAGGCAGCTTATTATTATTTCTGCACTGGGATCTGCCAGCAATTTGCTTTCCGAAGGCTGCAGTGTAGGAGGATGGTATCACTGTCCCCTTGACTATTTCAACCCCGCAGGTTCACCACCGCGCAAACCAAAGTCAATTCTTGACAGTTGGTTGTGTTTTCTTTCAAGGGCCTGCTCTGTGTTTTTATGAGGTTCTCTCAGAGCGCCTTTGTGGTTCCATTCAATGCTAATGACTGCGACCAGGACTCACCAGAATAACAGGGAAATTACTCTTTATGGAAAAGAAAACATGCCTTGTTACACACTAAAGCCATTCAGATGTTTCAGTGGGGGAACAGAGTCCTTATTGTGACTGCTCCATCAGCTTTTACAGTGAACTCCAAAATGCATTTCTGTGCAGCGCTGAGTTCTTTGTAGGCAGCAATACCACTTTTTGGACTGACCTAAGAATTAGCCACGTTTTCAGATCTAAAGAAGGGGCATCTCTGTGGCATTTACAAGCTGCTCACTGCAATAGCAGATAGAATATATGAGTTTAATAACATCATGGCAGAGAACAGAAGCTGAATAAAGTCACCGTGACCAGCTGTAAGACAGGTTGAAACCTCAGTACAGCATAGATGAGATTATAAAAAAATGTTTTGATAGTATCCCATGCGCTTGGATAATAAATTTCCTTGACATGTGCAGATTGAATTCTGGATTGATTGAGGATATCAAGTTTACAATGAAAATGTGGGAGAATACACTCCACCTGAATTCTGAAGATGGGCAGAATGTGTTATCCCTAACATCAAGATCACCACTCTTGTTTTGCCAGGCACTGAACGCACAGTGTACCCTTATTAACTCTTTTGGACTATGGATTTCGCCTTAATCGCAGAGACATTAATGACCCGCAGATATCGCACCTACAGTTTGCAGATGACGTGAAGCTTTATGGCTCCTACAATTGTCAGTTAGCAAAACAGCTCAAAGTAGTGAAGAATTTCTCAGATGAAACCAGGATGATTTCTGGCCTGGATAAATATACTAAGGCGATTTTTCCGGAAAGGAAAATTAAGCAAAACATCTCACTGACTGAGCACGGTACCATAAAAGAACTTGAGCAGGAAGGTGTATACAAATATGTACGGGTTCGATGAAGATGCACAAATGCAGCATAAATTACTCAGAGGAAAGATCAGTAAAGAATATTAAAGGAGACAAACTGATTCTGAAAAGTGCTTTAACAACATGAAATAAGATATAAGCTATCAATCAACTTGCAATAAAACACTAGATGTAAGAACAAGAAAATTCCTTCAAGTGCATCTGGTAATCTATAAAATCAGGGTATGCTGAGCTTGTACATTCTGAGAGCTGAAGGCAGTATGGCCCTTATAGAGATAGATTATACATACAGAACTGCTATTATAAGCCTTAAAGCCAGGGGTGGGCAGGTCCATTCCTCCAGGGCTGCAAACCAGTTGTGTTTTCAGGCTATCCCTAATGAATATGCATGAAATAGATTTTGCATACAACTGAGGCAGAGTGCATGCATATTCATTAGGGATAGCCTGAAAATCTGACCGGTTTGCAGCCCTGGAGGAACGGGATTGCCCACCCCTGCTTTAAGCATACCTGACAGTATCAACAGATCCTAATACTCAAAAGTTGTGATCACCTGGGACATCCCCATCCCAACAGATAAAAAACACTTGGTATAAGAAAACTTGATGGACTAGTAAAGGAGAAAAGCACAAGAAGAGCATTGCTGGTAGAAGTGTCAATACCAAGGGACTATTCTGTGGATCGTATGGCGAGAGAGAAGATCCTCAAGTATCAAATGATGCAGTCAGAGACCAAGAAAATGTGGCAGAAAGATACAGAAATAGTCCCAAGAATAATGGCCTGATTAAAAAGGGCTTCCCGGCACATCTAGACATGTTGCCTGTGCATATAACAGCTTCTGAGCATCAGAAGGAAGCGCTCTTTGGCACAATGCAAGTATTAAGGAGGGCATTAGCAGTGAATTTGAGAGACTGAGATCATTCTTGACATACTGTGGTTTATGGGTGAGGTTCGCTCCTGTCAAGGTAGGTGCAAAATTAACCCATTAGGAGACATTATCCCACTAGAGGTTAAGTGACAGCCCTTAAGTTTCTCCAAGGACAAATTTATAGTGACCAGAACCTGATTTAAGGCCCTCGTCAGACAAAGGTTTAATGATTGCTGCCATCTTCTTTGGCCATACGGTGCTCTATAACCAAGGTCCCCTGTTATCTCATGGCAGCTCACAAATACATTCTCTGGCAGAGATAAATGATTTTTGCATATTACTTTACATCATTTTATAGGAGTACAAGTTGATTTTTAGGAAAAAAAAATCTCTTAATGGTTTAATATTTTCTTTCAAAAATAAATATTTTTTCAAACCATTGTTATGTTTGTCTGCTTGCATCTTTTGTTCTGTTTCTAAGGATCTTACTTCCTCAACAAAAATCTCTCACGCTCTCTCACTCCACAAAACTGTTTCTCCCTTTTTACCTGAACAGCCTGTCTCTTAGCTTCTTCTTCCACAACTAGCCCTGACCAACGGCTGCCTCTTTTCTTATCTGGAGTCTCACTCAGTCTTTCCTCATTTCTTTCCTTCTATTCTCTCAGTTTTTTTATATTCTCCCTTCATATCCTCTCTTTCCTCCCTCACTCTGGAATACATGACAGTTTTCTATGCATAAGCAATATAGCACCAGCATCTGATAGTGCTTGGGGAGGGGAGAAATCTGCATAATGGTTGACTAAAAGCAAATGTGGACTGTAACAGAACAGGAGTAGTTAAAAGACAAAGAATAATATAAGACTCTGAAACACACTGTATTTGCAGAGAGATTGTACACCTGGAACTCTAGATCCTTATATATGTCTAAATGATTACCCTTTGCACTCCAGTGGATCCTATATTTCTTAGATTGTACCATAAGACAGCTGCAAGTTGCTTTTGTAGCCACTCTTAAGAGTCTGCAGACAAGAGTGTACTCTAAGAAAAATCTTCTTTTTTTTTTTTTGAGTAGTTGTGTCATCTTGCACTTTCACTTTCTGAGAGAATGCAGTGAACAGCCCTTCTGTACAATATTACATTTGTTTGCATACACAGGAATTCTGAGTAGCAGGACGCGTAACACACTGTGAAACTGCAAGCCACAGCTCTGTTCTATACCTACAAAGTGTATTCGATGACCTGAAAGGGATTTTAGAATTAAAAAATGCAAATCTTTCTTTTAGTTCCCTTAGTTTAAAATCGTATTTGACAAAATCACAACCTCAACCAGCTTAACTTACATATATATATTTAAAATAAAAGATTTCATAGGATTAAATCATTATTGCAGCTAGCATCAGTTACATCCTCTAGCAGCAGCTGCAAGAGCCACAGCAGGGCAGTCGTCTTCATCTCAGACTCCAAGATGGATCATGCGAAACACGCAGCTCTTGTCAAGGAGTAGCTAAAAAGGAGGCAGGAGACCCTGATCTTGCCACCATACTTCACAGCTTCTTTGTCTGCAGCAGAATCACCCTGAGTCTACAAGGAGCAACCACAAAGTCCCAAAAGGGGTAACTTGTGTTCAGTTCTTCCTCTTACCAGCCTGGAGGAAGCTAGACTAGGACAAATGGGAAAGCTCACTGCCCTATAACTGGACTCTACTCCCAGTATTTAAGAGGTGGAGTGGTTGTGAAAAATGTTAGACTACTTCAGCCTTGCGAATATCAAGATCCATCTACAAATTCACTTACACAGAGGGCAATATGGAAGCTTCAGGTAACCTACAATACCTTCACAGTGGTGTGGCAGAACATCAAATGCAAAACAGGGGTGTTCAGGGGTAAACAATTTGTTTCACTTTTCGTTATGTTTTCAGGGAGTTTTCCCCCATGAATTTTGTTTTGTTTGAAGTTTAATTTGTTTCTTTAGTTTAAAAAAAACCAAATCAAACATTACCCCCCACCTCACCCCCCCCCCCCCCCCCAAAAAAAAAAACAAGGTCTCCCAAGGCCTCCCATCCCTACCTCTAAAAATGCTAGGACCAACATACTCTTCATCCCCCATTTACCTGGTGCGGGGGGGGGGGAATCCGCTGGCGAGGCCTAGACCCAGGCCGAAGCTTCGGCCTTGCGTAGGCCTAGGCCACAGTAAATCGCTGTGAATTCGGTCTAGGCTCTACGCAAGGCCAAGGCTTGGAGACTTGGTCCTGATGCCTCGGCCTAGGCCAGATGACTGGGCCTTGGTCTCAGACAGGTATCGCCTCCTTGGCCTCGGCCAATGCCAGAGCCCAGGCCTATGTTGGGGCCCAGTCCGGAGATGGGGTCCTGACACCTGGGCCTCTACCGAAGCCTTGGCCCAATGCCAGAGCCTGGCCTGGAGGCTGGGTCCTGACACTGGGGCCTCAACCCAGCGTCAGGTCCAGGCTCAGAAATCAGAGGCCAGGTCTCATAGGAGTCTTCTGTCTACTTTCTTCTTCAAATGATGCTGCCATTGTGGACACACCAGAATAAATTAACTCCAGTGCATGCGCCTCAGCCATTTTGCTGTAGGGAAGTTAATTGAACTGCCATGCAGCAAAATGGTGTCTTCTACTTAACAAGATGCAACAGAGTTAATTTACTCTGGTATGTCCCCAGCAGATGGCATCATTTGAAGAAGAATGAAAACAGAAGAAAGAAGACTCCGAGGCTTGGGCTCTGGCCTCCAGGCCTAGGCCTGACCCTGGGCTGAGGTCCAGGCATTGGGACCCGGTCTCTGGGCCAGGTCCTAGGCCTAGGCCCAGGTGTCGAGACCTGGCCTCCAGAGCAGGTCTTGGCATTGGGTCTGGGTCTGGACTGAGTGCCAGAGGTCGGGACCCTGTCCCGAACCTGGCAGTGGGTTTGAGCCTGGGCTGTGGTCTAGGCCCAGGCATCAGGGTCCAGTTTCTGTACCAGGCTCTGGCATCAGGCCTGGGCCAAGGTCCAGGCATCGGGACCCAGCCTCCCTGATGAGCTTCGGCGTTGGGCCTGGGCTCAGGCCTTGGTCTAGGCTGAGGCCCAAGTATCAGGACCTGGCCTCTGGGCTGGGCCATGGAATTAAGCCTGGGCCTAGGTCGAGACCTTAGCATATTCGGGTGGTAGGCCACAGCCCCTGCTTTGGGCTTCAGCCTATTCCCTAGGGAGGCCCCAGCCTCAGGGATAGGTATAGGCCCAACACGAGATTTTTAAACAAACAAATGGGCCGATTCAGTAAAAACGCGGGAGAGCGGACAAACGCCCGCTCTCCCAGCGCGCGCACCAGCCACTCGCCGGTGCGCGCGATTCAGTATACAAATTAGGTGGTGCGGTAGAAACGGGCAAAAGGAGGCGCTAGGGACACTAGCGCGTCCCTAGCGTCTCCTTTTGACCCGGAGCGGCGACTGTCAGCGGGTTTGACAGCCGACGCTCAATTTTTCCGGTGTCGGTTCTCGAGCCTGCTGACAGCCACGGGCTCGGAAACTGGACGCCAGCAAATTTGAGCGTCCGGTTTTCGGGCCGACAGCCGCCGGCCCATTTTACATTTTTTTTTCTTATTTTTTTTTACTTTTTTTACTCTTCAGGACCTCCATCTTAATATCGCCATGATATTAAGTCGGAGGGTGCACAGAAAAGCAGTTTTTACTGCTTTTCTGTGCACTTTCCCGGTGCCGGCAGAAACTAGCGCCTACCTTTGGGTAGGCGCTAATTTCTTAAAGTAAAATGTGCGGCTTGGCTGCACATTTTACTTACTGTATCGCGTGCATACCTAATAGGGCCATCAACATGCATTTGCATGTTGAGGGCGCTATTAGGTGCCGTGGGTTAGACGCGCGTTTTCTGCCCCTTACTGAATAAGGGGTAAGGGAAAACGCGCATCCAAGGGCAGGCTAACAGTGCGCTCTGTCGGCGCGCACTGTACTGTATCGGCCTGAAAATGATTAGGATTCATTTAATTTGGGGGCCCCATCATTTTTTCAGGGCCCCCCAAAAGAAACGAACTGAGCTTTATTCATTTTGTTATTTGCATTCAGTTTAAACAAATGCATAACTCTAATGCAGGATACTGACAAACATGCACAGACACAACACATGGATGGCCATAATAGAGCATCTTATCCACAAAAGCGTTTGTTTACACAAAGGGCTGAGAGACCACATTTCACCTGCCCAGTAAGCATCATTTTTGAACAGGGCTTATTGAAATTTAAGGACAATGAATTCATAGACTGTATCTCAGGGAAATATATAACCCACCAGTCCATGTTCTGCGGACTGTTTCTACACACGTGGGGAGCCATTTAAGATGCTTGGAGACTCCTCTACTGCATCAATAACATCCTATTAGCCAGGAACTGCCTTCTGCTCCTGATGAAGACAGTGTCCATCCAGACCTGCCACAAGCTATTCCACTGCTTGTTCTGTGGCTACACCATCATCGACAGGCCCAAGGAGGAAGATAACGAATAAAGCCAATGATAATAAGTATTTTAATCTATTTACTCCACAAGCCATGGAATTGTCAGGTTAGTACCTACTCGCTATAATTCCCCAAAATCTAATCAACAGGTTGTTGGTGGCTGAGCATCATCTTAGAAACATAGAAACGACGGCAGAAGAAGACCAAATGGCCCATCCAGTCTGCCCAGCAAGCTTCGCACTTTTTTTTTCTCATCTGTTACTCTTGGCTCCCTTCCACCCCCACCATTAATGCAAAGAGCAGTGTTGGAGCTGCATCTAGGTGAAATTTCTAGCTTAATTAGTTAGGGGTAGTAACCGCCGCAATAAGCAAGCTACACCCATGCTTATTTGTTTACCCAGACTATGTAATTCAGTCCTTGTTGGTTGTTGTCTGTATATAGATCCACTTTTCTTCATTCCCCCTGCCGTTGAAGCAGAGAGCTATGCTGGATATGCACGAAGTATCAGACTTTTCCCCCTGCCGTTGAAGCAGAGAGCCATGCTGGTTATGCATTGAAAGTGAAGTATCAGGCTTATTTGGTTTGGGGTAGTAACCGCCGTAACAAGCAAGCTACTCCCCGCTTTTTGTGAATGCAAATCCTTTTTTCCACATTTCCTCTTGCCGTTGAAGCTTAGAGCAATGTTGGA
Source organism: Rhinatrema bivittatum (assembly GCF_901001135.1). Taxonomy (NCBI): domain Eukaryota; kingdom Metazoa; phylum Chordata; class Amphibia; order Gymnophiona; family Rhinatrematidae; genus Rhinatrema; species Rhinatrema bivittatum. The sequence goes on along the minus strand of NC_042615.1, from coordinate 535,608,377 downwards.
GTCGCATTAACCGTGTCACATTGTTTATTGAATAAGGGTATTATCTCCAGGTAGTAGCCGTCATTCCCGCAAGCCACCCACTCTTCATTCACACCTCCATCTTGCCTCTGACTCTTTGGAGATACGGTCTCCAGAACTGAACATAGTATTCCAGGTGAGGCCTCACCAAGGACCTGTACAAGGAGATAATCACTTCCCTTTTCTTACTCCCATTTATTGCCAAGCTAATGGAAAGAGTTGTTAATTCACAACTTATGGACTACTTTGAAAATCATGCGATCCTCCATGTCTCACAATTCGGTTTCCGGAAACACTTTAACACTGAATCGCTACTCCTCTCCCTATCTGACCACCTCCTTATAGGCATGGGCCAAGGCCACAGCTACAGCTACCTCCTCGCCCTCCTCGATATTTCGGCAGCCTTCGACACCATCAGCCATCATCACCTCCTGGCCCATCTGGAAAGCATTGGCATCTCAGGCCTAGCCCTTGCCTGGTTCAAATCTTACCTCTCGAACAGAAAGTTCTCTGTGAAAATCGGTAACACCATATCCGCCCCCTATCCCTTACAACAAGGAGTCCCACAAGGCTCATCACTTTCATCCACCCTCTTTAACGTCTACCTTACCCCACTCTGCCAGCTCCTCTCTGATCTTAAACTAAAGTTCTATCTCTACGCTGATTATGTCCAGATCATCATTCCTATCCACAACTCCATCTCTGATGCCCTAAAGCACTAGGAAAACTGCCTCGCAGCCATCAACTCCCTGCTCACCAACCTCCACCTTGCTCTCAATACGAATAAAACCGAACTCCTACTTATCTCCTCCCACTCTTCCCCCTCCCCCCCACTGTCTAGCGACCCCAAGCTCAACCTATCTACAGCGCAACCTTTTATAAAGGACCTTGGAGTTCTCCTCGATCAACAACTAAGCATGAAGAAATATGTTAACTTCATTCTTAAAGTAGGTTTTTTCAAACTCAATGTACTTATAAAACTCAGACCACTACTATACACCCAAGACTTCCGCACAGTGATCCAAGCCACCATATCTTCCAAATTGGACTACTGTAATGCACTCTTCCTAGGGCTCCCCCACTCCACGATAAAACCACTACAAATGTTACAAAATGCTACAGCAAGACTCATTGCAAATGCCCGTAAACATGAACATATCACCCCCATCCTTAGAGATCTACACTGGCACCCCATACTCTCCCGCATTCACTACAAAACCCTGACCATAGTACATAAATCCATTCACTCCCACAACTCCAAATGGCTAGACATTCCTTTCAACTCTCCCCAGTCTACCCGACCCACCAGAACTGCCAACAAAGGCACCCTACTTGTACCCTCACTGAAAACAGCCCATCTCTCCTCTACATGCGACCGTGCTCTCTCAATTGCTGGCCCCGCTCTCTGGAACTCCCTGCCTCCTAACCTGCGCCTTGAACCATGTGTGATTAAATTTAAAAAGAAGTTAAAAACCTGGTTATTTAAACGAGCCTATCCAGAATAGATCTACTCCCAATCTGTCATCAAATGCACCCCTATATTGTGATTATACATTCCTTATGTTAAGGATCTCGTTGTTTTGTTTAATCTATACTTCCACGCTGCTCTATGTTATCCCCCTCCCAGTTCCTATTCCCTGTTAACATGTATTTTCTAAGCCTTATTGTTCAAATGTGAACCGGTATGATGTCCCCTACTAATACAGGTATATAAAAATCTTTAAATAAATAAATAAATAACTCTCAAATGCCTATTATTGCAGAATATGTCTATGAAAAAAAATTACAAAAGTGATGACTCATCAAAGAAGGTTTTGGGAAGTTTTGTCCCAGGGACTTGATACTGTAGAGACGGGGCGACTAAGGGTGTTCTTAGAAGTGCCAACTCCAGGGCTGAATCTTCCAGTGAAGAAAACCTCGTGGAGATCAGACTAGGTTCAGAAAGCCGCTAGCAGCACTGGGAACCTTGACAAATCAGAGCCATCAGAGCACAGAATATGCTACATTATCATATTGATCTACAATATATAAATATTTTCCATAATCTCTAAGAGACAACAGATAGAATTTGGGTTTCTCTAGCTATGGTGTATCTGATACCATGATACTGAATACTAACAGGTGTTTACACTTTTTAGTTCCACTATTTCAGCATGGACATGTGTCCTGCCTCCGCAGTGTATGCATATATTTCGTTAGTATGCTGTTACCCTGCATCATCTTTAGATATTGGTTAGCTTAGAGTCTCTGCATGTTGTAGAACTCTTTTTCCTGATTCGTTATTGCTTGAATGTTTCTGAGATCCTTATTGGATATGTTCCTGTTGTGCTCTGCTTCTCTGCCTATGCTTTTCTTCTCTTCCTATTGGTCCCTTGACACAAGGAATGCTTGGGACAGTGTATTTCCTGAATGCAGGAGTTTTTCAGTTGGAAGAAGGCTCTTGCCATGCTAACTGCTTGTTCTCATCCTCATTTGGTCTCTGAGAAGCATCTTCTTTTCAGCTCTTATTTACTATTAACTCACAGTTACTGTCAGCTTTCAGCGGAATTTATTACAGTTGTATCAGTCTCAGTTGTATCAGTGTCATCAATCTGTTCAGCTACTCTTGGGACTTTCTCCTCTACTATGAGTGTTGAATTGTTCTTCATTCAAATAAATGGCTTTGGGATTCAAGAATTTAGTATATCTGATATCTGCAGCTAGGGAAGAGTTTTAACTGACTGTCTAGGGGCTCAAGCTAGACATTGCGTGCCAAGGGCAGTACAAAATGCTTTATGTAATTTGGCAGCTATAATAGTTATGTACTTGATCTAATTTTTAATTGGAATGAAACTGATTATATTTTAATGATTGATATTGCAAAAGTTATTTTTTATCAATACAGTTTAATAGTTTTGTGTACAAAACATCCAAATGCTTCTTGGCGCTTCCTTTTTTTTGGGATAAGATCAAATGTAATGTCTGAGCCATGAGCTGAGGATCATTGCTTCTTGGCCTTCTGGCTAAGACAATGTGATTAAAATAGAGGGGTTACAGCTCTGTCACCTAACTCCAGTGGGTACATAAAACCATTAGGACCTTGGACCAAGCAGGAGCATTAATTCTCCATTAAAAAAAAATTAAATTAACAAAACCTAATCAGGCCAATTTTTAAAAGGCCCGCACATGTAAAAAATCAGGGGTTATGCATATGGTCAGGCCCCCTGCGCACATTTTACAAAGAGCCCGGCAGCGCCATAAGACACTGTCCCAGGGAAGCACGCGCCGGCAGCCAGTCGGCATGCGGAAGGTACTTCTGCTCCGGAGGACTAGTAAGTATGAAAACAAAACAAATAGGGGATAGTTAGGTTTAGGTTAGGGGTCGGGGAGGAGAGGGGAAAAGGTAGGAAAGGTAAGGTTAGGGTTAGGGAAGTTCCTTCCCACTCCGTTCCTTAATTGGAGCAGACTGGAAGGAAACTGGGCTGGAGTCAGTTGCGTCACCGAGCATACTTAATAAAATCCCCCCCTTGTGCGTGCGAGTCGCAGGCCGCCCACACGTGGGTGCTAAAATATGGCATGCATGTGCGCGTGGATATTGCATTTTATAACATGCGCTCGGCGACACGTGCTTGTTATAAAATCGGTGCGTCCGTGTGCGCACGCCAGGAACTGCGTGCACATGGACGCGCGCGCGCTGCTTTTAAAAATCGACCCTTATGTTGGTAGGTGGTCTATAAGAAGGTAGGTGGTAAAGAAAAAATAGGTAAAGTGTAGAGTCTGTGCTTTGAATATATTAATTAATGTGTAATTAAAGGTTCTTTGTTGGATAAAAACTGCATATAATTCTAGAATTTAGTAGAACAAGACTGAAAGGAAATGCAAATATACTTCCTGTGATGGAATTACAAATGTGTCTATATAGTAATTATGCATAATTAGAGTCATATGCTATTTTGCATGTAGTTATTTTGTGCTAATTCTTTACGTTTCGTTTTAGATTTGCATGTGTTTCAAGTACTTAGAAAGGATTTCACAGTAAATATCGGAAACATTTCCATTAATCATTCCTTTCAATCAAATGTCCCAAGATCCACTGGTATTGGACGGTTCCATAACACATAAAGCCAAATTCCTCTTTTGTAGCAATAATTATGGTCTTATATTTTTAGTAGTAATCTAGGCACAGCTTATAGACATGCCTTATGGAAAGGGTTGTATATGATACAAGAAAAGTGAATAGCTGGATACAGAAAACATAAGATATGAAGTAACAAAGGGAAGTTGGTGCTATTGTATAACACAGAAGAAAAAACATTGTGTGTTAATTAAGAACAATCAGGTATATTGATGTGGATAGGGGGTCTACTGCTGGGAAAATAAAGGTATTCCAGCTCAGCAGCTGATTGAAAAGAGGTAAAATATATTTGCATATTCTTGCATGAATAGGAATTGTGTGTGATTGAAATTGTATTTTATGGTGCATGCATTTTTGTATTATTCTTTTCAAAGTTCTGTGACAATGGCATATTTACTGCACAAAAAAAACAACACTTTTTTAAATAATATGGACTTCATTCACCATTCTGTTTTGTCTAAAACTCGGTGTCTTGGTGGCATATCACTTTCTTTTTTCTTTACAGAAATGTGCATTCTTTTTGGCAGCTGTATCATCATTATTACTGCCTTCCCTTATCTCTTTTTATTTCAGCCATTTGATGTGCACCTTTCATAGCTCTAAAAAAAAAGAAAAATGGCCATACCCCCTTATCCTCCTCAGAAGCACCTCTCCATTGGTCGTTGAGAACTCTTGGGGCTTCTTTGATCCTGTCTGTTTTCCTTTCAGCTTAATTCTAAATAAATCTGTTAACATATTCTCACTGAAAACCATCATAGATCTTCAATCCATTCCGTCTGCTAGGTTCAAGGCATTGATGACTTCCATCTCTAAGTCATTCATCTTCCACATCCTGGGGAGGTCTATCTGGTTTCGTGGAATGTACGAAAAGACCGATACATTAAGGTGCACAGGGTTTTGCAGAAAAGTCACAACTGTATGCATAGAAATCTTCTCCGGGGACTTGCATGCAAATGAGACCAGCATAAAAGTTATGCACATATTCTTCTTATAGGTAACATTGCAAAAACATACATGTGAAGATATCCTCGCGCATCGCTTTCCGCAGAATTCTGAGATAATGAGCTGCTTTGAATGCAATTTCATTGCAGCATCTCATTATCTCAGCATTTTTGAAAATGTATGCATGCAGTAGACTATGAGCTATGTGTGTGAGGAGGCCATTTTGTAAGCGTTTTTGCAATCAGGCCCTATGCATGTAAAAATGCTCAAAAAACCCAGAATGAGTACATTTCTGGATGATTCGGGACATTTTACATATTTTTATGTGTGTAGATCCCCCATCTGCAAAAACATTTGCAGTTTGGTATCTTCTGTGATTCCAAGAATCTGTGACATTTTTTAGATGTTCTCACTATTCAAAAAACATAGCTTATTTTTGCTTTCTTTTGTAACCTTGTGCATTATTTATGGTTTTGGTTTTTTTGTGTGTGTTTTTTTATCTCTAGTATCTGCTATCTCTTGTCTACTCCCCTCATGATACAACCAATGCATTCTTTACTAGCTGTATTTTTTTTCAATGTCTACTATCAAATTTATTTTAAGAAAATTTTGTGTAAAAGTGCAGCAAAATGTAGTAAATAATTTGTAGTTTTACCAGACCCTTCCAAATCACTGAGTGCACAAAGGCCAAAAAGCAAATTTCATAGCAAAGTGCAGTTTCAAGTTTTCAGACTTCGTGAAAATGCAAACATGTAGGTTTTCTGCAGCTCAGCCTGCTTGCTGCCTTCTCTCCTAGACTGAATGTGTGGAAGAACTCAGCTATATCAATATATGTGATACTGTTTGAGTTCCTCTTCCTCTGCCACTTCTATTTTTCAGGTTTTTGGCATAGCAGCTATTGTATTTATATCAAGGTCAAATTTCAGCAGAGTGGTGAGCAGGAAAGTACCCAGATAATCGGGCAGATACAGAAAACTTCGCGGGAGAGCCGGCGAGCGCCCGCTCTCCCGACGCGCACCCTAACGCCTCCTTTTTGACAGAAGCGGCGGCTGTCAGCGGATTTGACTGCCGACGCCTAATTTTACCGGCGTCGGTTCTAAAACCCGCTGACAGCCATGGGTTCGGAAAACAGACGCTGGCAAAATTGAGCGTCCATTTTCCAACCCACAGCAGATTTTTTTTTTTTTTTTAAGATTATTATTATTTTTTTTTTTTAATCTTTGGGGCCTCCGACTTTAATATCGCTATGATATTAAGTCGGAGGGTGTATGAAAAAGCAGTTTTTTCTGCTTTTCTGAACACTTTCCTGGTGCCAGCTGAAATTAACGCCTGCCCAAAGGCAGGCGTTAATTTCTGAGAGTAAAATGTGCGGCTTGGCTGCACCTTTTACTTTCTGTATCGAGCGGGACTAATAGGCTCATCAACATGCATTTCCATGTTGCGGGCGCTATTAGTTTTGGGGGGTTGGCTGCGCGTTTTCCACGCGCTATTACCCCTTACTGTATAAGGGGTAAAAATAATGCGTCAAACACAGGTCCAAATGGGGGCTAACTGTGCACTCGGCCTGAGCGCACTTTACTGCATCGGTCCGAATGTTACTTCTGTAATTTTAACCAGAATACTCAGCAAGATTTATCAGAGTAGACCTCCCTCTGAATATACCCAGGTACAGTTAGCTGGGAAACTTTACTTAGATAACCTTAGGGCAGTGGTTGCTGCGCCCAGACTTACCCAGCTAAAAAGGTGAATTTTAAAAGCTTGATGCGGACATTTATTAGGAGATGCGCGAATATGTCAGGCTCGCGCACCACGAGATTTTAAAAGCCACCGGGATGCTTGCCTATATGTCGCATGAATTTAGAACTGTTGATATTATGATGAATTCTTCAAGTCAATATTCAAACAATCATCATATTCTACCATCAGAATTTACCGAAGCCTGTGTAATTAACAGACGGTGAGACCTCATATGTACTACGGCAGGCTATTGAGCAAAAGCCCGTCAATGCCAGTAGTTTAATCGTATGGAGTTAAATGCAGTATTGCACCGTCTAAGCATTTATAATCATTGGTCTCACAGTCTATTGTATTGTACTGACACGTTGTGTCCGTTACTGATCTTGTATAGGCAGTAAGTAGGGTAAACACTTATCGTAGCAGGTTATGCAGTGAGGGTGTATCGCTGGCGAATTGGCCCGACACGGCTCGTGTTTCTGGAGAACCTTCTTCAGGGGCTGCAGTATGCCAGTACTGTAAATAGAATGAAGCAACATTAATGCATCCTGTCTTAAAACAACATGATTCCTGAGCTGGTGTCAACTATAACCTACTGTTCCCAAAACTGCCAACTCGTTCTGCTACTCGGCTGCGGCAAAAGTCAGGCAGCAGGATCCGCCATCTTAGAATCCGAATTATATACCAAGCGTTGCAGACAAAAAACAATTAGTGATGACGTCAAAGCAATTGACTGAGACAGGTACTGTAATTAATGAAGAATTAAATGAATTAAATAAGGGATGTCCATTCTACGGAGTCATTGAGACCCGAGGGTGTTTGGGATTTTAAAGTAAAAATCCACCACTGTTCCCGGGTATTTAGCAGTTGTTTGAAGTCTCCCCCACGCGGGCTGGGAGTGATTTGTTCGAGGACGGTCCACCGTAATTGATCAAATGTGTGGCCAGATGTGATACAATGGTCGACCATAGCTGCTTCTAAATTTGCCGTTTTTAAACGGCTGCGATGTTCAAAGAGGCGTGTTTTGATTTTTCTACTGGTACGTCCTACATAGGTTAATAAACAGGGACACTGGATAAGATATATCACACAGGTAGAGTTACAGGTAGTCTCTGATCTTTTATGATAGGTGTGACCTGTACGGGGGTGTTGCCATGTGGGACCTTCCATAGTAATAGCACACATTTCACAGTTACCACAGCTTGAATGATTGCCGTGCTGTCTTGCCGGATTCTGCAGAGTGATAGCCGTGTGAACAACAATATCTTTTATATTCTTGCTTCGTTGATATGCAAAAAGAGGGTATTCGGAAAAAATATGATGCAATTGAAGGACATGCCAGTGTCTTTTTATACTTTGCATGATCAGGTAGGATTTGTCCGTGTGTGTTAGCACACAAATGTCTGTTGAAACAGGATCCCGTGTTTTATATTGCAGAAGGGCTGTCCGTGGTGAATGCCATGCTCTTTTGAACGCTTTATATACTGCATGATAGGGATATCCTCTAGAAAAAAATCTGTCCGCCAATATACTCGCCTGGAATTTAAAATCTTTGTCCGACGAGCATAAGCGCCTGAGTCTAAAAAATTGACTGACTGGCAAGCCTTGTTTGAATGCTCTCGGGTGAAAGCTGTGGTATCGGAGTAAGTTATTCCTTTCAGTTTCTTTACGATGAATAGATGTGTGTACTTGGTGATTATGAATAGTGATGGAGATATCTAAAAATGATAACTGGGTATCACTGAAATGTGTGGTGAATTTAAGATCCGTGTCTATAGTGTTGATCCAAGTGGTAAATTCCTGAAGGGACTTGTTGTCTTGTGTCCAAAAAATGAGAAGATCATCTATATAGCGGATCCAGAGTGATATAGCATTGAACCAATGTGAACTATAAATATGTAATCTTTCAAGTCTGTCCATGACTAAATTAGCAATGGAGGGGGCTGCGGAAGATCCCATAGCTATGCCATGGATTTGAAGGTAAAACTGAGTGTTAAAAGTAAAGTAATTGTTTTGAATAACAAGTTTAGCTATTTCATATATAAACCAAAATGGAATTCTGGAACTTTCCATTGTGTGTTTAAGGGTTTCCTCAATTGTCAGGAGAGCTGTGGAGTGAGACACGTTTGTATATAAGGAGACGACATCCATCGTTACCAAGGTTACGGAATCCGTAGCATTAGAGTAGTCTACCAATTTATTTAAAACAGCTGTGGAGTCTTGGACATATGCTCTCATATTTTGTACGTGTGGTTTAAGGAATTTATCCAGAAAAATGGCTAATGGTTCCAGTAAGGTTACATTATGGGGATACGTGGATATTGCTGGAGCAAAAAATTCCGCTCTTTACGAGTGAGGAAAGGGGTCGTGGTCTCCTCCAATAACATCTCAATGGTATGAAATAGTTCTGCAGTTGGATCTACTTGAAGTATCTTGTAATATTTAGAATCTGCTAGATCAGTGGTTAATTTAGTTATGTATTGGTTACGGTCCATCATAACAATACTGCCTCCTTTATCCGCAGGCTTGATAATTAGCGCCGGATTCAATGCTATAGACCGTAGCGCCTGACTGTCTTGAAATGAAAAATTGATGTAGGGATGAGTGGTATTGTGTTCAAAGGTTTCAATATCCTTAAGGATCAGATCTCGGAATGTGCTGATGTTATGGTCCATAGGGCCAGGGGGAATCCATTTGGATTTGCCTCTGACTATGGAGATATGGTCACTTGGTATCTCATTTGTCGAGCAGTACAGTTTAATTTGGAGTTTCCGAACAAATTTACTAAGCATGATCCGACTTTGAAAGGGGTCGTGCTTTTGATGGGAGACAAAAGAAAGCCCCAGGTTTAATACTTGCTCTTGAGCCTCAGTAAGGTTATGTCTGGATAACCTTTGAACACAATACCACTCATCCCTACATCAATTTTTCATTTCAAGACCGTCAGGCGCTACGGTCTATAGCATTGAATCCGGCGCTAATTATCAAGCCTGCGGATAAAGGAGGCAGTATTGTTATGATGGACCGTAACCAATACATAACTAAATTAACCACTGATCTAGCAGATTCTAAATATTACAAGATACTTCAAGTAGATCCAACTGCAGAACTATTTCATACCATTGAGATGTTATTGGAGGAGACCACGACCCCTTTCCTCACTCGTAAAGAGCGGAATTTTTTGCTCCAGCAATATCCACGTATCCCCATAATGTATGGGGTACCCAAAGTCCATAAATCGTTAACAGATCCCCCTTTGAGACCCATCGTTTCTAGCAATGGTTCCTTACTGGAACCATTAGCCATTTTTCTGGATAAATTCCTTAAACCACACGTACAAAATATGAGAGCATATGTCCAAGACTCCACAGCTGTTTTAAATAAATTGGTAGACTACTCTAATGCTACGGATTCTGTAACCTTGGTAACGATGGATGTCGTCTCCTTATATACAAACGTGTCTCACTCCACAGCTCTCCTGACAATTGAGGAAACCCTTAAACACACAATGGAAAGTTCCAGAATTCCATTTTGGTTTATATATGAAATAGCTAAACTTGTTATTCAAAACAATTACTTTACTTTTAACACTCAGTTTTACCTTCAAATCCATGGCATAGCTATGGGATCTTCCGCAGCCCCCTCCATTGCTAATTTAGTCATGGACAGACTTGAAAGATTACATATTTATAGTTCACATTGGTTCAATGCTATATCACTCTGGATCCGCTATATAGATGATCTTCTCATTTTTTGGACACAAGACAACAAGTCCCTTCAGGAATTTACCACTTGGATCAACACTATAGACACGGATCTTAAATTCACCACACATTTCAGTGATACCCAGTTATCATTTTTAGATATCTCCATCACTATTCATAATCACCAAGTACACACATCTATTCATCGTAAAGAAACTGAAAGGAATAACTTACTCCGATACCACAGCTTTCACCCGAGAGCATTCAAACAAGGCTTGCCAGTCAGTCAATTTTTTAGACTCAGGCGCTTATGCTCGTCGGACAAAGATTTTAAATTCCAGGCGAGTATATTGGCGGACAGATTTTTTTCTAGAGGATATCCCTATCATGCAGTATATAAAGCGTTCAAAAGAGCATGGCATTCACCACGGACAGCCCTTCTGCAATATAAAACACGGGATCCTGTTTCAACAGACATTTGTGTGCTAACACACACGGACAAATCCTACCTGATCATGCAAAGTATAAAAAGACACTGGCATGTCCTTCAATTGCATCATATTTTTTCCGAATACCCTCTTTTTGCATATCAACGAAGCAAGAATATAAAAGATATTGTTGTTCACACGGCTATCACTCTGCAGAATCCGGCAAGACAGCACGGCAATCATTCAAGCTGTGGTAACTGTGAAATGTGTGCTATTACTATGGAAGGTCCCACATGGCAACACCCCCGTACAGGTCACACCTATCATAAAAGATCAGAGACTACCTGTAACTCTACCTGTGTGATATATCTTATCCAGTGTCCCTGTTTATTAACCTATGTAGGACGTACCAGTAGAAAAATCAAAACACGCCTCTTTGAACATCGCAGCCGTTTAAAAACGGCAAATTTAGAAGCACCTATGGTCGACCATTGTATCACATCTGGCCACACATTTGATCAATTACGGTGGACCGTCCTCGAACAAATCACTCCCAGCCCGCGTGGGGGAGACTTCAAACAACTGCTAAATACCCGGGAACAGTGGTGGATTTTTACTTTAAAATCCCAAACACCCTCGGGTCTCAATGACTCCGTAGAATGGACATCCCTTATTTAATTCATTTAATTCATTTAATTCTTCATTAATTACAGTACCTGTCTCAGTCAATTGCTTTGACGTCATCACTAATTGTTTTTTGTCTGCAACGCTGGGTATATAATTCGGATTCTAAGATGGCGGATCCTGCTGCCTGACTTTTGCCGCAGCCGAGTAGCAGAACGAGTTGGCAGTTTTGGGAACAGTAGGTTATAGTTGACACCAGCTCAGGAATCATGTTGTTTTAAGACAGGATGCATTAATGTTGCTTCATTCTATTTACAGTACTGGCATACTGCAGCCCCTGAAGAAGGTTCTCCAGAAACACGAGCCGTGTCGGGCCAATTCGCCAGCGATTCACCCTCACTGCATAACCTGCTACGATAAGTGTTTACCCTACTTACTGCCTATACAAGATCAGTAACGGACACAACGTGTCAGTACAATACAATAGACTGTGAGACCAATGATTATAAATGCTTAGACGGTGCAATACTGCATTTAACTCCATACGATTAAACTACTGGCATTGACGGGCTTTTGCTCAATAGCCTGCCGTAGTACATATGAGGTCTCACCGTCTGTTAATTACACAGGCTTCGGTAAATTCTGATGGTAGAATATGATGATTGTTTGAATATTGCCTATATGTCGCAGCATGCACATCTTCGAACTTCTCAAAAAGAGGCAGGCCATAAGTGGTACATGGATATTTCAAGACTTGAACAAGAAATTAGCGTGTAAATACTAACGCAATCAGACCCACGCTGGGGACCCCAGCCACGTAACTTTATTTCTGCTATGGATGGCATCTAAGTATAAAAAAAACCCCACCACCAAGCCATTTCGGAGGGGTGTAAAGGGGGGGATTGGAGAATCTATCTGTTTACTGGGCGAACTGGAGAGGAAATGGTAAAACAGGCAATGGCATTAGCGTGCATCCTCTTAAAACTGGGCGCACTTGCGTGTGCAGCCAGGCTATTTTATAACATGCACATGTATGTTATAACATAGCCGCAACCCTGGGCAGGGGCTGATGAATATGCACACATGAGCCCACTCGCCGCTTTGAAAGTTACTGTCCTAACAAGTAGATGCTTTCCCCATTCCAACTCTGCCACCCCCGTAATATAAGGAAAAGCATGTGCAAAATCATATTTTGTACTTATTTTTGCCTGCATATCCCCCCAGTTGATTTTCAAAAGGCTATTTAAGTGAATAAACTGGGGTTTATACATAAAAATCACCTCCAAATGGGTAAAATGTTCAAAAGTACATATGTGCATTTAGATGGTGTTGAACAACTGTATAAAATGCATGCCATAGCAGCATGCCTACTACATGTGTACATTTTTAGAACTTACTGCTTCATTTTCAACCACAACCCCTGCCTCCAGAATACTTTTTGTTAACATCGCTATAAGAATATGCAACTAAAAATCCATGTATGTGGATTCAGCCAATCTAACCATAGATTCCGTATGCACTAAAGCTTAGTGTGAATGCTAAGGCCATGGAGTATGTTAAACTGGTCTGAAAAGCAATTAGCATGCACACACATGTAAATAAAGAAACATTCTTTGCAAATGAGGATTTAGCGGGTGCATGCTAAATAGCAGGGTATGTGCTCTACTCCAAGGGGGTTCCCAAACTATGACGTATAAACTATGGGAGAAAAGTGGAATTGGATTCAGACAACAACCAAAAGGGCCTCGACTTCTATGGTCTGAGGTACTAATACACAGATGTAAGGGAAAAAGCACAGGACCATAAACAAAGCATGTCAAGCAGCACTGTCTGAATTTTCAAGAAACTCATCACCCAGTAAAAAATGTTGCTAGGTGTAATTTTTTGGGTTATGTAGTGGGCAGGGAACAGTTAAGGTCACTAGGTGGCTCTTTCTTAATTCCCACAAATAGAAAAATATCTTCATACTGTACTTAGCTGATTTTCACATTTATTGTTCCAGTAAACTGAGTATATATAATAATCTAGGACTAATGAAAATTGCAATGCACATAAGAATAAAGTATAATAATGTAAACAAGGGAAAAATACCAATGCAATGTCAGATAAAATCAAGAAAATATATGCATAGAACAAGTACATCAAAACCTTATTTATTTATTTATTTATTTGCAATATAAAACCTAATCTGCTCACTTCCCTGAGGTCGTCCCATGAATCTCAGCAGTAGAACAGTATGTAACTCTTGGGACTCAGTGCAATGGAGTAGGCCATGTCATTAAACGTCTTGCATTACCTCCAATACTAAGGCATTGGCCTTGTGAAGTGGTTTATATAGAATATCTTGTTCTTTGTCAGAATTTTACCACCAGTACCCAGCCATAAATCATGCTGTGTATCCTTTCCTTTCTCATACATTCCAGCCCTAGGGCAGAGAGGCCCTGCCAGGTGTTGGCTCAAAAAGGTCAGTGGAATGACCTATAGATTTCCTGAGAGCCTCAGCAACTTATCACTAGCACACAAAATTCAGTGCTTTAGTTTTTCCAAACAAAAGAGAAGCCAAAACACTTAACAAGTCTTAAATGTATATATTCACAATGGGCCAGATTTTAAAAGCCCTGCACGCGTAAATCCGGCCGGATTTACGTGCGCAGGGCACTCACGCACCGGCGAGCCTATTTTGCATAGGCCGCCGGCGCGCGTAAGTCCCGGGGCTTCGTAAAAGGGGCGGGGAGGGGGTGTGTCCGGGGTCAGTTCGGGGTGGGACGGGGGCGTGGCGCCGGCCCAGGGGCATGGTTGAGGCCTCCGGACCAGCCCCCGGGTCGGGTGATGGCGCGCTGGCGCGTGCAGATTTACACCTGCTTTCGGCAGGCGTAAATCTGGCAACAAAGGTAGGGGGGTTTAGATAGGGCCGGGGGGGTGGGTTAGGTAGGGGAAGGGAGGGGAAAGTGCGGGGGGGGGGGTGGAAAGAAAGTTCCCTCCGAGGCCGCTCCGATTTCGGCGCGCGCAATTTGCACAAATATGCACCCCTTGCGCGCGCCGACCCCGGATTTTATAGGCTATGCGCGTATCTTATAAAATCCAGCGTACTTTTGTTCACGCCTGGTGCGCGAACAAAAGTACGCGCTTGCGCAAATTTATAAAATCTACCTCATTTTGTACAGCTCAGTGAGTGGTTCAATTCTTCAGGGCCTAACTGGAATACCGAGATTTTTCATTTTGTCGGTCCCTGTCTAATACAGGTTATCATACAGCTTGGGGTTAACTGACGGAACGACAGTTACTATCCTTAAGAGAAACATGGGATTAACCTGCACAGAGTGGAAGTTACTACTTTAAAAAGCTTGCTGGACAGATTGGATGGACCCATTTGGACCTTTTCTTCCGTCATTTCTATGTTTTTCTGGCCCATCTACCCAGGTCAGGAGCATCAAAAAACATTTTAAAAAATAAATCTTCTGTTCCTGAATGAAACAAATTCAGTCTTGGCACCAATGGATGAAGATTACCAGGATCCGCGCATCTTCAGAAGGGGACTCCAAGCCATACACGGCCATGTGCTCCATCAGAAGGGGACATGCAGTGGTGGCAGCAGCAAAAAGGCTGCTGGTGGTTTCCCTGACCCTGCAAGCTAATAAAAACAAAGGGGGGGGGGGGGGCTGAGTGAGGTGGAAGCAAAGAGAGGGTTGAATGAGGGGAAACAAAGGATTGGTGAGGGAGAAGGAGGAGGAAGAGGTTGAGTGAGAGGCAAGGGAGGAGAGGAAATATAAATGGTTACATGGAATAGACTTAGTTTTTGGGTACTTGCCAGGTTCTTATGGCCTGGATTGGCCACTGTTGGAAACAGGATGCTGGGCTTGATGGACCCTTGGTCTGACCCAGTATGGCATTTTCTTATGTTCTTATGTTCTTAAAGGAGGACAAGAACTGTAGATGGTTTGCAAATGAAGGATCATAGCACCAGGATCCCAGCTCTGGTTCTGATTTGGCTAGAAGCCCAAAGGAGCAGGAAAAAATTGCTGGGTCAGAAATTAAAAGTGGTTGAAGACAGCCATTCAAAACGTGAAAAGTTATTTTAGAAATACAACTGTAAAAGTGTCACCAAAGTGTCCCTTACTGTGTAGATCAGAGTCTACACAGATGCTGAGTGTGTGAGGTCAGAGAGTGCAGGAGTGTGTCATGTTTCCTGATACTCCCCAGTGGGAGGTGTCTTGCAGGAGCAGGATTTAGCAAAACTCGTAAGCCTACTTTGGCTCAGGTTCTTTCATCCTGGGAAGGTGACTGAGGCTGAGGGTCTGAGCCCTCAGGCCTTCCAAGAGGAGGTAGATTTCTTGAGGGTACAAAGAGGACACGGATTCAAAGAACCAAAGAGTAAAGAATAGTGAAAGGGGAGTTAGTCCCATACTCCTTGCATCTCACTGAAGATTTGCCTTAAGGTTTACAGAGAGGATTTCTGGTTAGAGTCAGAGTAAGGACTGCCAGGCTGGGAGATCGACTTTCAGAGTTGCTGCTGGGAAAGAGTCAGCAGAAGCTCATCGATTCAGGAGAGTTTCCAGTTCAGTTAATGAACTACAGAGATATGCAGAACAGAAAGCAGGTACCAAAAACGGGAGAACCCAGGGAAGGTCCCATCTCCAAAACGTATCTCAGAGCTAGCGGGCAGTAGAGGAAGAAAACCCCTTGTGCGTGTGTGTGAAGATTTTGCAATGACTGTGATTGCTGACTAATTCTATTTTTGCATTGTATGTTTCCTTTCGTTTTGCTGTATGGACTGCACTGTTCTTCGTTGTACACTCTACTGCTTTATTTTATTCACCTGCATCAGTTTTACTCCAGTAAAGGATTTAGTTTTGAATACCACCAGACTGTTACTTCTGCGGGAAGGGATAAGAGCCTTGAAATACTTAACTTTCCCTCCTATCAGAAAAGAACCCGGGAGCATGGGTCACAGCTTGGCCCCAGCATTCCCCAAGTGACTCTCCAAGTCCTACTAGCCGATGAAACGAGTTACACAAAGAATAGGAAAAAATGTTCATGGAAACATATGTGATCTGTTTCAACATAACACTAATCAAAGAATAAATTTTATGTCTCCATGATAAACTCTTTTGAAGTGAGTCTGATTCAGAGACGTTTTGCATTGTTCATGTTGTCTAATGTGAAACATACTGCGCTCCTAATAAACTTTGTTAACCCCTTTTTTTGATTGCTCTTTGGATGTCTGACTTTCTTCTCCCTTACTATCCAAGCAGAAGCCATCTGTTGGTAGTGAAACCAATCTAACAGTATTAGCAAGCATGATTTTTTTAAGACCTTCCATAAGGCAAGAGTACAGTAGAAGCTTGACATTGTAGTTTGCAAATGAGCTTGTCAATGGAGAATATTGATTTGATGGAGGACTTTGGCTGTAGTGTGACAATCCTAGTGCAAAACTGTTATTTCTTAATGGCCTTTGAAAACAATCAGGGGCCAACAGTTTCCATCAGGCTGCCTTTGTTTCAATTTTCCCTGCCAGTTTCCTGAAGCACAGTCCTTTACCCCCTGCCTGGCATAAAGTAGCCACGCATATATAAAACATTTTTAAACAAATAAAAGGAGTTGCCATGAGGGCTTCCATGGCATCTTTATGTGGGTAATTTTGAAGCCATCTGGTTGTTACAGTGGCCTTTGCAATCCTATATTGTGCTATGGTGCCGTTATATCGATGACATTTTTATGCTTTGGATGGGATCAGCAATGTTATTCAAGGATTTCATGGCATAGCTGAATCGGTGTGATGTCACTCCACAATTTATTTTTTCTTTCAGTACTTCTGTCATTTCATATTTAGACATTAATATTTCAATAACTGGATCTGGTTTTCTATTTTCATAAACCCCACTGCTAGGAACACATTGTTAGACTATTCTAGTTGACAATCATTGGCTTTATGTAATAATCTACCATATGGACAGTTCTTGCATGAGTCATTTGTGCTCTTCCTTGCAGGAATATAAGAAAAAGCACTTATGGTGAAGTAATGTTTTCTTGAGAGAGGTTATCCACATATGTTATTAAGCGCACCATGAAGAGAGCGCAATGGGCCAATTGTATGCGGTTATTACAGCCTCATAGACAGGAACCACAATCTTGTCCTATTTCTGTATTGGCTTTATCTCCACAAATCTTTCAGGTTCAAAGAAGTATACAGAAGCATTGGTCCATACTGCAGCTACAGTATATTAAGTATTTCAAGATTTACCAGTATTTGCTGTACATCATGGACATAATGTTTGGGATTTTTTAGTCATTCTGAATACATGGATGTTTCTAATACCCCTTACACTTTAAAAAGCAATGAGGTGCATGCAGTGTTTGTGCACAGTCCTTTTAGTGGAGATAAGTTCCCCTTAGATGCTTTATTGATTTTTCAGTTTCATCTCAGAGCTACTTGTGCTTCTTCAGGCATCATATACATTATGTGGTGTGAGCGTCATTTAATGTATGTTGGTAAGACTAAGAGAATATGGCAAATGTGGATGACTGAACATAGGAGCTCTATATCTCATCAAAAATGTGAGGCTCCTTTGGTTGAACATTGTCTTGAATTCCAGCATACATTTGAGAATTTCCAATTTGCAGTCTTGGAAAAACCTACGGTTAGGTTGCGCAGGATGACTTTGACCTTTTGTTGCATCAATATGAACAATGATGACTTTATAAACTTCACACAATTCACCCATTTGGTTTAAACAAAGAAACTGAGAGGCTGCATGGGGGGACAAGATGGAGGCGTAAGTTAGATCGGAGGAACGCTCTCTCTGCGTTTTTGATTTCCTGTTAAGATGCCTGCAAAGAGAAAGGGTAAAGTACGTTCCTACCCCACGGAAGCTGCTATGCCCTCAACGCAGAGACTTATTATGTCCTTCCGAACTACTCCGACCTCGGAAAAGAAGGGTGATATCCCCACTGTGGAAAACCTCGAGGGAGCGAGGGAGCCACCAGGGGAAGTAACCTTAAGCCCTCCGTACCTTCAGCCACCTCAGGTCCCGAGATTGTCAGGTTCCTCTCCTCTTCCCGTGGCGCCAATAGATGACATCAATCGATCGACTCCGGATGGTGGGGGCTCGAGAGAGGGTTTGCCTGGACAAGGAGCTGGATTACCGCAGCCAGAGGACCTGAACAGCGGGGAAGCTGGGGCTTGTTTCCTGACCTCGACGCCGGAGGGTGAACCTGGAATGCAGAATAGAGCGGTGAAAATGCCCAGGACAGAATCGGAGGAAGGATACTCTGCCCATTTGGAAGATATGGGTGAGTCCTTTCATATTCCACCAAGACCTGAGGTTGTAACACTTGAAACATTATGGGACTTAATGGTTGGCTTGGGCCAATGCCACAAGGAACAAGGGACAGAAATGAAATGTTTAAAGACTAAAATTGAAACACTGGAGGAAAAAGTGGAGAAACAAACTTCTGAGTTTAAGGAACAAATTGAGAAACTTGAATTTTCAACGTGTAAAAACTCTGACTGTACAATAAAACTTATAAAGGGCTTTAATAATACCAGCAGGAGGTTAGAATACTTAGAAAATTACAATAGGAGGTTAAATTTGTGATTGTTAAATTTCCCCAAAGTCTTAGGACAAGATCCGCTTGTAACTTTGAAAAAATATATGACAGAAATTCTAAGGTTTGAAGATCAAAAAACCCCTGCTGGTGAGTAAATTTGTATTTTTGCCTACACCATCAAATGTGAGAAATACTCAAAATCAGTCAGAGGCTCTTGTGAATTTAACTCAGTTTTTAGAAACATCTGTAGAGGAAGTCTATGAGCGAAGTACCCTGTTAGTAACTTTTTTTTAATGAATTTGATTTGAGTCAAATAATGCAGAGATATTTTAAAAATATCTCAGCTAGTTTCTTTTCTCAACAAGTCAGAATATATCCTGACTTCACCCGTGCTACTCAGGAAAGACGGCATGAATATCTAGCTTTAAAGCCTCAAGTAACATCCCTTGGTTATAACTTCTCATTAAGATATCCATGCAAATGTTTAATTAGAGCGCATGACGAATCCTTCATTTTTTTCATCCCAGAGCAATTGAAGTCATTTATAAACACCAGGAACATGACTAACCAAACCTTAGTCAAAATCTAGTCTCTGAAGGTACATAGTAATAATTAGGTCTGGATATGTAAAGCCTGTTTCTTTTTTTATATTAAGTTTCATTGTTTAAACTCCCGATAATTCAGTCCCCCTACTATTCCTTTATTACTTTTATTTTGGGGATATGAGTAAATGATTAAACTAAAGGTGTATGTTAAATATTTGGAATTTCCTGAATGACAATTGATTATTATTGTTGATTATTATTCCTGATAATTATGTATGTATTAAGATATATGCTCATGAATCTCTGATTTCTCTGTAAGTAAGAGTTATTACTTAAATGTAGATGAAAATGAATAAAAAAATTTTTTTTTTAAAAACAAAGAAATTGAGTGGGGCATTCTCTAGTGATTTTCACTTGTTTGTAGTGGTGGATTCATGTATTCTTCGCCCTTTAAAGTTCTAACATCTTGATTGCCTATTGCTCTGATATCTAGAGGACATTTTATTGGTTAGTCATCAATGAGCTTCTTCTATTGGTCAATTTTTGTAATTTTCATACTGAGCTGCATTCTGATTGGACGTGTGAGGATACTTTTGAATGCTGCTGCATTTGTATATAAAAGACATGATTTGTGTTGTCAAGCTAGGGCTGATTATATCCATGTGAGATAGAGGAGTTATTTATGTATTCTTGCCATATTTTATTGTAGATTGAGTATGTTAGTGGTTAATCTTTTCTCCCTTCTCTTTGGGATTCTTTTTGACCCTGAAGAAAACAGTTTTATGCTGTCGAAACACTGGCCATGCTGGGTGTCTCTTAAATTCATTCTTTCTAAAGAAGACAACAGCTGTTGAATAAATTTAATCATCAGGCACTGTGCAAGCTAAATAAAACTTTTTCTGCCAACATTTTTATATGCAAAGAATTGATTTAGAGGATCTGGTAAACGACATGACCTCAGTGCTTGTGTCTGATAACTGCTTGCAGTGCATTGTGGGTGAGAGGCAGTAGATAAGAAGATAAGGCCACTGCAGAAAGACTAAATTCATTCTTTGCTTCTGTGTTCACTAATGAGGATGTTGGAGAGATACTGGTTCCAGAGATGGTTTTCAAGGGTGATGATTCAGATGAACTGAACCAAATCATCGTCATCCTGGAAGAAGTAATAGGCTAGATTGACAAACTAAAGAGTAGCAAATCACCTGGACCAGATGGTATGCACCCCAGGGTTCTGAAGGAACTAAAAATGAAATTTCTGATCTATTAGTTAAAATTTGTAACCTATCATTAAAATCATGTACCTGAAGACTGTAGGATGGCCAATGTAACCCCAATATTTAAAAAGGGCTCCAGGGGTGATCTGGGAAACTATAGACCAGTGAGCCTGACTTCAGTGCTGGGAAAAATAGTGGACACTATTCTAAAGATCAAAATCACAGAGCATATAGAAAGACATGGTTTAATGGAACACAGTCAGCATGGGTTTATCCAAGGCAAGTCTTGCTTCACAAATCTACTTCAGTTTTATGAAGTGGTTAATAAACATGTGGATAAAGGTGAGCCAGTAAATGTAGTGTATTTGGATTTTCAGAAGGTGTTTGACAAAGTCCTCCATGAGAGGGTTTTAAGGAAACTAAAAAGTCATGGGATAGGAGGCGTGTCCTTTTGTGGATTACAAACTGGTTAAAAGACAGGAAACAGAGAGTAGGATTAAATGACCAATTTGCTCAGTAGAAAAGGGTAAACAGTAGAGTGCCTCAGGGATCTGTACTTGGACCAGTGCTTTTCAATATATTTATAAATGATCTGGAAAGGAATATGACGAGTGAGGTTATCAAATTTGCAGATGATACAAAATTATTCAGAGTAGTTAAATCACAAGCAGATTATGATAAATTGCAAGAGGACCTTGCGAGACTGTAAGATTGAGCCTCCAAATGGCAGATGAAATTTAATGTGGATAAGTGCAAGTTGACGCAAATAGGGAAGAATAATCCATGCTGTAGTTATATGATATTAGGTTCCATATTAGGAGCTACCACCCAGGAAAAACATCTAGGCATCATAGTCGATAATACATTGAAATTGTTGGCTCAGTGTGCTGCGGCAGTCAAAAAAAACAATCAGAATGTTAGGAAATATTAGGAAGGGAATGATGAATAAAAAGGAAAATGTCAATGCCTCTGTATCGCTCCATGGTGAAACCGCACCTTCAGTACCGAGTACAATTCTGGTCGCCACATCTCAAAAAGGATATAATTGCAATGGAGAAGGTACAGAGAAGGGTGACCAAAATAGGCTCGGCGCGTGCCGGGGGGTTTTAAAAGGGTTACGCGTGTGAGAGTAGCCACTGCTATTACTGGCATTAGAAGCATGGGATCTACTTAGTGTTTCGGTACTTGCCAGGTACTTATGACTTGGATTGGCCACTGTTGGAAACAGGATGCTGGGCTTGATGGACACTTGGTCTGACCCAGTATGGCAATTTCTTATGTTCTTATGATTACATTTATTTAGCATACACCAATATCTTATACCAATCCTTTCCTAAGTATCGTTTATTTAGACTTCTAATTTGTTGTGCATTTTTTTGATAAATATTTCCAAACCATCTTCTTATCCTTTAATCCATAATCTTAATTAATAACATAATTTGTCTTTTAAAACTTTGAAAATTAGGTATCTTGGCTTAAAATAAAATTGAATCATTAGATTGAAAGATTTGCAGAAGGAGAGCCAGAAATCAAATTAGATCCACGATGATACAACAGAAACAGGAAATAGTAAAAAGACTAATGTAAGCCCCTTCCCTGTCAGCTCATGGGCACAGGGGCACGAGGGAGGTCACAGACCATGTAACACCCCCATGACCTCCCGGGGTTCCAGCACGGGGGGAGGGGGGGGGGGAAAGACTGTCTTTTCAAGGCCCTTAGGGTTTTACTCACACTCTGAGGCTCTTCTGCTTTCCACCCTGCCACTCCACAAAATCACCAGGTAGGACCACTTGGGAGGTGGTGTTCAAGCGTAAAATATTTACTGGTGAACTGAGCAGAAATCAAAAGTCCAGAATTACAGCACTCCAAAATAATTTCCGTTTCGTTTCACAGAAACTCAGTATAGTCCAATCACCAGCTCACAGGTATAAGGACTCCTTCCTTTCTGAGTACCCCCACGCCAGTACTTACCTGGTAAAACAGTCACCAGCTGCCTCTACTCCATTCTCCCTCTCAGAAGAGCTTCCAACAGTATACACTTCTAGAACAGACTTCTCTCAGGATTATCTTGCACAAAAGCAGGGCAACTTTTTCTCCTCTCAAGACCTCCCACTGCAGGCTTCTCTTCTCAGGTTACACCCCTCCTCTCTCTCTCTCCCATGGGATAAATGAAATATTTCTCCTAACCTTTTCTCTCAAGCCTCTCTCCTCCCCAGTAAGGCACCTCTCACGATGGGCCCAAGCACCTTCTTTGGTCCAGACTGTTACTCTTCTCCAGAACTCCTCTCCTTCTCCAGGCCTTCCCTGGGGAGGGACACGGGCCCCCAACCAGCATCCTCTGTGAAGGAGAGACGGCTGCTACTCAGGCCTGTTCTACGGCTGACTCCGAACCTCTACCCCCCTCCCCATCAAAGTGTACAGCTGCTTTTACAATCTCTCCCAATGGGGAATGGTAAACTTCACTAGCACATCTCACTTCACTGGCATCACATACCAAGGGCAAGGCATAGTAAGGCCTCCGGGTCGCACTGCTGGCAAGCAGACCTGATAAGGCCACTGTTGTCATAAAGGTAAAGGGCAACACTACAAGTAAGGAGTGGGTTTTGGCATCCCCTTACACTGGAATAGCCTTGTAGCCCTTTTTCTGTCCTCGTATTCCATGTTTCTGTGTAAGGTGCTGACTTTCAAAAACAGTGAACGGGCGGGGGAGGGGGAATTAATTTCCTTGGTGAGAGGCTGCAAGTTTCCAATTTTAAACTCTAATCTCTGTCTCTCACTCCCTCTCGCTTTCTGCCAAACAGCAGCAGACTTTTTCAGCTTTATTATACACAGAAACATCTGGAGCATTCTAGTTATGCAACGGGATTAGTACACTGGCCCAGAATGCATATCAAAGTCTAACTGGTGAAAGAGAGGTCGGTGGAGGGAAAAAACAAGTGACAACACAAAGTCATCATGGAAGAAGAAGGATTTTTCCTTTCTTCTTGCACCCTCAAAAGTGTAAATTAATACAAGTCAAGTGGAAAGCTGTGGAAAGTTGTGGACAGATTTTGTACAGTTGTGCCCAGTGGTGCTTTTCTTTCTGATTTCCATGTTTTAAAATACATCGAGGAGTCAGAGCTTTGTTTTTACAGAATTATGGAGCATGCGTTAGGGCTAGAGATGTACGAAGACGTTTTCCCACAGACAGAAAATGGAAAAAACTTTTTTTTTTTTTTTTACTACATCTGGCCCTAAAGATTGTGTTTTTCAGGAGCTTGTGAAATGTTGTTTGGAGTAAGGGTCTGGCAGCGGTCACTTTCACATCAGGTTTCCTGACAGCCGGCAGAAGGCGCTGACAGGTGCAGGAGCCAGCAGCTGCGGTTCTTTCGTGGGTGTGCCTCCAGGAGCCAGTGACTGCACTTCTATCCTTCTCTCTCTCTCTCTCTGGGCACCTCTTCTTTTCTCTCCGTGCCGTAGTTGCTGGCCACCATGGTTCTCTCATAGTTAACTCTCCACGGGCAACAGCAGGTCACCTCAGCCTTCCCCCGTGCCACAGGAGACGGTTAATTCTATGATCACCTTCTTTTCCATGGTTTAGGAGATTGAGCAAAGAGATGGCAGGTGGGTAAATCGCTGTGAAGAGATGTGAGGAGTAAAATTATCAGGACAACGTTATGGGTGGGATTGATTTTGGAGAGTTTCAACGAGTGAGTGAATCCCTCGATTTCTTCGGAGAGAGCTGTGGTGGTGTGGAGAGAGAGAGAGAGAGAGTGATGAAATCAATATAAATGTATCCCCCAATTTTGCCAGGGGCTACGGTCCCAGCCCCGGGGAAACTTCTCTGAGGTCCATGGGTTGGGGGGCAGGCTCACCTGGAAGGCCAAACTGGGCGAAGGACACCTTCAAAAAAAAAAAAAAGCACGATGTGCACACCAAAGTTGTGCTCCAAAAGAAAAAAAACAGTTCACTTTGAAAATAACCAGTTCGGGAGAGGAAAAAATAAAAGTTACAGTCCACAGTTCAGTACGCCAGAAAAACGCAGGAAAAATCATTTTTAAAAACTCAAAAATTCACAGTTCACCTTCTCAATAACACTTTCCCCAAGGTCAGCTCTTCTTTTCTGTGGACCCAAACCAAAACATAGCTTCTTTCCTGCATTCTCATTTCCAAAAAATGTACAGTTACACAGCATCAGGAATGGCTCTACGGCAGATGCAGTTTCCCTGCATTGCACACAGGCACCGGTATTCCTCTGGTCCTGTAGGCCTCCAACACAGTTCCTTTTCTTTGATTCAAACCTTCAGCTTCTTCACTTCTCTCATTTTACTCAGATTCCCTTAAGAGTCTCTGAAAGCGTATGCTGTAAGTGGCCGCGGCACAGCCAATTCTTTTTTTATTAATTTATAGAAGGGGTGTTGCATTTTTCTAAGTTATTTTTTTCCAGCAAAGTTGTGTGTTCTCTAACTTTAAAAAGGCACTTCGACCATGTGCCTGATATAACAGGAAGTTAGCTAACATCAAATCCACAAAAAAAACTGAAAATTTGCTGTTAGAACACAGATAAATAACAAAACAAAAAAAAAGATATATCAATATAGGACAGAGAGGACTGTCTATCCTATTGCATTCTAAATGCAATTAAAACAGATCAATTAATCCCAAATATCTCAGAGTGTGGCCCACTTTGGTTTCAGGTCCCCATGTGGGAACCCCCTTGCAACTAGAGTATAGGCGAGGACTTTTTCCAACAGCCATTAAGACACTGGAATGCATAAAATGCTGTCTTGGCAATACCAAGCATTGCTGACGAAGCCGCTGAAATACAACAGCAGCTGCACAACTCCAAAAGGCTTCATCCGGTCCAGCATTTACATGGTCAAATTGTCTTGAGTAGTCAACAAGGAGAGGCAGAGCCTTTGCATTCTTGGTGAGTTCAATCTAATCTACCTCTGAAGCCAGCTTGTAGAATCCAGACCCGATGTCAACCAACACAATTCCCCGTAGGACCTGCTGTATTAAATAGTACTGGTTATACTGGTGCATTAGGCTGCCCATGCCCACCATAGTCGGTCACTGCAACTCTACATCAGGAAGGAAAAGCGGGGGAAAAAGCACCGCAATGAATGATCAAAGACATATGCTTAGGAGGCAGGTGACAGATGAGGGAGTGGAATTTATTGGCAACATACCAGAAAAATAACCCAGACAAAAGTCACATGAGTCAGATAGGAGCAAGAAGCTGGAAATGTCAGTACCATAGTATACTTAGCCCTTTCTCACTGGGTGTCAATAAAGAAAGAAAGGTGACAGTCTCGAAATCTTACAACTTGCCAGCTAAATTCAGGCTTAGGGCTTGATTCAACAGAGATTTTTTTTTTCCATAGGCACATAAGAAATTGCCATGCTGGGTCAGACCAAGGGTCCATCAAGCCCAGCATCCTGTTTCCAACAGAGGCCAAACCAGGCCACAAGAACCTGGCAATTACCCAAACACTAGGAAGATCCCATGCTACTGATGCAATTAATAGCAGTGACTATTCCCTAAGTCAACTTGATTAATAGCCATTAATGGACTTCTCCTCCAAGAACTTATCCAAACCTTTTTTGAACCCAGCTACACTAACTGCACTAACCACTTCCTCTGGCAACAAATTCCAGAGCTTTATTGTGTGTTGAGTGAAAAAGAATTTTCTCCGATTGTCTTAAATGTGCTACTTGCTAACTTCATGGAATGCCCCCTAGTCCTATTATTCGAAAGTGTAAATAACCGATTCACAGAGTGGTGAAGGGTTTTGGGGTCTACTCACTAAAATGCAATTAATCTTTTCTTGTGTGACAGACCTGAAATTTGCATGATAAAATTTATTGCTCATTCACTAAGTAGTTCTGTGTAAAAAGTAACATTTGTATTGGGTTATTTTCTGTGTGTTTTACACACGAGTATTGGCATTTTATAAAACTGTCTGCCCGATGTGCGGGAGAACTTACGCACATGCGTGTTGTTCGCGGGTAAGCATACCCGGACTGAGCAAAGGTGGCCCTAAGGGCGGAGTTGGGGGCGGGATTTGGACTCAGGCACATACGTCGTAAAATTCGATTGGAGGTAGGTGAAGTTTCAGGAAAATTCTGTGTGCACCAAACAGCAGGCGTAACTTGTGTGGAGCAGATTTGGTGGGATAATTTTCAAAGTGGGCTCCTGTGCATAAATCTGCTTTGAGCACTTGTATAACTCACATACGTATTTGCAAAAAAGATTGTATTTGCATATATCAAAATGTATGTATCGCTTACACCAAGGTCCTAAGCGATGTACATAGTCACATACACAATAATCACAGAAATTCAATCTGAAACAAAATACACAAGATGTTTGAAAATTACCCTTCAGATACAAAGCAGAAAGGAGAATGCAAACATGCCAGCGGGGAAATAACACCTGATTTCATCAAGACACAAAGAAACTGTCACAGCCACAACCCTGTGCCCGGGCAGTTCTGATGTCCTATGCACACAGGGCAGAATTTAAGTATTTGCTTTTTTATGCTGTCCAGTCTTTAGAGGCCGCCCCTAAAGATTCTGGTTTTTACTACCATTTGTAAAGTTAGTTTGCTTTCAGGCCACGGTAACGAGTTCACTCTGTTTCGAGCTGGAAATCAGTAGACTTCACGTGAGTTTGCACGCAGCTGCTGCTTAGCGTTAGCATCCAGTTGGAAACATCTCTGGTGGTGAGGAGCGACTGCATCTCGCCGTTTCTGTACAGCATATCTAACTACTGTCTTCAGACCAACCTACACACCACCACTCGCCAGCCAGAAAGAGCCGAAATGGCGCTCATGCGACCACTGACGCCGGTTCGTTTCTACCTTCCTATCT
The DNA here is from genome assembly GCF_901001135.1 of Rhinatrema bivittatum. NCBI lineage: Eukaryota > Metazoa > Chordata > Amphibia > Gymnophiona > Rhinatrematidae > Rhinatrema > Rhinatrema bivittatum. The sequence continues at coordinate 535,580,651 of NC_042615.1, read as the reverse complement.
CTCTCTCTCCGAGACACCCTTACATGTACTTACAGCATTTGTCCCCATCACCCCTATATATTTCCAAGAAAATCTGTGAACTACGTATGAATTTAAGCATCTAGAGACAAAGGACATTTAAATGTGATGTTCTCTGAAATACAGTATCAGTATGCAGTCTGGACAATAATTAATTGCTGACCGAGAAGGGATATTACCTTTCCGCAGAAGCTGCTCCGCCTGCCCATCTTGAATAAACAGCAATCCGGGCAGCAACCTTTTGTCATTTCAAGCCTTTAGCCCGGGGGCAGGCAGTCAAGTTCACACCAGTGATAGGGGATGCCCTGTTAGCGCTCATGTGGGAGTTAAGTATGTGTTAACCACCGATCTCAACATCTGTTAGTACTAGTACCCAGACCCCCAAACAGGCCGATTCAGAAAAACGCGCGGGAGAGCTGGCGAGCGCACAGGCCACTCTCCTGGGCGCGCGATTCAGGAGGGTGGCCTATGCACTTTAGGGCCCACGGTAAAAGGAGGTGCTAGGGACACTAGCGCGTCCCTAGCACCTCCTTTTTGACAGGAGCGGCGGCTGTCAGCGGGTTTGACAGCAGACGCTAAATTTTGCCGGCGTCAGTTTTCAAATCTGCTGACAGCCACGGATTTGGAAAACAGACGCCGGCAAAATTGAGCGTCCGTCTTCCGATCCGCGGGCAGATTTTAATTTTTTTTTTTTTTAATTTTAAAATTTAACTTTTTTTTTTTTCTTTTACTTTTGGGGCCTCTGACTTAATATCGCCATGATATTAAGTCGGAGGGTGTACAGAAAAGCAGTAAAAACTGCTTTTCTGTACACTTCCCTGGCGCCGGCAGAAATTAACGCCTACCTTTGGGCAGGCGTTAATTTCTGAAAGTAAAATGTGCGGCTTGGCTGCACATTTCCCTTTCTGAATCGCGCGGTAATACCTAATAGGGCCATCAACATGCATTTGCATGTTGCGGGCGCTATTAGTTTCGGGGGGTTGGACGCGCGTTTTTGACGCGCTATTACCCCTTACTGAATAAGGGGTAAAGCTAGCGCGTCAAAAACGCACGTCAACCGGAGCGCAGTATACTGTATCGGCCTGATAGTGAGTACAGACTGCCTCAGGGTGGAGAATTACTAATCCTTCCTGTGAGGGATGAAGTAATAATGAGGAGGAGCAAAGAGCAACCAGATTCACAGAGGAAGTGATTTCTTACTGACTCCTCCACTCATGGACCTGCTTCTTTACCCCCAGTGGTAGAGTCCTCCCTTTAGTAACAAGTTCACACCCTGACTGCCACCAGTTTGCAGAAGCAGCATGGAGGGAAACAGCAAGTGTAACCCACTCTTCGGTTGTTGTCCAGAATATAAGGGCAACTACTGTCCCAGGGACAACCTTAACCTCCCGGACCTCTGATTCTTCCTGCCACGTACACACGGAACGCTGACCACTGGGAGGCTGGGGTTCTACTGGTGGGGGAGGAGGAGGACAAGCTTCCAGGGTTCTAGGTGCACCAATGGTGGGGACCACTACACAATCTCTCCACTCGATCTTTCTCACACTGGTACTCACTCCCGCAGATCTCAGTTCTCTAACTGAGAAAGGGCAGGCGGGAAGCTTGGAGCGGCATTCCAATAAAATGTTTGCTATAACGCACAAGAACTTGATCCAACATTAAAAAATAAATAAAAAAATAAAAAAATCGCAAAACTACAAAATAAAAATCTCTTGGTACAGATGGAATGAAACTCAACGTGCCTTAGTTCCTTTCTCTCTCTCCAACTCTGAGTCAATGTCCATTCCTGGTGACAGGAATGTAGGAAAAATCTCTCCTCCAACAGTGGGTAGGAAGGTGGTGGTAAAAAAAAAAAAACCAAAAAAAAAAAAAACCCCCTCCTGCCCAAGGATAAAGAAAACTTCTCCAAAAACACAAGTTCTTACTTCAGGTGACTACAGTCCCTACTTTAACTGGATGCAGGGCAAAGTAACTCCCTGTCCCCATCCCAGGCTCCTCAGGCAGGGGTGTCTGCCTTCCTGAGCTAGGGGCGGGTCAAAAACAAAACCCACACTCTCAAAAGACAAAAACTCTACTTGCCCAAGGTAGCATACTCCAGGTCCATGAGGGCTCAAGCAAGGCTACTGTCCTTGGTTTTTTTCCCAGTTCTGCAGGCTGTGGAGCTTACTGGGCTCCACCAGAAAAAAAAAAACAACCCACTCCTGCTCCAAAACCAAAACTACAACCAATCACACATTGCACAACCCAGGTTACATTAGGGGAGCCTGAGCAATCCCAGCACCCGACGCGGGGAAAATCCTACAAATGCCAAAACCTTCTCTCTAAAGATGGAAAAGGCAAAAATTAGAGGAAGGGAACAAACGTCCCCTTAAATAAGCACCAAATTCCCCTGCTTGTGAAAAGTCGAAGACCCACTGCGCTAAGCAAATGAATTCTTACCCACACTGAAAACAGTGAGAGGATGACAACGGAAGTCTGGAGCCACCATGCGCTTCCAAGGCAGATGGCACTATCTGTAGCGGGGGGTCCTGGGCGTTTTACCTTTTATGTCCCAACTCTTTATCGGCCCTGAAGTTCCTGGATGGAACCCGTGCATGAGGAGGGGGCAAACGTTTTCACACTATCCAGGCGTCCTCAACCTGCTTTTTCCTGTACCTTTTCTTTCCAAAATAAACTGCAGGCTCAGGAATAAATTAAAGGTGAAAGTTACTTCACTATTATCCTCTGCACAGTGCTATATCCACATACAAGAGAAGGAAATTGCTGAGGGACTATGACTTCTACAGAATCCAGTTTTTTTTTGTTTTGGCGGGTGGGGGTCTAGCAGTTTCCTCCTGTTGTCTTGGGGGGGTTCCAGCTCAATTGGGAACTGCCTCTACCGTCCTGGGCTACAGCAGCATAAGCCGTCGTTCATAACTAAACAGAGGATGTTCCCCTGTTTTCATAGCCTCCAAACTAGCCCATCTATTGCAGAGGTAGTCCTTGGTCAGGGGGGCCACAGATCGAGTCTCCCTCTACAATCAACTCTTGGCTCTCCCACAATCGATTAAAACTGAATCCAGCAAAAACTGAGCTCGTATACTTAACTTCCATCTCTGATTCTTCATTAGGTCCACCATCACATCTTACAATTAATAATGTTACTATCCCCATAACACGCTCTGCTATAAGCCTAGGTGTAAACATTAATTCCGATCTTTCTCTAAAACAACACATATCCTCACTTACAAAAAAATCGTTTTTCAAACTACGTCTGTTAAAACATCTTCGTCCTCTACTATTTTACCGAGATTACAGAACCATTCTTCAATCCTTAATCTTCTCTGGCTTAGACTATTGTAATGCTCTCTTCCTAGGATTGTCAGACTCTTCACTATACCCCCTTCAACTGATCCAAAACTCTGCAGCCCGGATACTAACCAGAACATCTTTACGTCATCATATCACCCCTATTTTACAATCATTACACTGGTTACCCATAAAGTTCAGAATAAAATACAAAATTCTCTCTATTATCCATAGTTTAATTCATAACCATAATCATACTTCTACCTGGCTTTGTTCAATACTGCGCATATACAAACCGACGCGACACTTAAGATCACTTAACCAAAATTTACTAGATATCCCTTCTCCTAAACAAGCCAGATTAGACCTCACTAGAAAAAGAGCCTTTTCAATAGCCGGTCCAACACTTTGGAACACTTTACCAAACCATCTTCGCTCGATATCCAACCCTGCACATTTCAAAAAATCTCTCAAAACATATCTTTTTCAACTTGCATTCAACACGTCTTCTAATTAAACTTAATCATCAATACCGAAATTACCCTCTTAAACATAGTTACACCCATTACAATCCCATTTATACTACACATAACTACAATATACCTGCTCATTCACACGTTTCCAACTATCATACCCTTCTCCCTTCTTCCCTTTATCTCATATAATTTTTACGCTCTATTTCTCCCACTTCCCCTTCCTCCTCCCGTTCCCCTTCCCCCCCTTTTTCCCCTTTTCCCCCAAAACAATAAGCCCATGGTTCCAAACTTTTTATATTTTTAATAACCTTATATACTAGCATTCTGTCTAGTTATTACCAATTTTTATGTAAAGTTTAAAAATTCCATTTTATTTTGATTATTTTATTTTTGGTTTTAAATCTGTGAACCGTTTTTGATAAAATTTCTTTTTTAAAAAATGGTATATAAATACTTTTTAAATAAAAAAAATAAAAATAAAACCTGGTATTTGTGTGCATCCTAGGCCTGACCATATGATGTCACCGCTGTACAGTGAATGGGACTCTCCCCTGCCCCCCCCCCCCCCCCCCCCAGGCTGCGAGCACGCCTCTGTAGCACCTCTAGCCCCAGCCAGCCCAGAAAACAGAAAGCAAGCCCCGGGAATCAAGCCAATCTTCTGACCCACAAAATCCATTTCTGAAATCCTTCGGCATGCAAAATGCTTCATATGTGCAGTGACACACAATCAGGGGGCCCTCCAGAATACTTAGGTTGGAGGCAAAGGCACTTGACGCTTGCCCACCCTGAAATTCACTGTGCTCCCTCAATGCCTCCCCCCATACAAACATTTCTGGCACTGCCACTGCACACAATATATATAGAATATGACATCTTATAAGACGATGAGTTGGGGGAAGAAACTGGGGAATATCTTAAACTCCTACTGAAATGCAGAGCAAAAGAACTTTTGGGAGCATGAAAATGGAAAATTAGCAGATATCTTGGTCAAATAAAAGTGGAGCTGGTAACGCTGAGGTGAGTTCAAGCTTCCTAGAACAGAAGGCTCTTTCCTCAATAGAAGAATACAAAAGAGATTCCTCAGCACTGGAGACTCTGTGGAGATTTACAGTTAGAGTGGTTTAATGCTCAGATCCAGGCAGAATACCCCAGGGAAATCAGCATAGCTCTTAAAACCAGGCCCAATCCACAGTAACATACTCAAGGGGATTTAGGCTTCCTTAAGGAGTGGCTGCTATCACATCAAATAGGCAAGGATGATTTTTAGTTTGTGGTTCATTGCAGCTTCCTACTTTTACAAGTATTTAGCCAAGGGCAATTTACATCTGATCTTCTTGCTAATACAGTATATCTGAGAAGAAATGAGATATTAGAAAAATGGATTTAAATTAAAAGAAAAAAGTAGCAGATGAAAACATAAAGTGAAGAAAGTAGAGACTCCTTAGCATTTGTAATATAATCATCCTATTTCTTCTTCAGCCACACAATATTTACTGTAAAGACATATTCAGGTAATCAGACTGGTTAAAACAATGCTGGGTTTTCCTATGGTACATGTTAACTATTGCCCAATTTCGTTCATATTGGATCAGAATTTCAGGATGCCCCATTTCAACATTTCTCTATAATAAGGTAAAGTTTCAAAAATATATTCAGCAGTAAGCAGGAAAAACCACACCCAACAAATCTTATTTTATTTTATTTATGGAAAGGAAAACCACTTCTAATTTTACAGAAAACCTAAAAAAAAAACATAGAATGATGCTCACTTGAACTGTTCAGTGACTAACACAATGTCATTCTATACGGGAGACCAAGTTCTGGATGGGGTTGGACTTTCCTGTTCTAGATATAGCTCAGATGAGCTCAGACTTGGAGAGGAAGAACACAGAGGGGAGACGGGACTAGGTTGCAGATTGTATCAATCTTTTGCAAATCCTGGTAGCCAGAACAGAGCAGTGCTACACAGTTTGGACATGGCTTTGTCATCTGCCTGAGATCAAGAAGCTGCTGAGAAAGGGGAATGGAATGAAATGGTCTGGAAAAACAGGTCCAGGTGATGCCTGGATTCCTACACAGCATCAGGTGAAGCGTGTGTGTGTTTGCTTCCCCACGTCAATCCCTACTAGTTTAAAGATATTTATATTTTTGTATAAATATCTTACGCAATTACCAAGCTGATACATATGGATGCAAATTTCCATAGAGCACCTGACTGGCAATGTAGATGCAAACTTTCCAACTCGCCCAAAGCCAGCCGACTCTCAGACACGAGGTACCCGTGCACATTGTGCTTGGTTGTGAGCTTGTTATGCAGTTAAAAGCACAGGCGCACCGTCCGTTACATGATCTGGAACAATGGCTTAATGTGCCATATTAGCAGACTGCCTTCTGTGTGAGTACATCTTTCACAATGAAATGTATGTGGCATGGTTTCCTTGCATGCCACCCAAAAAGCCTCTCTCCTATACAGACAAAATTATGCATGTTAGGAAAGCATCCATTTAACCAGATATGTCTGATTTAGATTCTACTGTCACTCCCTTAGGTGCCTAAACCTGTGAAACTTTACCCCATACAATATAACTAGGATCCTTTGGTTTTCAGTTTAAACCAGTTTTCACCCCTAAATTCCCGGATTTTTCCAAAAGTAATAAATTGGTTTAAACCAATTTTCACCCTCATTTTAGACTGATTAAAGAGCAGCTCCAGAGCTGCAGATGCGGTGTCTCAAGGCCTCCTGCCACTGTTGGAAGCCAGTGTGGGCCAAAGCATCTGCGGCCTTCAGGTCCTGCTTCCCTCCAGCGAAAGTGCTCGCTCTCCAGCGTCGCTGATGTGGCACTGGAGAGCAAGTGCCTGCCTCCCCCAGCCCCAAGCAGCCAAAGTGCCTGTGGCTTGGTGCTATCGATACAGCATTTGAAGCGGGCCATGTCTGCCAGAAGCGCTTCCCGGCAGGCTCCCTGGCCCCGCACAAAAGCAGCAGTGCGGTGCTGCAGAGCGCGGGAGCCTCAGTAAGCTGCTGCTGAAGGAGACAGGAGAAGCCGGGAGCCACCACCAGTAAGGACGAATGCTGCGGCAATGGCCGGGGGGCGGCAAGGGAGAGGGAAAATTTGTGAAATATTCTTTTATTATTGTCCTGGCTTCTGTCCACCAAAATAAACTCTGATATTTACCCAGAGAAATAATGAGTCACATTTTTCCACTGATTTTCTCCTGTTATTTTTTTCTTGCAATAAATAATAAACCCTGATAAATTCCCAGGAAAACTAAAATAAAAAAATGAAAATGAAGGTCCTTAACTATAACCTCAAAAATTGTATTTATTTGGGTTCTTCTCTTCTGATTATATATATATATATATATATATATATATATATATATATATATATATATATATATAAAGTGTTCTAGGTGGATTACAACTAAAAACACAAGTCCATGGCAATGATACACACAGCAAAATTAAAACATAAGACAAGCCGTATGAAACATGCACACCCAGCACCGAAGCCGCTACATGGCAGACCATATTTGGGACCAGACTAGTGATCTGGAGCCAGCAGATGCTACAAAGAAAGATCATTTAAGGAATAGGCTCAAATGCCTTCACAAGCATGAGAGCTTTAATTTTCGTTCTAAAGTTTAAAAGTTCTGGTTCCTTTCTAATGGACAACGGGAGTGCATTCAGTGGCCTGGGACCAGCAACAGAAAAGACCAATTAGATGGGTCTTGCCTACGCATTTTCTTGAATGCTCGTGAAGAGCATTTGCGCTGCAGAGTGCCCTGCTCGAGTGGGCATCCTTCCCCCTCCAAAACCCAAGGCCTACAGGGAGCCAGTGAAACTCTCCACCTGGGCGTGCTGCGATCTCTCAGGCAGCAGCCAGTTATCAGTTGGAGCGGTGGTGCTCTGAAGTATCTGCAAAAACCCACGGCTGACCCTTAGGAAGCCTCAAATAATAGAATTAAAGTAATCAAGAGGGTTTAACACTAAAGACTGAGCAACAGAATGGAAAATGTACTGAAGACGCTTTATTGATCTGACTTTAGCATTGCTTTAATTTGAGGCTTAAAAGTAAGACCAGAGCCAAGTATATTTATTTTTATTTATTTCACATTTTTCTATACCAAGCTTCATGGTTGAATACCATATCAGATCGGTTTACATCGAACGAGGGATAGAAACTTGTAACCAAAAAACAGAACAATAAGTTATAATCAGAAAGAGAGCAAGAAAGTTACATTGAACAAGGACTATAAACTTGGAGGCTTTACAGCTTGGAAGTAAATAGAGTAAAAAAGGCCCGAGCAGGGCCGTAACTTAAAACACAAAAGTCATAATAACTTAAAACACAAAAGTCATAATGCCAAGGTCTTGAAATTCATATAGAAATAGAAACATGTCCTTTTCAGTCTGTAGTTGGCATGTTGTGAAGACTGAGGGCTAGTTTGTTTTGGTACAGCCATTTCCCACTGGTTTGAACAAAGGTGGCTGTACACAGACAAGAGTTGACTGGTAAGAAAAGCTGAATATCCTCAGCATAGATCCTAAAATGGTCCCCATGTGAGGAAATAATCTCCCCTAAAGGATGGAGTTAAATGTTAAAAAGCATCGTTGACAAAGCAGATCCCTGAGATAGAGCAGATTATAATTGGTTTCCATCAGGAACCACACCCACCAAGTCTCACTTGTTGGCTTTGGCCTGAGAGAAAGGATCGGAACCAATTTAGGTCAATATCATCTACCCCAATGGACTGGGTCTGTCCAACAGAATACATGACAGAGTGTATGAAAGGCAGTGGAGATATGCAATAAAACAAGGATAAAGCAGAGTTGCTTACCTGTAACAGGTGTTCTCCTAGGGCAGCAGGATGCTAGTCCTCACATATGGGTGACATCATTGGATGGAGCCCAGCACGGAAAACTTTTCTCAAAGTTTCTGGAACTTTGACCAGGTACACTGAGCATGCCCAGCATGCCCTAATCCTCGCAGGGTCCCTCTTCAGTCCCTTTTTTTTTCTGCGGAGCTTTCGTCTCGTGGTATTGGAGCTCTTGCTCTTTTCTTCTGGAAAAAAAACTTTCCATTGTGGGATTTTTTCATCCTTTTCCTGCCTCTCGGTTCCCCCTGCCTAAGTCAGTAAGTTTTTTTCTTTTTGCAGTCGGTTCCTGCAGTGGTGATGCTTCGGTGCCCACCGGTCATCGACTGTTTCACTGCTATTGTTATGACATCGGGTTTTCGTAGGTGCCCCAGTGCCCCTGGACTATGTCCATCACAGATCCACATGATGTGGGCATCCTTTGCCTGGGGGCATCCCACGATGGTCAGGGGTGTCCGTTGTGTGACCAAATGACCCCCAAGGGCTGGCGTGCCCGCCTTGATAAGATGGAGAAGCTGTTTTCGCTCGAAGAAACCTGAGCCTTTGATGTCCGCGTCAGTGTGGTCGACGCTGAGGGATCGGGGAAATCGATGGACACAATCCATGGACATCAGGCCCTCCACTGGTGCCACTGGAAGGGGGGGGCAGGTAATTCCCTTACTATTCAGCTAAATTCTTTAGTTCAAAATCTAAAGATAATGATAATCGTTTACAAATAGTGGAAACTTCTGCAAGGACTCTCAATTGTTTCCCAAATAGATTACAAAGTTATCTGTGTTGGTCTTTACCAAAGAAAACTGTTGAGATGTAAGTGCTGACACAGGAGCTGTATTGAAAATAAGAAACTTCCTTCTTCCATATGCTGCCCTGCCAAGGCTGCAAGTCTGTTCAACTCACCGAGAAGAACTTGCTCGGCGTCTGCCCTCTCTCCTTGAGAAAGAGAGAGCCCCCTGCCTGGACAACAAACTTGCTGGCGTCATCAGCCTGCGACTGATCCAGGCTCTCATCTGGGTTCCGAAGCGCAGCAGGGTTAGCTGGAGCATTTCACGTCATTGGGGACAGAGAAATAAACGAGTCGGGGGGGGGGGGGGGGGAAGAGCTTGCTCCTCTTCCACCACTTCAAACCCTGGCAACTCAACTCCCAATGCTGTTCCCCCGCGGACAACGTGGACATCCATAGGGCCCCCAGGGTAAGTCTTTTCCCTAAATCGCCTTTTATGGCCAGTATGGGGCATTTTAGACAATATAACAGTGGTCAGCTGCAGAGGAAGAAAATCATGTCGTCTATGCCAAAGCCAAGCCCACTTGTTTATTGATACTCTCTAACATGTAAATAAACAAAGAGCTGAGCACATACCTAAAATAAAAGAGACCACATGTCTTGAGTTCTGGAGGTCTGTCCTTCTCCCCTTTTAAAGAATCCATGTCAGGGTTTATAGGGTCTTTGCAAGCAGTAAGCCCTGGGACTGAGTGCAACGCAACCCCTGCCAGGTTGCAAGATCCATTACATTCAGAGGAGCAGGACCAAGATGGAAATTAGGACAGCACAACATGTTCACAACTGCAGAAAAAGTAATCATGATTTATTTTATATTCTGCCTACAGGCCTGGTGCAACTGGGTGTACATACCATGCATTTGCACGGGGAGACAGCAGCAGGAAAAGGCACAGGGCCGCCGACAGAGCCCAACCCGCCAGCAGCTGAATTGAGGAGAGGCCGCAGGCACTAGCGGCTCCCCCTTACTGGTGGTGACTCGGGATTCCAGTACAGGCAGCACAATGCTCTCTCTACTTCAAAACGTGCTTTGATGTGGCTTTCACACTCTCTGCAGCACTTTTGCAGTTGCATCCGAGGCACTCAGCATGCCAGGAGGTAGTGAATCTAGCGGGAGTCTTTCAGCAACAATGGGGGGGCAGGGGGGCAGTCTGCCTGGATGGGCATGTGAGAGAGAGAGAGAGAGAGAAAGTGAGAGAAGAAGGAAGCCTGCTTGTATGGGTGTGTGAGAGATTGGAAGCTTGCCTGCATGGGTGTGGATGTGAATGGGAGCCTGCCTGGGATGTTTGAGGGTATGTGAGAATGGGAGCCTGTTTGTGTTGTGTGGGTGTGTGTGAATGGGAGCCTGGTTTGGATGTGTGTGTGTCTCTGTCTGTCTGTCTTCTCACCCTCTCCCTCATTAATCCATGACTATCTCAGGGCATCTGGAAATAAAAAGTTTCCAGGTAAGGAGAGAGAAATTTGTTTTATTATTTGTTTTAATTACTTGGTGTTTGATGTATCTGGTGTTTTGAAATATTTTATTAGTGTTTGAATATTCTGTTCATTAACTGGTTTGAAATACTTATTTTTTTATGAATATGATTTTACTATTATGATTGATTCTTTATATTTCTTGATTTTATTATTATTTACGAAGAATGGTAATGTTTCTGTTTTTTTTATTGTTGCTCTGCATATAGAGGTTGGCTTGTAGGTTCCAGTTCAGTTCTTCTCTGCGTGTTTCTGGTCTTTTTATTCTATATTTGGTCAGGGTCTGTCTGTCCTGCATGTGAAGCATTTTGCTGGCATGTAGTTTCTGTGTAGGGATCTATAGCGGTCTGATTTGTTTTGTTTTCCTAATAAGAGGTGCATTTTTGTTCTAGGGCCTGATGTAATATGTGCCTTTTCATAGATAAGGCTTTTACTGCTTGAGTGGTGGCAGCTAAGGTTGTTTTGGAATGGGAGGTTTATTACTGTATATTGTAATGGTAATTCCGTTTATTAGTGACTCTGAGGGCCAAGCCCACACCCAATATGCATTACAAAAACTCTAATTCCATAGGAGTTGCAGTGGTTTGGTTTTTTTTGCAGAGTTTTCTGTTGGCACCACAGCAATATATGTAAATATAATATGCATGTTGTAATATTTTTACTTCAGAAGACTATTTTTGAATGTTCTTTTTCATGTAAAATCTGCTATAAATGCGTAATTTAATTGTGTGTGTCTGTGGAGGATACTGGAGAGGGGGAAGCCTGTGAACAAGGCTGTAAGGTTTGCCTAGGGTACCTAATATCCTTCCCTTGACCACGGGTTCTGTGGGGGTGGGGAGGCCACAGGTGTCAGTTTTTAAAAATATAGATTGCTAGAGGGAGCTGGGCTTTTTTTTTTTTTTTTTTTTTTTTTTTTGAGGGGACTGGAACAGAGTCTGAATGAATCGGGGTGGGGCAGGATGGGGATGCTAGCAGCATTATTCTAAGTGGAATTATTCCCAGAGAGGTGACACAACAGGGCCAAGTCTGAGGTGACATCAATTGCAAAACAGGCCTAGGGATCTTTTTTAGGGTGAGAAAGGGGCTAAGTTCTGAAAGCGCAGTGTGTGTCACGACCAGCTGGTCTGTGGGAGCAGCAGGCTAGAAACCTCCAGACAGAGGCAGCTCAAGGCAACCTGCTGCCTTGAGCTGCACAACACAGGTCCACATCACCGAGGAGGCCAAGATGAAGGGTTTTCACTTGGAGTCTGGCCCTTTCCACGATTTGAAATACTCCTTTGAAATACCTGGCAGGGGGAATGCAGAAGTCTTGCTTCCCAGAGATGTAGCAGATAAGCCACTAATAACCAGTAGGCTACTCCTCCACATGGAGATAGCGTGCCAGAGATACAATTCCTTGGAAGCCGGGAACCCTACCACCCGACTCCCACCCTTCCCCTGCAGCTGCCCCCGGGGTGAATGCTGGAGGTCTGTACACGGTGACCTCTCTCAGGCCAGTGCAAGGGCTTTAGGGGACAAAGGCAAACCTTACAGCCTTGAGCCATCTCCTCCCCTGCCCCCCTCCCCAGACACAATTAAAAATTATGCATTTATTTTAAAATTTCATATTAACCACTTCTCTAACCCAGACAGGGAGATTTTATATGGAAAAAGGCCTTTCAAAATACGGTCTTCTGAGATAAAAACATCACCTGTCAGCAACAGTCTGATATCAACTGTGCTAAATAATTAGCAGGCGTATATCGTGCAAATAAATTGCCTATATTGTATTCACATAAATCTCTGATAAAATAGCAACTTCCACTCGTACCTCTTGGGCCCTACCCAGGAACACCGCTAGACTGCACCTTTTTTCGTGCAGGTAAATGTACGCACGAAAGTGAACATACCCAGGCACTTTTGATGTTGATAAAATAGCATATACGTGAATACAAGCCACTTGTGCGCATATATGCTGACTTTACGCGCGTAACGTCTTTGAAATTAACTCAATGGTGTTAAAAAAAAAAAATTACAAATAATTGATTTTTCTTGTCTTTATTAGCTGATAGAGCTGTTAATGAACAATCATTTTTCTGATTATAACTATTTTTAATTGTAATTTTGTGGTGGAAGGCGAGGAAGGCTGTGTTTTGGTTTTTTTTTCGAAATCCATCAGCAGTGGGTCATCATGCCAGGGGTCAAGCTCACCACTTGCTATTGGCAGGGTTCAGGTTTGACTGGAACAGTAACTCGGGACGGTGCTGCCCGCTCTGAGGTGGTAAGACAACGAATGCCAGGTACCCCCTCCCTGACCATCCGTGCAGATGCCAGTGCTGATGCTGCAGCTCATGTCGGTGGATGACAGACAAGGTTCTGTGCTTGCAGTGTCCAGAAAGCCATGCTGCCGAGTCTTGGCCACCGTTTCGCTTTGTTCTCTGCCCCTTCGAGGTAGAGTGTCTGCAGTGCGACTGCGTGTGCCCTTTCACTAGCTGACACCCACTGTTTCCCCGCATCCAGCATAATGCAAAAAACAGTGCAATGCAGGGATAAAGTCATACACCCTGCATATCACTGTTTGTCTCGGAGACCGATTTTCAATACTGAAACTTGTCGAAAATCAATAAATAGTTTTCCTAAAACAGTTTCATAGCTGCACATCTATGGCTCAAGGGCTTTCCGGCGAGCTTCGACTCGTTGAAATCAGCTTAGAAAAAAATGGGTAGAATGACAGAGATTAGCACGGATGATTATACAGATGCCCTGCTAACCACAGCACAGGGTTTTCTTTGTAGAATGAGCAATGGAATCACATTTTCTCTTTGTCTCGGTTCTCTGCTGTAGTCAGGCCTGAATAATCTGTGCCTGGTTTATGCAACGTTTGCAGCACACGGAGCTCCTGACTGGCGACCCAGTCTTCAATTGAACAGCACTGTGCGAGGCACCCGGGATCCCGAAAAATATGCTCCTTCATAAAAAAAAAACAAAAAAAACTTTTACCAATTAAAGTACGGATTTAGAGGGTAATTTTGTAACTGCCCGCACTGGTGAAACGCCCATAGGTGTCTTTCACCCGTAAACTTTATGCTAATTTTCCAAGTGAAGTTATGCACATGCTTTCACTTTGGAAATTATGGAGGAAAACCACCTACTCACTTTTAGGTTGGCTAGTTTGTGTGGATAGTTTTCCCTGAGGAAAAACTGTGCACATATTTCAAAAGTAAGTGCAGAGCCCCTCCCCAGGAGTGCCATCCCTCACTGTGGGTAAAGGTTATGCATGTAATGGCGCTCCACGCTGAAGTTAACCCACACACAGCTACAGCAATTTTATTATAAAAAGGCCTTTAAGGTCCTTTCCACAGGTAGGGCACTAATTTATCTACAGATTTTTTTTCAAATTACCCTCTTAGCTACCGTGACCACTTGAACTTTGCTCTTTAACTGAGGTCTGGGGTAATGCAAAATGTGCGCCCTTTTCCAGTTGCAGGAGGTCTGGCCGGGCCTTGTTCCGCGGGGCTCCAGTGATCTAACATGTGAACTCTCCAAAGAATCCTCAACTTAATTACAACCAGTAGGACCTCTTTTCTTTTACAGTGCAAATTGCAAAGAGTTCGGCAGCAAAGTCTGTGACTTTTGCACATGCCAGCATGACTAATTACGCCGTTTTACTTCAGATTTAATATCCTCCAGACAGGGATGTGCAGGTTTTGAATTTCCAGTCACTGAAGTGTGAACCTGTATTTGAAGGAAACATTTCTTTTAGATGCAGTGAGCCTAAAAAGGGGGAAAGGGAACACCAGGAGGGGAGTGGGGGGCAATAACGTCTGAGACAGACAAAGGGGCCCTGTTCCCTAGCACAAATGAAACACAGCTGGCTTACAGCTGTTGCTATTTTCAACCTTAAGTCGAGGCCCGAGACAGAATGAAACTCAATAATGCTTTTACCACCACTGGCATGATGAGAAGGAATGCAGAGTGACCCTGCGGGTTCCCATGTATGGGAAAGAAAACTATTTGCCCCCAAAACAGCAAAGGAATGTCATGCTCGGCCACACTGTAGGTCATTACACAGTCTGGAGAAAGATCCATTTGAACTATCCTCCTCTGGCTATCCATCCATGTGATCTATATTTCTCTCATAGCTAAGCTTACTGGATTTAGTTAGCTTCTGTATGTTTGTGTACATCTTGTGCAGAAGCTGGGAGATAGTGGATTTGATAACGCTTTAATACAATGAAATTCAGAACGATTCACCTTCTGGTACTTTCTTGAAGGCAAGATTTAATAAAGCTTTGCTATCTTCACATGGTCGAAAGAAGTCCCTCGTAGCTGATAGAAGTGAGTGAACGGAAAGTTGATAGCCGGTGAAAGTGGGCCAACGCCAGCGATGCCGATGGAAAAGAGACACAGGTTCAGACGTAGGCAATATTTTTATTCTTAACTTCTTGCTTTTCCAGCATTCCAGCATCTTAGCATGTGCCGTAGATCTCCTCTGAAGACAGCCAGGTGAGGCAGATAGCATGGATGCTCCATCAGTACTTGAACGGATGTCACTTTGGTACCTGGACACTTGCTTATTTATTTATTTATTTATTTTTATATTCCGCTTTTCACACTTCTTTCAGCGCCTCAAAGCGGAGTACATTCAGGGACTGTAGGTATTTCCCTATCCTCAGAGGGCTTACAATCTAAGTTTACAATCTGGTGCTAATATAATAAATCACAGCCTAACTCAAGGAAAACAGCCGTGTTTGATGCAGATGCTATAAATAGTGCAGGCATCAGCCTGAGCCATTCTAGTCAGATGTTGGTGGGAAAATAACTTTTTCCCACTGACAGAAGGGACAGATAGGAATCTCACTGAACTATGTGAGATTCTCCCTCCTCTTGCAATCCATTCTCATAATCATTAGGATTTAATGCTTCTTCATTTGCACGTAGAGCAGTGTAGGCAGGGTGGGCCACGTAGCTGCTGTCCAGTGTAGGCAGGGTGGGCCACGTAGCTGCTGTCCAGTGTAGGCAGGGTGGGCCACGTAGCTGCTGTCCGCTGCAGGTGACTACAGAAATAAAGGCACGTAGAATTCAGGTGGTAAAAGCAGCGCTATTGGCCTTCACTTTAAAAAATGCAGTGCCATCTCCAGGGCAGAAGGCTTTTGATATGATGCCAGCGCTAGCGTCGCTGCTAAGCCCATAGTGCCAGTGCTAGCATTGCATAAAATGAGTCCCGGTCTTCACCACCAATGTTGATCATGGCTTATGCAATGACAAAAACGAAGGCTCCCTTAGCAGGGCAAGAAATAAAGGCAAGGGGACCTGCTGGCCTCTAAACAGCAGGAATGAGGTTATTCTGTTACGCTCCGTTCTCCTGTGACTGCAGCAGCCAGGCCTTTTGGCTATAGGTGTGGGTTATCGGGATGCCATGCCAGAATGAGAAGAGAGAGCCGGTAGGTCACAGTCAGATGCAGCCAAAGTCAACAGCGGAACAGAGTGGGAAGAAAGAGAAATGTCGAAATGACTGGGGTGTGAGTAACTCGCACAGGGCCCGGTGCTAGCTTGAGGGCAGCTCTGTCAGACGTGTTTCGGCTATGCCCTCCTGTGCTCAGTAATAAACAGGGGAATGGCTGGATAAAGCCTTACATGGATGGTCCTAGGTATTCTTCCTTGAGAACAGTTTATTCTCAATCGTGCTCTCCCTGTGCAGTCTAGGAGATCGCAAGGGGACACACGTGCTCTTCCTAATTGGGTGCATCGATGACAGCAGTATCTTTGGGGTTCCCTCCCCAGCCAGCTGGGTTTTCAGAATGTCCCTAAAGATTATGAATGAATGAAATATATTTTCATATACTAGAGGCAGTGCATGCAAATCTCTCTCTTGTATATCCATTAGGGATATATATATATATATATATATATATATATCCTGAAAACCGGACGGGCTGGGGGCGGGGTTCTCAAGGATCAGTCTGAGCACCACTGACCTACAGTACAGACCGCTAAGAAGCTGCCCGTTTCTGCAGGCGATCCGTAGACATTCACAAGAAATTCCATTGCACCACATGCAGCCACCCCTACCAATTCCTTCAGAAATTTGTTCTGAAAACATCGCATAAAGTGCCATTTACTAATATGCCATAAACACAACATAAAAGAAATTTCCAGAATCCTTGTGCACTAAGAAATCAATTCAAACTGCTCTGGTCAGGGTATATGATAGAGAGGCTTTTTGTGCTGGTAAAGGCTGAATCAGCTGATCAGAGTGGATGCATCCCATGCCCCTCTGCATAACCCATGGCCTTTAACAGGAACACATTCCATGTTACATCAGCTCTGTTGTTGGCATCGTTCTGGAAACACTCAAGGATATGCAGCTCACAGTATAAAAGTCTGAGCAGAAAAAGAGGAAACTTGGTGAAAAATACAGACAGAACTTGGGGTAAAAACCAAATATACTACACCCCAAAAACTTATTCAGTAGCCTAAGGCCTTACCAGACTTCGCTAATGATACCTTCTGGAAGACAATGTTCCTTTACACAGCATGTTCTAGCAAAGTAAGGATTTAATGAAATATTTTTTGCCTGCTAGGAAAGTCTGTGCTGTGCAGGTGAAATGACACGATCCAGTACTTGTACTAAATTTTTTTTTTTTTAAAGCAACTTAAAGCTATCAGGAAATTAAAAAGGGTAGAGAACTATAATGCCGGCACCTTTGATGCAAGGTCAGTGGGGTCATGTTTGAAACAAGAGCACGTTTTGATGCTTCTGTTCCCCACAGGGCTGAAGGATTTGAAATTCAGCGATAGCAGGAGGAGGAAGGGGAGGGCAGGGGATGGTGGCGCGTGAGAGAGGAGGAAGAGGTTTCAGATGCAACATCTCAGGAACAATCTTTAGGATGCATCGCCACTAAGCATTTACTGTGAGCGCAGTTAGGCTGCAGAGTTTGCACGTGTTTTGCTAATAGCATTTTACACCAGTTTTCTTAGCATTTTTTTTTTTTGTTTTTTGCTAATTCAGGAGCATAGGAATTTTCGTCTTCTCTGTTAACCACTCGGCATTTAATTTAAAAGCAGCTCAAAAACAAGATAAATGCCCTTTCTTGGCAAGCACGGGTCTAAAATATCCCAAGAGAGGAACAATCCCATCTCGGTGCCCCTTCGGTTTCAGCGCGCTCCTGGGAAGTCATAGGTGACTTCTGGAGTGCTGAGTTTGGTGCCAAAGGGCATGAAATAGACTCACCGAATAATTCCCATCTGGAGTGTAATGCTAAGCGAAGGCGGCATACCGCCGAATTTCTAGTAAAACATGTATGTTTATCCGCTCTTTGCTTCCCCCACTCTCTTAGTGACCAGACAAAAATCAGGTGTCTCCTGCTTAGGGCTACTCCAGACAGTGAAGATTATCTGAATGCACACAGGAAATTGGAATTTGGGACAGAGCATTAGAAACTGCTCCCATCTGCTGGAAAAAAAAAAAGTTTTAATTAAGCTGGCTCTTACCATAACCTCTTGAGGGTGGAATCAATGACCTCGCTAAATATATTTGGTTTCATCACCGAGAATGACACCAACTTCAAAACATTAATACCGTAATGGCAAAATGTTCCATATAGTTCAGTGCCATCTGCCAATTCTCTCTGTAAGAAGAAACGGAGAATCCACCTACATCCTGCAGAGCTGAGCAGGATATAATTAACAATGTTCTGATAAAAATCAAAGCGAAAGGAACTAAGCCAAACGCAGGGATGTGGTCTGATCCTTCTAAGTTTCCCAGACTATAGCAAATGAAATCAACAATCGAGACAAATGAAACGTCCTCCTTTATTTTCTTGGGCCTGAACGTTTTCTTCTTTGGACTTCTAGCCGAATCAGAATCAGCTTCTACTTGGCCACGAAGCCACTCACAACCCAAGGGTTTTTCTCCTCCCTATTTTAATATCCTTCTTCTCAACTCAGCTAAACCCAGCTAAGGTCCTTGGCTCGTTCTGGAATCCAGCTATTGTGGACTCCAAGTCTGGTCACTATGTGTCACCCCTGAGCAACGACTGAGACTCCCTCTCCCCAGGACAGTGAATACTCCCTCTGCAGCATCCTCAGCTCTAGCTGGCCCAGGCAACGCAAACCAGGTCCTTCTGGGTGTCAGTGCACTGCACGGCCACTGAGCCACTGGGCCGGGCCTGCTATGTTCTCGCTGGGATTAAATACACTTGAAATATTGGTCAGTGGCACCGAATGGAAAAGACCTCCAGGAATAAAAAAAAAAAATTCACTTCTTAGAAACAAACGTTGCTGCAGAAAGGATGTGTCGAAAGGTTGGAGATACATCAGGGGTGGGAAACTCTGGTCCTGGAGTGCAACAGGCAGGCCTGGCTTTCAGGATACCCGCAATGAATATTCAGGAGGTGGCATACACTGTCGTCACTGAATACAAATGTATCTCATGCATGCTCACGGCGGATATCCTGAAAAACAAACCCATTTGTTATTTACCCTACTTAAATCAACAACTGCCATGAACCCACCCTTAAAGCCATTTTTTCTTTTTATAAAAGGTGGAATATCAGATGACGATAAATAAATAAATTGTCCAACAGATGTCCTCCTGTTTCATTGTTCACAAAGACTACAGAAATTACCTAAGACACCAACATCAGCAACCGGACTGCCGAGTATAAGACGCACGTGCAAGCGTTTGGCAACAGTCCATCACCTGCAGTGGGTACCTATGGGCTAAGAACAGCACAAGAAGGAAAAAAAGGAGTAGGGCATGGATGCCAGACAATTCATAGAAAAAAAGATCTTTATGTGGATGATGGATTAAGGTCCAGATTTACAATTTAGGTGCCTATAGGCACGAGGGGGGTGGGCAGTCCTTGCCCCCAGAAATCATGGAGGGGGGGGGGGCAGCATTCGATTGTTTTCCCCCTGCCCCCGAGAAATCATGGGGGGAGGGGAATCTCCTCCCTCCTCGAGGAATCATCATAGCATGGGGAGGGGGATTCTCCCCCCCTCCCCTAGAAATCACTGGAGCATGGTGAGGGGAGTATTACCCCACCCCAGAAATCAGAAGGTTCAGGGATCCTGCCCAGATCGTTCCCCTCTCCTTCTGACCTCCCGTGGCACACGGCTGCTCGCTTCCGGGCCTGCCAACCCGTCCCTTTCCTTCTTCCAGGTCCGCAGCAGGGACCTTCTCCTAAACCGAGTGCGAGGCTCGTGCGGCCAGCGCCTGCGTGCTGACAGGCCCTATGGCACCCGCCCCCTCCCTCCCCTGCCCCGGCACAGGTGTCCTGTTACCAGGAAAACCCCTGGCTAGGGGCAGAGCGCAGCAGGGCCCGTCAATGCGCAGCCACCGACCGCGCGAGCCTCGCACTCAGTTTAGGAAACATCCTGCTGCGGAGCTGGAAGAAAGAAACAGCTCAGCAGGCCCAGACGGCAGTAGTCTATCACAATTTGGCACCGGAGGAAGTTACCTGTGCCTAAATCCAAATGTGCGATTAAGTCAACACCTACAGAAGACGAAGTTAGGGACTTTTGAAAGAGGACACAGATAATATTAGCTGAGGCTAATCTGAGGCTTCATAAATCGGCCTCCAGCAGTGTCAAGGTAATGAAAGCAAACCCTTTCAGAAAACCACGTGAAAGAACGGAAGAACATGGATCTGGGAATCAACATACCACCACTTCAAAACATAATATGGGCAGCCAGGACTGACGCTTCTGCCTCAGGCCCGCCCCTTTACAACCAATAATCCACAGAGACTGATTTGGGAGTCAACAGGCCGCAGCTTTATTAAACACCCCGGAGCCCGAGCCAGGCAAATATTCATCTTGAATTCCCCATTTCTCCCATCCGCCACAAGTCAGCAAGATGGGCAACCCAGGCTATCCCAGCCTGCTTGAAGCGCCACCCCTTTATCACATCCCCCCAACTCCCGCCACCATCGAACAAGGAGCCGAATAAACCGACCCCCGCCGCCATTCAGCAAAGAGCCGTACCAGCCACAACTGCACCAAGTTGTTTGGCTATGGACCACTGACCTGCCCCCATTCAGGTCCTCCACCAGTTACCACAACATAACCCCCCACCAATCGGCTCGGGCCACCCGCTACCCCCCCCCCCCCCACCCCCACAAGAGCTGCGACAACAACAAGGCCCCAAACAACAAACAGTAACAACAAGGGCGGGCGGGTGGAATGCAGCGCCAGATGCCCAGCTGTGAAGAAGGGCAGACCTGAGGGATTCACCTAATCCTTCAACCGGCTCCTCCCCTCCCCCCCCCCCCTTTGCTAACCCCTCGGGAGCCAATCAGCTCCCTCCACGATGTGGTTCAAAGAACCACCCATTCCTGGCGCAGCAAACTGCACGTGGGCCCGGGTGACTGTCCGGTCACCTAGAGGCTCCCCTCCCCCAGCACGGCGGGGGAGGGGAGCATGAAGCCTGCCCGACCTCTCAGACTTTCAAGTCTCAAGGCAGGACAAGCCATATACCCACCATGACATCTTGTCCATGCTAAACAGCCTATACAATCCACTTGGATCCGTGGCTCCAGTAACCAAACTAGGAAAGTCTTTATTACGAGAACTTTCATCTGAGACAAAAAAAGAGTGGGATGCCAAATTGCCTCCAGAGGAGAAACAAGAATGGAAAACATGGAAAAAAAATCCCTATGAACTCTAGAGCAGCTCCAGATTCCACCTACGCATACTCCTATATCTCTCACTGCAAAGATCTCTGTGTTTTTCATATGCACCTGTAAAGGCCATAACTGCGGTGGCCTTTTTGAAGTTGACAGATGCAGAAGGCAGATTCCACATGCCATTTATCCTGGGGAAAGCTAAATTATTACTTCATCCTAACCACACCCATTCCATGACTTGAATTATGTGGAACAGTACTGGCAGTGGACATAGCGGAGATGATACTAGATGAAAAAGACATTCAGCCAGACACAGTCAAGTTCTACACTGACAACAAAGTAGTGATGAGCTGCATATACAACCAAACCAGAAGGTTCTACGATTATGTAAGCATCAGGAATTCAACAAGACCAGAGCAATGGCATTATATGCCCATCAATCAGAACCTAGGAGACCATGCTACAAGGTCTGTACCACCAGCTCACCTGATTCAGACAACATGGTTAACAGGACCCAAGTCCCTTAGTAAAAGAACGACAAAAGATGCTCAGCATTAAGAAACTCCTTTGAGCTTGTGAATCCTGGATTGGACACACAGATTCGCCTACACGTAACTGCCCTTGCCAACCGAGAGCACACCAGTTCAAGCATTCTTCGTTGTGGACAAAGCTCAGATGAGCTACGGCAGACCTCATCTTCATTGTGCTTTCCCTTCATTGGAGACTTGACAGTGCATTGGACATGGACACTACGTCTTCAGAGACTGAACCAACTCATCTCACCCATGAGGTCCTAACTTCTCTCCTGATTGAGATTTCTGCTATCAGCAGTACAAGACCTCTAACCCCAATCTCCACTGCAGTCATTCTGACTCCTATGATGCTTCTCGCCCAAAAGACTGGTGTGAATCTGGTGCCACCTGGAAACTTCAAAATTATGAATCATTACATGTTTTTGATATTTCTTCAGGTTTTGTATAAATGCTTGAAAATGGTGGTATCTGCAATACCAAGCGGGGAGTGTTCTGTCATCACAGTGTGTTTTGTAGGTTTCCTTTATTGCACTGCCATCCTGTGTCCTGTTGTAATATTGTTTAGCTTAGATTTTCTGCAGGGTACAAGACCTTTTCCTCTGATAGGTCATTAGATCTGCTGTTTGATTGTCTGGACTTCCTGATTAAATATTGCCTCTGCTGCCTTTTCATGCTCTCTGTGATTCTCCCTTCTCAATTGGTCCCTTTCACCCAAAGCAGCCTGGGACAGTTTATTGCTTTGAGGGATTTTCAGTTTGAAAAAGTTCTCAGGAAGTTAGCCACACCTTTTGTATTTTTTTCCTCAAAGGGCTGTTTTTTCTTATCATTTGCAGTTTGAACGCCACCTGCTATCACAGTTGCAGTTTTGCTTCACATAAATTCAACTAAAACATCGGAAAATCTCATCACAGCTGTGACAATTCCAGAATTTGTGCAATTAATCTTGACTCCAGTTTATCACACTGACTGCCTTGTAATTCATTGTTCTAATAAACGTTCGGGAAGTTAAGTACCACGTCATCTGATTACCTGAAGCTGTATCAAAGGGTTAACAGGCTGACTAGCAACATAAGCAAGGACAAATTGTGTTTTGGAGAGACAGCACACTAGTACTGCAGCTTTAAAAACCTTAAACTATAATTCCTAATAAAGGTTGTTTCAAACTGATTTGGTTTGACTGGGACTGCCAGCGTAGCTCTGTGATGTCGTCGACCACGGTGAAAGCAGCTGCTTCCACGACAGTAATCGCATCTGACTGACCAGGGACACCGAGCCACGTCACAGCATTCCAAATCCAGAAAGTGTATAAAATTCTAAAAACAAAGGCTGGTACCACCTAATGGTCTTGTTTACAGAACCTCATTATTCAATTTGGACCCAATGCATTAAGACTTTGCTTTTAATAATTATGCAGCATAGTAATGGTGTACACTAGTGTCAGGGTAATGGCTATTTACATTGCTTAAAATCTTCCATTTATAGTCATTTAAAAACATGACGTTATCGATAAGGATCCTGCAATACACTTTTAAGTACATGCTGCAGGGATATAAAAGCGTATCTGTGTTCGTTAGACGATATCTATCCAAGCAGGATCTACTGCATGAGCACTTATTAGGGAGGAGAAAGATGGGTTGCCAGCAGCAAGACACGATCAGCGTCTTCATCTTCAGATGATGACTTCGATAGTAAGGCCAGATCTGAGCTCAGCCCAGCTTTCCCCTCTGTTTTACCTGTGCTTCCAAATCTCACCCATTGTTTAGTGTCAGCTCCCTGGACTTAGCATTTACAAAAAAAAGTGTGTACCATGCTGTAATCATCGTAAATATGCATTTGCTGAGAATATCACACCTCTCTCAAGAGAAAGGAATTCGAAAGCATTGTTTAACTGATAAACAGAATTTTTTTTTTATAAAAATGATGTTAGCGGAAACAATGCCATCCTGGGGTAATCTGCAACGTGCCAACCTCTGTGTCCACTGGTCTATGCAGAACATTGAAGCATTTTTTATTTTTTTTAAAGAAGTAAAGGTAAGATACTGCCCATAAAATGCTCTGTTTGTCTTTCTGTTCAGAGGCTGTAAACCTGTTATTTTCCAGCAGCAAATAATCAGGTACATATGCAAGAAAACGCAGTTGCCTGGAGGGTTGTTTTTCATGTATTCGCGGATGTAAAGATTTTTTTAGGATGGAGGGCAGTTTTCAAAGCCATTTCCATGAGTAAAAAAACAATGGAAACGGGGGGGGGGGGGGGGTGTCTTGGAAAACTGCCCGCTCTGTGTGTACGTGGGGCTGGCGCGTGGAGAATTTTACCCCCGGGGTGACAGGAAGCATTTCCAGGGTCAAGGGGAGGGGCTCGCAAGTATCTGCATTCATTTTACATTTTCCAAAGCATTCATGAAACTGTAACCCGGACGAGGAATCCACGCAGGAAAGCAAGTGCTTTTTCCTAGGCCATTTTCAAAGGCAAAGTCTTGAAAAATCCCCCCCCCCCCCACCAACTTTGCAAAAACAAAACTTCCATACGGAGCCATGACCTTCAGGTATCATCCCCACGGTTTCACACGTCCACATTTTGATAGTGTGGAAAGGACTGGCCTCTGGAATCCCAGCCTCCTTCAGACTGACAGACCTGGGGAGCGATTACTCATTAAAACACCAGCCGAGGGACGTCAGCTCTTCAATAACAACAGCCTATGCCATTATTCAGGCAGGATATTTCACTTTTCATTATTCACACCAGGCAGCGGGCCCACTATCAAGATATCACCAAAGATGCTGCGTGTGCAGGAAGTCATAATGTAACAGACAGAAATCCCATCAGGGAGGAGGAAAAAGATATTAAAAATTCTGACAAGCAAGCAATCTGTGTCCCTTCTTTAGTTTAAACATATTTGAGCACGAATTAATGAGGATGTGGACTATAACTTTAAATGATTACGTTTTCAGACATCTTCCTCCCAAAGCATCGGATTCAAAGTTATTTTTGGCGGGTGCAAATTCAGAACCCCACAGCGGGGCATGGGTGCGGGGGAGGGGCAGGGGGGTTTGGCAAACCATTCATACCCATTACTGCTTCCACCGTCGCTCCTGACTGGCCGAACGCGCAGCTTTCCCTGCTGTGGCACACGCGTTTTCCCTGTGCAAGATTCGCTGCCGATGCAGCGAGGAGTTTTGTGCGCAGAAAATGTGCGTTCCAAAGTGTGAGTGCTGTTTAGCACCCTCCCATGCAAATGAGGGCATTAAAGCAGTACTCCCCAATGCAGAAAGGTGCATTCGCCTTAATCAGGGGGGGTTAACGCTGAAAACTTTACTCCTGGTCAGAGGTGGGTAAAGTTTCCAGCATTACTGTGCCGGCATGAAAACAAAAGCGGGACAGACTAAAATAAAAGGTTTTTGAGGCTGGGCAGAGAGCCGGATAAGTCATCCTTATCTGGCTGCCTGGCCGTGGTTAGCTGATGCCAATTAGCTGGATAAGTATGGATTTATCTGCAGAGGGATTTAGGGTTTTGCTGTTGTTGCTCCCTCCCCCTGATCAAATCAAACAGGAAGCAGGAGGTCTAAGGCCTAGCCTCCCAGTTTGCTGCAGCAGATTATGTGGCAGTAATTAGAAAATTCTGAAGCACACTGGTAAACGTTTCTATCTTTTATATTACATTATAAAAATTAAGTCATTTGTCAACCTCGCTTATGTTTGCATAATTTATTTTATTTAACTGGATGAGGAAAAGGAAGCTTAAGTATTAGTACAGGGAAGAGACCTCAGGGGTAGGGGGAAGAGGATGGGAGGAGGACTAGGAATGTGGTGAGGAGAAGGTGAAAGGCCTGGAGATGGGAAGACAGAGAAAGGGGGAAGACCAGGGATCTGGGATTGAGGAAGGGGTTGAGGGCAGAGCCGGTGCTCCATTGGAAAACTAGGCAGTCACCTAGATCATCAAAATTTGGGGGCAGCAAAATCCCACTAGCACGAAACCCAAAGGGGTGCTGTGTCAGAACAAATACCAACAAAGAAGGAGGGGACCCACTGCTACCGGAAAGAGGAAGCAGGGTGCTGGCACTGCCGTCAGTAAGAGGAAGCACGGTGCTGGCACTGCAGCTGCCGGTAAGAGGAAGCAGGGTGCTGGCACTGCAGCCGCCGGTAAGAGGGAGCAGGGTGCTGGCACTGCAGCCGCCGGTAAGAGGAAGCATGGTGCTGGCACTGCTGCTGGTAAGAGGGAGCAGGGTGCTGGCACTGCTGCTGGTAAGAGGGAGCAGGGTGCTGGCACTGCAGCCGCCGGTAAGAGGGAGCAGGGTGCTGGCACTGCAGCCGCCGGTAAGAGGAAGCAGGGTGCTGGCACTGCTGCTGGTAAGAGGGAGCAGGGTGCTGGCACTGCTGCTGGTAAGAGGGAGCAGGGTGCTGGTGCTTCCGCCACTAGGCAAGTTGGGGGACGAGGTGCATGACCGAAGGTTTGCATAGTTCATCAAATATGAAGGCAGAAGGAGGAAGGGAGGTTCCAGGATCTGGGGGATAGAATTAAAGATCAAGAGAGAGGCAATCTGAATTATAATATGAGGGAGGAAGAAGAGATAGGTGTCCCTGCTGTGCTCAGGTCCTGCTCCCCCTTGCATCCCCCCTCTCTAACCTCTCAGTCTGGCATATGTACACCCAGCACCAATCTCTTCTCTCACACACACATTCTCCAGTCAATTCACTTTCATTCCCTAGCATCTCTCCTTACCTCCCAATAATCCCATTCAGCCCCTCATACATTCCCCAAAATTATCACCCTTTACTAAATGTGTTCCAGGCTCATCCCCTCCCACTCTGTTCCCTGTTTGCTATCTGGGAATGGAGGGGCTACATCAGGAAGCAGAGGGCTCTTCTCTGCAGACTGAAAATGAGCACAGCTGGAAGGCTGAAAATCTTCTGACAGCCTGCTGCCCCCGATTTTTGCCGCCCCAGGCACAGGCCTAGTGTGCCTATTGATAAACTCAGCCCTTCTTATCTGGGTAAATAGAGATCAGCAATACATGTTTGACAAAGTCCCTCATGAGAGGCTTCTAAGAAAACTAAAAAGTCATGGGATAGGAGGCGATGTCCTTTCATGGATTACAAACTGGTTAAAAGACAGGAAACAGAGAGTAGGATTAAATGGTCAATTTTCTCAGTGGAAAAGGGTAAACAGTGGAGTTCCTCAGGGATCTATACTTGGACTGGTGCTCTTCAATATATATATAAATGATCTGGAAAGGAATACAACCAGTGAGCTTATCAAATTTGCAGACGATACAAAATTATTCAGAGTAGTTAAATCACAAGCAGACTGTGATACATTACAGGAGGACCTTGCAAGCCTGGAAGATTGGACATCCAAATGGCAGAAGGAATTTAAGGTGTTGCATATAAGGAAAAATAATCCTTGCTGTAGTTACACGATGTTAGGTTCCATATTAGGAGCTACCACCCAGGAAAAAGATCTAGGCATCATAGTAGATAATATTTTAAAATAGTCAGCTCAGTGTACTGCAGCAGTCAAAAAAGCAAACAGAATATTAGGAATTTTTAGGAAGGGAATGGTTAATAAAACGGAAAATGTCATAATGCCTCTATATTGCTCCATGGTGAGACTGCACCTTGAATTCTCTGTACAATTCTGGTCGACACATCTCAAAAAGATATAGTTGCGATGGAGAAGGTACAGAGAAGGGCAACCAAAATGATAAAGGAGATGGAACAGCTCCCCTGTGAAGAAAGGCTGAAGAGGTTAGGGCTGTTCAGCTTGGAAAAGAGATAGCTGAGAGGTGATATGATAGAGGTCTTTAAGATCATGAGAGGTCTTGAACAAGTAGATGTGAATCGGTTATTTACACTTTCGAATAATACAAGGACTAGAGGGCATTCCATGAAGTTAGCAAGTAGCACATTTAAGACTAATCGGAGAAAATTCTTTTTCACTCAATGCACAATAAAGCTCTGGAATTTGTTGCCAGAGGATGTGGTTAATGCAGTTAGTGTAGCTGAGTTCAAAAAAGGTTTGGATAAGTTCTTGGAGAAGTCCATTAACTGCTATTAATCAAGTTTACTTAGGGAATAGCCACTGTTATTAATTGCATCAGTAGCATGGGATCTTCTTAGTGTTTGGGTAATTGCCAGGTTCTTGCGGCCTGGTTTGGCCTCTGTTGGAAACAGGATGCTGGGCTTGATGGACCCTTGGTCTGATGTAGCATGGCAATTTCTTATGGTTCAAGGGATGCCCCCTTCCCGAGTTCAAATGTGCATTAGACCTTTGATCAATGCACATTTTTAACATAAGAACATAAAAAACGCCATACTGGATCAGACTAAGAGTCCATCAAGCCCAGTATGCTGTTTCCAACAGTGGCCAATCCAAGTCACAAATACCTGGCAAGTACCCAAACATTAGATAAATCACAAGGTATTATTGCTTATTAAATTACTTATTCTCTAGGAACTTATCCAAACTTTTTGTAAATCCAGTTACACTAACTGCTGTAATCACATCCTCTGACAATGAATTCCAGCTTAACTATGCACTCAGTGAAAAATAATTTTCTTTGATTTGTTTTAAATGAGCTACTCGCTAACTTCATGGACTCCCCCCTGGTCCTTCTATTATCTGAGAGAATAAATAAGTGATTTACATTAACTTGTTCAAGCCCTTTCATGATTCTGTCAACTTCTATCTGTTGAACTTTGGACATTGAGGCGTGGGCCCTTGGTCGCTGTAAGAGATGGCACCTCCCACAGGCAGAGCCCTGCGGGGACTTGCAGCGATAGGCTAGCTCCTGAACAGAGATGGACATAGAGAAGTTAGTTTTTATTATACTGCAACGTAGATGGTAACCCAAGGAACGGGTGATGATCCCAGCCGGCAGAGGAGATGTCTGATGGCAATGTTCTGTCTGAGGGCTGCAGAGTGGAAAAGGCAGTTCCACAGTCTCACCAGGTCCCGAGAGGGAAATGGGTCTGGTAGTGGACCGCGAAGCGGGGTAGGCCGAGAACCCAGGCCTAGATGGAAAGGCCAGTGAAATTAGATCCGGTAGTGGTCCGCGGTGCGGGGTAGGCAGAGGATCCATGAAGAGAGAGATGAGGCAATGCAGAGACAGAACTGGAGCGGTAGTACTCTGATGCTGGTAGTTGTAGCAGGAGAGAACCCCTGAGAAATGGAGGTCCTGGATGAAATAAGGAGCAGGTACCTTAGGCGTCCTTGTAGGTGGTAGGCAACCCCAGATGGTAGATAGGAGCGAGGCAAGGCCCCCGGGGAGCGGGTACCTAAGTCGTCCTGGAGCGAGAGTATACAGAGCGGGAGCGTCTGGTAACGTAGAGAGATCAGCATGGAGGATTCCTTGCTAACTCGTATTAGGAATCGTGAACGGAGTTTAAATATCCGAGCTAGTGACGTCATGCAGTGGGGACGCCCCCGAGGTTCCCGCCATGATGCACGTAAAAGATGGGGTTGCGCGCGCGCCCTAGGTGACTCCAGGAGAAAGATGGCAAACGCAATCGCCCATGCCGGACCGGGGACGCCGGAGGGGTCGGCGTGGAGAAGCGGAGGCAGCCATCTTTCCAAAATGAACTGAGTCAGATAGAAGAAAGGTGAGCAATAGAGGGCGCAGTGGTCTGCGACCGACGGGCTCAACACTATCATATCCCCCCTCAGTTGTCTCTTCTCCACACTGAACAGCCCTAACTTCTTTAGGGCTGTTCAGCCCTATGAGGAAAGGCTAAAGAAGTGCATTTTTGAGTTAATGCACTTTTTAAAACTCCCAATGTATTAGTATATCATTACTTTATTGCATCAGTAGTTAAAACAATGTAATCTGTGCATTAAAAGTGTGCAGTGAAATCCAGTCACGGTTTCTTAACCTGCAGATCACTGCATCAGCCTGTGAGCGATTTAGTGTCAGAGTCCTTCCTACAGCTGACCATTTCTTTCCCATTCAAAAGGGAGCTCTCACAAGAATGCTTTTTCTTGCTATAACCTTTTATGGCATTTCAAACAGATGTGGCATTGAAAACAAATTTTTAAAACATTTGTTTCCAAAACATTCTCGGCTTTGCAGTCCTATTTCATTCAGTGCTAAATGCAAAAAATACAAATCCCATTATGTTTTATAAAGAAGTTAGGAAAACTGTTCAGGGGGTCATGGAATCAAATGGCAGTCCTATTCCGCTAACCTCAAGAGCCTTGTACGAGTCTAGCGAAAAGAAATTTACTAACTCGGCGGCCTTCAATTCTGGTTCTTGTGGTCCACCAAAAAGATCCAATTTTCAGGACAACTGAAGCCCGCAAATCAGTCTGATTCTTAGACCAACATGTATATAAATATATTGCATTCATAGTCACCATGGATCACCAGAAAACCAGACTTGCTGGCAGACAATTGCTGAAGACCAAGGCTCTAGCCACACAGGGAATTCTAGAGGTATAGGAGGCTGGTAGCCCTTGTGATCATAAATTAAAACAAAAAAAAGTGAAGGCAGGCGTCTCAGTGGCAGCACCATTTTGCACTGCAATTCGGAGGACCTGGCTTCTGAATAAAATGCTTTTCACATAAACCTGCGTAATGATATCCCTCAACTGTACATAATATGATATTGGCATCAAATAACCAACTTTTTAATTTTCTCCCCTAACACATATCTGCACCCGCATACCCTTCATCACAAAGCAACAGAACGAAGCCCACTCCCATCACCAGTCAGAAAACTAACAGGTAAGTCATTTATGAAGCCATTACGTTTGGAAAAAAGAACATCAAATGTTTTTATTACATCTACAGGTAAGTATTTAATAAGTTTTCCCCCAAATCTCCATAAATGTATGAACCTCTGGTGTTAATTCAGATGATATAGGGGGGAGTAGGTTTTTTTTGTTTTAATTTGAAGCAGATCTAACATGACATTCTTCCATAACCCTAGATCTGGAGGATCCTCTGCTATCCACCTAAGTAGAACATTCTTCCATACTGCAGACAGAAGGCCAAAAATTTCATGGTGAGCACAAATGAGGACCCAAGATGGCTGTCAGCCAGAGCCAGTTGTCAGTGCTGCTCCATCGGGGCTATTTTTAACCTGTTCCCCTTATACTGGTTTGCTTCACAATAGTGAAACATAAGGGAAAGACTCACATTTATTCCCCTGAGCCCTGGCTTACCCCATCATCTGGCCCAATGGATTCTTTGGTCACTTGTGCAACATACAAGAGCTTCAGAACAGAGCCGCTGGGAGGAATGGGAGTGGGAGTGCTTTCTTTGCCCTCCCTGGCCTGTAATGATGCATCTTTGAGCCTGGACTGGCATTTCCTACGGATGGATCCGGCAATGCAGGGCCTTGCCAGTATCCCCAGTGTTCTACCCCAAACTGATGACATCAGTACAGCTGAAAAGCTGGAGCTGCAGCTGCTGAATCAGGGAATGGTGGTATTTTAGAGATGCTGGGACTTACTGGAGGGACTGGCATTTCCTCCAGTTCAGATAACGAATGGCATCAGATTGATCAGTCAGGAAAACTGCAGCTGGAGTAAGAACATCTCCTGCACCACCTGGATTCAATCTGGCAAGACCTCAAGTCTTTAAATTAGAGGAGATTTGGAAGGCAATCCTGGGGCTTGGCCAGAAACTCTCTGGATAAATTACTCAGCATGCCAGTCAGGTACAAGTGTTGTTTAAAGACGGTCACAAACAAGGGAACTGAGATTTCAGATTGCAAAATAAGATTGGAGAATATGGTAAGATGTCGGAATTTGCATTTCAGCAACTTCCTGAGAGTTAAGAACCATTCTATCCCTGGAAATGCTTTAAAAATACTTTTTGGAAATACTAAACATCCCAAGGAGTCTCTTCCACAAACCTACACATGAAAGTTATCTTGCATTAAAAACTGCAGAAAACTATTTGTTGATTTTAAAACATTGAAAATAATAAAAAAAAGTGAACACTGCATCTGCAAAAGATTGAACACACTTCCAGCTGATTCATTACTCTTTTTTTAAAGTGGTTAATAAAGCCCAAAAGGTTGATTGACTCAGGTCTTCAATTAGTCAGGTAAAGACTAGTCCATAGTCAAACAAATACTTTGACCCTTCTAACCTCTCAGGTTGTGATTGTTGTGCTGTCGACCTTCAACAACCATGAGCTCCTGTAAGCAGCTGTCTAAGAATTTGAAAATAAAATTCACTCTTACAAAGCACTGGAAGGCTGTAAAAATAATCCCCAAACACTTCAGCTAGCAATTTCAATTATCAGAAACACTGTTAAGAAATAGAAGTTAAATGAAACTAGCAGCTAGCGAAAAGCCCAATCATTGCCTGAGTGAAGTGAATAAATTAATACTAAATGCTGGTAGCTACCAAAGCAGTTGGACTAGAGTGGAAGGAGGTAAGAATCTCTTCTCCTCCTGCTCTGCTTTTGGGGGCAGTTTTGGAGGCTGGGTGTCCAGGATGTTGCAATTGATGGTCCACGGGCTGCTCCACGGACCGCCACTTTTTCCCCCTGGCCTTTGCCAAGATGCGGCAGGATACTGCCAATGGTTCCAGGTTGAGCCCGACCGCCACTCCTCTTCGTGGAAAAACACTGCTGCTGACTCCTGCCAGCGTGCCCTCCCTAGGCATGTGCGTCTCTTCCCTACATTTAAAGGGTCTGTAGCAGTAAAATCCCCGCGGTCCCTATCAATGAAGTCAATGGCTAGCCCTATAAAAGGGCAATGCTTTAGTCCTTCCTTGCCTCGGAAACAGGTCTGTTTGCTTTGTTAGCAGTGTGAGTTGCCAGCATCCCGTTCTTCAGCTCGTATGTTCTTCAGTCCTTGTGGTTGATCCTTCTGTTCCAGTGTCCTTCTTCATTGTCCTTCAGTCTCATGGTCTGTCTTCTGTTCTTCAGTATGCTTTGCCTCCTGTGTTTCTCCTCATCTCTCTGCCCTGACTATCCATCCCACCATTCTTTGAACGGATACCCGGTGTTGACCTTGACTTACTTCCTGGACTTTCCTTCATTACCACCTGCCACTGACCACTGCCTGACCATTCGACCCTCTTGGATCGCTTCCAGCCTTGACCCAAGCTTGCCCCCGACCTTGCCTGCACGCCCCAGCTTCAGGGACGATTCTACAGATCATCAGCAGAGGCCTCGGCACCCAAAGACTGAAGCCGAGGGGAACATGAGCTGGTATAAGCGAAGCTCCAGCCGGGCCTCTGCCTCTCCTGACTCCACCAGCCGACGGTGGGTCCCTGCAATTGCACCAACTCCATCTTGGTCCAAGGGTCCATACCCGTAACACGGGATAAGTTTTTTTTAAGATAAGAGATGGGGGGGGGGGAACCTGTGTTGTTCAGAAGCACTACAACTGAAACATCTTGGGGGGGGGGGGTAAGGGGGCCACTCAACTCATACTACAACTTTCATATAACTTGACAACTTTCACTTCAACTGTGGAAGGGAGATGCACCTTTGTGCAGCGCTTACAGCATTGCACTTTCCAACTTTTTATTTCTGTACAAGTATATTTGCTTCGTATAAATTTGAAATATTTCAATACATATAACGTTATATTACTGAATAAAATCAGGGGAGACAGCAACTGAGAAGTAAAGTCAACATACACTCACATCAACCAAAGGAAACTTGATCCCAACCATATGCCCTGAATATTTGAACACTTGGCACCAAAAGTGTTGAATACTTTATTACAAAAAAAGAAACAATTAATTATACAATTCTTTGTTTAATCTGCATTTTATATATTCATCAGACTGTATACATCAGTCCATCTTTAATGCTGTCCTCTTGTCAATATGTGCTACATACAATATTTCCACTTGCATTTCTCTGTCTTAATATGAACGACTTTAGGAATTTGGTGATCTTGCCGAAAAAACGATGGTACATCTTCTGCAGAAATCTGACCAGGTGGTACATTTTCTATTCAGAATTTCACAGAGACTACTCAACAAGGTTTCATGTCCAATTACCCAAAACAATATGTGCAAGAAGTTTGGAAAGACGGCCCAGTTTGAAAAGCGCACTTCGTCCAAACAGAGATAAAGGTAAGTGCCGCCACGCTTCAAGGCAACTACAAATGGAAGTTAAAGTCTTATAATTAAATCATAACACAGACCTGATATCTTAGCTGAGATCTTAATCCTCAAATATATTGTACATTTTTCTGCCCACTTTAATGGAAACTCACCAATCCATTTAAGTTGTATTTTGGCTTGAATAAACCCTCTGATTTAGCAAAGCAAATAGTGAGTCCAGAAAAAGAGCCCAACATTTTGAAAGCATTCAGAATGTGCACCATATCAATATGGTGCTGGAGTTTTGTGAAATCTTTTTAAAATGACATCAAATTTGTTATAGGATTAAAAAAAATATAGCAGGCAATTCTGAAACTCTGCAGGCAGTTTACAGGTTCTTGCAGGTTAATTTTGCCCGTGGAGTTTCTCATTGAAAATCTGAGGCCTGCATGTGCAAACTTTCTATTCATCACCCTAACCCCGCCCCCTAGGAACCTCTCCACACAGCTGAGAACATGTGGTGAAGGCAATTTTCTAACACGCCACTTCTGTACATAAAACGGAAATGCATTTGAAAATTACCGCATAACATCCAAGAAGAGAAACCGGAGTTTTCCATCCCAGGAGTAAATGCAGGAACGCCACAATAAGACATAATAATCAGGTAAGGTGTAGACCCCAATTCTTCCTAATACTTTACAGTCTGGTTCATGCAGGCCTGGTGAAGTAGACAATGATGCATAATAATTCCAAACGCCAATTCCATGCTGACAAATGCTTTATCCTCTGATCCAGTCCACTAACAACCTCAGCTGACCTGTTCCACACTATGGGAGATTTATATGCAAGAAGTTTGGGAAAAAGGCCCCAGTTTGAAAAACACACTGCGTCCAAACAGAGATAAAGGTAAGTGCCACCACGCTTCAAGGCGATTACAATCCTTTGGGCCTAACAGGTTTCCCATAATAATTCTGGGTTTCTGGGGGGGGTTTCCATAGGAAAGCAGACAGGTTTTTCTAGGGATGGTAATTTTATAACAGCCCAGCCATGGCTATAGTCTGTGTGCAGAAAGTACAAGAGACTTTAACCCAAATTTTCAAAGCAGACTTCCATTCGTAAGGCTCCTTTGGAACTTGGCAGATAGGCGCATGCCCCTGTGCAGCACACATGTACACATTTACGCCTGTTAGGGAACAAGTGGAAAGGTGCATGCATTTCTTGTGTGCACTTTCAAAAATGGAAAGTCTGCACGTATAGATATTCTCCCCCTCCACCAGCTCTGCCCCTCAGAACGCCTCTTTGCAGTGCACAAACAGAAGTACGCATGGAATCTCTTTTGCATGTACGTTTCTATGCACAAAACTCTAGACAACGTTTATGCGCATAAATGCTTCTGAATTATCAGGCCTGGACTATCTTAACGCTGTCTTTTCAACCAACAGGGTAAAATCTGAAGGATGTGCAAGAAGTCTGGAAACAGGAACCGATACAGAAAGCGCACTACGTCCAAACAGAGATAAAGGTAAGTGCCGCCACACTTCAAGGCCATTGCAAATGGAATTTATAGTCTTATAATTAAATCCTACACAGACCTGATATCTTAGCTGAGATCTTACTCCAAATATATTGCACATTTTCCTGCCCACTTTAATGGAAACTCGCCAAGCCATTCAAGTTGTATCTTGGCTCGAGACGATAAGACCTCTGATTTAGCAAAGCTAATAGTGGGTCCAGAAAATGAGCCAAACATTTTGAAAGCATTCAGAATTACTGGAACAGACCTATATGGGTCAGTAACAAAAAGGTAAATCATCACTGGCAAACCAATTCAGTTTCAATCTCCCGAGTGCCCAATTCAGTTCCTTTAAAATGATCCAGCTTCCTTCATTTGATTGCTCATGGCTGTAAAGTGAGAGAGAGGGGTCATCCTCGTCCACGCCTTCTTTAAAGGCAACAATAAGAAAAGGCTGTACTCCCAGGGTGGTCAGCAGGGAGCCAACGGCACGCTCTGTCTAGGCCAGTGGTCCCCAACCCTGTCCTGGGGGCCCACCAGCCAGTCGGGTTTTCAGGATATCCACAGTGAATATGCATGAGTGAAAATTTGCATGTTATGGAGGCAGTGCATGCAAATTTTCTCTCATGCATATTCATTGCGGATATCTTGAAAACCCGACTGGCTGGTGGGCCCCCAGGACAGGGTTGGGGACCACTGGTCTAGGCCATTTTGTAGGGAACGCCAGCCCTGTGCCGCCCCCTTCCACGTACCCTCTTCAGTCCCACGGTGTCCCTTAGCCACCTCCTACCCATTCATCCATGGCAGGGTCAAACCTGCACTTATCTTCCCCCCCCCCGTCCTCGACTGTGCGGTGTAGAAGAAACCAAAGTGCTCCTCGTGACCTTGGCCAAGCCACTTCACTCCTCATTGCTTCAGGTACAAACTGAGGGCCCTATTTACTAAGCACTGGTATTTTCCCCAGAAAAAAAAAACAAAAAACAAGCGAGGGTGGCCCGAGGCTGTGGGGGCCACCAT
The DNA here is from genome assembly GCF_901001135.1 of Rhinatrema bivittatum. Lineage (NCBI taxonomy): Eukaryota > Metazoa > Chordata > Amphibia > Gymnophiona > Rhinatrematidae > Rhinatrema > Rhinatrema bivittatum. Next base: position 535,544,062 of record NC_042615.1, on the reverse strand, counting down.
GATTTAATGGTGCCAACTGGCCTGAATAACTCCCCTAGAAGTGTCCCAAAACCCCTGGATCTCTCAAGACCCTCCCCCCCAACCCCCATCCCTTGAGGTGGCCAAAAAAAAAAGGTTTTAAAAAAGTGAAGGTATATAACATGCCCCACCCCTCCTTCAAACCCCTCCCACATAACACCCTAATCCTGACCTGCCAATCCTCCTGGCTCCACCCCCCCCCCCACCCCCAGGTACTTACCTAAATAGTCCTGGTAGACTACTGAGGGTCCGCAGCACCCCACAAGGCTCCAGACTATTTCCAAAATGCTGACATCCAATCATATGATGGAGCTAAGCACACTGTCAGCCAGCCAGGGACATTCTGGAAATGGCTGCGCCGAGTCTAGAGCCCTAGGAGGCACTCCAGGACCCCAGGAGACTATCAGGGCCACGTAGATAAGAGTTGGGGGGGGGGGGAACTGGAAGGAATTATGGGGAAAATAAGGAGGGAACTTGGGGGAAGGAGTGGGTCCTACACCACAGCTTCACTTTAGAAAATTAAGCATCTTTTTATTTGGCCACCTCAAGGGGTGACAGGGGATAGGCAGGGGTCTCTTGAGAGACCCCTGGGGGTTCTGGGACCCTTGAGAGGTGGAGGTATTTTGGGCCAATTTGCCTCTTTAAATCATGGCTCTGGAAGCAGTGAGACAGGCCAGCTAAGTCTAAATCAAATAACTGGGCTTACAGTTTTTGAGAGAAGTTGTGTTACTTGATGTACATTTATTTGCTTAGTAATGAGATGATTAGCATGTATTTGCATACAAATCAGCTCACTGCCATGGTGCTGGGGGTATATAATGTGCTGCATTTGAAATACTGTGTGTTATCGCTGCATTAAAGCATTTAATGCTTAGTACATGACCCCCTTAGATCTTAAGCCCTCTGGGGACGGGAAATACCTATTGTACATTCATGTAACTCACCTTGAGCTACCAATGAAAAGAGCGCATGAAATCTAAATAACTAAATACATAAATCCACCATGCCATGCAACCTGACTCAGGTTCCACTACCAGACTGCATGGGTGGGTCTCTCTGACCAGTATCGTCAAGCACGGTAATTCATCCCAGCCACAGCACCCCCAAGCAGCTGCTTTCCTGGGCGGGCCGGCCTTATCTAGCCCAGCGCCGGTTCCAGGGCTATGCCCGAGGCTCCCATTTTCTGCCAAGCTGCGTAGAGAAGTCTTCCCCATCCCGGGGCTGACTGGCCTCATGTAGCCAACCACTGGCTTCAGGGCTGCGGCTATCATCTGCTTCATCCCCTCCACAGTGCCCCCATGCATCAGATACTGGAGCACTGTGCCAGAAAGTGTCACAGACAGATAGAAGCTGAACAAAAGGCATTCTTTTTTCTTTTTCAAGAATAGTCCTAAAAAGGTATTGCACGTTCACCATTTACTGCAGTCATAGCCCTGGGATCCGTATATCACTACTACTATTATTAGTTTGACAGTTTTATACAATCAATTACATGTTCCAATAAACCAATCTTCCCTAAAACCCACAGTATGCATTGCTATACTACTGCAGCATCAGTTCCCACAACTAGGGTTTCATCTCTAGTGCACTGTATATGTTGAAGGGCTGCATGAATTTTCCTAATATTACTCATTAATTGCCTATGAGGGATAAAGCTACAATGTGTTAAAACTGGACCTACAGTTTCAAGTACTCAGCCAACATTTTCGTTAAGATTTTGAAGAAATAGGTCTGTAAGCAACTGGCAACAAGATCTTTTAGGTAAAGCAGTGATCATGAACACATTTCAATCTTTAAGCAGACAACTCCACTGCCCGGGCTTCATCAATGTGATCTTTCAGTGCCTATAGAATTGTGGGCTTTAACATCAGGTAAAGCGCAGTCTGAAACCCATTAGCAACAAGTGCTTTCATTACTTTTAAAAAGTTTATTAATTTTATCATTTTCCTGTGTTGCGATGGTTTATTCAAATTGTGAGACTTAGCTCCTTCCAAAACTACTTTGGGTATAATCAAATCTTCAGATAATTCATTTCAATTTTAACAATGATCCCCAGGTTACTTAGAGAGAGTCATTCGCAGAAAGAACGAAAGACTGATTTAATCCCCACGTGTAACCCTCTCCTTATAGGCAGGATGAGCTCTCCTCTGCTGCAAAGAAAGCCGCCCTCTATCTGGAAAGAGCAATGGATGTTTCTTCCTGTATGTAAGGATCCCCTTCTCACCTGGCGGGAGTCACTGCACAAGCATGTCTCCCTCTGAGATCCAGAAAAAGATAAAAATAAAGAACCATAGCACTGAAGCCAGGTCAATAAAGTGGTTCACACGATACACAAATTAAACTTGGAATACTTAATAGGGAAACAGAATAGGCAACATAACTGATATGATAAAAATGTAAGGGGAGAGTCATATTCACAGGACATGCTCAAAATCATATTTTCATACAAGGATGTCTGTGCGGCAAAGATTTACCCCCCAAAATACACCATTTTAAAAGACCGAATAAAAGGAGAAGTCAATATTCAAGAACCCACTAAGCAGTTGAGATAACCAGCTAATTTTAGCCAGTCACCCTTCCCAGAGATCCAGCTGAATTTAGCCAGCTAGGTTTTCAGCTGAATATTCAGCTAAATCCAGTCATAATTTCACTGTCTAGATTTAATGTGACTGGGTGCCCCAGCTAAACTTATCTGGTTATTGCTGAAAATCTGGCACTAATCGGCTAAGTGCTCTTTAAAAACAGAAAAACCAACAACAAAAGCATGGGGACCCTTTAAATGTTTTAAAATTGCCCCAAAGCAGCCTGACTTTCCGCCCCCCCCCCCCCCCCCCCCCCCAATGCTCTTAAAAAAATAATAAAAAGAGTCACGAGGTCCTATCCTATTTCTCCCACTCTCCCGATGCTCACTTAAAATGAAGGATAGCCCCACCAGCCCCCATCTCATTCCCCCATACTCTCAGTGCTCTGTGGCCTCCTCCCGTTCCAGTGCGCTTTCTTAAAACCAAAAGGTTAGCTCCATGGCCAGCGGTAACCTCCCTCCTCCTGTCAGAACATTAAAGAGGCTGCAGGGTCCTCTAGGATCGCCTGCCTCGCTCCAGTCCCAATAGGGATAAAAGGCCGGCCTGGGAACTCCCTTTTCCCTGCCTTTTTGTCTTGTGGTCTGGTTGAAGACATGCTATTTACTAAGTAACTTTCCAAACGCATTGGTGATTTTGCTTCACTGTTCATGAGTGAATTACTTCCATTTACTATGAGTTGCTGATGAAATACCTTCAGCTGGGCCCTGAGTTGCCATTGGCAGCAATGCACTGGCACTCCCACCCACCCAAGGTCTATGCACTGCTGGTACATCTTGGAAAGAGTCTCCATCTCCATCTGCATTGCCACCGATGAAGATGGGGACCTATGGTTTCAGGTTGGGTTTTTTTTTTATTTTTCCTGAGAATTTCAATGCTATAACAAAAAAAAAAAAAAAGGAAAGTGGAAAATGACTTTGTTATAACACACAGGAGAAAAAAAATCTGTTTTCCTCTGATTTTTCTTTTGTTATAGCATCGAAACGCTCGGGAAAAATAAAATAAAATAAAATAAAAAATTGAAAACGAAGGTCCCTAAGTATGGAGGCGGCCTTCCATTTAAACCAGGACCTAATGGATGCACACAAGGACTGCAATGCCACAAACTCTCATAGTCCTTTACCATAACATCAGTGCTGAGACAGACAGACAGACTAAGGGCCTGATTCTCTCCATAAACACAGAATGGGAGCAAAGCCTTGATGAAATCAGCCCCCCGAGTATGCTGCTAAACTGCAGAGATTCAACGGGATCCCAGGGGAAGTTTTTCATTCTTTTAGAGAGCAGGCTTCACAAAAGTGGCTGGGGTGTACCACCAAACCCCTGGCTCAGACGATCTCACAGCTTCACGTGGGCTCTGCACATTGCAAAGAAGCACGTCCCGACCAAACAAGGACAGCCGAGCCCACTGCGTCAACGATCGGAAGTTAAGCAACAGTGAGGGACTTTGTGACAGGTCAGAACCTCGCCAGCAACATTTTTGCTCAGGCACTAAATCCACATTTCCCTGCTCAGATTCTGCTGGGGAGTATGTTGCACCTTCTTTGGACTTCCCCCCCCCCGTGGACCAGAATGAGAGAAAAGACTTAAAATGAATCTGGTCCTTGAAGCATACGGGGCCATACTCACCAGATTTAATCTTTGAACTGATGGCACACTGGAAATGCACACGAATACTCTTACAGCCCTCATGAGGGCAATTTGTCCTCATCCCTCAATGGGATGCTTGAAGTTACTGTACTGGCCACTGTTAGCCTCAATGGCATGTGCCAGCCAGGGGCTGCCAAGTTTAGATCAAGGGGCCCTACCTTAGCCGTCAATTATACATTTAGGGCCCAGTTTTCTAAACTTTATTCCCTCCCATGGACACCGAATGGGAGAAAAAGTCTTAATAAAGCAGGTCCTTAGTCTTCTGCTTTCCTCAACACCGACAGTTCTCTTAATTTTTTTTTTTTTTTTTTTTAAATAAAAATGCATTGAAAAACTTGCATAAAAGCACATGATCAATGCAGAGCAGTTCTATACAAGCATTGTCCACACGAAACCTAAGCAGCTTTTTTGGTAATATCCTCCAAACTCTTTTTCTGCTCCTGCTGTGCCCCTCCCCCCTCCCTCAACACCCATGCACACTCCCCATCGGGCTCTCATCCGTGCATTAGACTCGGCCGAGGCTATTATTAGACATTTTCGGGGCGGTCTGAGCCCCACCACCTGAACTGCTCTCTTGGATCTTGATAACTGAAGCTGGCACGCAGCCGAGGGGGCTTCGGATTAAAGTCATCTGTGTAAACACATCAGAAGGCTAGTTACCCGCCTCGCTCTTTAATTTCATGTAGCCCTCCAAGGCAGCCAAGTGCGGCCATGCGGCGTCTACAAACAGTTTCCAAAGCTCACTCCGCTGAAATCTCATCATATTACACCAAGACAGAGACAGAGAGAGAGATTGCTGCGGCTCCGTGGTGAAGAAATTGCTTTAAATACAGCCATCTACCATTACTGCAAGTTATCAAAGGGACAGCCACAGTGGTAATGGCAGTGAAAGCTGAACCGGCATACTGAGGAGCCTTGTTTTAATAATGTGTGTGTTAATTTATTAAGAGCACGCTTTAATAATGATAACAATATTCAGATTTTGAACCCGGCTGTCCCAATAATGCCCAAGACGGCTTACAGTGTTACTTGTACTCAGTCCCGTCCCAAAGCAGCTTACAATCTAAGGGATGAATTTTCAAAACGTTACACGCATAACGATCCATGCGAATTTTCACTTTCGCAGCACATATGCACACGTAGAAAAGGGGCAGTCTAGGCGCATTCTGGGGCGGAGCCAACATTTACGCATGCAAATTGCTATTTTAAAAGACATGCATGCAGATTAGCCAATTTACTTGCGTAGTTTTACATCTGCTAATTATCTGGTGTGATATTAAAATGTTTATTGTGTGGTACTGGCTGGGTGGGAGGTCGGGGGGGGAACTGGAGGGAATGCAGGCGGAAGAACCAGGAGGGTCTCAATGTCCTGGAGAAGGTCTGAGCAAACTGGTGGACTATTTATTTTATTTATTTATTTAGGTGTTTTATATATTGTCGTTCCAAAAGAAGATCACAGCGATATGCAATACATATTCTTAGACAATATTTACTAACTGGGTCAACGATCATGTTCTAGGTCAACATAACATTAGGAAGGAAATCAAGGACGTATTCATACATTTTCTAGGTTAATATAACATTGTTTACAAATTCCAATTTGGTAAAACTGGTAATTTCCTTGACATGCGCAGTATTTAAAATACACCAACGTATGCATGTAAATCCCCATATGCGCAAGTAAATCCTACTTTATTTTTTGCAAATAAGATATACGCAAATACGCATGTATATTTTTAAAATAGGTAGGGGGCGGAGTTAAGATGGCCAACCAGTCTGCTGGTGGGTGAGAGCGTTCCTCGGTGTTTTCTTCCTTTTTTTTTGTGGTAACCATGCCACACTCAGGGCGGAAGCTTAGGGCAAGGGAGCGTGAGACACGCTCAGCGCCCCACGCCCTATCTATCTATAACCGGTCCGATGGATGCACACCTAATCCGGAGAGGATTTACTTCATAGGAGAATGGCTCGCGGCGAGGTTCCCGGGAGGAAGAGGAAACCGGGGCCTCGCATGAGCTCCAGACATCACTCTCCCCGATACAGTTTATGGCCCCAGAAAATCCCGCAGAGGCACGATTAGTGGAAAGACTCCGGGAAGAAGAGCGTGGCGTGGAAGGAGAGGGAGCCGTTGGGGGGGTCCCCACATAAATGGTATGCACACCCGGAAGAGAAGGGACACAGACGCTGCTCGTGCCTAGCATGGGAGAGGCTGCAAGCGATGGGGAAGCCCCCACAAGAAGCGCTGAGCCTCTGATTCTGGTAAGACCAGAACAAAAAAAAATCACACTTGAGGAAATACGGCAGGCAATTCAGGCACTGAACGAGAGTTTGAATTTGAGAATTAATCCTGTGTTGGAAGCTCAGAAATCAATGGAAGTACGTTTGGATAAAATAGAAAAAAAGACTATTGCTGAGAATTGTGAAAATGCGGTGGCCTTAAAGAAAGAAATCTCGAAAAGTAAGAACTTTCAAATGAATTTAGTCAAGGAGAAAAAAAGATCTAACAAATAAGGTGGAAAAGCTGGAAAACGTCATAAGAAGCAAGAATCTGCGGATACTGAACTTTCCCCAAGAGCCTTTAGTATCTGCCAAAGATGCAATTAAGAAATACATGCTTCAAACCCTGAAAATAACAGAGCAAATGCTACCAATAATTGCTAAAGCTTATTTTATTCCACCTTTTAAAAAAGGCTCTGTTAATCAAGAGGGGTTACAAGTATCATCTCCAGTTTCACCTCCGATGGATGTTTCGAGAGGGTAGAGGGGGGGGGCTGGTCTCTGGGGTAGCGCTATGCTCAGGTTTGAATCTCCTATCTGAGGAGGCCGGAAGAAGTTGATGCTCCTGTCCCAGGCATGGTGGGAGGGAAGCCGGCTGCTGCTACTGTGACAAAACCCCTGCTGGTCACACAGGGTCACTGAAGGCAGGTCTACGAGAAGACTTCCATCCAGCTCTCCAGATCAGCATCAACAGTTAAGTCACCTGAGCCATGACATCTTGGTGGTGAAAAAAAAAAGGGGGGGGGGGGAAACAAAGGATAAAAAAAAAAAAAAAAAAGTCATAATTTTTTTTTTTTTTTTTAGGAATGGGAGGTGTTCCCTCTGTGCCACATTCATACAGGCAGTTTCTCCATTTTTTTTTTGTTAGCATTAAAAAAACATTGCTTGAACTGCAAACAAAGGGCCTGATTCATCAAGGTATTTTCCCATAGACACAGAACGGGAGAAAAGCCTTAGTGAATCAGGCAGAAAAAGTTTTGGTGTTCAGCGCAGTTAAAACAAGTCAAGCTGTCATCCGATACCAAAGCAGGGTTGTAATTCTCGGAGTCCTAATGGAACCCAGAAGCCTTGACAGCATTCCATGGTGGTTTTCTAAGTTTGTTTTGGAGTAATTTTACGAAGCTGACCAACCTGCTGGCCTTAATGTTTAGCCTCAGCTTCAGGATCATGTCTGGAGAGAAGTCAAGCATGCTGTCACACACCATGTAAACGCAGACAGAGAACTTCCTCTCCTGCACATTTGGTTTCCATTTAAGGTTGGTGGTGGCTTCTGCTGTGAGCTGAAGGTTATGCATGAATCGCTGTCTTTTGCTGGTTGTACAGTTTACATTCACCAAACAAATTCTTTGCATGTTTGTAACAGGATGTGGGCCTCCTTGGCATGCCACTTACACCTCCCTGAGCTCTCTGCACACTTGCCAAGGTTGCACATTAGATCAGCAGCCTTACTTTAAATACAAGATCTACCCATCTGCGGTCCACATTTGCACGTGCTGCTTCCAGAAGAAATACTACCCAGAGAAAGAGAAACTGCATCATAAAAGCTTTTAACAACCTAATCCTAGAAATGTCTTCAGCTGTCCAAGGGAGAATTTTCAAGAGCGATCCCATGTGTGTCTGCCCAGGTACAGTGATGGCTATGCACCAAACATTTAGTAACTGTATTTCCCATGCACAAAATAAAGTGCATGGGAAATACAGTTAAATTATCTCAGGATCCATGGCTGACGGGCTTTCTGTGAGGCTTCTGCACAATGTACCATTCCGAAAAGATCCAACTAATAATAATCCTTAGATAAAGAGAAAAAAAATGAAATCTTATGGATAATCCTCTAAACAGCAAAATCAAGTCTGAGCATTCAGTCTGCTACCGGCAGCAGGTAACACTGGAGACAGATCCTTTAATGCGATCAGCCGGGAAGGAGACGCCCTTTCATTTTGGCAGAAAGCGTTCAGTGGGGGTAAGACGCGTCCCCTTTGTTCTAATGCATTGCAACGGGAGGTGAAGACACCTGTCTCTTCCCTCCCCCCCCCAAAAAAAAAACTAAATAAATAATCTGCCTCTTCCCAGCTTTAGAGGGTGTTAATGCCTATTCTCACCACTGACAGACAAAGCCTTGGAAAATTCCGCTCTCCATCTGAAGTGCTACCCTGCGATCCCTCAAATTCCCTCTCCAGCGCCCATGATCGCTTCACTGTCCAGAAAACGCTTCCGTGCCTACCGTTTCTGTCCTGCCTGCCATGGCTGTGGGCGAGGGCTGGTCCCCCTCAAATAAAGCAGCCGGACCCCCTCCCCCCGAAGGCAGCTGTGATGTGCCACATCTGTTGCAGGCTCAGACCCCCCGCACCCGAGCAGAGCCGCACGCCAGGCTGCCAGGGAGCCGGGTTGAGCGGGCGGATTTGCCTGCCTTGCCAGGCGCGGGAAAAGGGCCATCCATGCCATGGGGGGGGGGGGGGGGGGGTTGTAGCACTGGGATCGGGCGTGACCGACCACCGGCTGCACGGGAGCTCACCAAACAGCGCCTTTCGGGTTGAAATGAACGCTTCACCCTGCCGCATGGGCACAGTATTTCCCAGGTACGGTCCTGCCTGCGCATTCCCGTCTCCAGTATGGCGAGGGGGGGGGACGGTAAAATCTCTGCACGATCTCGTGCTGCGGGGAGGCGAAAGTTGCCTGCTCGCTGCCGCGCTCCGTAGCCAGAAATCGGCCCCGTTTTGTGTAATTAATTAAACGATGCAGTTGGCCCGTGCTGGGAGAGGAATCTGCTCCTGCCCTGCAGCTCACACGGGTGAGAGACAACCACACGAGATGCTATCGCACGAATAAAATACCACGCTCGCCTTCTCTGCAGCCCTGCTGGCGTTCATCTCGGTTGCCCGCCTTCCTTAGCATTATTTTCTTGAAATGCACCCCCTCGCCAGGCGGAAAAGCCGGCCACCGGTCTACAAGCCACTGCGCGACCCTTCGCCCGGGGGAGGGGGGGAGGGACTCTGCCTTTCCATTTTCCAGGAAAAACCCGGGAGAACGCACCCCCCCCCCCTACCCCGGCTAACGCAAAGCGGAGCGCACCGGCAGCCCATGGGCAGCTGCTAACCCTCCGGCCGCGGATGCCAAGAAGCCGAGCCACTTACCGCGATGGCCTGCAGCCGCTCCTTGTGCAGTTCTGCCTCCGCCATCCTAGCGGGAGGGACACCGGGCAAACAATGAAGGAAGCAGCAGCAGCGCCCGCCCGTCGCCGATGGGAAGCAGCAGCAGCAGCGGCGGAGGTCCGAGCCCCTCAGGGCAGGGGCACGGGGGCAGCGCCTGCCTGCTCGCCGGCTAAGCGCATTGCGCGGCCGCTGTCACGCACGAGGCAGGGATGCGCGGCTCCCTGACAGCCGACGAGCGGGCATGGCTCGGATTGCTCTTCTCGCCCCTGACGTCTCTCGGCTCGGTGGCTCCTCCTGCGGAGCGCTGGGCTAGGAGGGGGGAGGGGGCCCTGCCTGCCTGCTGAATGAGGACCTGCGTGAAGGCAGGAGGAGGAGGAAGGGTCCCGGGGGAGGGGAGATCAGAGAGACGGGAGCGCCTGCTGACCTGAAGCGGGCGTCCCGCATTTTACCGGGGGGGGGGGGGGGGGGGGGGGTATTGAGCGTAGACGACCCTGGCATTCGCTAAGCAGAGGGCAGAGAGATTTTTTTTTTTTAATTATTATTTTTTGGTAGCACGGTCGTGTTTCTGAACTCTCAATGTAGCACAGCCGCTTTAACCACTTAGGGGGCCTTGGACAAACTTTTGGTAGGGCCCCTTTTATTTTTTTCCGTATTGGCACCTCCCCCCCCCAAAAAAAATCCCATGTTAGAAAAAAAGCAAATTTATACTATTCTAAAATGTATTTTAAAGCAATGCCTTACATGCCTGATTACATTTCCAAGATTACTTTCAATACATAAATTGTATCTGAATGTGTCAGTTGTTGACAGAGCTTGATTGATAGATTTGCATCTGTCTTTTTTTTTTTTTTTTTAGTATTTTGATTCCTGTTATGCAAGGGGAATGGAGCAGCTGTCCTTTACGCCCATAGGGGGAAAAAAAGCGGCTGTGTCTATAGCACATTGATTAATGAACGTAGAATACCTTGCAGCATAGGCCCGGTACAAGGTGGCAACGAATGAAGACTAAGACCCCCAAAAGGAGGCTTGGCACGCCAATTTCAGACATCGGAATGAGCCCGGCCTAACCCAAACCACTGCCCATCCGATACAGTGCAGTATGGTCACCTACTGATCCTGTCCTCCCCACGCGAGCCGCCATGTTTAAAGTGCGGGTGAGATAGTTGGAGTGCAGACATATAGGTAACTTGTTTTATGGTTTAAATAAGGCTTAAAAAAATCTATTTTTGATGGTTTAATGTTTGTATATTTGTTCCTTAGTGGTTGATCAATATATTTCCAAGGCCCCTGAAGAAGGTCGCGAAACACAAGCCATGTGCTATAGAATCAACCGCATTTGTGTCTGTGGAAGCACTGCAACTTTTGAGATAAGAATTTTTTTCCTGTTTTTAGAATATTAAAAATTATGATGGCATTATGAAAGAGTAGAACCCCATGATTATATTGAAAGGTGACAAATCATTTTGGGGATGTTTATATGGCATCCATTTAAATAAGTGGTTTGGTTGTCCAAAACAGCATAAAAATAGTACCTATATATATATGAGATGTTTCACTTTCTAGATACGTAGAAGTTTCCAAAGTGTGTGGTTTTTTCAATTTATTGATGTATCCCATATTGCCAAGCCATTCTTCTGCAGATAAAATTATTGTTGCAGAAAAATAACTGTGCATAAGTACATTTCAATGACATCACTAAAAACAGAAGAGCTAAGAAAATACACTGTAGTGTTGCGACTGCGAGGCCTGCGGGTCCTGATGCGGGCGCTGCCTAAGGCTGATGATGAGAGCGCGGTTGCTAGCTCATGGGAGAGCATGAGCCCCTGAACCACGGCATGACTCAGGGAGGAGCCCCAAGGCACACCGTGGGAAGTGAGAGCATGCAAGTATGGGCAGCTCAGGAACAAGGCAGGACTGGAACCAAGGCAAGGAACGTGGAACAGGAACAAAGCAAGGACAGCTCTCCACTGGACCTACACGCACCAATGAGACTCAGCAACACGATGCTGATCCTGATCTCGAGAGTAGCCCTTTGGCTACTCGGAAGCCCTTCAGGACCCGCCGCTTGGGAACGATAAGTGCGTGAGGCCAGACGGAGGCTGAGGACAAGAACAGACAAAGACAGGAACTTGGAAGACTCAGATGAGGACTTGGAACTTGGAAGGTACAGGTGGGCTCTGTCTCTCAGGGCTCCCTACACAGCCCCCCATGGGCTGGTCATGGACCACCCTGTCCTCTGCGTGCCCTACATAACCTGGGAAGGCTGGTTGCGGACCACGGGGGAGCGGGACAAGCACCAGAAGGGGATTCAACCAACGAGGCTCCAATGACCGGAAACAGGAATTGGATCTATACGGATTTACCCTCGGGGTTGCCATCTGGAGGACTCAGAACTTGGAAGACTCGGAACTTGGAAGACTTCAGGAACATCAGGACTTCGGAAAAGGAATCCAACCAAAAGTGGCACCAATGACCGGAAACAGGACCTGGATCAATACGGATTTACCCTTGGGATGGTCATCTGGAGGACTCGAAGAGCTGGAAGGCTCGGAACTTGGAACTTCAGGACTTCAGGAACATCAGGACCAAGAAACATCTGGAACATCAGGACATCTGGACAAGGCAACGAAGGAGCTCCGATGAGGAATGAGACCAGGAACATCAAAGACATAGAATGAAGAGTCATCTTGGACAAATGAAGACCACCGAGGACCTTGATCCGGCAAAGAGGAGCATGGATGACCATGGGACCTGGATCTGAAGGCCTTGAGGAACAGGAACTGAGCCCTTTTATAGGGCTGAACCAGGAAATGAAGCTGATGAGGACTTCCGTTGGGGCCGCGTGCTTTTCCCGCCACTGGCCCTTTAAATATAGTGAAGAGGGGGGAGAGGAGAGCGCAAATACCAACCAGGGAATCACTTTAGAGCGAGATGTGAACCCACAAGCTGAAGTCATCTCATTAAGCCCCAGTGCCCCTTGTACTCCCTCCCCACCAGTTACAACAAAAAATGAAGTAGGTCCTCTTGCATTTGAAGAGGCCTCAGATGAATTGAACATTGCCTCTAAACAGCAGATGGAGAGTGGGAACCATGCTGTTGGGGGATTGGAGGACCACAGGCCAGAATTTGAGGTTATTCTATCATCTAAACCTCAGAAATCACATTGGAGACCTTGTGGACTGCAATTAAATCCTTAGAATTGGCAATAACAAACTTGACTTTAAAAACTGCTAATTTCCAACAGAAAGCACTAGATTTGGAAAATGTCACATCTTTATGTAACAACAAAATGATAAATCATGAAGAGAGATTAGTAAAAGTAGAAACACTTCAGAAAAATGTCAAATCTGAGTTATCTAATATAAAGAAGGTAGAATATCTGGAAAATACCCTGAGATACTCAAATCTGAGGGGTTTACATTTTCCTTTTCAGAAAATAGTATCTGCAAAAGATATGTTTACAGAATATCTACAAAGAGTACTGAAAATGTCGAATCAAGCGATACCTGTATTTGCAAAAATTTATTATGTACCTTTAAAAGATGTGACAGGAAATCAAATGGGTAAGACACAGCCTGAAGTCTCTTTGAACTTGACCGAGATATTAGAAAGCTCTTTGCACACTGAGATTTCTTTAAGAGCTACATTATATCTCTCTTTTTTGTTCCAAACTGAAAGAGACGCGGTTTTAAGATTATTCTTAAGACATCGCACAGAGAAGTTCCACGGGCAACAGATCTGGATTTATCCAGATCTGGCGAAAGTAACCCAACTAAGGAGAAAGGATTTCTTGAAGCTGAAATCTGAAGTGTTAGCAAAGGGAGCAAGATTTATCTTAAGGTACCCCTGGTAGATGTGAGATAAATTACAAGGAACATAAATATGTTTTTTTTTTAGTTACCTCATTTACAGGCCTTTCTGGAGTCCCACCCCATTAATCTAGCATTAGTTTAGGAGCAAAAGAAAGTTTTTTTGGCTATCTCAGATCAGTGAGAAATTTCTTTACTATTTTTTAAGGTTCGCTCATTTTCTTTAAAACCTAATTCTCCTGAATTACTTAGAGAACATACAGAAATGTAAATGAGTATATTTCAAATAAAAATTGCTAAAAATCCATGTCAATATTCCTGTATTACATATATACAAAGTTGTTTGTTTTTTGAATGTTTGAAATGCATAAATTAAAAAAAAAAAAAAATATATATATATATATAGTGAAGAGGTGCATGCCAGCGCCTAGAGGAGGCCCAGGGAGTGGAGCAGGACCAAGGACAGCGGTGGCATCCAGGCCACGAAGAACAGAAACAGGGAGGCATTAGAGGCGGCCTCTGAGCCGTAGGATAGCGTCGCAGCGGCTTTCCTTGCCGGGAAGGAGGAAGTTGGCGGGCAGCTCTCCTTGCCGCGAAGAATGGCGGCGTCAGGCAACGGCAGCAGTGGCTTCAGGCCGCAGAAAAGGACGTCCCAGCGGCGGCACTAGGCCGCGAAGATCTAAGAGAAGGGAGCCCCTCCCGCCTCGAGAGTGACAAAGGAAGTAATCCGGCAGTGTCTCCTCCTGCCGCACAAGGCGGCATCGAACCGCCCAGAGGTGGCAGCGGCAAGGCAGGACGGAAGTCCGGGGCGACAGCGCTGGAAGTAAGAGGCCTGCTTACGGGATGAGCTCCGCAAGCAGGATCGTAACAGTAGACCCAATTTTTTCACTGTTAAACTACATAGTTAATTTCATGATTTTTTTAAAATAGATAATGCTAGAGTGCAGGTGTTTTGTTCTTAGCATTTTTATTCTTAGCAATAAAATCTTTATTTCCATGAAATCTCTATTTTCAGCATTCCAAAAAATTGTTCAGTATAAAATTATCACATCTTTCTTATCTATTTCAGCAAAATATATAAACTTATATTGTGGACCAAATTTTTGGACCTCATTACCAGCATTATAGCAGGCCTACAGTGTACTGAACAGCTGTCAGATCAATTTTATGTTGTATACTACTGTATGAGGATTCTCCATCAGCAGGGCCGATGCTTCTAAGTAGGAAAACTAGGTGGTTGCCTAGAGAGCTGAAATTTGGAGGGCAGCAAAATCCTGACAGCACAAGACCAGAAGAGTGTTGTGTCAGAGCCAGTAGGTAGCAGTGTTATGCTGGTGCTGCCACCAATAGATAAGGTGGGGGAGGGGGATATATAATTGAAGGTTCACCTAGGGTGCCAAATACTGTTGCACTGGTCCTGTCCATCAGTAGTGACCCAACGATGACCATTAGTCCAAAAAACATACCACTTACATTTACCAACTAATCATTAGTATCCTTTAAATAAGATGGACACACATAGGCCAAGGCCTATAAATAAAAATCAATAATTTGTGAGCCTGTTTTCATTATTAGGATAAAAAGACTGGCTCTACCCAAACTTTTGTGTGTCTTGGATAAAACAGAATGCTTGGCAATCACAGAGGCCTTCTCGTTAGAGAGGCTAAGACATTTTCAGGCCGATACAATACCGACGCGTAAAAAAAAGTGCGGCAGTGCCAGGCGCCCTCGCGTTTGACGCGCGCACATTTTGGTTCACAAGCCGCTCGATTCAGTATTCAAATTAGACGCAAATCCAAGCAGCGGCAAAGGAGCGTCCAAAGCACGCCTATGAAGCGGTAGGCGTTCACAATCCATTTTACTGTATAGAGCGGTATACAGCGCCTATACAGTATCCAGGGTGCGCTGGCGCCATACCTGTCATTTCAAATGTCATTCCAGCAGGTAAGGGGATGGTTCTTTTCTACAGACCTCGCATGGACACCGGGGCCGCTGCCCTGAGCATCTGGACGTCCTTGATCGGAGGCCACCCCCAACCTTCCACGTCCGAGTGCTTAAGGACGTGCAAGGATGTCCGGGCGCCTGTGAAGGTTGGGGCCTCCGAGCATGGATGCCCGGAAAGAGACGGGAACGCTGTCTTCCAACGGCCATGGCCGCTATCTTGAGCGCCCGCCCGGACGTCCAAGGTCGGGGCTTCTGTTCATGGACATTCCTGCCTCTTTCCTTTTACTAACAGGACATATAAATAGTTTAACAGTACATACATGGATATGCAACACTGGGGATTCTCAAGTTTGTTTTCTTATATGAACTATGCTCATATAAGTAAAAGCTTATATAAGCTTTTACTATTCTTTTACTACAATCAGCAGCCTCAGGGATGCCTAATTCTAGATGCCAGAGATAGGCGTCCGCTGGATCCCCGCCCACCCCCGGAGCCTCAGGATGCCTAATAGACACCGGAGGAAGGCCTGGCATGGCTCCCATCCCTCCGGCGTCCGTAGAGGCGTCCATGTCTCCGCTGGACCCCCGGAGCCTCAGAGAATCCCAGAGATGGATGGTACCGTTGAACACATACCTCCTCCGGTCTTGCTGCAGGGTTCTCCTGTTAGCTGGGTTGGCTGGGTTCTCCTTGCTGCTGGGCTCCCCTGTTGGCCTCTCCAATCTGCCTTCTAGAATTTGCTTGGCGAGCATTTCTTATTCTGCTTCTCATCCGAATGAAAAAGATCGCCAGAGCCAATATATACATGTTGTCCATGACGCTGTCCGGTCCGAAGCTGACTGAACAACACACTAACGCCAGGGTCAGGGTAGGCGGTAAATATAGAGGTTAAAGACGCGGTAAATAAGTTGGTTAAAGACGCGATAATTTGGGTGTGCGTTACTGTATCGGGGGGAATAGCTAATCCGATCATTAACATATCATATACATGCGGCGGGTGGAAATGGATACACGTCTTTTTTGGCAAGCGCTAAGGACGCGAAAAAGCCGATACTGAATCACGCATCCATCTTACGTGCTCAAAACGTGCGTCCAAAGCGGATTAAAAACCACGCAACCACGGCCGCGCTTTACTGTATCGGCCCATTTGAAAGTTAACCTATTTTCAAGCCAGAGAATGAAATGTATTAATTGGCTTGTTCTCCAAATATTCATAGCAAGTGTGATCACTCAGTCCTATCTGGACTTCATTATAATAATCCAATTTATGTAAAATTACAACATTCCCAGTCTTCTCTTATTGCTTAATAACAGAATCCTAAGGGAGGATGACATCTGTTGCTGAGCTGTTGTTAAATTATCCTTATCTCCAAAGCCACCCTAATATCAGAATACAAGAAAGCTTTTTTCAAATCTATTTCAAGAATATTTTTAAACATCTTTATGTTGGTGGTCGGGAAGGAAGAGAAGATATTCATCTGGACAAATAGATGACTTAGGTCTAGGATAAAAAACAATCTCACTCAAAATCAAAGGAAGGGACACAATGCATTAGTCCAACTCTGATTCCCGCAACACTGATCAAAGTTGCCAGAAAAAAAACTTTCCTGATGAAAATCTGCCTGAAAAATTATTTAGATCAATAATCAATTCAAACATTTCCCAGCTCAAAATAAGGGGGGAAAAAAGCCCCTTGATAAGAAGATCAGTCTCATCCTGCAATTAGAGCCTCAAAGACATATTTATGACCCTAGTTTGCCACATCTGGCCAAAAAGATCCCAGACAGGAGATTGAGACTTCACCCTTATGAGTACCTTTTCTCTCGTAGTACCTGCTGCCTCCTGTGTCACCCTGGGTTTTATGTGCATATCTGGAGACTATGTTACCCGAGATTAGCAGGGGTGGGAGGCGGGATGTGTAAATCAACTTTCTCTTTTTCACCTCCTCCCTTCCACCCCCCCGACACACACACACACTCACTCTCTGTCTCTTTCTTTTTTCCTCATCCAGACATGACCCCAGCACTTTCCCATCCCCACGCCTGAACCCAGAACTCACTCCCTCTCCGCTCCTTGACCCAGGACTTCTCCCCATCCTGACCCCAGCACTCCCCAGGC
Organism: Rhinatrema bivittatum; assembly: GCF_901001135.1. Lineage (NCBI taxonomy): Eukaryota > Metazoa > Chordata > Amphibia > Gymnophiona > Rhinatrematidae > Rhinatrema > Rhinatrema bivittatum. The sequence goes on along the minus strand of NC_042615.1, from coordinate 535,526,522 downwards.
CTGACCCTAGTATTCTTCTTCCCCTTCTCCCCTCCCAGCTCCAACTCCAGCACTCTCTCTCCTTCCTCCCCCAAGGCCTAATCCCTCCTTCCTCTCATCAAGACGCATCTCTCCTTCTACTCTCCCCTCAACTGACCCAGCACACTCCTCCTTCATCCTCTCACCTCTGAAACTGCTGCAGCCCCAGCTGATACAGTCATCAATGCCACCACTTCCTCCAGGCCTCCGCAGATCCAGCCACCATCACTGCTGTTTCCTCTGGCCTTCCAGACCAAAGTCTTTGTCTTCTTCCTGCCCGTACAGCCCGCCAACATCAATGCTAGTTCTTTCTCACGTGAACATTTAAGATATTTTGCAAATATGAGAGATGGGGATTTTCAACATTTACAAGGAGAGCGCGAACAGATCTTTAAAAGTCATTCTGTGGATCCACATGGTATGAATGAATATATAGAGATTTTCATGATTTTTTTTTCTAATTTATTGTGTTTTCTGGTTCTTGACTGGCTTAATTTAGTGGATTGAAAATCATATTTGAAATATGTTTGTTAATAAGACTGCACTTAGATAGCACGGTGCTGTGACTTTACAAGAAAGGGTTTGTGAAAAACACAGTGGGATGTGGCCTGTCGAGTCTTTTTATTTTAAGCTTTTTAGTGCATCTCTTCTTCCTCTCATGACAAGGGTCGGGGCTGCAGTGGACTTTGATTGAACAGAAAGCCCAGCTGTCATGGGAGGGTCATTGAAGCTGACAGAAAATAACGCTGTCACCCTGGCCTGCAGCATTTTTGCCAGTAGTTTGAGATCCAAATTGATCAGGGAAATAGGCCGGTAAGATCCGCAACTAGACTCGTCTTTGCTGGGTTTAGGAAGAATGGTTATCCCAGCCATATTCCCGTATGGCAGTATCCAGTCCCCCTCTCTAATAGAGTTAAACGTATGCATTAGTGGTGTGGCTAAGATTTCTGCATAAGTTTTGTATTTTGTAAAATTACTGCATAAGTTTTTTATTTTGTAAAATAACGGAGTGTAGCAGTCCAATCCTGATGCTTTTCCAGATTGCAGCCCTTTTATAGCTTCCTTCACTTCCACTGTAGAAATTGGCTGGCCTAGCATCTCTTGACCATTGGGGGGGTAACACTGGGAGGTCTAACCCCTCTAAATATTTTCCTATATCCAACTGGGATGATGTATTCTCCTAGTCATAAAGCTCTGTGTAAAACTGCACAAAACGGTCCTTGATAGCCTTAGCCTTCATTTGTATTTGGCCTTGAGCATCTTTAATATGATATATATAAGCTTTTGTGTGTTGACCTTTCAGCTCGTGGGCTAATATCTTACTTGGTTTATCTCCATACTCATAGTATTCTTGTTTCACTAAATCCAATTGATACGCTATTGCTTCTGCATCCAGATCTTTTAATGCTGTCCTCACTGCATTTAAGCTTTTCAAGGGGGATTGACCCAGGGCATTGTTTATGTATTGTCTCCAATTCTTTTCGTTTCTTTTCCTTTTCCCTTTTGTGATAGGTCCCCAGGCTAATCAGGTAGCCCCTTATTGTAGCTTTTAGACCCTCCCGTACAGCTATAGGGGATATCTCTGTCCCCCGCCATGGTGGTAATATATTCTTCTATTTGTTTTTGAATCTTCAGCTTATATTCCTTAATTTTAAGCAGTGTATTATTAAGTTTCCAATATTTTTTCCCTCCTTCCGAATCTATCTGCTCTATTTCCCACCAGACAGGAGCATGATCAGTCCATGTTATGCTCTCTATATTCATCTTTCTAGTTTTAGGGACCAGTTCTCTAAGGAAATAATCCAGTCGTGAGTATGAATTATGTGTTCTGGAGTAAAAAGTATCATTTCTACTAGTAGGGTATTTTGTTCTCCATATATCCACTAAGTGCCATGTTTCTATCAGATGCTTCAATGACAGTCTGTCTCTTTTTTGCAACGCCTGTCATTCCCGATGAGGTGACTAGATTAGACATTCCTACCATATTAAAATCTCCCTCCACCACCACATATCCATCTTTAAGCTACAGCAGCTGTTTCCCCAATTTCATCCAATAACTGTCTTTGATCCACATTTGGGCAGTATACATTTACCGCTATAAATTTTGCATTATTAATATCTGCCTGCACCGTCAAATAACGGCCAGAGGGGTCGGATCAGACCTCTCTAACTTGTACTAATAAGAGAGGATGCAAAAATTATGCTCACCCTACTGTATTTACTCAAAGGTGTACTGGAGGCAAAAAAAACTGTTGTGGGAATGCCTTGGATGATAGCAAACGTTCATCCCTTCATCTAAGATGCATCTCTTGAATAAAGGCTATTGATGGTTGCAATCTTGAAAGCTCTTTAAACAGCATCTGCCGCTTAAACGGTGAGTTAAGACCCTTCACATTCAGTGACACAAACTGTATCTTAGTCTTTAACTTCTCTCATAAATCCCCTTGCTTTAATATCCCAGTATCCCCAACCGGTACCTGACCTGGTTAACAAATTCCTACCCCTTTCTCCATGTTCCTTTCTTCTCCCTCCCTTCTTTGTACCCTTCCTCCATTTCTCCACCCTAGTTTTTATTCGCCATAACCCTGGCTAATCCTACCCTGAGAAAGTGACTCATCCCCCTTCTCTCCCTCCATTACAAGATTTTTTTTTCTTTTTTTGGTGTTCCTTTTTTTTTTTTTTAATTACCATCTGTCTTTTCCCATATCATTAACAGATAAGAATGAGAAAATGATACCGTAGCTTGTTTCGTCCCCCACCCATCCTTTTTTTTTTTTTTTTACTTGGCTATGAATTTAAAACGACCAACTATCAGGCATATAGACTCAATATGATGTCTACCACAACCCTAAACAGTCTTTTATCAATATTTCTTTCAGCTCTGCATAGTTACTCCTCAGTTTCCTCACTGGGCCACTGAAATCCTGCAACAAAAAAAACATGTTAACCTCAAGAGTTTTGTCTCATAAGTTCCTGGGGGGAGTAGGGAGTCGTTCTTGGTGTCCCCATGTCTTCCCTGTTGGCAACTGTGATGTCATTTCGGCTGATTTCCGTCTGAGACGGCAACCTCATTTGCCTGCTCGCTGCCATTTCGGTTGTTCCTGGAGGGGCTGTTCTGTTGCTCGTTTCTTTTCGCCTTTTACCAGCCCCAGTCCCGCTGCCTTCATGATGGATGACGCCTCTTCCAGTGATTTCACCTTTGATGTGACTCCATTGATGGTGAAGGCTAGGCCCCATGGGTAAAGCCAGCTGCACTTGTGTCTCTCCTTTCATAATAGTGCCATTAGTGGTAGCATATCTCAACGTCTTTTTAGGGTAGCTGCTGAGAGATCATTATAGAAGAAAAGCTCATATCCCTCCCATTCAACTCTGTCCAACTTGTGTGGGGCCCTCATAATTGCCTCTTTAGTTAGAAAGCTGTGCATACATATTACAACATCTTTCAGTGCATTCCTGGAAGCAGCCCCCAAAGCCCTTTGGGCTCTTTCAATTACTATTGGGGAGAGGCGTTCTTCTTCCGATGAAGTCGCTGTCTTCAACACCACCTCGCATATTTGTTGTGCGACTTGTGGCACATTTGTGTACGCTGCTTCCTCAGGTAGGCCCCTGATACGCAGATTATTCCGGCGCGTTCTATTTTCTATATCCTTCATATTTAATGCGGCTTCTTCTTGGACCCAGATAATCTCTTGTTGTGCTGATAGGAGAGATTTAATTTGAGAGGCCTGTTCATCTTGTTGCCTTTCCATATCTTCAACCCTTTTGCCAAGTTCCATGAGGTCCGTACGTGTATCTGACAGAGTCTCTCGAAACTCCTCTTTAAACATCCGGATTTCCATCTTTATGTCTTGAAACTACGATTGAAAGTCTTTTTTTGTAAGTGGTTTATTCTCAATCTCCAGCGCTGCCGTTATCAGCTCCAGCACCACCTCTTCATTCGCTAACTCTGCCATGGGCAGTAACTCCCTCAAGGCCGCAAACCTCGATCTGCCAGCATCATACGAGAATTTTTGCAAATCCACCACTTTTTTTTTTGGAGGGACATGTCTGAAGGTTGTTCTATCTCGCCACGCTATTTATTTTGCTTTTATAACGGGTAGACGGATGTTAAATCTTAAGATATGAGGGAGGTTGATGGAGAAGATTTTCAAGCAGCCATCTTGGGCGGATGTCATCACTTCCTCCTGGAAGCTAGGATTTAATGCCCAAAAGTGCAGAACCATACATTTAGGGTGCAATAATACAAAATGGCTGTATGTGATGAGGGGCAAAATTCTGATGTACACAGACCAGAAGAGAGACCTTGGGGTGATAGTGTTTGATGATCTGAAGGTAGCAATGTAACAAGGCAGTGGCTAAGGTCAGAGGGATGCTGGGCTGCATACAGAGAGGCATTACCAGCAGCAAAAGGAAGTGATAATGCCCCTGTATAGGTCTTTGGTGAGACCTTACCTGGAGCACTGTGTTCAGTTCTGGAGATCATATTTCAAAAAGGATAGAAACAGGATGGAAGTGGTCCAGAGAAAGGTGGTCAAAAGTGTGTGGTGTCTGTATCAGAAGACTTATGAGATGAAACTGGGTCCTAAATATGTATATCCTGGAGGAGAGGAGAGACAGGGGAGATATGATACAGACTTTTTAATACCTTAAAGGTGCACAAGAATCAAACCTTATCAGATGGAAAGGAAGCTGTAGAACCAGGGGTCATGATCTGAAACTCCAAGAAGATAGACTCAGGAACAATGTCAGGAAATATTTCTTCATGGAAAGGGTAGTGGATGTATGGAATGCTCTCCTGGAAGAGGTGGTGAAAACAAGAACAGTAATGGAATTCAAAAGGGCATGGCGTAGCTGAGTGTTTGTAGAGTTTAGGCTGAATGGTTATGTACAAATGGGTGTTTACGTGAGCATTGGCTGGAGTGAATGTCTGAGTAGGTGGTATGAATAGTAAGTTACTGTTGCTGCTGGGCTTAGTTAGGGTTAAAATGTAAAGTATCTCAAGATGCAATTGTGAATTTAGAGTCTCTTGTTTATATTGTGTGGTTCATCTATTTGTACTTTGTTTGTTCTTTGATTATGGCATTGTCTTTTGATATGCCTCTTAACCTTAGTAAACTTTAAGGGAAACGTTTCTGAATGAGCATAACGTGCATGGAGTAGCAGTTACTACCCATAACAGAAGGCATGGGGAAAGGGGTAACCCACATGGTACAGCAGTTACTTTCCTAAATAACTTGCTGGGCAGACTGGATGGACCACTGCTGTAATATAACTATGTTATTATGTTACTGTTATGCTCCGGCTTGTGGACCCTTGGGTCGACGAGGGGATGTTACACCTTGCGGTGGATCCGTAGGTTCTCTCATCGGGTGGCGAGGCAGGACAGAGGAGGAGAGCAGCTGACTCTTGGCACTGAAGACAGAAGCTACTGTGGAGACGGACAAGGAGATGAGCATATGAGCGATCTTCACCACTGGTGGTCTGCCGTCCCCCCGGGAGGAGCCCGTAGGGACCCGACCGCTGGGACTTAGGTGGACCTAGAGAGGTCAGGGTATCGGTGCAAAGGCCAACTGGAGCTTCGCCCTGGAAGCCTGCGGTCCCCCCAGGAGGAGCCCGTAGGGACCCGGGCCACTGGGACTTAGGTGGGCCTTTGGAGACGGTGGTCTTGAAGGAGTCCTAGGTCGGGTGCCAGAGGGTTGATGCTCACCAGTCCGAAGTCGTGCACCAGAGAATCACCGCTTGCCAATCCGAAGTCAGGAACCAGAGAATCGCCGTAAGCCAATCCGGTCAGGAGCCAGAGAATCACCGTAAGCCAATCCGAAGTCAGGAGCCAGGAACACCAAGACGAAACAGGAACCAGAGTCAGAGCACAAGGAACTCACCAAAGCAAGCAGACTAGACAGCATTGGAGGACGTTGCCAAGTCGAGGAATGAGCAGAGGAAGCCTCCTTAAATACTTCCTCTGCTTGGATCATTGGAAGCAGGTGAGTATCATTAAAGGGATCAGGTCCCTTTAAATCCAGAAGGGGGGCGTGGCCTCGTGCCTAAAGATGGTGGTGGCCATCTTGGATTTCCGAGGAGGAGGAAAGCCAGCAGAACTCCGCGAGGGAGGTGCAGGGACGGCTCCCCAGCGGGCGGCCAGACCGCGGACCATCCCTGGGGAGATGGGCACCGGCCCCGGGGAGCGTGTCAGGAGTTGCCATGGCGGGTCGCCGCCGTGGTGGAGATAGGGGCTCCACCGGAGCGCACTGTACTGTATCGGCCTTTAAGTGAGAAAAATGTGAAGGCTGTTTTCTGTACTATTATTTAAATGATAATACTGAATTGCACTGAAATGCAGAAGAATTTGCAAAAAATATTGTTATTTTAAAAAATAAATGTGCTGAATTTTGCAGAATTCAGAAAATGTGTGCACAGAATTTTCAGTTTTTGGTTGCAGAATTTTCAGTTTTTTTGCTCAGAATCCCCTCAGGAGTAAATAAGAACAAAGCAATAGATTTTTAGTATACTGACTCCAGTGTTGTCTCTTTGTCAGTTACTGACACAAGCATAGAATTTATTTTAGGTCATGGCCTGATTTTATCAAATCAGAAAATCCTCAGTTTGCATGAAAGTCTATACATAGCACACTTCTTTCAGGCTGAATTCCAATGTGCTTTGCTATTATGCTGCTTTACATTTATAGCATAATACAGTCTCCTGTCGGTCAGTAATCTGGCTTATTGCCTTTGGTCTCTTCTCTGTACTAGGTCAATTTCGAAATGGGTATGTGTAGAAGGAACAATATTACAGCACTGTTTTAACACAATAACAGTTAGGTAAATGGAAGCACAGAGATAAATCAACTATCTTTTATTGGACAAAACAGTACGAACTATCCAAAGTCCAAAGATGAATGTTGCTCATAACTTTTCAAGATTATCTATTCTAGGTCAAATCTTCAAAAAGGATATCCATGTCAAAAGGTCCCGAACAACATTTTGGCTTGCTTTTAAGCTGTTCCAGTAAACGGTGGTGCAGTCTGCAAGGATTCCAGGTAAAACAGGGAATCAGTGGGATAAGGGGCGCGCTTCCCAACCTGATTCTCTATCCCACCCAGCCAGTGTGGGATTTCAGGATGTGCACACTGCACACTACTGTAATCCAAAAATGCCTTATGCATATTCATTGGGAGCATCCTGAAAACCCCAAACCACTGGGTGGGCCTCAAGGGCCAGTCCCCACTGGGATAGAAAGGTTTGAACTCATAAATCCAAGAAGATTTCCTGAATTGTAGTTTACTGTTCTGACCCCCTAAGCCCGCACCTTCTTTCTAACTCCTGCCTGAAGCATATAGCGGAATACTTTTTTTGTCATCCTAGGAGGCATGGAACCCTCACACAGCTTAATGTTTATTTATTTAAAACGGTTCTAAACTGCCTTTCTGGCCTTTTCAGGCTGCCCAATGTGGTGTACAATAGTAAGTAAAATACAGTACAAGAGAACACATGCAGCTTTCTGAGTCAAATAGGATCTTCTTCCAAAATCCTATTTTGTGCATTAGTTTAAAAAAAAAAGTATTTTAAAAACGTTAAGGACCCAAACTTTTAATCTGATTTTTAGTACACCGACTCTACCGCTGGCTTTTTGTCAGCCGCTGATACAAAATACAAATCGATTACTTGGTTTGGCATACAAATCACCTCTACATGAGCAATTCTTGTCCAGGGGAAACATTACAAATTAACCCCTTATCAAATAAGGCTCAGGGTGTTTGATTCCACTTTAGCAAGGCTGCATACAAAATCTTTCTAATTGCTATGCAAGTGCAGAAGCACTAGAGCACAGTCTCTGCATCTGTTTGGGCTGTGAGAATGACTGCCTGGAGGTACTTCCTGAAATCTTGGCTTTTCTTGGAAGGTATTTGCTGTAGGATGTCTAGGAGCCAAAACCAGATGATTTCATCCTGACTGGCACTCAATTTACAGATCAAAATTTATTTGTATAAAATATGAAATCCTCTGCCGTTCCCCCCCCCCCCCACCCCACACACACATAACCATCAGAAAAATTAAATTGGGGAAGAGACGAAATAGGAAAATCAACAAGACAGAGTGAACTGCTGTGATGCCAGTCCCTTCCAGACTCAAAAGCCGGCCTGCCTTTGCTGTGTTTATTTTTATTAAATACTTACAGTACCTGAACGTAATCTGTTTTGAAGTGGCTGAAAGGCAGAATGTAGCTCAAATAAATAAATAGAATAAATAGAGGACATGGGAAAGAAGCCATTTCTTTCTACATTAAATAGCTTCCAAAGTAAACCTAACTAAAAGAGGGGGCTATCCTGAACAAACCACTGAAATCCGTATTGCTTCATCCTATTGAGATCCAACAGGGAGTTTAGCTTTCCAAATGCCTTGAGGTACAGTCCTCCTACATTTTTTTACAGCTTTTTTAAAATCAGAAATGTTGTTTGACAAAGAGACATAGTGGAATCACAGTATAACATGTTAGGTCATCAGAGAGCTATGCTGGGAACGTATCCATCTTTCCACTAGGTTAGTGAAAAGGTAGAGTCAAGTAAGAACATGCCATACTGGGTCAGACCAAGGACCATCAAGCCCAGCATCCTGTTTCCAACAGTGGCCAATCCAGGCCATAAGAACCTGTCAAGTACCCAAAAACTAAGTCTATTTCATGTTACCGTTGCTAGTAATAGCAGTGGCTATTTTCTAAGTCATCTTAATTAATAGCAGGTAATGGACTTCTCCTCCAAGAACTTATCCAATCCTTTTTTAAACACAGCTATACTAACTGCACTAACCACATCCTCTGGCAACAAATTCCAGAGCTTAATTTTGCGTTGAGTGAAAAATAATTTTCTCTGATTAGTCTTAAATGTGCTACTTGCTAACTTCATGGAATGTCCCCTAGTCCTTCTATTATCCGAAAGTGTAAATAACCGATTCACATCTACTCGTTCAAGACCTCTCATGATCTTAAAGACCTCCAACATATCCCCCCTCAGCCGTCTCTTCTCCAAGCTGAACAGCCCTAACCTCTTCAGCCTTTCCTCATAGGGGAGCTGTTCCATCCCCTTTATCATTTTGGTTGCCCTTCTCTGTACCTTCTCCATTGCAACTATATCTATTTTGAGATGCGGGACCAGAATTGTACACAGTATTCAAGGTGCGGTCTCATCATGGAGCGATACAGAGGCAATTATGACATTTTCCGTTTTGTTAATCATTCCCTTCCTAATAATTCTTAACATTCTGTTTTCTTTTTTGACTGCTGCAGTACGCTGAACCGACAATTTTAAAGTATTATCCACTATGATGCCTAGATCTTTTTCCTGGGTAGTAGCTCCTAATATGGAACCTAACATCGTGTAACTACTGTTGGGGAGCGCTAGGAGAGCGATCCCATTCCTGGGAGGTGTGTGTGCCCTTGGGCCGCGGCTCGACACCAGAGAGGTCTGAAGAGATGCCGCGGGAGGCGTGGCATGCCCGAGCATGGGCTGGACGGAAGCAGGCTGGAGTGAAGACTGGAAGACAGGCCCTCCTCCGGGCCTGCACGCTTCGTAAGACCCAACAATGCTATGTTGGTCTTGTGAACAGTCCTCCGACCGTTCCCAGCCCTTTCGGACCTGCCGCAAGGTACGGCACGAAGCGGCAGGCCGGATGGAGGCCAGGGCAGCGAAGACTGGAACATGGATGCAGACGAGACTCAGAAATGAGGTACTGGAAGTGCAGACGTAGACTCAGGCACAGGTACTGGAAGTGCAGACGTAGACTCAGCTACGGGTACTGGGAGTGCAAACATGGACTCAGAGACAAGGTACTGGACGTGCTGACGTAGACTCAGGAACGAGGTACTGGAGGAAGAGACGTGGAGTCAGGAACGAGGTATGATGCATACAGGAGACTCAAGGGCGAGGTACGAGACTGGCAACATGGAGCGCCCTACACAGCCCTACATTTTCCCTTCCTTCCACCTTTCTTAATGCATGGAATACAACTGGACTGCACCTCTAGGATTGCTTTTTAAACAATGTCCATGCCTGTTGAACACTTTTAACCTTTGCAGCTGCACCTTTCAGTTTTTTTCTAACTCTTTTCCTCATTTTATCAAAATTTCCCTTTTGAAAGTTTAGTGTTAGAGCTGTAGATTTACTTATTGCCCTCCTTCCAGTTATTAGTTTAAATTTGATCATGTTAGGATCACTATTGCCAAGTGGCTCCCACCACTATTACCTCTCTCACCAAATCCTGCATTCCACTAAGAATTAAATCTAAAATAGCTCCCTCTCTTGTTGGTTCCTGATCCAAATGCTCCAGGAAGCAGTCATTTATTACATCCAGGAACCTTATGTCTCTAGCATGTCCTGTTGTTACATTTACCCAGTCTATATTGGGGTAATTGAAATCTAATCAAAACCAATGGGAACTACAAATCTATATCTTAATAAAGCCTAAATGAAGGTGTCAACAAGCCAGACGATATACATTTCAAACAAAACCAACCGGTCTTTTCAATCATTCACCGTCATAAAAAATAACTTTATTATATAGTGTTCAAAAAATCTGTTTTTTTCTATATATATTTTATATCCCCAGTATGTTCGACAGCAATCTCTTGAATTTACTATACAAAACAGCCCAACATGGCCAATGTTTCGCAACAGCAGTGCTTCTTCAGGGGCATATAAAAATTAATTATAGGGGAAGGAGTATGTGTCTGAAACATATCAAAAAGCCTTTTAAAGTGGTGCAATACCAACAATAAAAACCAACAATAATTATCTTTTTAAATGGCTACCGTTTCAGTCTGGACTCAGCGTCTCAGCCATCTCTTCATAGAACGGAGGAACCGAAGCCAACGTCAACGTCTCTTTAAATACATAGCTGGTGTGGGACGTAGGTCCTTGATGTCACTAAAATGCAAATGAAAAGTAATAGACCAACCGATCATACAATGTTTCCAATCCAAATAGAAGTTGTTAGTGGTGGTCAAAATTAATGCTTAACTGAGAAACCATCAGAGAAAAAGGGGAAAAAAAGCCTTGTTATCCTAAGAAAACATGTAAGTCCAAATCAGTGTTCAGACCATTAGGAATTAGTCTTTAATCTATAAATCCAGCATTGCTCTAATCTCAACAATAGCAATTCACGATTTCCCCCTCACCAATGTTCTAATACTTGATCAATGGCACAAAACAATAACTTCAAAATGATGTCCAACCTGAATGCAATGAGAAACCAAGGGTTCATCTGCCCGAGTATGCTTTATATTGGAGCGGTGCTCAATCATGCAGGTTTTTAATATTTGCTTGGTTTTCCCAATATATAGAAGATCACAAGGGCATTTTATCAAGTAAATCACCATAGTTGACAAATAGGAAGTATTTTGTTTTAGATAGATCTTAAATACAGATTTTAATTGCAAAAAACTTTTGACCAACAAGGAAACTGAACATACAGAGCACATCTGACAAGGCTGGTGTGAACCAGTGGTCACTTCTTTGAATGGGGTAAACTCAAAAAAGCACCCTGTACCTATCTGTCTGCCTCAGCTCCTCCAAGTCTGCTACTCTAGCCTCCAGAGATCAGACTCGTTCCCTGAGAGCCAGGAGCTCTTTGCACCGAATGCACACATACAATCTCTCACTGGCGGGTAAAAAATCATACATGTGACACTCAATGCAAAAGACTGGAAAGCACCCCTCTTGCTGCTGGACTGCTGCCTTCATCTTAGTTTTATTGAGTTCCTAGTAAAGTTTAGGATACTATGGGAGTTGGAATTAGAGTACTTTAAATTTACAGGAGTATTTACTAATTAATCAGCTAGTGTCCTATAAGGGGATGATTAAACTTTCAATAAGGGCTGGTACAATAGTATGATTTACATAAGATCCTGATTGATTTATAATGAGAAAGTGTCTCTTGCCTAAAAATCAAGAGTTGAGTGGGTAGGAAAGACAACACTAGAATTAACTATCTCTGGCTTGCTTATTACCTCAGACACACACAAACTCTAAAGAATATATCCCTCTATTTCACCTTTCACCAAGGTTTTATAAGTCCAAAGATTTCCCAAAGCAAAACTTACCAATCCTCTTTAACCACCATTAAATTGATCTTCACTCAGTTAATTGAAGGGTTTGAGATTCCAGCGCGTGCTTCTGATCCTCTTCTACTGCAAAGAGTGTGGGGCCTCTGGAAACTGGGGCTGTGGAATTCAAGCCCCGGGTCGCTTGCAGTGACCTCTGGCCTCCTCTCCCGGGGGATACTGGGAGCAGTATGCAGATGAGCCTTCCGGTCCTCCTCTACTGCCTACTACCCTAAGAAACTTACATTGTTTATGTCAAGGCTCCACCCTACACCCAATACAACAAAAGTAACCACTGTTGAGCACAAAAAATAAGAATTCACCCAGATTTATTGATAAAGCTTACTAATAATAAACAAAATATATTTCATAATAGCAGATAAGATAAATCATCTTTATGACAAATTTTCAGTGACCTCCAGTTTGATTTAAAAACCTTTTCACTGGCCACAATAACAATTCATATCCTTGAAAATTATAAGGTAATTTTGGGTACTCTGAACTTGTGACTGCCTTTTAAATGTGTGATCAGCTCTGTTTTAAAATAGGAAAACAACATTTATATATCCCACCCTTTATGGAAATTTCTCACCTACAAGCTGAAAACTGGGAATTGCCAGCGGCCATCTGTCTCTTCCCAAATGTCCTGAAGTTCTCTCGTCTGGATCTCTCTCTCTCTGCGTCAGATGATGAAAAGGCTGCTATTCCAGACACTGTAGCATTTGTATGTACATTACTGTTAGTCTATCACTAGTTCTGGTATTACAGTAACTTATTACTACAGTTATGCACAGTTGATGGTGAGTAAGGGTTCAAAGTGAGTTCTGTCAGCAACTATCTCCTAGTTGCTTATACTTTTCCAAATCAATTTGAGGAAATCTTACCATGACATCATACCAGCATTGTTCATGCAAGATATTGAAAACTCTTCCCAATTCAGCAAAGGTTGCTTGCCATCTGATAACTGGCATTTATGATGTCCAGATTTGAAACAGTTCCCTTACAAAAGTTACACATTCAGCACTTTGTAAGACCAACAGTTATTTTTACAGTTTTTGCAATTTCAAATGACCATTTCTGATGAGTTGATGACCACTGATGTATACTTCTCAGTTTCCCAGACTTTGGCTAATTAAAAGCTCAGCTTGTGGTTACTCTCACCCACCATCTACCTTAAGAAAACTGATCTTTTCCTTCTTCCTTATCTCACAGAACAAAAAAGTAGTAGGAAACATAAGATAATAGACAATAAAGGTAAAAGGTCAGTTGTACAAAGGAAACCATTACTTTTGCTAGAAGTCAACAGAATTCAAAGAGAGAAATGGGAGAAAAACAATATTATATGATCTACTTAAAAAAATTAACCTCCAATGTCTATAAAAATTAGGTCAAAAGGAAATATATGCAGGCCTTTAAACTTATAACACCATGCATATGAGAGTCAGCAAAGGCGTGCATAAGTTACACCAATTTTCAAAGTGTACTTGCATGCATGAATTCGCTTTGAAAATTACTTCCATAAATCTACCTGCACAGGTTGCACCTGCTAAAAATGTCTACAGAAATTTTCTGTGAAAATTTATGAGCATACTTTTTAAAATTTAAAAGTGTGCTTGTAAGTCCATGTATATCCCTCTCCAGCCCTGCCCCCAGAAATGCCTCTGCTCAGTTTGGGTACACTTATGTGGATATAAAAAACATACATGTGTAAGTTTACCCACATATGAGGTTGGCCATTTTGTCAATGGCCACTTCTGCAAATAAAATGCTGTTCTACCTATAGTAGTCCCTTTGAAAATTGCCATCCCTATGCAAATCCATTTCTTGCACCAGATTTGAGAAAATACTATATATGTTATGAATGTTCGCTGTGGATATCCATCAAATCAGACCTGCTTGGGGGTCATAAGGATCACTGACTTAGTTTCATCTATTTCAAAGGAGTGCAGTTGGCTCATCTCCTTGAAATCAATGGAACCAGCCCACAGCAGTCCATAGTTGCCTAACATCATACCTGGGGACTCTCCAGATTTGACCCAGAGCCTCCGGAATTCTAATTAAATTGCAGGGTCTGCGGGTCAGCACCTAAAATTTTGGATGCCTTGCTGCCATGGCTGCAGAGAATGTACAATACGATTGGTCTGTGTAGGCTAATTAGATGCCTCTCCTGCTCCTGCAGGCCATTGGGTACCCACCTCCCCCTCACTCCGTGGGTCAATGGAATGGATCCTCTCTTTCTCCTGCCCATAGGGAAGAAGAAGGGAGGAAACCTCTGATTGGCCCCTACTGGCAGGAAGAAAGAGGAGGTCCCTTTGGGCCAGGGCAGAAGTAGAAATTAAAGATGGTTTGACTGTAAGGAGTTTCATCGGCTGCAGGAGCACTAAGGAGGAGGTTGCTATCACTGGTGGGTTTTGGGTAAGATAAGTGCTGAGTGAGTGTGGAGGAGGGAGTGTATGGGAGGGGGGCATATATGTGTTGTGTATATGTAAGTGGGTATGAGTGTGAATGGGTGTGATGGCGGGGGAAGAATGAGTGAGAAAATGAGAATGTTGGGTGTGTGTGAGAGAGAGAGAAAGGTAGTGAACATGTAAGTGTGCCAGTGTGTTTGTAGGTCAGAAAGAGGAAAAGGTTTGTGTGCATACTACCCAACCTGGCCACTCAGGGCGTTCCCCTCTCCAGCCTCCCCACTCCCTCCCCCACTGCTAATCAATGAAAATCTCAGGATGACCATAAATCAAAACTTCCCAGGTATGCCAATGTAGCCCTTTTCTCCTTCTCTGTGGGCCGAAACATATGGCAGCGAGCTCATTGGCTATAATTCACTGTTCCAGGCCTTCTTGAAGATTTCTGCTTTTATGTTTTTTTTAATTGTTCTGGATCGGGGGGGGGGGGGGGGGAGAAAGAACTGTGGGATAGGGAAAAGGTTGAAACAGGAAGGAGAGAAAACAGGCTGGAAGAAGGAGGTTAAACCTGGAGGGAAGGGTGAGAGAGAAAGCATAGGATGGAGGGAAGGGGGAAGAAAGCTAGTAAAGGGGAGTTGAACCTGGGAGAGGAAAGTAGGGAAAGAGCTGGAGGGAGGAGGAGGGGTTTGAACCCGGAGAGGAAGGGATAGAGCATACAGGATTGAAATTGGGAGAGAGAAGGAGGAGCAGTGAGGGGCAGATAAGGAGGGAACCTGGAAAATAGGTAGAAATAATGAGGGAGGGAGAGTGCTGGGGGGGGTTGTACCTGTGAGGGGGCAGAAGAGAGCTGGGGACAAAGCCTGGGTAAAGAGGAGGGAGAGGAGAAGAACAAAAGAGAGAGCTGGGGGATTGAGACTTACGTTTTTCAGCAGTACTTCTGGAGGTATTTTGCATAAAAAATGTAAAATTCTGTGAGTATTTTCTCTCTATTGCAGAAGTCAGCAAGGCATGCAAGGTCATTTTTAGTGGCACAGCAGCGGCGATAAGGTACTGAGTAGCAGCTGAGCGGAGACTCCTGCCACTGATGCAAGCAAGCAAGCAGCCCCAAGCTGCATAGGCATCACCATAGGGTGGCAAGACACCTCACCCCTGTGCTGGCAGCAGGAGGTGTATTTAACCAAACATCATCTGCTGCTGCCATGGGGCCATTCTCACAGCTCCTACTGCAAGACTGGCCCAGCAGCAGCAGGAGATGGCATTTGGTTAAACATGACTTCTGCTGCTGCTGCTGACTTCATGACCTGGCAGGCCACCAGCGAATCTATCCTGCAGCGGCGGAAGAGAGAGATCGAACACCGGTGGCTATCAGTGGACCTCATCCTGCTGGCGGCTAAAGACTATGCGAGCCCAGCAGGGCTGCCACGGAGCCCATCCCACGGCAGTGAAAGAAAGAGAGGGGACCCGGTGGCTGCCTGCAGACCTCATCCCACCGACAGCTGAAGAAGATGCCCAGGCCCTGAGATTGTATAAGTGTATAAGTGAGCATGTGGATATATAGGTGAGTGAGAGCCTGAGTGAGTTTGTATGTGTGTGGGTGTTTGAAAGCCAGTCTGAGTGTGGGGGTGGGGGTGGGAGTGGGGGATGAGAGCCACTATGGATGAGTGCATGGGTGAAAGCCTCTGTGTGTGTGTGTGTTTGCATTGGGGGAAAGAGAGTGTGTGTGCATGTTGGAGAGAGTGTGTGTGTATGTGAGTGAGAGAGAAGAAAGTTTGTGTGCACCCTCCCCACCCCAACTAATTTATGATAATCATGGTGACTGGAAAAGTACCCAGGTATGCCTAACACTACTAAGTAGATTAGATTGAGGGTTGAAGTGGCCAATTCTAGTCCTCAAGAGCCAAAAACAAGTCCTGTTTTCAGGATATCCACACTAAATATGCATGAGATGGATCTGCATATGATGGAGGCAGTACATGCAAATCTCTCTCATACGAATTCATTGTGGATATCTTGAAAAATCAGGTGTGCTTATGGCTCTTGAGGACCAGAGTTGACCCCTTCGGTCTACAACCTTCTTGGTAGTGTTAGGTGTACCTGGAAAATTTTGATTTACAGTTACCATGAGATTGTCATCGATTAGTTGGGGTGAGGGAGGGTGCACACAACCAACCCTGCCATCGGTCTTTATCCAGACAAGAAACAAAAATCTATGTTTGGAAATCTGTTTGTGCAGTAGCCTGGTCTTTGATCCACTCTTGGTAGTAGAGATGCTCACACTGTTCAGTGCTGAACTGAACCAGATGAATTTCAACCTGATTCAAATTGAGTGGGAAATGTAAATTTTTCCCAGGATCTGCCTTGAAAATTTATTAAATTTTCCCCCCACAAATCTTGGGGAAATCCATTGCCGATCCGTCGGTTTGTGCAGCTTTAGCAAGGCATGTATCCTAAGAAGGCCTGAACAAAGGTTCGGAGGTCATTCATTCATGCCTTACAGAATTCAAAGCTGGCCCTGGGCAATAATAGCAGAGAAAAGTAGAGGCCTGAACAATTGTTCAGAAATCACTCCTCATTTATACTGATTCATACTACTTCTATCAAACATTGATATAGTGCTACCAGAAGTATGCAGTGCCGCACAGATAACGCAGAGTCCATGCTTCGTGGAGCCTGCAGTCGAGCGAAGACGGACAGACCAGTTATTGAAGTGTTTGGGGGAAAAGCAGGGATAGAATTTCACATCTGAATGACAGTGGAGTTTAACTGAAGAATAAATTAGGTGGAATCTGAAGGAAATTGAATCTCTGCCCCCCCCCCCCCCCCAAACCAATCTAAGTAAAAAATAAAAATAAAAAAAGCTGGAAATGGAGGGAAGTGACTCGCACAAATTCACTTTTTCCAAAGCAGGCAGCATTTTGGAAATGGGACCCGGTGGGAATGACGCGACTGTGGATCACTTCTGCCCCATTTTGACTCCTGTGACCCCCCACGGATGGGGTGAAATGAGTATAGGAAGAGGTGCGAGACTGGGGAAAGTTTGGCGGGGGGGGGGGGGGGGGGGTAGAAGGAATCCAGCTCCTTTCTTTCTCTCTCTTTTCATTTGTTTTCTTGTTTTTAGAGTTTATTTTGTTTCTATTAAATGAAATGGAAAAAAAAACCAAAAAACTTTTTTTTGTCTGTGCACATCCCTTCAGAAGAGACCTGGAAGCAGATTTTTTGTCAAAATGAAAACACCATATTAAAAAAAAAAATTAAAAAAAAAAAAATATATATATATATAATCACTTACTTTCTTATCTGAAAAACAAGTAAGCAGTTGCCAGGTTGAGGCTCCAGTGACCGCTGACATAAGTGACCAAACGGTACCGAGCATGAAGAGGTGGCCGAAGGCATTAGTATTACAAAGTTACTTCTGCAAGAAGAATGAATTCGTTTCTAACGGAAATCTCTGATCAGGAAAACAGTTGCAGAAGACCTGGGGGTGCTGGGCTAATAAAAGATGGAAAGCAGCTGCTGGTAGAGACTGCTTTATATTACCTCTGATGCAACTGGATAATCAGCCTTGAATCTAACTTCCTACCTACCCATTTTAAGTATATCACATTATAATTATGCTAACAATTTGACTAATGCTCTGTTTTTACAGGGATTTTTTTCCACCTACTGTTTGTAGCTTCTTACCTCAGTTGTTAGAGTAATTAAAGCAGTCCTTGAAATGGTAATTTCTCCTGCTTAAGTCCCAATCCTGCCTAAAACCCTACCTTTTTGAGGCAGCTTCCAAATCCTAAAATAAGTTCTTGTTTTGAATCAGTTTCTATTGATAATCAAGTTCCTGAACCTCCTATTTGTCATATCTGTGTGCCTTCTTGACTAGATTGTAAGCTGCATAGAGGAAAGACTGTCTCTTGGGTCTGTACAAGGTTATATACATCTTGTAGCACTATATAAATTAATTATAATAAGTATTGAACCAGTATGAGAAACATTCTTAATCCTTACTAGCTAGACACAAGGCATTATGGACCAGATGGGTTAAAGGTTTCTCCCATTTGGCATAAACAGAAAGAAAGCTTAATAAATCTGTTATTTATGTATATTATATATCACTCTATATATGTGTGTGTGTGTGTGTGTGTGTTTTGACCACATGAATTTGGGACTCTGCTCTTCTGTCAAAAAGACAGTTCTGGTGTCAAATTGTTTTATTTTTTTAAATGTATTACTCACTTGATGACAGAAGACACTCTAAGTAAGTTACAATAAAATCCAAGGACATATTCAAATCTATACCTATAAACATACATCATCATCGTCAAAGAGAAACAACTCTAACAAATTCCTAATCCAGTGAAGACTTAAACCATAGACAGCACTACAACAGATGAGCATTTACAAGAACAAGACCAAAAAAGACATAAATTTGCAACAAAAACTAAAGAATTAAGTATTGTGCACCTGTCAAAACTTGTAGAGATCCCTAGCTTTCCACTATCTAGCTCAGGGCTTCCCAAACCTGTCTGTGGGACCCCACAGGCATTTGGGTTTTCAGGATATCCACAATGAATATGCATGAGATACTTTTGCATATGATGAGTCTCCATGGTATGCAAATTTATTTCATGCATATCCATTGTAAATATCCCGAAAACCGGGCTGACTGTGGGGTCCTGAGGACAGGTTTGGGGAAACCCTGAACTAGGTGGTTCCTAGCTCCTTCTGCAGGTTAGGATTGTTTGTAGCTTTCAGGTACCACCACAACGACTTGCCTGGATAGGTCATCAGTGCACTATAAAAGCAGGAGGTGCATGAGGGGACGTGGGGCTTGGTTTCAGTTTGTTTTGGCGGCATTTTGAGTTGCAGGAGTATTTGGAGTTTCTCTCCATCACTGGGCCCTCAGCCTGATACCGGGGGAAAGTGGAGTGATGGCATTAATCAATTCTGGGCCCCCAGCTTGGTTCCAGGGGACAGGCTGTATCCAGTTCCAGTACCCCACAGCCTGGAAGGCTGCGTCTGTGCAGAGTGAAAGTAAAGAAGTTTGGGAGAATTCTTTATTTTTCCTGTGATTTTTGTTCTGGATCTTGTGCCTGCTCAGGGAGGATATCCCCCCCAATCCCCCGCCTTGGGAAGTGAGGAAGATGCTGTGACTCCCCCTGACCAGCTAAAGAAGGGCAGCATGATCTGAGGGTGAACATCTGAGAAGAAGAAAGTAGCATTTATATAGAGAGGTTTGTCTTGAAGGAATTAGTTTGCCACTAATTCCTGCCCACTGGAGAGTACAAAGTCCATTTTTGGAACTTCTACCATCTGAGGTCTAGGATAAACGGTAGAGAGAGAGAACTAGAGTTAAGGAGATCTTTGTCCTTCTAGAGGCCCACTCTCTAGCATCCAGAGGACTGGAATTTTGCCTAATGCTTGCCATCCAAAGGGACACTGATTCAGCACTGAGAAAGGGGCACTTTGGACTGTTTATTTTTTTGTATGAAGAAATTGGGGAATCTTTTGTTGTGATTTGAACCTTCACATATTTTTTGAGTTGCAGTAAACTTTTATTTTTTTATTTTTTTATTTACGCAATTTTACACAATTACAAGCATCCAATTGTTAATGAAATCTCTTAGATACAGAAAAAGAAATAATTACAAAAGAAATTTAAATCAGCTTTGAATAAACATGTACATCTATATGCTACTCAAATAGAAGAAATACAGGGAGAGCAAGTAATCAGAGCGATCTCAATCTAACAGAAATATAATCTCGTACATGATCTGGGGATCTGAACAGGCCCAACATTATTTAAATTACACAGCAAACAGCAGGTCTATATGGGATTAGGGTGGGTATCCAGGAAGAATCTAAGTTGCATTGGGTCGAAACAAACATATCTCTGATCCTGAAAAAACACACAACATTTACAGGGAAATTGCAACTTAAAGGTTGCTCCTTTTTGTGCAACTTCCTCCTTCATATTTAGAAATGCTTTCCTTCTTAATTGAGTTTGCTTAACCAGATCCTGGTAGCACCAAACCTTTTGACCAAAAAAAGAAACGATTATTTCTGAAGTATTGTTTGAAAAAGTTTTTTTTTTCCATCAGGAAAGCAAAAGTAACTAACAAAGGTCTGCGATATGAAACCACCACTTCCTGTGACGAATCCAATAAAGGTGTTAAATCTGGTAAAACTTGATCTTCTATGTTGTTTCGATTATCTTCAGTTGAAAATAGATAATATGCCTTTTTTTATTACTGCTTTGACTTCTTCCGGTACTTTCAAAATTTGAGAGACATACAACCTGAATAAATCCAAAGGAGCAATATTTCTTAAAACAGGAAAATTTAGAAATTTTAAGTTGTGTGCTCTTAAATTATTCTCAATCTTTTCTAACCTCCTGTTTACCACATCATCATTCAGAATTATAGCTGACTGAGTTTTTTCCACTTCAGCAACTCGTGTTTCTAATTTTTCAATTTTACTATTTTGCACCGCAATTTCAGTAGCTTTATGGTTGACTTGCTGTTTAACTTCCAAGACTTCCTTGGTTAAGCCCAGTATAGCCTTCTCTAAAGATTGGAGAGCGTTCCAAATAGAGGTAAGAGTTATTTCAGGTACATTCATAAACAATTTACCTTGCTTAGAGGCCTCTTGGTCTGCCCCTCTTCCCAGTCCCGCTGCTAGACTGGCACCATTACTAAGGCTCGAGGGCTCTAGCATTGCTGCCATGTCCAGCCCTTCTCCCCCAACTCCTCGAGAGGGCTCTACCTTGGCTTCTTGCTCCTGTATGGTAAGTCCTTACGATGTTACTCCTCGTTCAACTGCCTCTGCCTCTCTTCAGATTACCTCCATTGGGCTTGCAGTTTCTAGCATCTTTCTTTCCTCATCTTGGCCTGGGGCGCCGGTCTCACTGGTGACCCGGGGCTTAAAGATGTCTTGGTCAGAGAAGCAAGCTCTCGCTCCACAATCTGCTCCTCAGTGACCCATCCTCCTGGTGTAAGTGGGGGCACCGTTGCAAAAAAGCTCCCGATCCTGGGCTGAGTTATCTCCACCGGTGTGGAGGAACTTTCTCCACACCGGACCTGGGCTTTACGTTTAGTATGCAGCATATCAGAAACGGGTGATTCAAGAAAAAGGTCAGGAGTTCCTCACAGCGTGACCGTTCAGGTCGCCATCTTGAAAGCTCTCGAGTTGCAGTAAACCTTTGTTGAACATCCCACAACAGTGTCCAACATATGTTTCCTTCAGTGTCAAAGGTGTCCTCAAACAAGGACATCCCAAGCGTGAAAACTGTGGATTCAGAGATTTTAAAGGTACGCACCCTCATGAGCCTAGGACCCTCCCTGCCAGAATGAACCCAGGCACCCCGTTGGGCTTCTATGAGCTGTGTGGAGGGAGAGTAGTGAGAAGCAGAGGTCCAGGTATGGAAGCAGCCCCCACGGAGTACAATGAGCTCCTGAATTCCGGGAGGTCCCTGAAGAGTGGCTTACATATATGAATGCTTGTATCTTGTCATTATTATTATTAAGAGAGGCGTATGAAGACCTACAAGGATTCTGATTGCAAACTCCATGTCAGCTCTTTTGTGGATCAGCATCAGATTTCTGCATAGCTGCCACAGATCTTGCCTTCATTGTCCATTTTCTTAAAAAAAAAAAAAAGTTTGTTAAACAGATTCAACATTCCTTAGAAATTTTTCTGGTTTTGTCTAGTTGTTTTGTGAACTTTTATTTATTTATTTTAAAGAAATATGCATCTCCCTAGCTGTCAGCAAAATATGCAGTTTGCTCTTCACATTCCCCTGCAGGCTAGATTAGTTTTGTTGCGCATGAAGTGGACCCTTGGCCGGGGGCAGGGTTGATCCGGCCCTCCGGTCGGACCCGGAGGTCACCTGCCACCAGGAGGCGGAGTACAGGAGGAGATGGCCCCAAGTGGACCTCGTAGGATCTCAGAAGAGACAGTTCAGGGTAGGCCCACCACCAGAAGGTTGCGCGGTCGTTGTCCATGGAAGAAGGCCAGAGGTCATGGGAGGCCAGCAAGAAGAGTCCATATGGAAAGCAAGGGTCGGTAATGAGATCAGTCCAGACACTGAAGACACAAGGACGCTAGAAAAGATGGCACTTGGATCAGTAGCCACCAAGGTGGCAACCTGGCGAGGGATCAACCAGAGTGAGTGTTCTTCCAGACCTGGGTCCCAGCCACCACAGAAGCGGACACCGGATGGAACGGAAGACCCAGGAAGCAGTCAACCAGGACATGGGATCCGGAGTAAACACTGAACCAGGAGCAGTGGAACAACCCAATTCCAAAGCAAGGTGGAAGTCGCAACTGAGCCCTTTTGAAGGACTGAGAGTTAACTCCCTGGGAGAAGCTTACAGGTGGGGCCCAAGGGACCGCACCCTCACTGTCCCTTTAAATAGGGAAGAGAGCTGCGGGTCTGCCTCCTAGGAGGAGCTGAAGCAGGGACCAGGACCCTGGACAGCGGCCATGCTGCTGCTGTCGAGCAGGAGGAGCCGAGGGAGGGCCAAGGACAGGGCCCCGAGGTAAGCAGCGGCGTCCAAGCCGCTGAAGAGGAACCAAGGGTGGCTTCAGCCGCAGGAGAGGTCCTGGCTTCGGCGGCCTCCGGGCTGCGAAGCACACAGAGTCACCAGCGGCTTCCTGCCGTGCCGGCAAGATGGTGGCCGGGCCGCAAAGGCCCCCGGCGCCAGCGGCTCCTGCCACGGGCAGGAGTCGCCGGCTGTGGCCTTACCAGGCCATGGGATGTCAGCGATGACAGCGGCCCCGCCGCGGAAGTAAGAGACGGCTCATAGCTCCAGCCACGGGCCGCATCACAACAAGTTTATCTTTATGTGTATATGATGACTGGTTTGGTCAACATCCTTGGTGATCATTTGGGACATCTGGGTATTGGAATAAAAAAAAAAGAGGATGAGGGTAGGAATGCAGTGAAAAATAACAACTGGTTCTGTGTATTCCATTGTAAACATTCAAATAATTGCATTTTCTTGAATTTTCTCTTAAGACAAAAAATTCTAATTTTAACAACTTTTGCTGTACATAGATTTGCCCAGCTCTGTTTATCTACTGCACCACATTGCTGATCATATCTGGAAGCAAGCAGGAGGCTGTACACAAGACCACAGATAGAGTGGCATTCAGGATGCTTCAGGAATCCTACAGTGCAAACAGGAGACAGAGAGTGCAGAATGCCAGGCCTAGAACCCGAGAGCTGCTGCTTCTCACACTCCACTTTCAGATTCCAGAGCCTTCACATTATCTTCCCCACCCCCTTCACACCACCCTCCTTTCCCCCCAGCTTCAGCTATGAATCTGTAAATATTCAAGTGATTCACGGAGTGCCATCTGTGCGTGCTGAATTTTTATAAAATGTAATTGACTTCCATTTATATATATTTTGTAGCACGTGCAGCACTGCCACGGAACAAAGTGAGAGAATTTTCCTCAGAGAATATTTTCCTAGCGTCAGGCCAATAATAAACTCACTCTGAGGCCCTTATGTAATTAAGACATGAGTAAAAAAAATGTGCGTGCATTTTCTTTACTTACATTCTAACAAAAAAAAAAAAAGAACTCTCAATGCAGTAAGCTAATGGTATGCTAATGCACTGGGAGTTAAAAGATATAAGCAGGCCAACCCCAAAATGTGCAGAAAACGCATACTTTCACATTAAACATGATTTATGAACATAAAACCAAGTTTTCTGCACAGAAAACACTTTTATGTACATAAATTGTTTTGTGCGCGAAGATAGGATATATGTACATAAAAGACAGTTTGTTCACAAAGCATGTTCTCTGCACACAAAGATGATTTATTGGCAGAAATCATATTTTATGCACATAAATGCTGAACACAGGACCACGCACCGTAAACTCCAGTTTCGTCCATACATTTACACTAGTCCCAGAAACGCTACTCCACCTCTGACCAGGACTTGAATTCCAGCCTTAAGAAAACGTCTTCAACCTTATGCACCTCTCTGCATTGGGGAGTGATATCTTATGCTTTGATTAACATGGGATTTGGCGAACATCCTCAGATCAAGGATTGGTTAACTAGGTTTGCCCTCCTGGGTATAGGATAATCTCTCAGCCTAGTAAGTGTTGCGCCCCTTGGTCACAGATGGCTGCGACCTTTGCTGCTCACCTCATTTTGCCCAGTAGCCTCGATTCTGGCTAAGATGGCTGTTTCTGCCTCTGCACGCCGACCTCCTTGGCGTTCCCAGGACGGCGAGCCCAGTCGCCATCTTGAACCCAGAGTGACCTAGGGCACACATGTGCGTGCCTGCCTTCTTCTTGTGCACGTCATGGCGGGAACCTCGGGGGCATCCCCACTGCATGACGTCACTGCCTATGTATATTTAATTTCACTGGACTTTCCTACCTACGAGTTAGCAAGGATTCCATCTTGCTATTCCTTACTTGAGATGCTTCGAATCGCTGTACCAGCGT
This sequence comes from Rhinatrema bivittatum, assembly GCF_901001135.1. Taxonomy (NCBI): domain Eukaryota; kingdom Metazoa; phylum Chordata; class Amphibia; order Gymnophiona; family Rhinatrematidae; genus Rhinatrema; species Rhinatrema bivittatum. The sequence continues at coordinate 535,501,551 of NC_042615.1, read as the reverse complement.
TCCTGGCTGAGTGACTCAGGTACCCGCTCCTCGGGGGCCTTGCTGTACTCAGGGCCATCCGCTCCTCGGAGAGCCTCTCCTGTCTGTCTCTCCTTCTCCAGCTGAGTTCTTCTGCACTGGACCTCCACTGCTGCTACTACGTATTCTCTTCTGCATTGTGAGTACAAGACCTACTCTTTGTTTACCATGTCTATTCAACTTTGTGGGATCCTCGGGTTACCCCGCTCTGCAGACCACTTCCGGATCCACGCTGTCTTGTGCCAATTACCAACGCCTACCTCTGGCCTACCCCGCACTGCAGACCACTACCAGAGTTACAACGCACAAGCTATCAGAAGCAAGTACTTTCCGGGTTACCCCGCTCTGCGGACCATTACCGGATTTACACTGTCTTGTACCAGTTACTCACATCTGCCACTGTGGACCACTACCGGAGCTACCACGCACAAGGTTTCAAGAAGCAAGGTTTCCCCGCCCTGCGGACCACTACCAGAGAATCCATCTCAGGTCTTCTAATTCCTGGACTAAGTTTACAACCCACTCCTCAGGTTTCTCTTTGCTATATAATAAATATTCTCTGACTCCTGTGTCTATCAGTGCTGAGACCCAGCCTGTCATGGAGAGTCCCCACTGGGCTCCTCCCAGTGGGTGAAGTCAGCTCTCTCCACGACCCAAGGGCCCACAAACCAAGTTAAAACATAACAGTAAGCGAGGTGGTGGCCCTTTGATAGCATTGCAACAAACACTGAATTTGATTCAAGTAAATATTGCTCCTGTTCCACCTTACAAAATGCTAATACTTTCAAAAGAGAGCCTTAGAATTTGTTTAGTCTGTTTTCCACCTGGCTTACTACAGATTAATTTTTCTCCAGTTATTGAATGTTTGCTGATGGCAAAAGTACTGTGGAGCTCTATGATTGTATTAGGGGATTTTAAACTACATGTGGATATACAACCATTTGGACTCTTTTGTGAGTAATTTCTTGATATTATGCTAGCTATGGGGCAGGATCAGGTTATTCATGGTGCTACCCATAAACTCGGCTTCACACTTAATTAGATTATTTTTAAATGCAACCTATTTTTTTATTAGATCTTTTATCTCCTATTATGACTTGGTGCCTTGGTCTGATCCTTTTTGCTATTTTACTTCATCAAGTAAGCCTTCTGCTTTACTTACAGTTCAACATCGTAAAAAAGAGGCTATATTGCACTAGATGATTTGTGCTTTCAGCTCACCCCAATGCTAGGAATAGTTAATGACTAATGTGGCATCTGCTACATCAGACTGGCAGGTTATGCTTTTAGCTGCTGTAAATGAGAGATTGCCTTTTAAAATCTATTTCACTAAAGCGCATGAAGGGGATAATTTTCAAAAGGATTTACAAGTGTAAATGTAACTACTATTGTAGCAATTTTCAAAACCTACGCATGTAAAGTACACTTACACAGGTAAATCCTATGGACAATACAATGGCCTATCTTGTAGCAATTTTCAAAAGCCCACTTACACAAGCAAAAAGCATTTACAGATGTAAAGTACATTTGTAAGAGTGTAAATGCTTTTGAAAATCAGGCCCATTGAGTTTTTTCTTGATATATGTCTGCCCTAAGAGATGCTACGCATGGCCTTTGTTGTGCTGAGTGATTTTGATTTTATTTATTTATTTATTTAGAGTTTTTCTATACCGGCATTCATGATACAATCACATCATGCTGGTTTACAAATAACAGGGGGGTGTAAATAGCTTTGAACATTGAACAAGTGAAAAGAAGCAATGAAGTTACAATAAAACAGGGCTGCTCGAACTGGGGGAAGCAGAAAAAGCTAGAGTAACTTAACAGTAAGAGGAGTAATTATTTACATTGTTCTGAAGCGCCTCTCTATAGTTGTTGCTGAGATTCAGTTAGGATCTGGAAAGGCTTGTTCAAACAGCCAAGTCTTAAGCCTTTTTCTGAATGTTAGTAGGCATGGTTCCTGTCTAAGATCAGGGGGAATGGAATTCCATATCGATTGAAATCCCATGCTATCCCTGATTTAGAGACCTATAAAATATAACTGGAAAGATACAGGGCTGAGACAAACACAGCAAAAAAGTTGTATTTTTTAAAAATTTAACAATCTGGAAATAATTCCTGTGAATTGTTTTGGCTTGTTGAACGTCTCACTTAGCCATCTGATGACATTGCTTCTGAAACAAACTGTTTGTCGTACCAACAAAGTGTGATGAGTTTTTAAAGTTTTTTTTAATGTCAAAATTGCAGACATTTGTAAAAGGTTTACAGACAATATGAGCTTTTCACAGGACTCCTTAGCATGTACTGAGTCAAAATGGGATAGGTTTAGTCCTATCACTATCACAGAGGTTTTACAAGTTATCACAGCACTAAATTCATCTTCTCCCCTCAATCCGTGTGCCATAGTATTATTAAAGCTAATTTGCAAAGACATTTCCTCTTTACTAACCAAGGGGGTCATTTTCCAAAGCGATCATGTGCGATCACTAAATGGGGGCGACGTCAAGACCGGAACAGGAGGAGTTGGGGCGGCACTGGGGCGGACGCCGCAAAGACATCGTGGACAGTGAAAAGGTAAGAACCCTTTTTGCTGCCAATTTCACGCCCAATAGCACCACCTTTTATGATGGCGCTATTGGGTGCGAAAGCCGGAGGCTCCAGGGGTGATCCCCCCCGCTTCAGCCCCCTGTACCGCGCGATTCAGGAAGCCGCGGTAGCTTAGAAAATCTAGGCCTAAAATAGTTAATAAGTCTTTAACCAAATCTTTTTTCTCGCAAAACTTAAAGCAAGCATCAGTACGGCCAGTGTTAAAAGGATCATTGCTAGACGCAATGAAATTTGCGAGTTAGCTTATCTTATCATTAACATTCCCTTCAAAAGTTATTGAAAATCTGGTTTTAAAACAAATTAATTACTAGAAGAATTTTATATTCTCAATCTGTTTCAATGTGGATTTTGTAAATTCTCAAGTGCCAAAATCTAGTTTTGACATATTCAGAAGAGGGGGTCAGTCGTGGTCAGAGGTATGTGCTAGTACTGTTAGATATCTCAGCGGCATTTGACATCCTGAATCATCAAATACTCATTTACTGTCTTCGTGAAAATAGCATTTGAGGTTTTGTCTTGAAATGGATATCATCTTATTTAGGCAACCATAACGGTAATATATCACAGAAGGTACAGCTTGTTTCCTAATACAATTTAATCACATACACAAAAGGAAACACAATTTGCTACATTGCAAATAATCTATTAATACAACATTCTTCTATTTAAACAATACACTCATTAAAATATTCCCACATACCCCCATTATATAACACACACACATCCACACCTTTCACACCATACACATAATTATAAAAAAATCCAACAAAAACAGGATCCTATTTGTTATGCCTATATTAGGCTTCCTCAGAGAATATATCAAAGAACATTTACATATTTCTCCCACACCCAGTTCGTCTCCTGTTAATGTCCTCTTCAATCTCAATGTCAATATCCATTAAACACTCTTCATACTTTCTGTTCACTTTAATCCCGTTGGATATCTAACTTTCTCCCAATCTCTTCTTCCAATGATCACCACGATGAATCCACTATTCTCTTCAATTTTCCTCTTTGAGCCGACCTCTATCAATACTATTCACAACTCTATATCTGACGCCCTGGAGCACTGGGAAAAGTGCCTTGCAGCCATCAACGCCCTCCTCACCAACCTTCAGCTTGCTCTCAACACCAACAAAACGGAACTCCTCCACATCTCCTCGCACCCCCCTGACCGCCTGCCTAACGACCCCAAACTTAACCTCCTCACAGCTCAACCCTCCGTTAGAGACCTCGGAGTCCTTCTTGATCCCAATCTTAGTATGAAACCTCACATCAATTCCATCCTCAAAACTGGCTTCTTCAAGCTCAATGTGCTAAAGAAACTCAGACCCCTCCTCTACGCCCATGACCTCCGCACAGTGATCCAAGCCACCCTCACCTCCATACTAGATTACTGTAATGCCCTCCTCTTAGGGCTCCTAATGTCTTCTATAAAACCCCTCCAACTTCTGCAAAATGCTACTGCAAGACTCATTACTAACACACGCAAACATGACCATATTACCCCTATCCTCAAGGATCTACATTGGCTTCCCATAATGTCCCGTATACACTACAAAACTTTGACCATAATTCACAAGTCCATTCACACCCATAACTCCAACTGGCTCGACCTCCCTTTCACGGCCCCCCTGTCCACCCAAGCCACCAGATCCACCAACAAAGGCACCCTACATGTCCAATCCTTGAAATTGGCTCATCTCTCCTCCACCCGTGACCGTGCCATATCTATTGCCAGTCCGGCTCTCTGGAACTCCCTACCTGTCCACATGCGACTTGAACCTTGTGCAATTAAATTCAAAAAGAAACTAAAAACTCTCCTGTTCAACCATGCCTACACAGAATAATTCCTTCCATTCCCCCCTCGTAGTCCCCCATTCAGGTGACTCCCTCTCCTTATATTAAGGAGACATTCATTGTAAATTGTAAATTGTTTTGGTTATGACTTTCTTGTTCTCCCTGTCCTTCCTACTGCCTCTCTGTTCTACCCTCGCCCAGTTACATTCCCCTTGTTGAAATGTATTTTCCAATCTTTCAGTTGTTATGTGAACCGGTATGATGTCCCCACTAATACCGGTATATAAAAGTTTCTAAATAAATAAATAAATACTACACAAAAGAGATACCATCATCACATTTTTACTTTAAACTAACCTTCTATTTATTTATTAAGAAAGGTGGAAAGAAAGCAAAACGATCACCGGCATGGTTAAAAGGGGAGGTGAAAGAAGCTATTTTAGCCAAAAGATCTTCATTCAAAAATTGGAAGAAGGATCCAACAGAAGAAAATAGGATAATGCATAAACGTTGGCAACTTAAATGTAAGACATTGATAAGACAGGCTAAGAGAGAATCTGAAAAGAAACTGGCCGTAGAAGCAAAAACTCACAGTAAAAACTTTTAAAAATATATCCGAAGCAGAAAGCCTGTGAGGGAGTGAATTGGACTGTTAGATGATCGAGGGGTTAAAGGGGCAATTAGAGAAGATAAGGCCATCGTGGAAAGATTAAATGATTTTTTTGCTTCGGTGTTTACTGAAGAGGATGTTGGGGAGATACCTGTATCAGAGAAGGTTTTCATGGGTAATGATTCAGATGGTCTGAACCAAATCCCGGTAAACCTAGAAGATGTGGTAGGCCTGAGTTAAAAATTGAAGAGTAGTACATCATCTGGACCAGATGGTATACACCCCCGGGTTCTGAAGGAACTAAAAAATGAAATTTCAGACCTATAAATAAAAATTTGTAACCTATCATTAAAATCATCAATTGTACTTGAAGACTGGAGGGTGACTAACGTAACCCCAATATTAAAAAAGGGCTCCAGGGGTAATCCGGGAAACTACAGACCAGTTAGCCTGACTTCAGTGCCAGGAAAAATAGTGGAAAGTGTTCTAAATATCAAAATCACAGAACATATAGAAAGACATGGTTTAATGGAACAAAGTCAGCATGGCTTTACTCAAGGCAAGTCTTGTCTTTAAGGAGTTAATAAACATGTAGATAAAAGGTGAATCAGTAGATGTAGTATATTTGGATTTTCAGAAGGTGTTTGACAAAGTTCCTCTTGAGAGGGTTCTAGGAAAAGTAAAAAGTCATGGGATAGGTGGCAATGTCCTTTCGAGGATTACAAACTGGCTAGAAGACAGGAAACAGAGAGTAGGATTAAATGGACAATTTTCTCAGTGGAAGGGAATGGGCAGTGGAGTGCCTCTGGGATCTGTATTGGGACCCGTAGTTTTCAATATATTTATAAATGATCTGGAAAGAAATATGACAAGTAAGGTAATCAAATTTGCAGATGATACAAAATTGCTCAGAGTAGTTAAATCACAAGCAGATTGTGATAAATTGCAGGAAGACCTTCTGAGACTGGAAAATTGGGCATCCAAATGGCAGATGAAATTTAATGTGGATAAGTGCAAGGTGATGCATATAGGGAAAAATAACCCATACTATAGTTATACAATGTTAGCTTCCATATTAGGAGCTACCATCCAAGAAAGAGATCTAGGCGTCATAGTGGATAACACATTGAAATCATTGGTTCAGTGTGCTGCGGCAGTCAAAAAAGCAAACAGAATGTTGGGAATTATTAGAAAGGGAATGGTGAATAAAACGGAAAATGTCATAATGCCTCTGTATAGCTCCATGGTGAGACCACACCTTGAATACTGTGTACAATTCTGGTCGCTGCATCTCAAAAAAGATATAGTTGCGATGGAGAAGGTACAGAGAAGGGCGACCAAAATGATAAAGGGAATGGAGCAGCTCCCCTATGAGGAAAGACTAAAGAGTTTAGGACTTGTCAGCTTGAAGAAGAGACGGCTGAGGGGGGATATGATAGAGGTGTTTAAAATCATGAGAAGTCTAGAACGGGTAGATGTGAATCGGTTATTTACTCTTTAGGATAGTAGAAAGACTAGGGGGCACTCCATGAAGTTAGCATGTGCACATTTAAAACTAATCGGAGAAAGTTCTTTTTCACTCAACACACAATTAAACTCTGGAATTTGTTGCCAGAGGATGTGGTTAGTACAGTTAGTGTAGCTGTGTTTAAAAAAGGATTGGATAAGTTCATGGAGGAGAAGTCCATTACCTGCTATTAATTAAGTTGACTTAGAAAATAGCCACAGCTATTACTAGCATCAGTAGCATGTAATAGACTTAGTTTTGGGGTACTTGCCAGGTTCTTATAACCTGGATTGGCCACTGTTGGAAACAGGATGCTGGGCTTGATAGACGCTTGGTCTGACCCAGTATGGCATGTTCTTATGTTTTTATTGTGGAGACCACCTCACTCTATGGGCCATTGCCTCATTGCCTTGCTCGTGGAACCACTGGAGGTGTGCTACGCCATGCGGTCCTTGCTTTACAACTCAACCTCGTGGAGATCTACAAAGGTGTGCCCCGCTCTGCGGGCCATTGCCTTCCACTGTGACTGTATCGCACTCCCTGCTCCTTGGGGCCGTGCATGTGCAGTGTGACTATATTGTGCCTCCCCGCTCCTCGGGGCAGCGCTCTCTCTCTCTCTCTCACTCTCCACCTTTGCCAGAGACTTCCCGGTTGTTATTGTTTGTAAGGTTTTGGGTGGACCCTTGGACACTGTGGCAATCCCGTGAGGGGCCACAGGTCAGGCTCAGCTTTAGGACACACAACACAGAATTATCTTTTATTAAACAGAGTTGAGAAGCCACCAGAGGTGACAGTAGTAAGTAGAGATGAAGCCCAGCTGGGCTTGTAGTCCCTCAGGACACTGGAACAGCGATCCCTCAATAGCTGTAGTGGAAATAGCTGTAGTGGAAAGAAACTGAGATAGTGAGAACAGGGGACATACACAGGGTTCTGGTATAGAGCCTCATTGGTTGATTACTCACACAGCGGTCTCTCCCGGAAGTTAACACAGAAGCTGGAATAGAGGCAGGCCCTCGAGGAGCGAGTACCTGGTTCCAGGGAACAGCTCTGAGAGAATATAGATGGTAACTCACTGATGGTGTAGGCAGCGTGTTCTTCCAAGCAGAAGTGAGCTCAGGCAGTGAGTCTGGGAACATGGGCCCTTGAGGAGCGAGTACCGGTTCCAGACAGCGACCTGAAAGAAAAGAGAGAGGCCCCTGAGGAGCGGGTACCCTGATAGAGTAAGTCCAATTAAGGAGAGGCAGAGTAGCTAGGTACGGAGAGCGAATCCCATCCGTAAGGAGTCCCTTGCTAACTCGAATAGCTAGCAAACAGAGTAGGCTTTTGTATCCGGGATGCATGACATCATCACAGGGGGGACACCCCTGAGGTTCGCGCCAAAGAAGGAATAAGAAGCAGGGCCGCATGGTGCACGCGCCCTATGGTAGCTGAACAACATGGCGGGATGCAGCGCCCAAGCCGGACCGGGGATGCTGGAGAGGACGGCAGGCAGACGCTGCGGGAGGACGACAATCAACCGCTTGAGGACATCCATCAACCACGGGAGGAGTCGCCAAAGAGGTATGGAGGGCGGATTGAAGACGTTGGGCAGCGACAGTCATAACACCGGTCTTCCCTGCTCCTCAGGTAAGCCCTTGTCCTGCTTGTGCTGACGTCCTCCGTGGCTTCACCTCTGGGCAGGCCTTCTCGGCACGCCCCCTCTCTCAGCCAGTATATTTGTACTTCAGGACCTGCCTGGCTCCTCACCACTAGGGGGTACTCCTCTGGCTGTGCATCTGAATCCCTGGGCTCTGTCACCTGCGGCTGCTGACCTCGCCTCTCGACAGTGAGGCCCCATGGGGCTCCTCTCAGTGGTTGGTATCATCTCTCACTGCGGTCCAAGGGTCCACAAACCCACAAGTCCTAACAGATTGCCAAGTCCATAGACCCGGCAGAGGTCTCGGTGCTCCAGGCCATTCCTGGCCCTGCCCAACGGATTGCTGAACAACAAAAATTCTTGGAAACACTGGCAGCAGCCATAAATAACCTGAGTAACAGGATGGACTCCGCCTCGCCGTCTGCCAGACCTACTCCTGCTACTCACATGCCTATTTCCCAGCCTACTGTGCCCTTGCCGGCGCCCCCACATTTCTCAGGAGACCCCCCTCATGTGCCGAGGTTTCCTGAATCAGTGTAACATGCACTTTTGCCTACAACCCGCATACTTCCCGGATGTGATCACTAAGAAGACATATATCCTGTCTCTCCTGGACAGTAAGGCTCTAGCCTGGGCTTCACCACTTTGGGAGCGAGCAGACTCAGTCCTTCGAGATTTGCCTGGCTTCCTCGCCCTATTTTGCTCCGTCTTTGACGACCCGTGTCGGAGAACCATATCCGGGTCCTCTCTTCTCCACCTTCAACAAGGCGCTAGGTCGTTGACTGACTATGTCATTGAATTCAGGACTCTCTCGTCTGAACTACACTGGAATTCGGATTGCTTACGTGCTATTTTCCTCGAAGACCTCAGTCCATGAATCAAGGCCGAGCTGGTGGCTCGGGAGCTTCCTGAATCCCTGGATTCCTTGATCAACCTTGCCAATCGCATTGACTGCCGCCTTTGAGAACGTTCACAAGAAGCAAGAGCATCCAGAAGGATGGCGCCGAGTTCACCCCGCATTCGACATACACACTCCCCGAAGCCTAACGTTGCCCCACATAAAGAAGTGGAGGAACCTATGCAGATGGGTCGAAGCTGGCTATCTCCTAAAGAAAGACGCCGCCGTCAACAAGCTGGCCTTTGCTTGTATTGTGGCCAACCGGTACATGCCATTCCTTAATGTCCTGTCTGTCCGGGAAACTCCCAGGCCTAGGTTCAGCGGGAGGACTCCTCCTAGGCCTGACCTCACCCTCTCCTCCACTAACCCTACCAGTGTCCATTAAGCTAGATGCACAAGAATTTCATACGCTGGCTTTAGTCACAGACGGCTTCGACTGCTGTTGCTCACCTCCTTCTTTGCAGCTTTGACTCCCTTGGGAAGACTTGCGGCCTCCGCCAGCTATCGCCGACCTGCCTACCGTTCCCGGGTGCATGTTGGGAGAGAGGGTGCTCATCTCGGAGTGCTGGCTCTCCCGCGCAGTTTACTGTATGGGCCTGTGTGTGTGTAGTTTTGTACCCCGCTTTGAAAAGTATGCCTGAACAGCAAACCAACATGGAGAAGGAAAATTCCCAGACGCCTCTGCTATTCTTTAGCCTGCCTGGGCTGAATGGACTCTGAGTGACTTTCTGAGCATGACTTGCAGAATGTCCCTGACAGGTAGACAAGCTGGCACCAGAAAGGTGAGGGCCTATTCATTGGGTCACAAAGAAGAAACCAACGGCGGGAGCTTCAGGCACTATTCTGTTAAAATCTCACTGGTCAAGATAATTAACAGAACAAAGGATTATCTGGAGAGTGAGGGCAAATGGGCTACGCCTGGAAAAACTACTCAGGGCAGTTCAGGGATAGGTGGTCATGTCAACAGCATGATGTGACTCTGTAAATGAGTCTTTGGGCAGTCACGTAAGTCTAGAAGCTTCTACAATAGTGTATGTTTAGCTATAAAAGAAGGGTCACTTCCTGTATCCAACGAGATGCTGGTCAGTTTGTAAGACTAAGGGCACCCAATATCCAGCATCTCCCAAGAACACTTATATTGCCGAATAAAAATTCTTTATACCTTTTACTGAGTCTAAGTGTTCTTGTGTCCCTGGCCCTAAGCACAGAGTATTATTTACAGCTTGGAACATTGTGATCAGTGTGGGTTATACAGCTTTTACATAAATAAATAAATAATTTGTGCACACGGTTTTACTTAGGTAAGCTGGGGCAGATTAACCTGCAGGGCCAGTACTGGGCCGAGGACACTACACATAAAAGAACCAATGGCCAGTCATAAGTTTTGCTCCAAAATGCAGTTTACTGTAGAATCTTCTGAATAAAACATAATGCAGAAAAATAAAGAAAATCACAGTTCCAGATATTGCTCAGCTCCTTTCCCTTTACTTCTCATCCTTTGGTAACAGTTACTTCTTCTACTAACACAGTATCTCTTCCTACTGTGTTCTTCCCTTTACTCAGTCTTCTCACCAGCCTATCCATGCCATCTCTTCCTTTCCAGCATTTAGAAAAATATTTACACTCGCAGTCCTGTTCAGCTCAAGGACAGATTCCCTCTGGTGCAGCAGACAGGAAACCCACCGAGCCCTGCAACAAGTCACTGCTGGCACAGTTTGTCCTCCTGATCCAAACAGATGCCTGCTACACTTAAGCACAGGTTTTTCTTTACCTCTTCCAAGCTGTATACAAACTCTCTATTTCTTCTCTTCAGGCCTCTTGAGATTTCTGGAGAAAATCTCTGCCCCACTCCTGCTACTCCCTTCTGTAACCCTTGAAGAGGATCACAGACAGGCCTGGATTTGTCAATAGGCACACGAGGCCTTTGCCTAGGGCAGCAGAAATCTGGAGGGGGGCAGCAGGCTGACTGAAGATTTGCTGCCTTTCAGTTGAGCTGAATCTCACTCAGCAGAGAACAGCCCTCTCCTTCCTGACCCAGCCTCTCCCTCCAGGCAGCTTTCAGGGAACAGAACAGCCTGTAGCAGACAGAACAAAAGGGGATCATTCTGGGGAGATTACAAGGGGCTGAATAGAGATCATTGGAGGGTGGAATGAGAGGGGTATCAGCTGGGTGTCAGGGGGTGTATGTCTGTATGTGTGAGAGAGAGGGGAACAAGGGTAGGAGGGCAGTGTTCGTGTCAGTGAGAGAGAAGGGATCCGGATGGCGTAAGCACGGATCTTGTAGGAACGCCTCCTTGAGCTCTTGGAAGGTGGTCACTGCTTCAGTTGACCACTGTGAGGGGTTGGCTCCCTTTTGAGTCATGGCTTTGAGTGGGGCAGTCAGTGTAGAGTAATGGTGGATGAACGACATGTAGTAGTTAGTGAAACCCAAGAATTCGCAGTGCCTTAAGACCTATGGGTTGTGGCCAATCTCGGATACTCTTGTTTTTTTTTGTGGATCCATTTGGAACCCCCAACTGGAAACCACATAGCCTAAGAAGGGAACAGACTCCTGGTGAAAGGAGCATTTTTCCAGTTTGGCATATAACTGGTTGTCTCTCAATCTTTGTAAGACGTTGGCAACGTCCAAATGATGGCTCTATAGGTCTTGCGAAAAAACCAGAATGTCATCCAGGTATACCGCTACACAGCTATAAAGCATGTCCCTGAAGATTTCGTTCATCATGTTTTGAAATACTGCCGGGGCGTTGCAGAGGCCAAACGGCATTACTAAATATTCAAAATGGCCATCATGAGTGTTAAATGCGGTTTTCCATTCATCGGCATATCCTGACCAAGTTATATGCTCCTGAGGTCCAATTTTGTGAATATTTTGGCCCCTTGGAGCCTGTCAAAAAGCTCAGAGATTAATGGCAATGGATAGCCGTCCTTCAGGGTGATCTCATTTAAGCCGCGGTAATCTATGCATGGCTGAAGGGAACCGTCCTTCTTTCCCACAAAAAAGAACCCGGCTCCAGCGGGACATTTAGAAGGCCAGATGAAGCCTTTCGCCAAATTCTCTTGTATATACTCAGACATTGATTTGGTTTCCATCAGAGAAAGTGGGTACACCCTTCCTCTGGAAGGTTTGGTATTGGGTAACAAGTTTATGGCACAATCAAATGAGCGATGAGGTGGTAGAGTGTTTGCCGCTTTCTTGGAGAACACGTCACTAAAAGAGGAATACTGCTGGGGGAGACCCGGAAGGGAAGTGGTAGACATCAGACAAGGCATAGGAGTTACGACGTCTAAGCACTTCACATGGCAGGATTTGCCCCATTGTGATAGTTGTAAGGTGCTCCAATCGAATTGTGGTGTGTGCATTTGTAGCCATGGCAGCCAAGCACCACAGGATATATAGCCTTATCTAAGATAAAAAAGAAATGGTCTCCTTGTGTAGCAACCCAGTGCGAAGTTGAATTGGCGCGGTGGAGAAAGTAACTTCGCATGGTAACGGCTCACCGTGAATTGAGGACAGTAGCAAGGGTGTAGGAGTCTGGATGGTGGGAATATGTAGGCGTTCCACGAGTTGTCTGAGTATAAAGTTCCCACCGGCCCCGGAGTCGACCAGAGCTAGAGTATGAAACTCTAAGGTGTCCATGTTAATGGAGACAGATAATGTTAGTGGAGGAGATGGTGCAGTCAAGCCTAGGAGGAGTCCTCTGGCGGGTCCTAGGCCTGGGAGTTTCCTGGACAGAGTGGACAGGAGGGTACCGCATGACCTGAATGGTCACAATACATGCAAAGGCCTGATCTTTGCTGATGACGTCTTTCTTTCGCAGATGACTGCGACCCATTTGCATAGGTTCCTCCTCTTTGGTACTGGGTGATGTGGCCGTCTGGGTGGTAGGTGTTAGGCGACTTCGTGGAATACCTGACGACATCCTCTTGGATCCTCTAGTCTCGTATGACCGCTCGCGCAGCCAACGATCAATGCGACCGGCCAGGTCAATAAGGGAGTCCAATGCCTCAGAAAGTTCACGTGCGGCTAATTCGTCTTTAATGCGTGAACTTAGCCCTTATGAATATGGCACACAGGCAGTCCAGATCCCAGTGTAATTCAGAGGAACTAGTCCTAAACTCAATGACATATTCGGTTAGCGACCTGGAACCTTGTTGCAAATGCAGGAGTGCAGATCCAGTGACTGCCCTGCAAGCGGGGTCGTCAAATACAGAGCGAAACAGGGCAAGGAAGCCTGGTAAGTCGTTGAGAACTGGATCCATTCATTCCCAGAGAGGCAACGCCCAGGCCAAGGCTTTTCCGTCCAGGAGGGATAAGATGTATGTAGTTTTGGACACTACGTAGGGAAAGTATGCAGGCTGCAAAGAGAAGTGCATAAAAGCCCCTGCATAACAAGGGGTCACCTGCGAAGCGAGGGGGTGCCAGCAAGGGCACAGGAGGCTGGAATGGCGGTGCAGGTGAAGCAAGACTTGGCTTGACAGGCATCAAGGCAGATTCCAGCCGAGTGCTTAATTGATTGATGGCGTTAGCCAAAGTCTCTAATACCTTTTGCTGCTCTGAAATTCGTTGGGCCAGGCCAGGGATGGCCTGAACCACTGAGACCTGTGCCAGGTCCATGGAATTAGCAATCTGTTAAGACTTCTAGATGTGTGGGCCCTGGGCCGAGGTGAGAGATGGTACCGCCCACAGGGAGGAGCTCTGTCAGCCTCACCGTCGGGAGGCGCGGTCTCAGCGGACGTCAGGCACAGCTGTGGAATAGAGTCTTTATTATAAAAGTAGAATGGGCACAACCCGCAGAGCGGGGGGTGCTGGAGGAGGAGATAAGGTCTGAGAAGGGGTACACCCAGAGGGAATGCCTCAGATGAGCAGTCCAAGGAAGAAGGCCCTCCGAGGAGTGATAGCCAGAGACGAGGAAGGGCCCCCGATAAGCGGGTACCCAGAGCGTCTCATGCCGAAGTGCAGGAACTGGAACAGGAAGTCCATAAGTGAGAAGCGGATTCAGCAATGAGGGAACTCCTTGCTAACTCGTTGATAGGCAGGGCCAGGCAGCTTAAGTACAGCAGAGTGTTTACAACATCCGGAGGGGACGCCCCCGAGGTTCCCGCCATGATGAGCTAAATACTGGCCCATGGGCGCGCCTAAGTGATCCCATGAGCAAGATGGTGGTCGGCAGTGCCCACGCTGTCCCGGGAACACCAGGGAGGTCGGCGATAGCTGGTGGAGGCTGCAACTTTCCCCAAAGATGTCAGGGCTGCATAAAAAGAGGTGACCATTAGTGGTCGCAGCCGTCTGCGACCGACGGGCGTAACAGTTTTTATCTGGAAAATGTCACACCCTCAGACCCATAAACAAAGTATTTCTAACTTGAAAGAAAAGTCTCATCCCTGAGTTATCAGTCTCAAAGACAAACAAATACCAAGAGCATGGTGTGGGTGGTGACATCCTCAGAGGAGTCTTTGAGGCATGATGTAAGTTCCAGGCTATCCACTGTCACTTGGGCCTTGTAAGAAGTGAGCATTCCACTCACTTCTTACAAGGAAGGCAAAAGGCTCTTTTTAAAGAAGGCAAGGTTTCCCCAGGAAACTTCTAAATCTCCCTCCAATATTTCTGGAAAAGCTCTACTGGGCTAATTGCTGGAATTTGGGTGAAAATGGAGTATTTTCAGATTTGGACATCTCATCTTGTTTTCCCGCAATTCCAGTAAAGTTGTATTCACAAACATGCATGCATGATTGCACTTTAACGTGTGCACAGTCCCTGTGTGTCTATGGACTCTAGTTCATAATTGGGATGGACTCAGCCTCTTTTCTCCCCTGAGCATAACAGACAGTTTTCATTAGCTTGACAAAGACTGGCGGGTTTCTGCAGTACTTGACACAGTGCTCACCGGTTTCCTTGTGCTTATCTGTTGGATCCACAGCTGTTCTGCATGCAACCTTCCTCCTACTGTAAGCCTCAAATCCATGTAAAATGGAATTTAAAAAAGCATGCTTATAATCTGAGCTTCTTAACAGATCCTACGCAGATGAGAAAACAGTTTGACCTGTGATATCACAGCATGCACATTGCCTGACCGCAGGGGCTCTAGAACTGCACCCTGAGATTTACCATTAAAAAAAATATGCATTAGCATCACAATCAATAATTTCTAATTTCTAATCTTTCCATTAGGTCTCATCCAGTAGTTCACCATTTCCCTCTCTAGTAACTTGTCCTATTTGTGGAACAAAAGCCCAAGGTGCATTAAAGGGCAAGGGTATCTGTTATGTGGTTCCATTTTCCATTTTTATTTTATTGAATTTAGTTTATTGAATAATACAGTTAAATTCCTTGTGCAGAACTCCTTTACACAAACCCTCGACTATATAATGAGAGGAATCAGACCCATTACAT
The DNA here is from genome assembly GCF_901001135.1 of Rhinatrema bivittatum. Classification (NCBI taxonomy): domain Eukaryota; kingdom Metazoa; phylum Chordata; class Amphibia; order Gymnophiona; family Rhinatrematidae; genus Rhinatrema; species Rhinatrema bivittatum. The sequence continues at coordinate 535,486,081 of NC_042615.1, read as the reverse complement.
ACAAACTTTTCATAAAGATCTCTTTGCACATCTCTTATTGTGACAAGTCTCCCAAAAAGAAGCCATTTTTCATCGTTAAGAAATCCCTGGAAAGAATTCTTGGTAGGGGAGGTTACCTTCCACTTAGATGTAACTGATAACTTGTGGAATTGATAGAGAGTATGGATGTACTATAGGACAGCAGAAGCTGTCAGATACTGCTAATTCACTGTGTAGGAGGCATGGTATCAGGAGTTACCACTAGATGGCATCATATCTGGTAAGACTACACTCTGCATTTGATGGAGTAACATGGAAAGAATGTTAATGGACCTTTATTGATACGTCTCTTTTAAGAAGGATAGGAAAATAAGTCCTATAGAAGAACATAAGAAATTGCCATGCTGGGTCAGACCAAGGGTCCATCAAGCCCAGCATCCTGTTTCCAACAGAGGACAAACCAGGCCACAAGAACCTGGCAAGTATCCAAACACCAAGACGATCCCATGCTATTGATGCCAGTAATAGCAGAGACTATTCCCTAAGTCAACTTGATTAGCAGTTAATAGACTTCTCCTCCGAGACTTATCCAAACCTTTTTTGAACCCAGCTACACTAAATGCACTAACCACATCCTCTGGCAACAAATTCCAGAGCTTAATTGTGCGTTGAGTGCAAAAGAATTTTCTCCGATTAGTCTTAAATGTGCTACTTGCTAACTTCATGGAGTGCCCCCTAGTCCTATTATCCGAAGGTGTAAATAACCGATTCACATCTACTCGTTCAAGACCTCTCATGATTTTAAAGACCTCTCTCATATCCCCACTCAGCCGTCTCTTCTCCAACCTCTTCAGCCTTTCCTCATAGGGGAGTTGTTCCATCCCCTTTATCATTTTGGTTGCCCTCTGTACCTTCTCTATCACAATTATACCTTTTCTGAGATGCGGCGACCAGAACTGTACACAGTGCGGTCTCACCATGGAGTGATACAGAGGCATTATGACATTTTCCATTTTGTTAACCATTCCCTTCCTAATAATTCATAACATTCTGTTTGCTTTTTTGACTGCTGCAGCATACTGAGCAGACGATTTCAAAGTATTATCCACTATGATGCCTAGACCATAATTTTCACAGTCTTGGTATAAGGCAAACACCATTAGGTGCTTCAGTACTCACCCATGGACTCATAATAGTTGTCTTCATTCTCAGTAGAAACTCTGTAACACTTCAGGAGTGTAAAATGCTGGGTTTAGAATTTGGTGGGAGGAATTGGAGGGACTCACATGGGGAATGGGTTCACCTGGCGTAACCTCTCTTCTGAGAGGGCCTAGGTTTTCCCTCTCAAGAGAAAAGTCCCAAGATGGAGATGTGTTTCTCTTCAAAGGGAAGCAACCCAAAGCTGGAGGACAGTTCAGAGAACCCACACTCAGTGGGGAGAACATGGAGTGAAAAGCTTTGGAAAGGTGAAAAATGACGAAGCCAGGGAAGTTCTTTGCTATTGCTTGGATGGGCATCAGGAGAAACTTTTGAAGTGTTACAGAGTTTCTACTGAAAATGAAGAGAACTATTATGAGTCCATGGGTGAGTACTGATGTACCTAATGGTGTTTGCCTTATACCAAGACTGTGAAAATTATGGTCTACTAAGAAAAGGGAGAATTAGTGTCCAAAATGAGAGAAAATTGTATTCTCTGTGTTTATTTTGATCTATTGGATTAAGAATGGGGAAGATTTTATAAATTGTTCTCCTAAACAAGGGGAGGATGCCTATAACTGTTGAGGAGTTGTTGCATTGCTTTCCCTGTACTTCTGTAACTTCTGCAGCCTTGCTGTGAAAGCTTATCCATCCTGATATAATCAGTGACTATCAGTTCTCTGTTGCATTCTCTGACTGCTGGTGGTAACACCAGAAGATAAAAGTTTGGTAGTTGAAAAAATATCTTTAGAGTGAGTGCCATTTTCTGGTTATTGTGTGTTTATTTTTTTTGGAGGGGGGGGAAGCAGAAATGAGATAAGCAATCAAAGGGTCATAAAGGGGATTCTCATTATGAGAGCCCTTTCCAGCTCAGGATGTTGTAGACCCTCCTAGTCTCTGGGCTCAGGACCATGACACCATCTGCTTGATCCAAATTATTTTGAACTCTGCCAAGTGACTACCACTTGGCTCATTCAGGTGGTGTTACTCTGAATCCAGATGGTGTTACTCTCATCGCCCGCGGCAACCCTGCGGTGCGGCCCTCGTACCTTGCTGCGCAGCCCGCGGGACCCAGTTCTGTTTCCATGGTGGCAGCAGGCCGCCGGCTCCAACTGCGTACCTCCGTCAGTGCCTCTGAATCCAGACCTCGTCTCAGGCCCTCCAGCTGGGACGCCCTCACCAGCACCTCGGGCCTTGCATCACGTCCCGGGCCTTCCAGCTGGGACGCCCTCACCAGCACCTCGGGCCTTGCATCACATCCCGGGCCCTCCAGCCGGGGTGCCTCCGTCGGCTGAGCCTCCAACAGCGCAGCGCCTCCCTCTAGGTGCGCGCATGCATCTCATTGAGACCTTTAAAGGGCCCGCGGCGAGAACCAGGCTGCAGACCCCGGATGCTGATGTCATTCCTTGCTTAGTATAAATTCCCTGGTTTTCCACGGAAACTTTCCCTTTGCAACAGGACTCCTTGGTTTACTTGTCCTTGGTTCCAAGTGCTCGTTGCCTTGCTGTGTTTTCATTTCTGTACCAGTGTCTCTGGTTCTCAGTTCCTGTGCTCATGTGTCTCCTTGTATTGACTGACTCCTGGTGCCTTTTGCTTCGCTTTGACTACACTGTCTTTCTCCAAGCCTGACCACATCGCCTCTCTCCAAGCCTGACCTCTGCCTGCCTGAGCACGTCGCCTCTCTCCGAGCGTGACCTCTGCCTGCCTGACCACGTTGCCTCTCTCCAAGCCTGACCTCTACCCACCTGACCACGTTGCCTCTCTCCAAGGCTGATCTCTGCCCGCCTGACCACGTTGCTGCAAGGCTGATCTCTGCCCACCTGACCACGTTGCCTCTCTCCAAGGCTGATCTCTGCCCGCCTGACCACGTTGCCGCTCTCCAAGGCTGATCTCTGCCTGCCTGACCACGTTGCCTCTCTCCAAGCCTGACCTCTGCTTGCCTGACTACAATTGCCTTCTTCGTGCCTTGACCATTGCTACATCTGACCATGCCTGTCTTCTCTGAGCCCAGACCAACGCTACGTATGACCTTGCTTTAGACTCTGATACATTCTGAGTTCCATGCTGCCTGCTACAGTTTCCTTGATTGCCAACCTCAGCTCAAGTCCTTCTGTTACCTTTGGACTCTATCCTTGGGACGTGGACTCTTAGGGCTTCGGCTCCTCTGTGCTCAAGCACCCTCAGTCTGTTCCAGTTCCTCGGTGCCTGGGTTCTCGTTCTGCAACCCGTCCTGGGTAGAAATACGCCATCTGCTGGCTGCTGTTTCTGGGCTGAACCACCTATTAACTTTGTTCTATCTCGAGGCCCACCTAAGTCCTGCCGGCCCTGGCACCCAAAGGCTCAACCCGAGGGGGAACGCGGGCTGGTATAGGTGAAGCTCCAGTGGCCTCCAGCTTCAGCCCACTCCGCCTGTTGACGGTGGGGACCTGTGGGCCCTTGCCTTTGGGTTGCGCCAACTCCGCCTCAGCCCAAGAATCCACCTCCAACGCAACAGGTGGGGTTAAATTATTATAAAGTTATAGATGGGTTTTGCGGGTTTAATTCCTGCAAATAGGGTGTCAGCTTAAAGGCATCTTCTTAATGATTCCTTCAGATAAAAAAATAGAAAGGAGTCAGCTTAATTAGAATTTGTATCTATATATATAAGACATTTCATCCAAGCAGGATCACAACGTGCTTGGGAGGAATGCCTGGCAGCTGATTTCCCTGCTTGATATCTACATATGAAGTTTATAAAGAGGAGAGTCAACAATGCAATTGTAATTTTTAACCAATTGCAGCTAAGAATACTGAGAGAGAGAAAAGGACTTGCCTATGGTCTTGCAGAAGCCTTCATCCTCTTCACCGGTCCATCTTCTAGAAAGGCTCACTTAGCTATCCATCTCATGTCACTTACTAATCGTTCACAGCTCCTGACTCTACTCTTGCTTAATGAGCGTGAAGCTAGATATCAGAAAGCCTAAGGGTAGGCCATCTGGCTCTGCCTTGCTGAGATGTGAACTTTAATTCAAAAGGACAAACATCTGGTTCCATGCCATGAAAGATTAAGACAAAGAATTGAAAGACACTGCACCTGCAGTGATGATAATAAATCCCCAAAGTAAAAGAATGATGCACATAAGAACATAAGAGACTCCAATGCACATAAGAACAAAGAGACTCCAATTTCCTTTTCATATGTGGAAGCAGAAGAGATACTGTGTTATTGTAACACTCTGCTAGTTTGCGCTATAAAACAGGGGTCACACTCAGTCCTGGGGCTAAGTCCTCACACAGTCTCAAAAGCCCTGGGGTGGATTCTCTGAAGGGGTGGTGAGGCGGATAAACCTCCAGAGCCCAAGGCAAAAGCGTTTTCAGTGAGTGCGCTCTCAGTTTCTTTAGTCCTTCACTGTAGTGGGACCAAATAACCAAACTGGACATTCCATTAAGGTGCTCCAGAATAAAAGTTTACCGTGATGCATCTTCGGTGGTTATAAGCTGGCACCAAAAACATTTCCTCTTAGTTACATTCATGATCAGTCCAAAATCTTAGTTCTGCTTAGTCCCTCGGTGTTACAGCTCTTAAGACATCCTGCCTTCCAGGTTAAGGCTCCCAGAGGAGAATGGCGTCCCCTAGCTAAAACTGGCTCTCTTTTTCCAAACAGGAACAAATACCCGCTGTCACAGACGTTTTCAAGACTTCGGTTCTCCCAGCCCTTTTTCTCAAAGGAGGCAGGGACTCCTGAAGAGATCTTTGGATGAAGGCCCTTAACTTCTCCGCTTTCTCCTCAGATGTTACTTGGATTCTTCAGGCTGAAAGTCCCGACCACAACACAGCACGGAAAACTCCTCTCTTTCCCCACTCCTGGGCATGAAGAGTGGCAGAAAATGTTCTCCCAAAACTAAAACGGCAAAACATTCCAAAATCTCCACCACTGGATGTGAGTTGGGTTTCTCTGTTCCTAGGCTTTCTCAGAGCAGGACTAAGAAACCCTGGAAAAATCCCAAGAATAAAAGTTCAAGATCCTTAAACAAATCCCAAAATACTGAGATATAGTTGTTACTACTACTAGAAAGTTGCTATCTCACTTCCTCTTCTGTTTAGCCAAGGGTGTGAAGCACAGCCAAACTGGGGGGGTAAGCATTAAAGATCCTCTCTCTCTCTTCAAACTCCAAACAAACATGCCACACTGATCTTTTGCCCCACCTGCTCTTCAGCAGGCAGGGCTGCTGTGGCTAAGTGGCATGCACCACTCCTACTTCCTGCACAAGTCCTATTATGGGGCCCAGTTTTAGTGGCGATCACGAGTGGGGCTCTACATTATTATACCACGGCTACCTTCAGAGTCACCGCCGGCTCTTCACTGTATCTGCCATGCACACGGATAGAGAGACAGAATCGGAAGCTATAAAGGGCCTGATTTACTCCGCTTTATTCCTACAGTAAAACGACGGGTCCAAAGTGTCTGTGACACAAAAGAGATAATGCACAGGAGGTAGGGTGGGAGGGAGAGAAGTGGAGTTTTGTTGTGCAGGGAGTGGGAGAGAGACAGAGGGGATGTTGCTGGGTAGAGGGTGGGGTGGTTTACTGTCACTGAAGGAGACAGCACTGCACTGGCGTTGTCATTGGCCAGTTGGTGTGAGGCAGGGGTTCATAATTCTGAATATCTGCCCTGGTTCTGGAACCGAGTACTCAAGCTGTGTTCTTAATCTGTAAATGTTTCATAGGGAAGTCTCTGGAGATAGTCCTTTGGAACTTAGAACTGAAAGCTTGCTTGCTTATTTATTTAGTTATGTATTCATTTGTTTGTTTAAACAATGTGTATTTTGCTGCATGTAACATCTGTTGCTCTAAGTGGATTACATTTAAAACATGCATATCAAATCACATTTAAAATACATGAAATAGAACATTTACAAATAAGACAAATAATTAAACAACAGCCAAAACAGTATGACAATTAAAATGACAATTAAAATTAAAAGGAAGATTGGATGAACGATTTCACCTGCAGTTCTTAAAAAAAACCCAAAACAAGACATACTAATGAGGAAAAGACCTGCTTATATATAAAAAAAAAAAAGGTCTTCATTTTCATCTTAAAAGCTCTAAGGTCAGCCTTCACCTTGATCATTCCAAAGTGTGGGTCCTATCACTGAGAAAGCTAGGAGCAATTATTTCCCTGCTGAGCAGAATGGCCGGGAGGTTAGAAAGAATTCCTTCAGAGCTTGGTGAGTCAGCAGCAATATTGTGAACTGTATTCTAAAAGCTTCTGGGACTCAGTGCTGCATTCTCAAATAAGGAGCGATCTGCTCTCCACGTTGACAGATTGGGCTCAGTTTTGCTGCAGCATTTTGGACTAGCTGGAATAGAAACACCTGCTCTTTGGGGAGACCTACATCCAGTGCATTGCAATAATCCAATAAACGTAACACTACTGCTTGCACTGCAGTATGAAAGTCCTCCTTTGCGAGAACATGTATGAGTCATTATAAGAGCTGTAATTTGAAAAAAAATGCAGAATTCAGTACTGCATTCATTAGAGGCCGCGTCGTAAGGGAAGAGTCAATAATGAAACCTAAATCTGGAGTTTCACTTTTCCAATGTTCACATTCTGACAAAAAACACAGGAGACGCGGAGCTTCCAATTTTCAGCCAAGGCTTTTGTGCAATCACTGATAAAATAGTAATGTCCTGGATCAATGGACGGGCTATACATGGGGAAAGAAGGACTATATGTTAAATGTACAGGGAAGAAAAAATGTTAGTCACAAAATAAGCAAGGTGTGCTTTCAGCAAGCATGGAGTTCATCCGAGCTTTTTAAACATGAGCAGGATAGTTTGCCATTCTGGTTCACTGGCTACAACTAGAGGATGTGCTAAGAGCAATCATATCCAAACAAAAGCATGTCGGAGCCTGTGCAGCTCAAGCGAGTTTATATTATTCTGGCACACAGGAGATACTGAGCTAAAAACAATTGGGGAAACTGTTTTCCAAAAAGCTTTTGAACTCTGCCTACTGGGTTTTTTTTTATTGCTGTCTTGAGTGGCACCAATCTTGATGCCTTTTTCTATGAGCAAAACCAAAGCAGAGTGAAGGGGAGTGGGCGTTAAGAGAATAGGTACCAGGGATTTTAACTTGCTAATTATACAGAAAAAAAAAGTAGAACTTGTACAGGGAGTGAATTAAATGACTTTAAAAAACCCTCAGATAAAGTATGCTTTATGAGGCAGTGCAGATTTTGCATAAAAAGATAACTAATCATAATTACCCAATCTCATGCTTCACAAAACCTAAGCAGACTAAAGTCATTCAAAGAGGGATTGTTGCTCCTCAGGAAATTGATTTAATCTGGAGTTATTTTTCTCCAATGGTTTTTATTTCATTAGCACATTGGTTTGTTTTTTTTAATTGCCAACAGAAGTCTTCAACAAAAGAGTTCACTTTTTTTGTTGTTGTTGCAAGTCAATAGGCCCTGTGTTGGATCTCTTTCTGTTGTAAGAGTGTTACCTTGCGCATGGCCAGCAAAGGATGAGACTGGTTCTGTTTGACTAATGTGCAGCTCAGGCACTCTTACACAGTAAAAGGTACCAGTGCAGTTCAAGCCTGCCTATTATAAAATACCTGTGAATGTCACACTGATAGGTGTAATATAGTGAGGGAGGTTTTAGTTTCCTTCACAGTCTCCGAATTACCTTTCCACTGTGGGAACAAGGGGAGGAGAGGAGACGTGTGGTATCAGCCATTCCATAGCATGAACCCCCTCTGGTGCTTTATAATACAGGTGAGCACAGCACATGGCCTGTCTGTACCGTATTCATTTCTATTGTACAATTTTGGCTGCATTCGTGTATGCGTTGCTTTGGTTTTTGAATCTGTGAGCTTCTTAAAAAAAAAAACAAAACTTTAAAATGTGCGGAAAGTCTTCAGCTGCTTTAATTCTACTTGTGATTTTGCCATAGCATCGTGTCAATGTTTGCATATTTTATTTTATAAGAAGAAAAAGGACCTTTGATTATAATTATAACTGAGGTTTTACTGAATGAAAGTTGCATGCCTGTCTTTCCCACAGGACGATTTAATTATATATTTTTTTAAAATCTGTTCTTCATTGTCTGTGTGCTATGAAGTTTTTAGCTATAGCGGAAAGCAGTGTTCCTTCCAGAAGAAAAAAAACAACAACAAAGTCTTACTTAAGTAAATTAAATGAGACAATATGAACAAGGTAAGTTCAGCCTTATGCAAGCAAATACAGAATAAATACAGCAAAAGAAAAAAAATGTTTTGCCCTGTATTTTGAGTAAGTGAAAAACAGAGTCTGGGAAGGTTAAGCTAGCATTGACTCTTTGGAAGAGGAATGTAATTGTAGATAGCTGATAAGCCTCGTGCTAGGGGGGCAATTTTCAGGGACAATGCAATGACTTTGTACCAATTTTTAAAGAGACAATTACTGTATATACCTACTTTAAAAACTGAAGGTTGCTGTGGGTGCAAAGCCCCTCATGGACTTTTCCATCTGCTTTCTATGTAGGTGGATTTTTCATGGAAAAGATTGTATGTAGAGTTGAAAATGCAATCTATGTTGAGTTATGTTCCAATTCCATTCAAACCGGGCCTCCTTGGATATTCTTCTCTAAAAGCAGCTAAAAGTATGCACCGTGTTCCAGGATATGCATATTATTCATTGTACTAGAGGACAGCAATTTCCAGACAATTTACCTGTGTAAACCGTTTTTTACCTATTGAACCTCCCCTTCATGTAGGGTTGCCAACTGGCTCCAGATTTCTGGGATAGGTTGATCCAGTCCTGGTTTTACTGCAATGAGGTAAAACCAGGACTGGATCAACCTGACCTGAAAATCTGGAGCCAGTTGGCAACCCTACCTTCATGGGTGCATTAAATTTAGGGGGTCACAAAGTTACCCAGGCAGTTCTACTATGTCCTGGATCTCTCCTTTTCTCGCACGTGCCTCACAAGTGCCCCTGGAGACAGTGGGGTTCATCTGCTGGGAGGGGGAGGTTCTACCTCCTGGGCCCCTGGTGCATTCATGGATGCAGTCATCCGAATTCACACTCATCTAACAGGTACATTGATGAGACCTTCAGGGAAATAGTAGCCAAGTTCCAAATCCAGTCTGGCAGCCCCAGGGCTGCCTTGGATCAGAAAGGTCTCCAAGTTGGCTTCTGGTTAAGATGGCGGCATGAGCTAGACGCTGTGAAGATCTCAGCGAAATTTCTTGATATTTCCTAAAAAGAAATTGTACTATGCCACCCAAACGCAAAGGAAAGGTGAGAGTATACCCGATGAAGCCATTACCCTCACCTATACAACAAGAAATTATTCGCTTTCTATCTACACCTACCAGACCAGGAACCAAGGAACCCGCTGGGCGGAGTGGCAAGGGAGAGTCCCTTGCGCCCTTGGAGGAGGCGTCGCTGAGGCCCGAGCTGAGGAGGCCACCAGCACAGAGGGGGGATGGAGAAGATGTCGGAATTGACCCGGGAAATGCTTCTGCTTCTAGGGTCGCCCACAAACCCGAAGGGATCACTGGTACGGAGACGCCGTGGATGTCAACGCCACCAACGGAGGGCCTTGATGCGGAATCTGTGGAGCGAGAGGTGCAAGGTGCCGGACGACTGCCGAAGTTGGAACAGCTAGTCGGAGGCAGCATTGTGGATCTTTCACCATGCGAGGAAGCAGGTATGGGAGAGAGCAGTGCTACCGGCGGAGCTGGAGGCGATCCCCCCCCCACCCCACTGTCGTGACCCTAGAAGGCCTTTGGGATTTGGTGATGATCTAAAATGAAAATTGCTTGTCGAGAATTAAACCAAGCCAACGCTAAACACCATCAAGATATATCTGCCCTAGAAGAAAAATTAACTGAGACAAATTGCAGGGTTTCTTTATTGGAGAAGAAAGAGGAAAAGACACAAGAATTCAAGGCTTTAGTTGCTAAAGATCATTTAAGGCTGGATAGACATATGGAGATACTCGAAAATAACTCAAAGAGTTTGAATTTGTGTTTTTAAAATTTTCCTCAAATAGTAGGAGAGACTCCATATATTACACTTAAAATTTTCTCTCAGAGGTTTTGGGTTTTTCCGATATAGATATGCCTGTAGTAAACACATGTTACTTTTTACCTAAATCCAGAAACAGAGAAACTAACATTCCCTTTCAAGGGGATTTAACTAATTTTTTGGAAAATTCCAAATTGGTTGTTATTGATAAAGGAACACTGTTAATTTCTCTGCTTACAAATTTCGATGTTAACAAAATTATGAAAGTTTACTTTAAGAAATATCCTATCAGTTATGACTCCAATGTTAAAATATTCCCTGACTTAGCTCTAGCAACACAGCAAAGACGGAAAATATTTCTAAATCTTCGTCAAGAAGTAATTGCATTAGGTTATACTTTTTTATTACGTTTTCCCTGCAAATGTTTAATTAAAAAGAGGGATGAATGTAATATTTTTTTTTTTACACCAGAGCAATTGGCAGGGTTTATAGTGTTGCGATCCCGGGTCGGTCCCGGGATCGCCACCTACCCGACCGCGGTTCCGGCGTTCGCCCGCGATCCCCGGGCCTCCGAGGACCTTCCCTGCCGCAGCCCCGACGTCGGGCAGCCTCTCCCGGTCCTGCAGGGCCCTCTGCTGCCGTGTGTCCGCCTCGCCGGAGCAGCCGGCGTCCTTCGGCGTCTGGCCCCGCCCCCTAGACGTGCGCGCGCGTCTCTGCCTACCATTTAAAGGGGCCAGCGCGGGAAATTCAAACTAGAGCCTCCGGTGACGTCAGACGCTGCAGGGCTACTTAAGCCCTGCAGTTGCTTCTCTCCAGCGCCTTGCAACGAGGTTCCCAGGCTTGCTCCTGTCTTCAGTTGCTGCGTTCCTGCTGTCTTGTCTTCTATTTTGATTCCTGACTCGGATTGGCTTACGGATATTCTCGGCTCCTGACCCCGGACTGGTATTTGGTATCTTCTGGCTTCTGACCTCGGACCGGCTTGCGTTGACCCCCTGGCTTCTGACCCCGGACCGGCTTACGTTGTTTCTCTGGCTCCTGACCTCGGACTGGCTGACGGCGATCCATTGGCTCCTGACTCTGGACTGGCGAGCAACGACCCTTCGGCACTCTACCTTGGACTACAGCTGACCAGGCCCCCGTGGGCCCTCCTAAGTCCCAGCGGCCGGGTCCCTACGGGCTCCTCCTGGGGGGACTCCGGCTTCCAGGGTGAATCTCCTAAGTCCCAGCGGCCGAACTCCTACGAGCTCCTCTCGGGGGAGGATCGGCTTCCAGGGCGAAGGTTCCCTCAACACAGTGCCAGCGCCTTCTTCACCTCCGTCCTCGCCAGAGCTCTTGGTCGCATAGAGCTCCCAGAGTTCCACCTTCGGCCAGCCACTAGTCTGTCCTTTCCGCCTCCAGGTCGGGGTCGCTGCTGGAAACACCTACAGCAGCTCCTCTTCTGGCTCCGATCGGCCCAAGGGTCCACGAATCCAACATATAGAATCTAAAAAATAACTCACATCATCCCCAGAGGCAATTATTTGAGATGTAGGTGTTTCATGCCGCTAAAATCTTAAAGTTTATCTGTTCTAATTAATGGTATAAATTAATACTCCCATTTTCAAAGCCTAAGCTTGAATCATTGATTGTTTATTATTATGATATCACACATTAATAATGATTTATGTATAATGTTGAGGGTTTTTTCCCTCTGGAAAAATTATGATTTCGTGAGATATCTGTTGTTTCTGTTATGAACTGGTATTGGTTTGTAAAATTTAAAAAGTAATAAATAAAGAATTAAAAAAAAAAAAGTTGGAGAACATCACCCTGGTGTAGCAGGGAGTGATTAAGGTTAAGGTTAAGGATGGGCTCCACCTAAACCAGTTCTCCCAGTTGGAGAACATCACCCTGGTGTAGCAGGGAGTGATCCTGTAGCAAGGTCCTGCTCTCCAGGTGATGTATTGTCCTCTCGCACCGAGAACAAGTCTCCCAGGGCTACTGCCCAGGAGGGAAGGGTTAGGCCGGTCATCACAGCTGGTGATTCAATTAATAGAAATGTAGATAGCAGGGTGGCTGGTGGACGTGAATACCGCCTGGTAACTTGCCTACTTTGTGCAAAGGTGGCAGACCTCACGCGTCACCTAGATAGAATTCTAGACAGTGCTGGGGAGGAGCCGGTTGTCGTGGAACATGTGGGCACCAACGACATAGGAAAATGTGGGAGGGAGGTTCTGGAAGCCAAATTTAGGCTCTTAGGTAGAAAGCTTAAATCCAGAACCTCCAGGGTGACATTCTCTGAAATGCTTCCTGTTCCACGTGCAGGTCCCCAGAGGCAGGCAGAGCGCCAGAGTTTCAATGCATGGATGAGACGATGGTGCAGGGAAGAGTGATTCAGTTTTGTAAGGAACTGGGGAAACCTTTGGGGAAGGGAGAGACTTTTCTGAAAGGATGGGCTCCACCTTAACCAGAGTGGAACCAAGCTACTGGCACTAACTTTCAAAAAGGAAATAGAGCAGCTTTTAAACTAGAACAAGGGGGAAAGCTGACAGTTAGCAGTGCATGGTTCGGAGGAATGTATCCTTGAAGGACACTAATGAAACAGGAGAGTTAGGGCATCCCAACAGAGAGGTTCCAATAAAAGTAAACGTAGTCCATGTGCCTATATGTGCCTATATGTGCTAAAGATTTCCAAATTATCCCTATCAACTGAAAAGCAGGTTGTTAATACAAACAAAAAACACACTTTGAAATGTCTGTTTGCCAATGCCAGACGTCTAAGAAGTAAGATGGGAGAGTTAGAGTGTATAGCAGTAAATGATGAGATTGACATAATTGGCATTACGGAGACCTGGTGGAAGGAGGATAACCAATGGGACAGTGCTATATCAGGGTACAAATTATATCGCAATGATAGGAAGGATCAACTTGGTGGGGGTGTGGCACTTTATGTCCTGGAGGGTATAGAGTCCAACAAGATAAAGATCATACAAGAGACTAAATACTCAGTAGAATCTATATGGGTAGAAATCCCATGTGTGTTGGGTAAGAGTATAGTGATAGGAGTATACAACCATCCACCTGGCCAAAATGATCAGACAGATGATGAAATGCTAAGAGAAATCAGGGAAGCTAACCAATTTGGCAGTGCAGTAATAATGGGAGATTTCAATTACCGTTATTTAGGTTATAATTTAAATCTTAATCGGTTACCCTTGCTTTCTACAGTTTTACCGATTGGGTTACTGTATTGACTCTTTTTTCATAGATTTCAATTACCCCAATATTGACTGGGTAAATGTAACAACAGGACATGCTAGAGACATAAGGTTCCTAGTTGTAATAAACGACTGCTTCATGGAGCAATTGGTTTAGGAACCAACGACAGAGGGAACTATTTTAGATTTAATTCTTAGTGGAACGCAGGATTTGGTGAGAGAGGTAACAGTGGTGGGGCCACTTGGCAATAGTGATAACAACATGATCAAATTTAAACTAATAACTGGAAGAGGGACAATAAGTAAATCTACAGTTCTAACACTAACTTTTCAAAAGGGAAACTTTGAAAAAAATGAGGAAAATAGAAAAAAACAGGTGCAGCTGCAAAGGTTAAAAGTGATCAACAGCTTGGACATTGTTTAAAAATACAATCCTTAATGCACAGTCCAGATGTATTCCACGCATTAAGAAAGGTGGAAGAAAGGCAAGACGATTACCAGCATGGTTAAAAGGTGAGGTGAAAGAGGCTATTTTAGCCAAAAAAAACATCCTTCAAAAACTGAAAGAAGGATCCATCTGAAGAAAATAGGAAAAAGCATAAGCATTGTCAAGTTAAATGTAAAACATTGATAAGAAAGGCAAAGAGAGAATTTGAAATGAACTTGGCTGTTGAGGCAAAAATTCATAATAAAAATTTTTTAAATATATCCGAAGCAAGAAACCTGTGAGGGAGTCGGTTGGACCATTAGATGACCGAGGTGTTAAATGGGCTCTTAGGGAAGATAAGGCCATTGCAGAAAGACTAAATTAATTCTTTGTTTCTGTTTTTACTAAAGATGTTGGGGAGATACCAGTTCCGGAGATGGTTTTCAAGGGTGATGAGTCACATGAACTAAACTAAATCACTGTGAACCTGGAAGATGTAGTAGGCCAGATTGACAAACTAAAGAGTAGCAAATCACCTGGACGGATGGTATGCATCCTAGGGTTCTGACGAAACTCAAAAACGAAATTTCAGATCTATTAGTTAAAATTTGTATTCTATCATTAAAATCAATCATTGTACCTGAAGACTTGAGGGTGGCCAATGTAACACCAATATTTAAAAAGGGCTCCAAGGGCGATCCGGGAAACTATAGACCAATGAGCCTGACTTCAGTGCCGGGAAAAATAGTGAAAACTATTCTAAAGATAAAACTTACAGAGCATATAGAAAGACATGGTTTAATGGAACACAGTCAACATGGATTTACCCAAGGGAAGTCTTGCCTCACAAATCTGCTTCATTTTTTTGAAGGGGTTAATAAACATGTGGATAAAGGTGAACCGGTAGATGTAGTGTATTTGGATTTTCAGAAGGCATTTGACAAGGTCCCTCATAGAAACATAGAAACATAGAAATGACGGCAGAAGAAGACCAAATGGCCCATCCAGTCTGCCCAGCAAGCTTCACATTTTTTTCTCATACTTATCTGTTTCTCTTAGCTCTTTGGTTCTATTTCTCTTCCACCCCCACCATTAATGTAGAGAGCAGTAATGGAGCTGCAACCAAGTGAAATATCAAGCTTGATTAGTTAGGGGTAGTAGGGATAGTAACCGCCGCAATAAGCAAGCTACACCCATGTTTATTTGTTTTACCCAGACTGTGTTATTCAGCCCTTATTGGTTGTTTTTCTTCTCCCCTGCCGTTGAAGCAGGGAGCTATGCTGGATATGCGTGTAGTATCAGTTTTTCTTCTCCCCTGCCGTTGAAGCAGAGAGCTATGCTGGATATGCGTGAAGTATCAGTTTTTCTTCTCCCCTGCGGTTGAAGCAGGATATGCATTGAAAGTGAAGTATCAGGCTTATTTGGTTTGGGGTAGTAACCGCCGTAACAAGCCAGCTACTCCCCGCTTTGTGAGTGCGAATCCTTTTTTCTTCTCCCCTGCCGTTGAAGCAGAGAGCTATGCTGGATATGCGTGAAGTATCAGTTTTTCTTCTCCCCTGCCGTTGAAGCAGAGAGCTATGCTGGATATGCGTGAAGTATCAGTTTTTCTTCTCCCCTGCCGTTGAAGCAGAGAGCTATGCGTGAAGTATCAGTTTTTTCATGAGAA
Source organism: Rhinatrema bivittatum (assembly GCF_901001135.1). Lineage (NCBI taxonomy): Eukaryota > Metazoa > Chordata > Amphibia > Gymnophiona > Rhinatrematidae > Rhinatrema > Rhinatrema bivittatum. The sequence continues at coordinate 535,470,613 of NC_042615.1, read as the reverse complement.
GCTTCTAAGAAAACTAAAAAGTCATGGGATAAGAGGCGATGTCCTTTCGTGGATTACAAGCTGGTTAAAAGACAGGAAACAAAGAGTAGGATTAAATGCTCAATTTTCTCAGTGGAAAAAGGTAAACAGTGGAGTGCCTCAGGGATCTGTACTTGGACCGGACCTTTTCAATATATATATAAGTGATCTGGAAAGGAATATGATGAGTGAGATTATCAAATTTGCAGATGATACAAAATTATTCAGCGTAGTTAAATCACAAACGGATTGTGATACATTACAGGAGGACCTTGCAAGACTGGAAGATTGGGCATCTAAATGGCAGATGAAATTTAATGTGGACAAGTGCAAAGTGTTGCATATACGGAAAAATAACCCTTGCTGTAGTTACACGATGTTAGGTTCCATATTAGGAGCTACCACCCAGGAAAAAGATCTAGGCATCATAGTGGATAATACTTTGAAATCATCGGCTGAGTGTGCTGCAGCAGTGAAAAAAGCAAATAGAATGTTAGGAATTATTAAGAAGGGAATGGTTAATAAAACGGAAAATGTCATAATGCCTCTATATCGCTCCATGGTGAGACCGCACCTTGAATACTGTATACAATTCTGATCACCGCATCTCAAAAAAGATATAGTTGTGATGGAGAAGATACAGAGAAGGGTGACCAAAATGATAAAGGGGATGGAACAGCTCCCCTATGAGGAAAGGCTGAAGAGGTTAGGGCTGTTCAGCTCGGAGAACAGATGGCTGAGGGGGAATATGTTAGAGGTCTTTAAAATCATGAAAGGTCTAGAACGAGTAGATGTGAATCGGTTATTTACATTTTCAGATAATAGAAGGACTAGGGGGCATTCCATGAAGTTAGCAAGTAGCACAGTTAAGACAATCGAAGAAAATTCTTTTTCACTCAACGCACAATAAAGCTCTGGAATTTGTTGCCAGAGGATGTGGTTAGTGCAGTTGGTGTAGCTGGGTTCAAAAAAGGTTTGGATAAGTTCTTGGAGGAGAAGTCCATTAACGGCTATTAATCAATTTTACTTAGGGAATAGCCACTGCTATTAATTGTATCAGTAGCATGGGATCTTCTTAGTGTTCGGGTAATTGCCAGGTTCTTGTGGCCTGGTTTGGCCTCTGTTGGAAACAGGATGCTGGGCTTGATGGGCCCTTGGTCTGACCCAGCATGGCAATTTCTTATGTTCTTAGTCAGTGGTAATCTCAGATGGGAAATTGTTCCACTTGGGATGCATGCAGCAGTAAACCACAGAGTCGGAAAATGGTGTTTAAATAAAAAATTTCCTTAAAGTTTGAAAATTAAAATAGAGGCCAATATGGAAAAAAATTAAAAATAACATCAGGAAAATCATGATTAATATAAGCTATAGTCTCCTTATCCATGGTAAATCCCCAAGTTGTTCTTCAACCAGCTGAACCAGTGTCCAACTCAAAAATGCCTTCCCCCTGGAAGGAAGGGTAATCCTCTGTATCAACCAGAATCCGACAAGGGCTGCAATGAGAAAAATCCCTTGCTCAAAAGCATCTAGATCCCACAGTTTTTCACCAAAACCTCCTCAACAGCAGTAAGCCCCCAGATCTTCTCATCTGCTATTAATTGGGTGCAAAGGTAGGCAAACCTCTAGGACTCAGCCCTTCAAGATACAGGGGGTTTGCCCTTCTCCCAGGAAACTGGTCCAAAATGTCCAGAGAAATAAAAGTCTTCCAAAACTCTTCCAGACACTTCCCTCTGCTTGGGAACAATCTACCAGGGAAGCAGAAAAGCCCCTCCGGATAATCCTGGTAGGGAGGGACAATGAGCACAGTCACCTGCTCAGGGGAAAATGTGTATCCCTGAGCCACAGCCCACAAAAAGGTGGGGAGACATAGCAGGAGTGGATCCCAAAAACGTAAAAACCCCTAAAGAGGCTGGAAAACAGGGACACAAAGTAGCACTGGCCACACCTACATAAATGGTTTTGAAAAATGATTCTCCCCATGTCTACCCATTAAACTCACATCTGAAAATCCTATGTTCAGCATTAATTAAACAGGTGGCTCTGTGCTGGAACGTATCCCTTTGCTGGAAGGACAGGGGTGACTCCCAGCAAGAGAACTCTGGTTTTGGTGTTTGGAGAAGAGTTTGCCTTTTGAGTGGGGAGCAAGTTTTTGCCACCAGCCTTCCTGCCCAGTAGCCGTGGAAGGGAGAAAATCTGACCTTTCTCCTTGCAGCAGAAGAGATCCAAATTTGCCATTTTGGAGAGGAGAACCTGGAATAAGAAGTGTCATGCCATCTAGAGAGCCACATCAGCATCTTCACGCTGGAAAAAAAATGAGGACTGGTATTTTGGAGACTTGATAACATATTTGGACCCTCAGGTACTTTTGGAGAAGGGATCCCACCAACAGCTAATATACCCCTACCCACCAGGGACTCTTATCATGCCAAGCGTTGGAAGGTAGGAACATCTCAGGACTCCATACTGAAAGACATATTCATAAATAGAGGAGCAGTCTGAGGAAAATTTAACCAGCAATAAGTGTGTCTGGTGCCAATCAATCACACTGGAAGATCTACAGTAAAGGTTTAGTTTGGAACGCCCGGCCAGTGTCCAGATTATTTATTCCGCACCTACACATATTTATGAACAGGTATACCCAGAGAAGAGGTTTCCCCCCCCGGTACCTTGGGCCCTGGATATCTAGCCTTCCCCCTGATTGGAGAATCCACACCCCAGGGCTGTATAGACTTTGTGACTGTGTACATCCTCAGGACTAAATGTGAACCAATCCTGCCTTCTTGGTTACTTATATATATATATATATATATATATATATATACACACACACGCACCTATAAACCAGGAGCAATTGCCCCTGACAGGTCTAACCAGCAGCACCATCATCTCCAGGGCCCCTGCCATGTCCCAGCTGAGCTGCACTCACACCCACAGCTCCCATCTCCAAGTGTGACTATACCAAATTACACCACACAGGTGAACCATACCCAGTCATTTCCAGAGTTCCCTCTCCAGGTGTGGTTGCATCAAGTTGCACCCATGCTCCCTTTTCAGATGAACCACACCCAGTTGCATTCGGGGCTCTCACTCAAGATTGTGGCTTCATCATGTCACATCCTGGGCACCTTTTCCAAGTGAAACATGCACAGTTGCAACCAAAGTTCCAGTTCTGTGTGTTACTTCACCCGGTCAGGACTCCTTTTTCAGATGAGGCTGCACAGAATTCCATCCAAGGACTCCCTGTCCAAGCATGAATGCACCCAACAACACCCAGAACCTCCTCTCCAGGTAAGACTGCATCCAGTTGTACTCAGATCTTCCTCTACAGGAACCACTGCACCTAATCACGCAGGGCTCCCTCACCAGGCATAACTATACCCAAATACAACTAAGGGCTTCCTTTCTGGGCATGATGACACCCAGACCCACCCAGGAGCTCCCTTATTGGACATGATTGCACCCAATCACACCAGATTGCATTTCAGAGCCCCCAGTTGAATGTGACTGTCTCTCCTTCTCCAAATGCCTAATCACACCAGAGGAACTCCCTCTCCAGCTCTGGGCACACACAATCACATCCAGAACATCCTCTTTCAGCATAGCTGGACCAGGGCTCACTGCAGCATACTACATTCCAGTATCCCAGTCAAGGCATGACGACGCCCCATGTCATTCAGAACACTCTCACAGGTCATGACCATAGGAGCCAACTTTTGAAAATGATTGGAGGTGCTGAACTCAACACAAATTACAGTGCCTCCAGCAAAAAAAAAAAAAAAAAAAAAAAAAGAACTCAGTGGGTTATGGATATGACTGACCAGCCTGTATTTAAATGTCCAGAGAGAAGCAGGTAATGTGAACATGGGAAAGACTTATTGAGGCCAAAACAAAATCCAGGGAAGCACTCAAAGGCCCACAATTCATTCTTCTCACCAGTCTCCTCCCTCCTGCTCTATTCCCCCACCCCACCAACCCCATCCACATCAGTTCCCTCTCCTGCCACCACCATACTTTCTCAGCCTTCTTCTCTCATTCTCCTAATGTACCTTCCCTCTCCCCTCCTTACCTCGCTACTCTCTTAATTCTCCCCCTCCTGCATGGGAATACTCTGAATTTTATTTGGGGAGGGGTTTAATTCTCCTCTTTCAGCTCTACTCTCTACATCCCCTTAGAATGCTCTGCTCCCCATTTCCCACCTCTGTTCCCATCCCAATTTTTCTTCCCATCCCTAAACTGCCCAGGAAGGCTCCTCCTCACCCCTCCTTTTGCCAGCTGCCATCCTCTGCAGGCTTGGTTCACCCATCCCTTCGCTGGTTATTACCCCTCATCAGTAAGTTAGGCTTCCCCCTTCACTGGCAGGCTCCACTCACCTTTCTATCTGTGGTTCCCCTCCTCTACAAGCTTGGATCACTTCCCTGCTCTGTTCTCCCTGAGCCCAGGCACTATTTTCTTTCTGGAACTATCCCAGACTCCTGGCACTCACAGATTCCAGTCCAGAGCCAGTCTCATGCCTGTAGAGTCCACATAAGGCAATCCACTACTTGCATGTCCTGAGCCCTAGCAGCTCCAGGGCCACACCTACGTGTGATGCTTCCTGCCCTCGAGTTAATGTCTCCTGTGAGATATAACAGGGGGATGTTTTATTTACTTCTGTAGCAAAGGCAGCAATGCTCAGCTCCATTCAAGCCCTGACCACAGCTCCTCTCAATACTGGAGCTCTCAACTTTTAAGAGAGATTTTGAGCCTATGATTTCACAGGCCACCCACAACCTCCTCCCCTTTCCCATTCCTTCCAGTAAAATACCTTATTTACTCTGGTGACTGCAGGGCTGGAATCAAGGGCAGATACCACCTGCCCAGCTAGCACAGAAATCTTCACCAAATTTAAAATAAAACTATTTTCCAACCTTTGTGTCTGTAGTTTGAATCTGTAGATTGTCTCTTGGCATTTTCTCAGTTTCCTCTCTGGCCTCTTTTAAAGCTTATTTTCTAGTCTTCCTCTTATTTCTTTTCATTTTTTATTTTTCCTCCATGTGTATAACTCTTTCTGTCCACCAGCTGTCTGTCCACAGCTCATTATCTTCCCTCACCTCCTCTTGGTCTCACCCCCTCTTGCCACTACTTCCATCTCCCTCTTCACCTCTTCCCTCAGTCATGATCCCCTCTCATCCTACAACCCTTCTTTTGGCTTTACCTCCTCTATCAGTCCCCGTCCCGTCCCCCCCCCCCCCCCCCAATCCACATAGCTCCTTTCCCAGACCTCTTCACCTCTCTCTTCCTTTTAAAGTTCCCTTCACCTAACCACTCCTCCCCTGCTCATCACAACCCATGTCCTCTCTCCCACCTTGTATCCCCCTTTCCCTGCCCATGTCCCCTCTGTGTCACCCTTCTGCTAATTCTCCCAGCCTGTGTCCATTCCTCTCCCACAACTCCCAGTCCCTCTTCCCCTCCCAGCTCTTCTTCTCCCAGCCAGTCTCCCCTTTACAACCAGCTCCTAGCTGTTCTCTCAGCCCCTCTCTCACCCAGCTTACAACTCCCCTCTCCCTCTTCTCCTTTCCAGCCCCCATCTCCACTGCATCCCAGGAAACCTGCCTGACCCAGGCTGCTGCTCTGTGGACGTCCATTGGTCAGACATTCCACAGTCAGCCAATAGGCTGCTCTGTTTCAAAGCACGGCTGCAGAGAAAGGTGGGAACAGTAGTGAGGAGGCAGAAGTGCAGTGCCTGCCCTCCCCGGAGCCCATTGGTCAGACATTCCACAGTCAGCCAATAGGCTGCTCTGTTTCAAAGCACGGCTGCAGAGAAAGGTGGGAACAGTAGTGAGGAGGCAGAAGTGCAGTGCCTGCCCTCCCCGGAGCCCATTGGTCAGACATTCCACAGTCAGCCAATAGGCTGCTCTGTTTCAAAGCACGGCTGCAGAGAAAGGTGGGAACAGTAGTGAGGAGGCAGAAGTGCAGTGCCTGCCCTCCCCGGAGCCCATTGGTCAGACATTCCACAGTCAGCCAATAGGCTGCTCTGTTTCAAAGCACGGCTGCAGAGAAAGGTGGGAACAGTAGTGAGGAGGCAGAAGTGCAGTACCTGCCCTCCCCGGAGCCCATTGGTCAGACATTCCACAGTCAGCCAATAGGATGCTCTGTTTCAAAGCACGGCTGCAGAGAAAGGTGGGAACAGTAGTGAGGAGGCAGAAGTGCAGTGCCTGCCCTCCCCGGAGCCCATTGGTCAGATATTCCGCAGCCAATGGACTGCAGGGGGAGGTGGGAGCAGTAGCTAGGAGACAGAAACACTTCCTTCCTGGCTTCCTTGCAGCATGGAGCTCTCAGCTGCTGTTATGTAGGAATGCAGGAGACAATATTGGGGGGGGGGCTGAAACACCCACCAAGCTGCGCTTCTGGTCATTGACTACACTCTATCATGCTCAAGTCTCCTTTTACAGATGTGAATGCACCAAAGCGCACCCAGGACTCCCTCCCAGATGTGATCACACCCACTCCTTCTCTGGTTGGGATTGCACCTAATCACACTCCCCTCCGCCCAGCGTTGCCCTGCAAATATGAGTGCAGTGCAACAGAGCCCCTCAGGTTTGCTTCTGGGTGGTTGGATGGACGTGAATCGATCATTTCAAAGAAAGCCAGCGGTCTACCACACCCCAGATGCAGGAAGACGAAAGCAGAAGGGGCGCAGAAGGAATACACTATCAGGTCTATCCAGTACCGAGCGGTAGGAAGAGCTGCGTTAGTGCCCAGGGCACCCGCGGTTGCCGCACGCACAGTGCAGCTCACCTACCGCTCGATCCTGAACAATAATTTTATGCAAATGAAAACCGCGTCTAAGAAGGGTCCGTGAAGCCTTAGGCCCGAGCAACCCATTTTACTGGATAGAGCGCCTATACAGTATCCTGGGTGCGCGGGCCTAACGCTTCACGCCACGCTGGTATCTGTCATTTCAAATGTCATTTGAAATGACAGATACCTCTCCCCTCCTCCCGAAGAAAAAAAAAAAAAAAGCGAAAAAAACGTAAAAGCAAAAAGTAAGTCGCTTCGCTGCTTCACTGTCAGTGGTCTCTTCTTCCCTCCTCCTGGACCAAGACTGCTTTTCGCGCCCTGCTCCGGAAGGAGGGGAGAAGAGACACAGCGGCGAAGCAACTTACTTTTTGCAACCCCGATCGGACCTCTCCTGCCTCCCGCTGCGCGACTTACTTTTTTTGCAGCCGTCCGGCCATCTGGAAGAAGGTATCTTGGCTCCCCTGCCTCCCGGGGAAGATGGATGCCAGCACGGGGCAAAGCGGCCCCTGTGCATGCAATTGGCTGCTCAAGACGTGACGTCACGACGTTTGGCGTCACGGCATGTGACGTCACGTCTTGAGCAGCCAATTGCATGCACAGGGGCCGCTTTCCCCCGTGCTGGCATCCATCTTCCCCGGGAGGCGGAGGAGAGCCGGTGGAGCCACGATACCTTCTTCCAGATGGCCGGACGGCTGCAAAAAAAGTAAGTCGCGCAGCGGGAGGCAGGAGAGGTCTGATCGGGGTTGCAAAAAGTAAGTTGCTTCACCGCTGTCAGTGTCTCTTCTCCCCTCCTCCCGGAGCAGGGCGCGAAAAGCAGCCTTGCTCCGGGAGGAGGGAAGAAGAGACACTGACAGTGAAGCGGCGAAGCGACTTACTTTTTGCTTTTACGTTTTTTTCGCTTTTTTTTTTTTTGCTTCGGGAGGAGGGGAGAGGACTGGGGCTGCTCCGGAGACCGGCACCCATGATCGCGGCCGGGGCAGGTGAGCGGGGGCTGGGGGAAAGCTTGCCACCTACCCTTACCCCTGCCTCTACCGCAGGGGTAAGGGTAGGCGGTAAGTTAGCAGGTTAAACGCGTGACAAAACGGCAGGGAAAGATAGCGATAGTCGGGGCGCGGGTTACGGGATGCTAGGGAATAGCTAATTCGCTCGTTTGCATTCAATATACATGCCGCGTGCGGAAGGGGTTGGCCGGGGATTTTAGGACGCGGTAGGAGTAGGTTAAAGTGGATTCGGGATCGCAGGAAGGGATAACGCGGCCGGAAAGTGAGTAGAACGCGGCTTACGAGCAGGGTAAACGCGGCCGCACTTTACAGGATAGACCTGCAAGTTCTGTGCTTCCTGAAGATAGTCCACTCATAGTAACGTAATGAATAATGGCAGAAAAAGAAGCAATGGTCTATCCAGTCTGCCCATCACAATTTTGTTTTTAGGGTAGCAACTACCGTGCCATGCAGGTTATCCCTCGTGCCTTCTGTTCAGGATAGTAACTGCTGCTCAGTTAACATAGGTTACCCTTTTCTTCATTTCCATTCTTTAGCCATTAGGGATCTTCTGCCCTTTTGAATTCCGTTACTATTCTTATCTTTACTGCCTCTTTCTATGCATCCACATCTGTAAGTTGTAATTTTTTGACTTTGACATGGTCAATCCATTTTTAGCTCTTTCCCCAACTATCCATTTACTTAATTGGGAACCACATTACAATAAATATCCTTCACATCTTTTACAATTTGTATTCTCAACACTACTCTATGAATATAGTTACAACAGATTTTAGACTGAATAATGACATTTGCTTGTCATATTTAACCTTTGTCTCACTGTTAGATGTCTGTCATGCTCTTTTTATTTCCCTGTACCCACTGAGATTGTTAGCAGCTTAGCAAATGTCTGGCGTATGCTTAAAAGCCTCTGCAGGAGATGCCTTAGGCAGATTCATTGGTAGACTTTTCAAGAGTTTTACCAGCTAGACTAGAAAACTGCCTCTCAGTTTTAAAGTGAATTTATCTTTGATTAGTCTGACCTTTTGCATTCTGGTCTCAGCACTTCCATCTTTCTTAAAACATCTCTTGCATAAATATATATCTGATTCTCTTAAATACTTGTGCAATATTATCAGAAGCCCCTCAGTTCTCCCACCCTTCTGACACAAAATTTGGTCTTTCTCTGTTTACCAAGTACCCAACTTAATATAGCTGATGCTATGCATTCAGTCAAATGTGTGACCTTGGTTAAGAGGAAAGCGTTAAGCAAACTTGTGGCTTGAAGTGAGCTTTCCCAGATCGGCTGCTCACATTCTTGTCTTAGATATCCTGACTGGGCCTGAGAGGGGAATAGTTCACAGCTGATAGAAGAAACCTGGACCTCAGCACAGAGCACATTGCTGCTGTCATCTGCTCCTAGAAGGCCCGCCACTTGGAGTGGTCGTCATTCCCTGGTGCAGGAGTTAAAATGCCAAATAAGGGAAAGCCTGAGCAGCCTGCAGAGCAGCCCTGAAGTGCTCCTTGGCGCTGGAAGGCCCCCCTGGGAATTCCCAGCATGCCCTTTGGCAAAGATCACGGCATATTTGATTGGCAAACCCGTGGAATAACAAAGAACATATTGTGCCTTTTGCCATTTCCAATGCTGCAGAGCAAAAATAAAAAACAAAGTGCCTTTAGCTCCCATTTCTTTCTTTCTTTCTTTTTTTTTTTCATTGGTGGAGGAGGGAGGGACCTCGTTCATTGCAGCACTTTGGCTGGCTTCCCGTGTGACTGTGTTCCTGGTTGCTGGCTTAGGAATGGAGACCCTCTGCCATGCCTGTTTGTGCCCACATACAGAAGTCACATCATACGCATTAGTGTTGGCAGCTGTTCCCTTATCACAGGAACTCTGTACCTCCAGATTCTTTCACAAATTTCCTATTTGCATTCATAAAATAATAATGAAACACTACCAAAAAACAAACAGATCTCTTGAGTGCTACTAACAGGATGCATTATCCCATTTGTATGCAAATAGTAGTGCAGGGCTGCCACTACAACTGGTCATGCGGATGTTTCTTTGTGGAGTGGGAGCAGTAAGGGAACTCCCTAGAACAGGGATCTTGTATGGACAGGAAGCCTCCACGCTAGGGAAGTTGTTGCTGTTTCCACCTTAAGGAGGGGATGTACCATCACCCTAGATACCAGGATTTATTTTCTCATTCCCAGCCCCAAATTTAATCATCTAAGGATTTCAGTTGACTTGCAAAGGAGATGCACAGCACTGCCCATGCAATACTAATATGTTAGCTATGGTTTCCCCAGACAGTTCTTTTGTGATATGAATGAAGCGCATTCCTGGCACTGCTTTACATCTCTGCTCCATTCTTTCATTGCAGAAATACCACCGAGAGAGGACTACAAGAAGGATAAGATCTGCTCCATTTCTCATGAGTGTTGAAGCTGCCTTTCAAACTGCCCATAGTCCTCAGCTCTAAAAGATAGCCTACTGCAGGTTCGTCTTCAGCGGCTAAAAATGATTAAAGGGGGTCGCAGCCGCAAAGATATTCTACAACATAATAATCTCTGCTTAGGGCAAGTACCAGCATTCAGTTTAACAGATGAGAAAGTGAAAAGAATAGCATGCTGCCCAAAGCTGTTAGACATAGGTCACCCTGGCATGACATTATGGATATTCTCTGGCCAGCTAGCGGAGTTTCAATGATCTTCTTTCCTGAGCTGTTCCTTCCATGTGATCTCACAGTGAAGGTCAAGATTTGTTGAGAGTGTTGCTCTTCATGCATCCTGTAACATACTTGCCAAAGGAGACAGTGATTTTTGGAAACATCTGTTTTAAAAACCTGGTCTCCTTTTGCCCTATTGTTCAGTATGGGGCTTGTAAAGGATTTCTCGAGTACTGTGACAGCTGGGACTGGGCTACTTATGTCACTGCAGGAGTAAAGCTCCTGCATGTTGCTGCAGTGATGTCAACAGCATCGTCATGCCTGAAACAACATTGAGGGTCTTTATTTACTTAAGGCTTTCTTCTCATCCTGTGTCTTATGAGTAAAAAAATTTAGTAAATCAGGCTCTTGATGTTATTTTAAGAACAGATGCTGTTTTCAAAAGCACAGCCTCATATGATTAATAATGAGAGTTTTCATTTACAGTAATACTCTTTTTGAAAAATGCATGGTCTTCCCCCTTTAAGTGAAATTCTTTTTCAAATGGTTTTTGTTTTTTTAACACGCTAAGCAGACAAGAGATCAGAAACTAAAAAAGTATAACAGCCAGTAAGAGGCCAATTTTCATAAGAACTTCCTACTTACGGAGCCCAGGAGGTATATTATTTGTGTGACAGATCCATAACTCATGTTGGCCTCTGGTGACTGAGGAGGAGCTTGTTTCTTGAAGGTTCAGCCCTATAATTCATTAAAAGTGATGTAGTATCTGACTAGCTCACTAGGGACTGAAATCACAGGCTTTGAGACTGGCCTCAAATTATTTTAACACAGAGACTAGCTTTCTTGGGTTCCATGGCGCACAAAGGAAAAACCCTTTCTAGTACTACCAAGCTTTCTTTCTAACACGATGTAACCTCATCTCAGGACCTCAAAGACCACACCGCAATTTATGGGCTTAAATACTGTATTTAACTTTCCTTTCCTGATATTACACTTCTCTGAAGTCCAAGATTCCCTCTTGAGGGAGGGGGGAGGGGAAGATTACTTCCTAAACCCTGAGCATTGCTCCATAGTTAATTCAACATTAAAATCTCTTGCATACAGCAGTAATAATCGCATTCCTATAAACAGCAGTAATAATCGCATTCTTATAAACAGCAGAAATAATCACACTGGAAGCAATTGGTGGTTTCCAATTTAACTTTTATTGATTAAGAATGGAAAGTTGAATACAGTGTTCAGTTACAAGTTCTTAGAAACATAGAAATATGATGGCAGAAAAAGACCATATGGCCTATCCAGTCTGCCTAGCCACCCAACTAATTTATTTGTAAAATTCCCATCATTCCCTCAGAGATCCCCTGTATTTATCCCATTGAATTCAGATACAGTTTTGTCTCACCACCTCCACAGGGAGGCTATGAAATGCATCCACTGCCCTCTCTGTAAAGAAATATTTCCTAAGATTACTCCTGAGTCTACCCCCCTTCACCTTCATCCCATGATCCCTTGCTCTAGAGCCTCCTTTCTGTTGAAAGAGGCTCGCTTCCTGGGCAAGGAAACCTTTTATATATTTAAATGTCTCTGTCATATTTCCCCTATCATTTCCTCTAGGAAATATTTAGATCTTTAAGGCTATCCCCATATGCTTTAGAACAAAGACCACTGTCCATTTTAGGAGTCACCCTCTGGACCAAGGTCAACCAGTTTATATCCTTTTGAAGGTTCGGTGTCCAGAATTGTACAAAGTATTCCAAATGAGGTCTCACCAAGGACTTATACAGGGGCAGTATCACTTCCGTGTTGCTGATAACCATTTCTCTCCCTGTGTACCCAAGCATCTTTCTGGCTTTTCCCATCGCTTTATCTACCTGTTTGACCACCTTAAAATCATCAGATACAATCACCCCCAGATCTCGCTCTTCTTTCGTGCTTAGAAAAATGTCACCTCCAGTACTGAACCTCTCCCTTGGTTTTTTGCACCCTAAATGCATTTCTCTGCATTTTGTTTAGCACTAAGTCTTAGCTGCCAGTCTCTAGACCATTCACTGAGCATTGCTAGCTCCCTCCTCATGTTTTCTACACCTTCCTGGCTGTCTGCCCTGTTGCAGATTTTGATATCAGCAGCAAAAAGTCAAACTTTTCCCCCCTTTGCTATGTCGCTCACAAAAATGCTGAAAAGTACTGATCCAAGGGGCTAGTAAAGCCCCCCCCCCCCCTCAAAGTGAACCCTATTTGCTACCCTCTATCGCCTCCCACTCAGTCAGTTCTAACCCAGTCAGTCACTCTAGGGTCCATTCCAAGGACGCTCAAATTACTTATAAGTCGTCTATGTGACTTTTTTTTTAAGTGGCAGAATCTGGCCATGTGCTTTTTAATTCAGTTCACATCAACAAGGTGTATCCGTATATGAGTGCTTGAAACAGTTTTTACAGCATCTGTCTTTGTCTACAGGTCCCCTGAAGCAGATTCTTGAAACACTGAAGTTGGGGTGAGGACCAAATGCATGTTTGGATGCTGAAATTTACTTGCACATTGAAAACTAAGTATTGCTATTTTCTGAAAGCTTATGACTGACGGATGGTATCATAAATGTGTTTATTTTATGAAATATTGGTGAATACAATGTTGGGCAAAGCGTGAAATAAAGAAGTAGAGACAACTCACTATAAAAAATTGTTAGGCTGGCAAATGATGATAATGGACGATAAATTTTGGTAAAGTGTTATGTCCAACGTACCACTGTTTGATACCATTATCAATTTAAAGATAACCTATGTGATATTGGAAGACAGGGTTTAATATTTATACCCACTTTTTTAATATGGTGAATACACAATGCCATCCATTACAGCTCCATTAATTTTAGTGGAGTTGCCCACAAGCTGGCATAGCTGACTGCATTGAATCTTCCACCAGCCAAAGCTCTGCATGCTCCTAGCAGGCACTGCTGTGTGTACCAGTACAAAGCTCACCAGGGAGAGTTAAAGTATGTTGCTAAATTGCATTGATTCAGAGCAGCTAACAGGAAATCTGATTTATAAAGTGAGCAACCTAAGAAGTTATGCTTTCATTAAATGCCCAAAAGAGGTGGAAATTTCCAGCTCAGTAGTGGGATTTACATCTTGCACACAGATAGACATTTCTGACTGAACTGGATCCCTACAGTTTTCTTTATATTTTCTTACTTGTTTGAAATTGTAAACTGAGATCATAAAGCTTTCTGTACCTCACAGCATAAAGTTAC